>NC_086153.1:39632500-40282500 GCF_035149785.1 Candoia aspera
TTAATTATGAAGGCTACTCCATTTCTTCTGTGGTGCTCTTGTCCACAGTAGTAGATCTGGTGGTCATCTGATGTGAAGTGGCCCATTCCAGTCCATTTCAGTTCACTGACGCCCAAAATGTCTATCTTTAATCTTCACATCTCACCAATAACCACATCCAATTTGCCCTGGCTCATAGATCTTACATTCCAGGTTCCAGTGGTGTGTTGATCCTTAGAACATTGGATTCGCCATTCGCCACCAGCACCGTCGGCCGCTAGCCATCCTTTCGGCTTTGAGCTAGCTGTGTCATCACGTCTGGGGCTAGTTGAACTCATCCTCTGTTCCTCCCCAGTAGCATTTTGACCACCTTCCGACCTGGGGGTCTCATTTTCCGATGCTATACCGACATATCTCTGGTTGTACCGATCCATTTAGTTTTCACGGCAAGAATACTGGGGTGGGTTGCCGTTACCTTCCCTAGGGATCATTTTTAGTCTGACCTCTCTGTCATGACCTTCCTGTCTTGGGTGGCCCTTCACGGTTTAGCTCACGGCATCATTGAGGTGCTCAAGCTCCAGCACCATGACAAGGTAGCGAACCTTTGCTGAAGAAGAGAGAATTATAGTCAATAGTAATATTGCATATTATTGATGTGTTAATGCTCATGGTAGTCCATTTCTCTCCGTGGCTTTAGTTGCATGATGCATCTTGCAAAAATATTCAGCTGTTGAGAAGCACCATTTTTACCTTCCACTACACAACTCTTTAATTGAGGCTTCAAAGTCACTAGTTTTATTCTGACACATTTACCTATGATTAATTGAACCTGGTTTATGGAATTAACCCAACTGTAGATATTTACATACAGAACACTGTGAACCAAAAAGTGTTAGATTAACATGTTTTTGGCTAATTGTGGTTCTGTATGTCACACAAATGCCACCCCTATGTCATTTAAAAGTTGAAGCAGCTGCATGCTTTATGGTTCTTGTAAGCCACATTATTCAAATAAACATGATCTATTAAACCTGTTAAAATTTGAAGGACACAGTAAGTCTGAATAACAAATGGATTTGCAGTAGTGGAGATGGGTAAAAATGGCATCATGGGCACATATACTAACTGGGGTTTCTTGTTGAACGTGCTTTGCAAACATAGCCCAGAAGCAAATAGACTCCTTACAGTACAGAGTAAAATGCCCAATTGATTAGGGTCAGCCACCAGACATAAAATAATGAGCTGGCAAAAGGCAAGTTGTGGTAAGTGGGCTAGATTTGGGCTGGGAAAATCTGAGTTCATATCCATGAAACAGCATCATGTCCATTGATCAGCTTCAGGCCATTCACTGTCCTGTTTATTTCCCCTGGTTATAATGAATGTAAAATAATGCACTCTCTTGGGAGCTAAGGGACGCGGTGGCGCTGCGGGTTAAACCGCTGAGCTGTCGATCGGAAGGTCGGCGGTTCGAAACCGCGCGGCGGGGTGAGCGCCCGTTGCTCGTCCCAGCTCCTGCACACCAAGCAGTTCGAAAACATGCAAATGTGAGTAGATTAATTGGTACCGCTTTGGCGGGAAGGTAACGGCGTTCCGTGAGTCGTGCTGGCCACATGACCCGGAAGTGTCTATGACAATGCCGGCTCCAAGGCTTTGAAACGGAGATGAGCACCGCCCCCTAGAGTCGGACACGACTGGACTTTACGTCAAGGGAAACCTTTACCTTTACCTGGGAGCTAACTTCTCTGCCTCTTCAGAAAAAGGGTCCTCTAGAGCAGTGTTTCTCAACCTCAGCAACTTTAAGACGTGTGGCCTTCAACGACCAGAATTTCCCAGCCATACATAGTTGGGGAATTCTGGGAGTTGACATCCACACATCTTAAAGTTACTGAGGTTGAGAAACACTGCTCTAAATGTTCCCTTTCAGCCAGGTCTTTTGCACTGGTCAATTATTACTTTAGGAGTTACCTGTCAAAAATGCAACTGTTTTTGGTTTTGTATTCTGTTCTTAACCAGTTTGATTGTGCAACTGCAGGATAGAAGCCCCATACCTAGACCGCAGCTTGCTTTTTACAATCCTGATAAGGTTCAGCTTCAACTGATATTACCAGCTTGTAGGCCAATTGTACTGATTTCCCAGGTACTTTTAATGTAAAAAAGAGATACCAGCAGGTCAGAAGACAATGAAGGGCTCTTCTCAAGTAAATGAATAGAGCAGTGTTTCTCAAACTTGGCAACTTTAAGATGGGTGGACTTCAACTCCTAGAATTCCCCAGCCAGTCATGCTGGCTGGGGAATTCTGGGAGTTGAAGTCCACCCATCTTAAAGTTGCTAAGGTTGAGAAACACTGGAATAGTTTGCAGCAAAATCTGAAGCAGATTGCTTAGACAGAAGCAGCAGCTCCTCTTTTTAACAGCAGAGGAACCAACGGCAGGCAAGGGCCGGAGAGGGAAGTGCAGTCCCACATCCCTCCGCCGACTGGCAAGAGAAAGGCTGTATCAGAAACAGAAGATTGTGCCAGTATATAAATGGGAGAAAGGAATACACACGAGGCACACCAAATGTCCAGTGCTAGCAGTTTTCATCTCCATCAGGAGGAACCGGCATTCTGTAAAAGTGATGGGGCGCCACAGACCCAAATCTCTCTGAAATAATCTGCGTTGCAACAAAAGTAGCTCCAAACAACATATTGTTGCGCGCGCGGCCGGGGCCCTCCCCACCCCCCGGAGCTGGTGCGCTTTCTATCAAAAAGGAGCCGGCGCTTCGGCACCGCTACGAGCACAGGAAGCGGGGGGAGGGGGTGAGCGGACTCGCCCCCTGACCGAGCTCGTAACTGAACTGAAACTTATCGCCGTGCATGGGTCGCTCTGCATTTCCTCTGTTTCCCCCTAAATCGAGCCGAACAGGCACGCACCCCCGAAATAACTCGAGCACGTGGGCCTCCAAAGACAGAAGCGACCCACCCGGAGGGGCGAGAGACAGATCTGAGCTAAGACTCCCTTCCTGCCAAAGGTTTGGGCTCACCCCTCTCGGATGGGGTCGTTGGCACCTAACTTCCGCGCGCGCCGCCGATCCTTGGCGCTTCCTTCCTTTCCTTTCCAATCGGAGGGTGAACCGTCGAATTTCCGGGAATGCCGCATTCCTGCTCTTTGCAAGTCCCAGAATCCGTCCCGGCTTTTCCAGGTTTGACGCAAACTTAGGGCTCATCGGTCCGACGGTCTCTCAGCTGTTGGCTCCGAGTTTTTTCGAGCCTTCCCCAACCTGGAGGAGCCCCCCCAGAGGTGTCGGACTGCAATCCCTATAACCCCGGGCCGGCCAATAACGGCTCTCTCTGGAGAAAATGAAGGGCGATAGGTTGGAGAAAGCTGGGTCTTTTCTGTTCTGTTGCTCAATCGGCGTACTGGATCTCTTCCTTCCTCCCCCACCGGTACTGAATATTTAGAATCTCTCTCTTGAACCAGCGCGACTCTCTCCCTTTAAGAGCTGCGCCTCGGGGTGACGTCTCAACGAACGCAGCTCTTTTGGAATGTATGCAAATGATCCCTTATGTCTTCGACCAACGAGAACCCTAGCCTGGTCCCCTGCAGCCAACGGCGTCCAGGCGCTGCTAGGGGGCGGCCAATAGATGCAAAGCGCCGGCTCTCACCATATAAGGAGCGTCCTCGCCATAAAAGGCAACATTGTATCGCTTTATATGGGGGGAAGATAGCGGGGGGGGAGGGGGTGCCCCGGGCCGGTGCGGATCCTGAGTCCGGTGTGAGCAAGCGGATAGGAAGGCGGGCGGAGGCTGGGTACAGGGAAGGGGGCCGGGCCGGAGCAGCCGGCGCCCGGGCCCATGGCAGGGCCGGTCTGACCCGACGCGTTAGCCCCACTTGGAAGGAAGAGGTGGCGGCACCGGCACTATGTTACCCAGCCAGGCCGGGGCCGGGAACGGCGCTGCCGCCTTGGCCCGGAGTACGGTCATGGGCATGGCGCGGACCTCCTCCGGGCGGCCGGGTGCCGGGCTTCCCCGTGGGGCGAATGGCAGCGGTGCTGCTGCAGGAGTCCGCGGGCCCGGCAACGGGACAGGCCCGCCTAGCGGGCAGGGGACGATCGGTAGTCGCTTCGAGCGAGACCGGGATGTAGGCGCGGCGGCGGCGGGCAGCGGCAGCGAAGGCGATTCGGACTCGGCCGAAGATGAGGAGTTGGTGGGCGATCGCCGCGGCATTAAGCGGACTTTAGGTGACATGGAACTGGGGGTGGTGGGGGGGACGGAGGCGTTGACCGCGGCGGCAGCGGCCGGGGGTTACGGCGGAGTGAGCGGGGCCGTGAGTGGCGCCAAGCCTGGCAAGAAGACCCGCGGTCGCGTCAAGATCAAGATGGAATTTATCGACAACAAGCTGCGGCGCTACACCACGTTCAGCAAGAGGAAGACGGGCATTATGAAGAAGGTACCGCGGTTCGGGCGTGGGGGACGGGCCACCTTCCAGGATCGTCGTTCAGGGGTGGCCGGAGACGGCGATCGTAATCAATCCTGGGGCTCTGAAAGGAGGGGAGGTGTTTTCAGTGCAAAAAAAGGTGCTGGAGCTCAAAGCTGTTTCCTGGTCGCCAGTCCCAAACGCGGAGTGTAGGTGAACAGCGTTTCTGGGATGGGAGAACGCTCTTAACACGCTTAGAGGAACCGTTCTTAACTCCACGTGTTCTCACGCGTCCTGACATTTCCACCAGCAGCAGCAAGCGTCGAGTTGCTTGTCCAGTGCAGCACTGTCGCTACCTCTAACCGAAGGATCGGGCTGGTATTGATACCGGAAGGGGTGACAGGCACAGGCCTACCTATCAGCCGCTCTCGCACCGGAAAGGCACGCCCCATTCCGGCCCAGATTCAGCTCGAGGCAGCCCCTTGGGGAGCGACCTTTAGTTTAAATACTGCAAAAAGGCGATAAGGGTGAAACGCGGCACTAGGGTATCCCTAGGCGAAAGGTTGGTCTCGGCTCCGATTTGAGCCTGTCCATTGTCATACCCCGCACAGAGCCGAGCTCTCTCCTCACCTCTCTGCGTTCAATCCGGGAAACTTGGGCAGCGCTCTCCAAACACAGCTATAGCGACCTGATTCCATTGAAATTAATGGATGTGCTTCTTTCTGAGTTTTAAGGGGGAGGATCTGGCTGTGGAACTGTCAATCTGCAGGATGGGAGTGAATGATAAGCATGTGCCCAAACCAGGGCCTTCTCTGGTTCCTTAACATACTTAGCTTATCATCTAGAATTTCTCTGGATTAATTTTGAAGATGACATTGGTAAGACTTGTACCCTTGTTTTGTTCAAAGGGCTCTGCTCTCCGATCAGAGTGCATAGGATTGCAACTAAGGAGTTGAAGTTGCAGTGGGCTCCACTTACTGTAGTTCATGCTTCTGTCAGGATGTCTGTATTGGAGGAACTGTAAGACTACAAGTGGTGTTAAAACCAACAGCAATGCTAGCTTTCTCTGACAAGCATTGTAATATTTCAGGTTGTCACTGTTAGACTTAAAGCAGGGCAGTTAATAGGCTCTGTGCTCCACTAACCATAGTGTTGAACTCCAGAATAATTGCAAAACAAACTCTGTAAAAAAAATCAAAGTAGCATAAGAAACAATGTGCTAAATGTTTGTACTGTGTGTCCAGCTTGATGGAAAATAGTTTTTTAAAGAAGTATATATTGTTGGAACTGGATAAAACTAACATTTAGTTGACTTCGTTTGTTTGTTTTGGTTGGCCAACTAGTCACCTGTTTAAAACTTTCAAAACTTTAAAAAAACCTTTCAAACATGAACTTGGGCCTCCTGGATGTTTTGGGCTATAATCCCCATTACTTCCAGCCAGTATGTCCAACATGAAGTTCAAGGAATCGGTGACTTCTAGATATGCTGGACTATAACTTAGTGATGGCTGTACTAACATTTCTGAAGTTAATGTTATAAATTTCAGCATGGACACTGAAGGATGTTGACAGCCTCTGGCAAGAGCCCGCCTGGCCCAGACCTTTGCTAGATATGAGCCCTGCTGAGCCTGCTCTGTGCCAGTAATAGCATAAAAAGGGCTGTGTGTGCACATGCGTCTCTGTATGCATCCCCCAGCAGAATACAGCTAACTGTAATTCTGGGTGCAATTTTAATAAATTTATTTTAATAAATAAATTAGGTATGAAAGCCGGCTGGGTGACTTTGGGCCAGTCACTTTCTCTCAGCCCAACTCACCTCACAGGGTTGTTGTTGTGGGGAAAATAGGAGGAGGAAGGAGTGTTAGGTATGTTCGCCGCCTTGAGTTATTGGTAAAAAAATAATAAAGGTGGGATTAAAAAAAATCTAAAAAAATTTATCCTGGAGATTTAGTGTCTGATGCTTAGTCTGGGCTGCTGGGCATTCCTTACTTATACATTTTGGCTTTACTGTTTATAGTGTTTTGGACACTATACTTTACTTTCTTTAAAATAAGAATGTATGATCTAGGGAGGTCCTAAGTTTCTGTTGCTATGTAAATCTGATTCCTTATTCAGCTCAGGTGTCATTGATCTTGGCTTCACACAGTATGCTAAGCCATTGTTTTTAATTTATTTATCTTTCTATCTATCAAATTTATCACCGCCCATCTCCCTCACAAGGAGGGACTCTGGGCAGTTAACCCCTAAAAAAATAGTTTGCTTCATTAGGGGTTTTTAAACCACAGTTGGCTGAATTAACTTAATCCCAAGTGGCACAATAATACCAAGACTAAAACTGTTGTTTACAAATCACAATGGCTGAATTTTTATTACATCCTAAATTAAAACCAAATAAAATCATGTTATAGCTTGATGGGTTGGTGAAAGAAGCTAGTATCTTGTATTGTCAGAGGGTCACTTCCAGTTCATACCATGGCTTCTACCTTTCTTAGAATCTGGAAAGAGACCTTGACACTTTGACTACATCACTGGATGGAGTGGGGCTCCAGTGACCAACATGGAGGTACTCATTCTCTCTGAGCTAGGCTAACCCTCGTTTCCCCAATGCGGTGCCCTCTCAGGACATCTGAAAATTATTTGGTTGGGGAAGTCTGGGTTAGCCTATGTTAGGAGGCAGTGAAAAAAGTAGCCCCACGTTGTGGTGTTGCTGGTCTAAAACAGCACAGAAGGTGTGCATATACAGAAGCACCTATTAGGTCATGAACTTGCATATGCTTTTTGCCTGCAGCCTGACTGAAGAAAGAGCGCAAATTTGTAAAGACTTGATGCTTTCTTGCCAGGATGAAGGGAAGGCAAAAATGTCCCTTCCCGGGCTGCACTGAATGACCAACAACTGGGAGATCGCATGCTGTTGATTAATTTAGCCTTCCAACATACTTGGGCAGTTTTATTTTAAAAGCCAAAACAGTTTCCAGAGCAACTGAAAATGATTAGATATAGCTAAGACCCTGTCTGCAAGTTTATAATCTAAAAGACAAAGGAGAGAAGGAAAAGAAAATGCAGGCATTTGTTCTTAAAGTTTCCGTTCTTATTGGAGAAGACTCAAAACTGTTTACAGAGTCAAATGGAATGGCTGCTGTCAAGGTGGCGAGAGCCACAGGCAGCTGATGGAATAAACCAGAGGAATACAAAATAGTGTACAATTTTCGCCCCTGCTCTAAAATGGCTGGGCTCTAGTTTGGTGCAGGGGGTTGTACTTAACATTTTGGGGTGAGGCGAAGGGCTGCAGTTGATGGCAGAGTAACACAAGGGTGGGGCGGGGTGGTGTGTGTTGGCAGGACAGGGATTTTCTGTTTTTTCCCTAGGTTAGAGCAGAATCTTGCAGGGGTGTGGATCTTTGTTTTGAAAGTATTAAGCCTAATTCAAGTCTTACGTTTTCTACCTTGAAATGTTGAAAAATCAAGGCTGTTAGTTTTCAAGAAACCGTAAAAAAGGAGGTTGCAGTATCTTCTTGGCTTTAAAAATACTCTATTCAAATAATCCTGCTGCTATTGCTAAATTTAGGTGGCTTAAACTTAAAACACAAGACTCCTTAACTACGAGGCTCCTGGATTCCATAAAAAACACAGATACTGGTCCATAGACTCCTAATCTGAATTTCCAGAGAGCATGCCCTGGGTATAACTTTAACAGGATCTCCATGAAAAAGTAGTACTGGCTAGGAAGTGCTTGAGCTTCTTTGTCCTTCTTTTTCATGTTAAGTCACCCAGAGCCAACAAATGGAAGGGTGGCTCAGCTGATGGCACTCCTGGGTGACCTTGCCTTAGCTCCGAGGCTAAGCAGGGTCAGGCAAAATTAGTTCTTGGCTTGGCGACTACCAGGGAATACCAAGGCTGTTCCTTAGACTGGGAAGTTGGGAACCATCTTGGAAGGAAGGCCATGGCAACCTACTTCTGTACTCTGGCCAAGAAAAGTGCATAATGTGTCCGTAAAGTCATCAGGAAGTGAACGTGACTCAGAGGAGACTTTTCCTTTTTATACAGCCATCATCTGGCAAATTTATTTATTTATTATTTATTATTATTCAAATTTAATTACCACCCATCTCCCCCAAAAGAGGGACTCTGGGCGGTTTACAATAAAAGCAAACTTTGGCCATAAACGTTAAAATCTCATAAAAATCAAACACATTACAATTATAAAATGCAATAAATAAATATAAAATCCAAGAGGCTATAAAATTCCAAGCTGGTGTGAGGGGCTCTAGGGTGCGAGCCAAACTGTAGAAATCACATTGGATTTCAGCAGAAAAGGAATGGTTTACTTGAATAGAGCTGCATAACAATACTGGGTGATCTGTCTGGCATGTTCACATTATCAATTAACTTTTCTGTAGTGAGTTTGTAGTTATTTATCCTGAAGAAGCAATGCTTTGGATTGGGGCCATGGTCTACATGCAGATTTTTCAGTACCATTCAAGACTACATTTTCCAGGATTCGATGAGGGGTGATCTGTTCAAAAACTGGTTTTATGTTTGTGTTATAAGTGTGCCCTAAGTTGCTATGGATGTGCACTTGATTTAGTTGTGCCTGCTTAGGAAACAGTAACAAGTACATAAAAGTGGATAATATATTTGCCTAAAATATGCAAGTACTACAGTCTGGATCTCAGTATGTGTATACTGTAGTTTTTCTCCCTCTCTCACACACATATACATTCACATAGCTATCAGGCTATTTCTTTTTAGGGTAAACAACATTATGCAAGGCACAGAAAAAGAATGAGAAATAGTGGACAACAGAAGTTAAAGGCAGGAAATTAAAAAGAAATCTAACTTTAGTTTATATTTATACCATTTGTTATATCTCTCCATATCTTTTTGTCTTTGCAAATCATCCCTGCTTCTACTATGACCACACATTGCTTTGTACATTGCCTTTTGTTCCTTAAACTGTTCTCTTTTTTTAAGATGCCATCAACTCAATCAAGCCATGATTTTTTGCGCCTTCCTTTTCCTCATATTTTTCTCTCTTTCTGTATGACCCAACCACCTCGACATACTTCTGTCCATCTGGTTGCTATTTTTTGTATAATGTAAACTCAGCAACCCATCCATTTTTGATCCAATCTCTTCTTATTTAACCATACACGATCCTTAAGTAACCCATTCCCACTATGCTCAACTTTAGATTTCTCTTATATTCCATCGCCAGCTTCACTGCCCATAATGTGGGCAGAAGCATCTCTTACACCCAACATTTTCACTTCCTTTGACAAACATGTGCTCCTTCCTGTAACACATAAAACTACCTTGGTACAAGCATTTGCATGTCTTGCAGTTTCTCTTATGTGTGTATGACCTAGTTGGTGGAATATAAGAAGTCTTAGCTTACGAGTTTGCATGTAAGAAGTCTTAGCTTACGAGTTTGGGTCAAACTGAGCTTTGGTTTCACTTGTGACATACTAACCAAAATAGGCCCCAAATTACCAATACTTTCTTAAGGCTAGTACAAATTGCAGCATGTGGCACAGGTACAACTACGGCTGATAATCTAGTCTGCTCTTCTCTAAAATGCATTATGCATGTTTCTTTCATATAAATATAGCTGAAGAATAAGGCCAAGCCGGTATTCAATGTCACGTTTCAAGAGTGCGCAAATAGTTGTATCTCAGGAACAATCACTCCCCTTCTGTCAGATATAGGAGTTTTGTTTTAATGGAAAGATTTTGTGGTCTTATACAGAAATTCAGTTTTTTGTCCTTCTTTATCCCCTCTATAAACAAAAAAGGAAAGAAAAAACTGTTACTATATAAACACACAGAGTGCAAAATTTTGTGTAATTGATGTACACCTGTCTGTCCAAGTGGCATTTAAGCCATGAACAGTTCCAAAACTTTATTCCAAATACTTCCTTGAAAAAAAATCCATCTCATGTATTTTAACTGCTCTGAGACAATTTCTGTTGGCAATTAGTTTTGTAGAATTGCAAGTGTGATAATATTTTATGGGCATTCTCACAAAATTGCTGCTGGGAGAGGCTTCCCATTCACAAAATGACTGCCATGGAGGATGTTTCTAGTTACAAAATACTAATTTACCTGGATGCTACCTGGTGCCCCTCTGTCAGATTTCTCTAGCAACAGTTGGGAGGGAGAACAGGAGAGGAGCAGTAAGGATGAAGAATAAAGCAGTCACTACATGAAATACAAAACTGGATGGTGGCATGACTTGGGGGAGGATGTTTAATACTGTAAATGGGGTATCATCATCACATATGAGCTACTCCCCACCCAGAAGATCCAGATTGAAAGCCTAAACCAGCCTTCTGCCTGGTGTCATTCTAATGTCCTGGAATCCAATTCCTATCAATCACAGCCAGCCATAATTGGCTGGAAATGATGGGAGCAATCAATGAACATTGGCTGTGGCTGGATCACAAAAATGGTAATAGTAGCTGAGCTCAGTGGGAGAAAAGGATGCTGAAGAAGGGTGATCTAAGTGAATAGGTGTGAGCAGATATATTGGAAGCTGTTCCAAGTTCAAGCAATTGCTGGGACACAATATGAGGGTTCTAGTCCCGCCTTAGGCACGAAAGCCAGCTGGGTGACCTTGGGCCAGTCACTCCCTTTCAGCCCAACTCACCTCACAGGGTTGTTGTTGTGGGGAAAATAGCAGGAGGAAGGAGTATTAGGTATGTTCGCCGCCTTGAGTTATTTATAAAAATAATAAAGGCAGGACAAAAAATTAAATAAAATCTTTAACTTATGAACTGTGCTCTTTACTATGACCTGTTTCAGACATAATAAGGTAATACATTATTGTATTGTATTGTATCTCAGTGTGCCAGTTCCTTCCTTTCTCTGAGCCAGAAATATACTGTTTCCAAAATGGGAACAAACGAGTGTTGAACCATGGTTTGATTTATAATCCTGGATTATTCAAATTTGGATAATCACAGTTTCTTATTATGGGTGTAAGGCAGCAGTTCTCAAACATTTTGGCCTCAGGACCACTTTACCTTCTTAAAAATTATTGAGGCCCCCAAAGAACTTTGGTTTATGTGGGTTACATCTGTTGATATTTACTGTATTAGAAAATTAAAACTGAGAAATTTAAAAATATTTATTTGACTTTGCAGACCCCCTGAAAGGCTCTTGGGGGGCCCTGACCACACTGAGAACTGCTGGTGTAAGGGAATCTAGGGTGGGAATTAAGAGCATTTGCTGCAAATCATGATGATGCATATGCAGTTATGTTATCTGACAAATACTGCCCTTACGTACTTACATCCTAACCAGCATTGCAGCATTTGCATGGTGTTGTGGTCAATAACATTGACCCATCCCACCCTGTCATGCAGAGAGAGCATGCTGTGGATCCCATCAGCAAGGGAGTTTCACCTGGCAGGATCCAGGAGGCGAGCCTTCTCTGCAGTGGGGCCACCCTTTGGAGCATTCTGCCCCCCCCCCCGAGGTGAGGCAGGCCCCTTCGCTCCCGACCTTTGGGAAGGGCTTGAAGACCTGGTTCTGCCACCTCACCTAGGATGGGAAGGGCAATAGCTCTTCCTGGGGGTGGCTGGTGACTTAGAGTTCTCCCTACCGAATGGAAATTTCCCACTTGGATTTTATATTTATATTTATTATTTTAGTGTGGTAGATTTGGTCATTTTAGGTGTTGAGGTTTTAATGGAGTACTTTATTGTAAACTGCCCAGAGTCCCCCTCTTTGGGGTGAGATGGGTGGTAATAGAAATTTGAATAATAAATAAGTACATGTAGTCATTTGACCCCCTGGACATATTTTTGGCCCCCACGTTAGGAACTCTTGAACTAAGGTTATTCGTTCTCATCCAGTGCATTGCAGACTCCAGGCCATTAACATGAAATTCCCAAGACAGTTAATACATTCTGGTGAAATATTGCAAAATGGGAACTGGACTGTTCTTTTCACCTAGCATTTGGCTTTCACCCTTTGCTTCTTTTAAAAAAACTGATTAAACTGCAGGATTTGGACTGGTACCATTGGACAAATGTATTGTGTGATTGCAGATCCCCATAGGTTATTGCCATTTGAGAAATTGCTTAACAGCCGGACTTGCTTTCCCCATGTTGATGGTGTGAAATGAAGACCATGGCAGCTGTTTGTCTCTGGGACAAAATTGAACAGCTTCTTTTTTCCCCCTCAGCTGTCCTGCTTTCTGGGTATATTGCTAGAGCTCCCAGTTCTTTGTAGTGTGTTGCACACAGTTTAGCTAAATAAGAATGAAGAAGAGTGAGGTTCTTGGATGGGAAGCTCTCTGTATAAAACTCTACCCAGCATCTTGGGGAACAGTGTAAGATGCTATCAAGCAGCTGTAGGGAGGCAGCATTGCAAGACAGGACAGCTGCAGTCTCTTGCAGCTGGTGGAGTTGGCTTTCTAGAAGTTATTGATCATTGCTTAAGTTCAGCAATGGGATCACTGAGTGCTAAGAGGTTGCAGTTAAATCCAGAAAAGTTTTACATGAAAGAGCAGCTTTGTGGGATGCTTTTTGATCTTACCTTTCTCAGGATCTCCAGGTGGCAGCAGCTGTGAGGAGGGAATTTGTATAAAGGTTCCAGAGAAGCAGTGATGATCATTTCTGAACCATTTGGATCTTGCATCCCTTACTCAAAGGCCTTGTTATGTCATAGTTCAGTTACTATAATATGATCCAGGTGGAGCTGTCCTTGAAGAATACCTAGAATGCAGCATCTAAGCCTCTAACCCCTGCTGGCTGGAGAATTCTGGGAGTTGAAGTCCACACACCTTAAAGTTCCCATGGTTGAGAAACACTGCTCTAATCAATACACAATATTGGGATTACAGGCCTGTATTGAACGTTCTGCACTGGATGCCAGTTGCTTTCCAGAGCAATTCAAAGTGTGGATTGTAATCATTAAACCTATAATTGTCCAAAGACCTGAGCATTTTAAGGGCCTCCTTCGGATAAACCTGTCAAGATGCTAAAATCTGTAGAAGAAGTCTTTAAAAGCTTTATTGATTTCTGTTTTAATAGTCTCTAATTTCAGTGCCTGTTTTAGTGCCTTCTGGATAGCTTCAAGTCTATGGAAGGTACTTTTCTAGTACTTACGTGTAGTCCCACTACTCTCACCTTTAGGGAAAAAAAGACATGATGTTCCTGTTTAGTCAGGACTTTAAAGTCTACTTAATGATTATTTTTGCTGTTGTTTTGTGTTTTGTCTGTATTTTATTTTGTTTTGCTTTCTAACCACCTTGAACACCTGGGGTAGAAAGATAAATACAAAATAAATAGGTTCAGATTACTTGGAAACTGCAATTGGCTGCTTGTATCAATGAGGGGTGAACTTGCTCAGCTTGCAACATCTTAAGTCAAACACAGTTTAGCTGCCATACTGAGCCTAATTAAAACTCCTATGCATAGAATGCCTGGGATTGGCAGAAGTGGAAGTTTCTTGAGCACCCGGCAGGCTGTATTACACATTGGTTGGGCTGTCTTTGGGGTATGCCAAAGCATTCTCATTCTCATCTGCTTGAATTACCCAAATCCAGTGTTGCTGCATCTCTAGTAAGGTCATTTTATGGATTCCTTGAAATGGCTAGATTCAGGTATTTGTGTGGCTGCAAAATGCAAACTTAGAGCACCTTGGCTAAAAGTCCATGGTATCCAGGATTCTTAGGTGCTGAAAGGGAAAAGGGGATACCTCGTTGCACTACGGAACATGGTGAAGGGTCCCCTGGGTATGCATGTTGCTGCATTGATTTGAATGCATGGGTGGGCATGCACGCACATGCCCTTTGCTCTTAAAAATGTGGCTATATGGCCCTTAGCAGCCATTCTAGAAGGACATGTTCTTCTGAGACAGCCAGCTTTGCTAGGCAGCCATGTGGATTTAGTTTTTACTAGTTCGTTCTACTATAGGCATCCCATTCTTGGCTTAGCTCACCTTGCTTGTCCTTCCTTTGTGACCTGCTGTGACATTTTGCTAGAAGAGTCTGCAGCAGTGCTTGAAAGCTAGGCTTTAACATTCTTCAAGTAGGTGGCAGATGTGCATTTTAAAAACTCAGCCTCATGAAATAATGCTGGCAAGTTTTCAAAGTATCTTGAACTAATGATTGATTTTCTGTTGCTCAGGGTCCTTAAGGTATCCAACTTGATGCCTTGGCTACTAAGCTGTTTACCAAAAACATTGGCAATAACTATTGGCTTTTGGCTGAGCATCTCTTGCTTAGTTTTGAGGACTTTCATCTCTGTTGTAGGTTGAATATAGTTTTGCAAAATTTCTGGCTAGATACTTCTTCATGAACTTAAGCCAGGTCACACACCTGAAAGCTGGACTTCTGGCTGCTGTTTTGCTTTCCTTTTTCCATTTTATTCATTGACAGCAGAAGCTGCCTGCTTGAAGTTCTCGAAATGATCTGAGTGCTTTGGCTAGAGACAAGTGGTTCTGCGTATACAGGGATGAATGACAACGTAGTGATGGTTGGTGTGCATTTGCCTCATTCTTTATGCAAAAACACAACACTTGCTTTTGCACTGACATATTCTCACCCAGCTTATTTTGGTCCAGCCATGGCAGGCTATTTTGCATTTCAGCCTTAAGTGGTCTAGTGAAAAATATGGACAGAGAAAGCTTTGAATTTTGAAGACTAAGTGTATCTGTGATAATCAACTTCATTTGATAAATATACCAAAATTATTACTATTTTACTTGCTTGTGGGAAACTGGCTAAGGAAGAGTGGAGAGTCCCATCTCTGCTTCTCTAGTTGGTTGCCTTTTTCTGATCAGATTGGAGGACGGGGCTTCCTTTCTCTGTCTGTTTCTGTGATGGTTACAGAAGAGGTACGGAGCGCCCCAACAAGACTCATGATGCCAGCCCACCCACCTGCGCATGTCATGTCATAAGCTCACCTGCATGTTGCTTATGGCTCCTCGTGAGTGCTTAAGGCAGGAGTGTGAAAAATCCAGCATCTATTTTGCAATATGTGGTGCCAAATAGTTGCTCCCTTTTTGGGGTGTATGGGATGAAATGGGTGCCTTAAGCCTCTACAAGGCTTACAGACCTATTTTACCCCTAAACCTCCCCCCCAAGTCCACCAAAATTGTACCCCACACATTTTGGGAGCATAGCTGTTGATGTGCCCTGTGGTCCTTGAGTCACCAGAGGTTGTTAACTTCCCGCATGCGTTCATATTTCCTGCTATAATGCTGCTATTTAAAAGCGATCTGTAGTCACGAGGGCTAAATCCAATCTTCTTCGTTTGTCTCACACTCTTAGGGGCGGGGTGGTACCTGGAAGTTTCTCAGCAGCATCTACTGCTGCTGGCTACTGTTGGAAGTGGACTGCTGGAGTAGTTGGTTCTTTAGTGTTTTCCAGCAGGGCTGCATGTGAGTCTTTTAATCCAGGCTGTGCAGTGACAGGTGAAATTTTCTGAACAGGAAGATATGCCAATTAACCACTAGATGTATTGCTTTCCTGCTCTCTGACCTTGTCTGCTTCCTTTTGTTGAATGATGGTCCGTGTGAGCTGTCAGTTGTAGTCTGTTTCTGTGTTCCTCCTGTCAGTCGCTTTGGTCACAGGACAAAAGAGCCACAGTAAATGATTTGGATGAGAGCAAAGCTCTTGTGAAATTCAGAGAAGGTCATTGTTGGATGGTGCTTGATGCTTGTTATCTTTGTTGATCGTGGTGCTGGGGAGTGTAGCTCTTTGTATGGGATGTGCATGACCTAAGCAGAAGAAGAGGAGGAGTGGCTGGGTTCACACATAGCACTAAAAGATAATGCAGCTCATTTGATTTTTGGCATAATATGATGTGTGAATCCAGATATTGTAGGTGTAAACTCAGGTTTATGGCTCAGAACAGGGTTTGCCAACTTTTCCAGCCAATTATTTATAAAAGTCAGAATCTTGTCAATCTCGTGAAACTTTGGCAATCACACTCTTGATATCCCATCTAAGAATGTCAAAATCATGCATTCTTGCCTGAAACCTTGTGAAATCTTACATAAGAACACTAAAACTTTTCAAGAATTGGCAGTCCTGTGAGATTTTGCCATATATATTAAAAGTGTTCATACTTTGCAAATGGTTTGGAAGAAATGTTTCAAACCTCATTTGAGCATAGCAGCTCTCTGCTGTTCATTAAAGCAGCCACTTTTTCAGGCCTCTGTGTGAGCCTAAAAAATATGCTTTAAGAGTAGTTAATATAGGAAGTGACTGTTTAAAGGTATCAGGACATTAGAATGTCCTGTACTGTACTGCGCTATTGATCCTTGGCGTATTGTTATGTCTAAATCTGTTGTTTGTTCAGTAAACTATGGCTAAAACAAGCCATGGTTTATTGGATTTGGGAACCTTGCATATTTCAAATAGTTGAGTGATTCACAGTTGGATTTCTGATTAATTGATTTGGGAAGTAATGAAGTTTAGAAGATTGCAGCTGACTGCAAGCTAATCAGGACAAAGTAGATAAAAAGAGAGAAGCAAATGGCTGGGGAAGAAGCAGAGAATCAAGATTTAATTTATATTTGGAAGCTGGAATAAGTGGAATAATAAAAAGTCTTTCTGAGCATGTACAAAATAACATTTCCTCACTTCTGTGTAGTTATAACCAGCCTTGCACAATTTTAGGGGGAAGAATTGCATGCAAGATCACAGGCAGTGACAACCTTCAGATATGTTTGAATTACAATTCCCAGAATTCCCAGCTCACATGGTCATCAGTCATGCTGATTGGGAATACTGTAACAGTTGCAGTGCATTTGGAGGAGTCCAGTTTGGAGAAGGAAGGGCTGTCACAGTTTACCAGCCCAGAATTTCTGTTTAGATGCAATATTTGGAGAAAATTTGAATATAATCTGGCAGATAATCTGAATGGGAGTTAGTACTTTTTCCCCTTTGTCCTTGATAACAAATGTACTTATTGGAAGTGGTTGTGGCCAAGCACATCTACACACACATATATAAGTTTGAATCATTTTTGCTAATACGTGAGGGTGTGGTTACAAAAGGCATGATTTACTAGAAATCAGCATGAGAATGTATAAAGAACAAGTCTTGCTAGAATAGTTCTTACTTCATATTTTCATTGGGCAACTTCCTTAGATTGTGGGCATGCTACAGATATAATACATTTTGATTTTAGTAAAGCATTTGACAAAGTAGCCTGTCACATTCTGATCAGCATTATGTTGGATAGGCTGAGTGGCACATCTAGTTTGTACATCCAAAGATGGTTTAAAACTGTACCTAACATGGTCTTTGATGTTTTCTTATCAAACTGGAATGAGGAACAAAGGAGGGAGTCACATGGTTTGGTCTGGAAACTGGTATTTTTCAGCAGTTTTATTAATGACTTGGACAGAGAAGTGGAGGTAATGCTTATCAAACTTGTAGATGGCACTGAGTGGGTGGGATAGTTAATATGGTTGCAGACAGAACAAACTTCAAAATGATTAGGGAAGTGGGCTGAAAGTAACAGCCTGAAATTTAAACAGGATATTTTTACCCTGTTTGTTATGTTGTAAGCCCGTTTGGAGTTGGGTGGCAGCTAAATCGATCAATTAAATAAATAAATGAGACAAATGCACACTTTTCTACTTAGGAAAAATAAATAAAATGTATATGTACAAGATAGATATCTGGCTTGGTAAAAGAATATATGAAAAGAATCTTGTAATTGTGCTTAATTACAGACTGAATCTGAGCCAGTCATGCGTTACAGCTAGCAAAAGACAAAATCAATTTTATATTGCGTATTTAGAACTGTGGTTTCCAAATCATGGAAAGTACTTCCCCATTATATTCTGCTTTGAACAGAACTCACCTCAAATCCTATATCTAGTTCTAGGCATCAACTTGAAGACAGATTTTGAGAACTGAAGCAGGTGACAAGTAGGCAACAAGGGGGACTAGAAACTAATGCTTATGAAGTGAGATGGGTATTACTAGAGGGGTATAGCTTTGAGAAAAGATAGTTGGAAAAAGATGTCACACAGAAAGCCAAGATCTATATGGTATCTTCCCACAATTCAGGACAAGACAAAGAACTTACAGGAAGGTAAATTCCACTGAATGCTTTTAAAAGACTAACTATAAGAACAGTTTGACAGTGGATCCGATTAGCAACAGAAGGGAATTAGTTCTATTTTTCTGGATTAATTCAAAGGCCCCCAATATGACAAGCCCTCAGTACTACTATGCTGCTTCATCCGAGCAGGGGTGTGTGTTCCTTGGAGGGATGAGCAAAAAACATTGGGCGTGTATGCCAAGGGTATATATTCCCAGCAGGGTCACCCAAGGCGTGTAGGTCATCCCAGCTGCCCAGCTAAAGCAAGCAGACACTTATATTGAGTAGCAGCAATATAGAAAGATGCTGGAGGCAGATGATCACTTTAATGACAATGGCAAAGGCATCAATTCATTCCATACAGGAGAAAGCAATAGTAAATAATTCTTACATTTTTACCAAGAAAACCACATGGATAGAAAATATAAAATGATCGACAATATAGTGCTGGACAATGGGCTCCTCAGGTTGGATGGAACTCAATATGCTACTGAGAAAGAGCTGAGGATCTTTTGGAGTTCTAATGGTGTTTATGACATGGCTAGATTAAAGACTTCAGGCTGTCTAGTTACTGATGTTGGCATACAGGAAAAGAAAATCCAAAGCTGCAAAAGCAGAATTACAATAGGAACATGGAACATAAGAAGCGTGAATATGGAAGAGCTCA
The DNA here is from genome assembly GCF_035149785.1 of Candoia aspera. Lineage (NCBI taxonomy): Eukaryota > Metazoa > Chordata > Lepidosauria > Squamata > Candoiidae > Candoia > Candoia aspera. Next base: position 39,651,611 of record NC_086153.1, read on the forward strand.
ACACAGTGAAAGATGAAATGAAACGAATACAGATTAACATTTTAGGCATCAGTGAATTGAAATGGACTGAGATTGGACACTTTCAGTCAGAAGATCACACTGTTTATTATTCAGGACATGAAAACCAAGAAGGAACGGCATTGCTTTTATAGTTAGGAACGGTATAGCAAGAACAGTACTTGGCTACAATGCAATCAATGACCTAAATAAATAAATAAATAAATAAGACTTCATGGACAACCTTTTAATATGACAATCATTCGAGTTTATGTGCCAACCATTGATGCAGAAAAGGAGGTCGATGAGTTTTATGATCAAGTTCAATTTGAAATTGACAGAATATGCAAGTAAGATGTGCTATTTGTGATTGGAGACTGAAATGCCAAAATTGGAATCATAAAAGAGGAAAATTAGTTGGATTGTATGGCTTAGGAATTTGAAATGAAGACTTCTGGTGGGGACATGGTGGACTGAACAGCTGTGCCTGTGGGCTCAGTGGGCAGAACTGACAACGTGGCAGTTTTTTTGGGCTCAGGCAGGTTTTTCCTGAAGCCCAGGAGTGTTTTTCCAGAAAAAGGAAAACACCTAGAATCACCCCATCTGTCCTTCGGACGGCTGCTTGCAGCCAGAAGATTGCAAACAGCATTCGCTTTCGACTGGTAAGAGCTAGCCAGGAGGCTGGGACGTCACCATTTTCCAAGCCAAGCTGTAGCCTTAAAGGGATACTAAGACTGGCCACCCCATTTCTAAATCACCCAATTTATATTTCTTGTAAGTACGCGTACCCTAAGAGAGGCTTTCTACAGCCCGGAGAAGTTGGCTCTCTTGGTGCTCATCGTTATTTTTGGGGTTAATTTTTTAAAAAACTTCTTCTAAATTTTGGACTTTGTTTTCTCTCCAAATACTAAGTAGGATTGAGAGTAAATAACTGTCTCCCTGTTATTATTTTTGTACTAAATTTGGAAGTATTAGCATTTTCCTACATGTTGAATTGTCTGTTTTGAACTTTCAGTTTTCTGCTTGTACTTTCCCTGGGGAACTGTCTGCTATCTCACTTCCACATGTGTAAATACATTCTGGAACTCTTTCATATCTTTGACTTTCACTGGTTAAGCTCCTAGGGGGCACCATAATCTACTGCATTGAGACATGGAGGATTTTAAACAAACTTTCTCTGACTTCCACCAAGATTTTAAACAGATTCTTTCTGACTCCTACCAAGTTTTTACGTAAAACATTCAGGACATTGTGGAAAATATGAGGTCTAAAATGTGTCATCTGGTTGGGGATGTCATGGATGAAACTGAGGAATTTAATAGTGACAGAAATGTCTCTTCTAAGAGTGAGATCGGGATTTCTATTGAAATGCTGGATGAAGATTGGATAGCTGAGTTGGAGAAATTTAAGGGAGAGAGCGAGTTGCAAGCCACAAGTGAAATTGATCTTCTGGTGGAATGCCATGGAAAAGAAGCAGTTATTATGTATGGGAGGTCTCTTGAAGAGTAGTTGGTGTTTTTGAGGGGGGCAGTTGGGCTGTTTGATTTTTTCAAGAGAAAAGCTCTGTGCACATTGTGGGGATATGTAAATGTTTTGGTTTATTTTGAAGTGGGATAAGGGTTGAAGAATATTTATCTGGATTGCTTTTAGGGTTTGGCTGGGGGGGAAGTTGATTAAGAGGTTTATATGTATTTTTTTATTTTAATATAAGGGGGGGAGTAACTGTATTTAGTGATTTTTACAATGTGTCAATGGAATGATTTGTAGAAATAATGTGATTTTGGTTTAATATAGAGTAAGGGACTGATTATGGAAATTTTTGTATATCCTTGCTGTTAAAAGTTGGAAGTCACCTCTTTTTGTAACTTTGGAAAAAAATTCTCTTGTGTTTCTACACTTTTTTAGTTTTTTCTCTTGTTTGTTTGTAGTTTTTTTTGTTTTTCTGTAGCTTTTATCTTTCTTTGAAACTTAATAAAATTCTTATTAAAAAAATGGAAATTGAAATGAAGCGGGAGACCAACTTACAATTTCTGCCACTGCAATGATTTCAACCTCGAATTGGTATGCTAAAGGACTCCAGTGGTCAGATAGTAACCAATTCAAAGGGGATCCAACAACGATGGAAGGACTATACTGAAACACTTACAGTAGAGATGTCAACATCCAAGATACCTTAGAAGATATTTGCTACTTACAAGAATCTCTAATACTAGAAGATGAAGTTAGATCAGCACTCTGGTTATTAACAAGTTGGAAGGCTACAGAAACTGATGGAATACTCACTGAAATATGGCAAACAACATAAGAAGAATCACTAAAGGTTGATTCTAACCAGGCTATGCCAACAAATCTGGAGAATGACACAGTGGCCAAAAAGAAAAAAAAAGAAAAGAAAAGGAGACTTAACAGAGTGTGCAAACTATCTTATAATATCTTGAATGGCAAAGCAGTGCTGGGAGTCTCATCTCTTTCTGCATTCCGAAGGGTAACAGATTTGTTGATGTGCATCTATCTTTTCAGCCCTTTAGAAATGGTTCCAAAACTATGAGTGTGCAAAAGATTCCATCACAGGCTCTTTGACCCTGAGCAGGCCATTCCCAAGTGTTCAGAAAATGGTCTAAGCCCAAAATGTACATTCTAAGTATTCTAGAAAGGGTTGGACACATCAAATCACTTCTGGAATAGGGTTGGACACATCAAATCACTTTGGAATGATGTATTCTAGGGACCGACCACTTTAGGAGTATTCAGAACAGCCCTTCTGAGGATAGAACAGTCCATTTTGGGATCAAAACATTTTCTAATGGAACATTCACAAGATAACTTCATAGTTGTGTCAAATCCACTGTTTATATTTCAGAGTAATTGTGGCTTCACCGAAACACCAGTGAGACTAGTGGGATGCACGCTTTTATGTGCATATGCACATATGTCCTTATACTCATTTACTCATTTACACATAGACACATATGTATAGTAGCTTCCTCAATGTCTATAAAGTTTTTGGCTTCATCTAAAAGTGGAGCACTCTGGGTAGAGCATTGCTGCCTGAGTGAGGTACCCCTTTCCCTAAGTTCTGCCAATTTCTCCCTTTTACTGTGGGCTCTAGAACCGCATTCCAATGGTTCTGGGCAATGCTTCAATGCACTAGTTTGGGTTTTTAGAGTAGGAGGGTGAAATTCTAGTCATGTTGCTTTTGGATCAGAATTGCTATCTTTTCTTAGCCTTGGTATATTTACATCTGTGTATTTTGCATCCTTTCTGATACAGGAAACTTTTGATATCAGGCAACTTGGGTCAGCAAGTTCTTTTTAATTTTTTTTATTTAAAGGGAGTCAGCTAGATGTAGAGAAGGAACAAAGATAAGAGATAATCTGAATGAAGAAGGGGAACAGAAGATTCATTTCCTGCCTTCTCATCCTTCCTTATGTAAAATTTGTATCTTATTCTTTCTCGTTTTAAGTTTTATCCACTTCAACCTAAGCTTCAAGCATTGTACTTCTGCATCACATCCAGATCTTGTGTGCTGTGCTTTAAATATTTAATGGAAATAGGTAAACTGATAATTTGGAAAGGATGTGAATATGTCAGCTTAGAACAATCTCATGTTTTGGAGTACAAATGTTGGGTTTAAAAGTGAAATCTGAATTACTAGTCCTCAGATGCTTTGGCATACCCTGTTTCTTGGAGCAGATGCTTAGGTGAGCCTGATAGGAGACAATGTACAGTTTGGTAAAACTGCATTGTGCTTTGGTTTGTACAATGTTGTCTTAGAGGGGAAGTGAACAAACCAAGAGCACTATCTGAGGCTTAAGAGATAAGAGCGTTGTACAACAGCCTATACTTATTTATTTCTGCTATATTTTTGTTTTGTTTTTTGTATCTAGTGCATGTCAAGGCTGTTTAAGGTTCTTAAGGTTCTTTCCCATCTGCATAGCTTCAGCAAGCTGCTGCTCCATGTTCCTTCAGACCATGTTCTGTGAAATAGGGGAGGCATTGTAGCTAGGTGGAAGAACCCATAGTTAGCACAAGAAAGATCCCTCTTCCAATCTCTCTCATCTGTAGGTACATTAGAGAAAGGCCCATTTGCTGCTGCCAGTCAGTGTTGATAATATTAGTTGTTGGTTTGACATTGACCTTGCATTGTTCCTCTGACATTTGTCATGAGAATTGCCACAGTTAGAGTATGTTTAGCCTGGAGAAGACACAAGGGGGGCATGATAGGGTCGCTGACTTCAAATACTTGAAGGATTGTCAGATAGATGATGAAGGAAATCTATTTTGCTTGGCTTAAGGTATGATGGGGCTTGATTCAAATGACTAGAAAAGAGTTTTCCACTGAAGTTTAAGAAGAATGTCTTGATGGTGCACTTGTTTGAGAGTGGAATAAACTATCTCAAAAGGTAGCAAGCTCTTTTCCCTTAGAGAATTTTGGATGGTGTAGATGGCCACCTATCACTGTTCTCAGCCAGCAGATTTTCAGCATGTAGGATTATAAAGCTTTTGAAATCCCTTCCAAAGGTCTGTTGCCTCTATATCTTGCTTTGTGAGTTTGCAAAAACTTATGGCTGGATGCCATTATTTTGGAAATAAGGTACTGTTCTTTGTGGCATCTTGGGCAATTCTGCAGGGATAGTTCTTTATGATTAAAATCCAGTATGTTCTGAGATTTCTAGCTGCCCATTGCTCAATTAACTGTTTCCTCAGACATTTACACTGATTTGCACTGAAGCCAACAGATTACATCTTTTGTCCAGATTGGAAAGGGACTATGCCAGGATTTGTTCAATATGACCTAGCTCAGTGCCCCCCAGGATGGGAATTGTCCATCATAACTACTAATCAAAATGTAGTTTAGCTTTGCAGTTTTGTGCTATGAAAAACCTATATAGCCACCTCCTTGTTCCCTGTAGTTTCTGTGTTTTATGTTAGTAAATATTCATATAACATTCACAATTCTATGGTTTCGTTTGTAATTGCATTACTTGTTTTCTTTTGTTAACAATGGTTTAATCAATCTGATGGTAGTTAAAATCCACTGCAGTCCTGAAGAACTGTGGATAGTGTACAATAACAAATATCAACCTAGATAAAAGATAAAAAAGAGAAAGGACATCACAATAAATCTCCATCAGAAACAAAGCATAAACCCAAGAGAGCCATGATAATCAAATTGGAAGATACTGTAGAGGTCATCTAGTCCAACCCATGTTCAGTGTGGGATCCAGTACAGCAGTGTTTCTTAAACTTTTTGCTCTCAGAACCCCTTCCTATTTTTAAAAATTACGGAGGACCCCAAAAGAATTTTTGTTTGTTTGGGTTATATTTATCAATATTTACCATATTAAAAATTAAAATTGACACATTTGTAGAATATTTATTTATTGAATAATGTAAAAATAACAATATTAAACCCATTAGTTATTAACATAAAATATTTTTCATGAAAAAACCCTATATTTTTAACAAATTAAAAACAATTATGATAAGAGTGACATTGTTTTAAATTTTTGCAAATATCTTCAATATTTGGTAAATAATTTTGATTTTGTGGACCCCTGAGAGGATTTTGGGGGACCTCCAAGGATCCTCAGACCACACATTAAGAAAGATTGCACTACAGCATCTTTGACAGGTGGACATACAGTCTCTGAAGACCTCAAGTAAAGGTGAACTCACCATGTCATGTGGCAGCTAGTTCCACTGGCTGATAACTTGTACGGTCAGGATGTTCCTCCTGAGGTCTAGTCTGAACTTCCTTCCTTGTAGTTTTATTTCTCTGGTTTTGGTCCTGCCCTCTGGAGCAATAGAGATAAGTCCATTCCCTCTTCTATATGACAGCCTTTCATATATTTGAAGTCTGCCATCTTATCTCCCCTTAATTGCCTTTTCTGTAGGCTAAACATACTCCTGTCCTTTAACTGTTCTTCACCGAGTTTGATTTCCAAACACTACACCATCTTGGTAATCCTTCTCTAAGCTTACTCCTATCTGTCATGGTCCCTTTTGAACTGTGGTGCCCAGATGAGGACGACGTAGCCCAAATGGGGTCTGACCATGGCAGACCAGAGAAGAAAAAATTATTTCCCATGATCTGGACTTTGTGTTTCTGTTAAGGGATCCTAAGACAGCATTTGCCTTTTTAGCAGGCACATCACATCTGGTTCATGTTTAACTTTTGGTTGACAAGGACACCCAGATCCTTTTCACAGATAGTGCTGCCAAACTAGGTCCCCCCACCATCCTGTACTTGTGTCTTACATCGGCTGCCATGTCCAGGGCACTTTTGCAAACACAGCCTGGTGAAAAAACATTCATGACCACCCACCTCATATTCCAAATCCCTTCATGTAGCCTAAGAGCTGTGCCCCCAGTCAACATTCTGCTACCCTCAGGATGTGCCTAATCCTCTAATCATTCCTGGGAAATCCAGGCTGGCTAGTTGACAATGAAGTCTCCGTTAAACATTAACACTCGGTGATAATTCTTCAGCCTGTCTTTCTGCCTCTTCTGTCTACCCAGGGAAAAGAGGAAATATAGTTCAGTAGCAGAGCACATAGGTTGCATGTAGAATATCCATCCTCTGTTTCAAAAGGCTCTGGGCCAGAACTCCTGGATTGTGGTCGTTGGTCTGAATAACAGTGCTGCGCTGGGTGGACCAGTAATTTGGCCTAGTATATATGACAGTGTCCGTGTTGTACATTGTCACGCACTGGAAAGGTCTCATGCCTACTCTCCCATCTTTTTTGGCCCACAAGGCCATGCAAGGTTATTAACAGTTACATTACATGATGATAAAATTTCAGCGGCACTTACACTTGAAGGCAAAAGCAGAATTATATTTTCAATTGAGGTTCAAAGAAGCAAAAGTATAAGGTAGAAAGCAACATAAAGACCAGGTTTCCAGAAAGCAAAGAGAGCTTGGATTGTCATGGAATTTATGTCAGCACTGTGCTACATTGAGGTAGGGCCTTAAATGCTGGAGCTCCTAGCTTCCTCGGGAGCATGCAAGACCTCCTCAGTTCTGATTACAAGAGCCAGGCTGCATATGCCTGAGTAGACCATCCCATCCAAAGTGCTTCCTTGTGCAGCCAAGCACTACTCCATCTGTCTGTTCTTTGGCTTTCCACACAGAGACTGGCTAGGTGGTTGGACCCTCTCTTTTGATGTGTGTATTTCCGAGAATAGTGTTTGTAGTAGAGGAATATGCCTTTTCTCAACACTGGGGCTTGGCTTTTCAGCATTAGATGTAGTAGGTGCCTCATCACATACTCTTGCCTCATCTGAAGCCCATGCATAAATTAGGGGCATGGCATCCAATTGGCTTTGCACTTTGAAGAACTATTTGGAGAGGAACAAGACAGGCAGGTAATGTCTTGAAGAAATTGGCAAACTTGGGTTAGTGGAGCCAGAGGGATAAGGGTGGAGGGTGTAGCAAACATTGTAGATAAAGAGAGAGCACAACATTGCCAGATGGCTGATAAGTTGCAGGACTTGTGGAAGACGTGGAAAGATGGGAATATATATTCATGCCTTATCAAAATGGAATCTTTCAGACTTAGAGGCTACCCATTTAACTTGCATGTTTTAGCTTCGAACTTTGTTTCTTCTTTACCCTGTGTCCTCAGTCACCCTCCTCCAAGTAACTTTCTTGTCAGGTTGCTCAGTTGCTACTCTTGTCTTCAACATAGTGTATGCTCTATTTTTAATATTTTCTTTTTCTGTCGTCCGATTTCCAGGAATGCATCTCTGTCTTAACTGTTCGTTCTGGAAATGGAAAATAGAGCCAAGTTTGCTATAATCAAGCAGACCTTTCCCAGGTTATGCAGTTGCATTAGATTTGTATTACTGTCATACCTTGCTGATAGAAGGCAGAGGAAGGTAAAAGTTGTTGGGAAATGTAGTCCAACGCAACTGAAAGGAACCAGGTTGGGAATGATCTACAGGAACTTCAGATGTAGATTTGTGCTTTGGTATGCTGGCCACCCCAGTTTTTAATTGTATGCAGTTAGTAATTATTAATGTCTTCTGAGCCACCAAATCTGGTTTCAACTCTCTGGGTCAGTATTCTGTACAAAACTCAGAATGATGGCCTTCGGATTACATTAAACTTGACATAAAGCTTTATCTAGTGCCTCCCATTGGATAGTTTCCTGAAAGATAATTGTTGTTGTTTTACCTGAAGACCAATAAGAAACCTTGTGGTGCTTTAGGCTAATACATTTGTTAATGTGCAAGCTTTTGAGGCTTGTAGTTGACTTCATTGGCAGTGTGATCTGGAGCCCTGTGGGCCACAGACTAGGGACTGGAGAGGCCACATTGCAGGCTCTGGCTTATGGCTTAGCATACAAACTCTGTCCATTACAGTGCCTGTAATGAACCAAGAAGGAACAAAGCAAAGTTAACACGCCATGTGAACCATGCCACTATATATTTAAACCTAGAATTGTGAAGTGGCATTTTCTGATTGCAAGTGGAAGGAAGTATGCTTGCGAATTACAGCTATGAATTTCTGTTCATAACAGTGGTGAGAAGAAGTATACAAGCTAGGCAGTTGTCTCCCTCCTGAAACATAAGGGCTGTATGTTTTCAGTGTTTTCACATGTCCCTTACAACTCAAAGAGTTTGCTCTTTTAAGTGTAAATAAAGTCTCCTAGGAGTCAAGGTCAACTCTTAAGTGGCTACATGGACATTTCCATATAGTTTTCTTGGCAGCAATACAGAAGTGGTTTCTAGTTATTGTTCTCCAGGTTGTTGTTGTTTGACTTTCCAGTCTAGCCTGTAGCCTTGCTTTTTTCTCATGGTCTTTCATCCACATACTAACCAGGTTTGACTCTGCTCAGGTCTCTGACATTCAGCCAAGGTCAGCTAGTGCTGCACCAAGCAGAGCAATACAGTAGGAAAGCTGTAACTTATCTAGTACTACAGAAACAATAGCAGTAGATTCTGACATCATTTAATTATTTTTTTAAAGTATCATGGAATAAAACCTAAGAGATGGTCATGTTGGTTGAAATCATGCATCGTTCTCAACCATGGTTTGCTTTAACTATGCCTTCTTGAATTATCCAGAATGGCTAGACTCACATATGGCACTAAACCACAAATCACATATGGCTGGGTTATCCAAGGGCTTAGTCCAAGCACATACAAACTGCATTGTGGTTTATATAATCCATAATCCACCCAAAAGCATATCTCATGTTGTGAGATAAATCTAGTTGTGCTCCCTCTTCTTACTAGTGACATTTTTTGGAAGTTTGTTCCTGACTTCGGCTTTCCTTCACCATCTTTCTCTCTTGTCACTCCAGGCCTATGAACTTTCCACCCTTACGGGTACTCAAGTTTTGCTACTTGTGGCCAGTGAGACAGGCCACGTCTACACTTTTGCCACGCGGAAGCTGCAGCCGATGATCACCAGTGAGACGGGGAAGGCGCTGATCCAGACATGCTTGAATTCTCCTGACTCCCCTCCTCGGTCGGACCCAACCAGCGATCAGCGCATGAGTGCTACAGGCTTTGAGGAAACGGACCTTACGTATCAGGTGTCTGAGTCAGACAGCAGTGGAGAAACAAAGGTACCCTCATCCCTGGTTTCTACCTTGGTGGAAATATCTTGGCAGTCTTTAGGGAGGGAAAGAGCTGCTAAGCATTGCTGCTGTCTGCATGTGCTTTAATGCACTAGGCCTGCAAGGCCTTGGCCTCTGCGTAGCACCAGATTAACTGCAAGAAGCAATTTGTTTCCTTCACTGCTTTGCACAGCATGGGGACTGAAGTCTAGCAGTGTAAAAGTTAACTCCTGTAACACACCTTTGCATGGTTAGCTTTAGGAAGAAAAAAACTGGGGTGCTCTGGGGATTTCTGTGCAGTAGATGAAGAGCTGTTAGGGCCTGGATTCTGCTGTCAGGCTTTGCTTTGGGGAGCAGCGGCACCCCCTGATCTCCAACAGCCCTCTCTGCACGAAGGGAGGTGTTGCGCAGCTTCAGCCAGGGGCAGGTTTGGCAGGGAAAGGCTGAGGCTGACCGTGAGGGCTTTGATTGCTCAGACTCCTCTAGTATTACTTCTCTGGGGAGGCTGTTCTCCCTTCCCTGGGACTGGAGTGGCTGGGCTGGATGTCTGCCGAAGTGAAGTGGGAGCAGCCAGTGTCTTGCCTTGCCCTGATGGCAGCAGCAGTGCTGGGCTGGGCCGGGCTGGGCTGGGCTGGGTGGTACGTGGCAGGTGCTCTTCACCTTCCTGCCAGGACCTCCTGGAGCAGCTCTGGTTTTGGGTTATCTCTGCCTGGGCGTCTCTGTGCTCCCGCTCATTGATAAAAATTGGATTCGGCCTCCGTGGCCATATAAGGCCTGGTTTCCTTCCCTGGAGTCCCTGGCTGGGCCCCTCACATTCCTTATAAGCTGCAGCTGTCTCTTGCTTGGTGCTGTTTTGGAAGGGGGCAGGGAGGACAGGGGAATCGAAACACTTGGCTGAACAGTCTATTCCTTCTTTTTCTCTGAGCGTCCAGCCAAATGCTCTGCTAGCTTAACTCATTACTTTCTCCCCAGCAGCTGGAGCATCACTAGAGAAGTGGGGGACCGTGTGTGTGTGTGTGTGTGTGTGTGTGTGTCTTGGCAGGAGAGAGGAGTTGTTTTGTTATCTCCAAGATGGAGAAAAGTTGTATGTGGCTTTCCTTCAAAACCAGTCTTAAAATTTCAGGGGTCTTCATACCCATTAAATTATCTCAGTAAATCCTTGTCACAAAGTTGTTTGCTACCTCAAAGGTGATCTAGCCCAAGCCTGCCAATGCCAACAGTCATGTTATCCCACTTTGCAAGCTAAAGAGGCAGCATTTTGCCTGAGCCCACATGATGAATTCTACGTTCTTTGCTAGCGCTTCAGAGTTTGACCCTCTTTCCCAGGCTTTATTGCTGTGGCCAGCAGCAGCTCTCCATGTAGAGGTCATTCCCATGGCCTGCTACCTGACTCTTAGCAAGAGATGCCAGAGGCTGAACCCAGGAACTTCAGAATGCAAAATATCTGCTCTGCCCTCAAGCCATGATCCTCTCCTTCAAACCTTAAAATCTTTTCTTACTCTCAGCAGGCATGTAGGCAGGAGATAGGAAATGAAACTCCTCTAATAGCTTATTCAGATCCCACACAGCTGTCTGTCTTGGCCTGAGACAGTTGGCAGTTGTATTATGCAAATGATTCCTCTAAAAACCAGCCTCACCTTATACTGCCTCCCAGGCCTGTTCAAGAGAGACCCCTTCATCTTTTTAGTGTATATAAACGTCATTTTAAGGCTTCTCCAACTAGATATCATATGTCCTACATACTCTGTTTTTTGGTATGAAGAAAACAGATATGAATAATTAATCTCTGCAGATTGTTTTTTTTTAATGGAGACTTTGTCATTGGTGCATTATTTGCAGTGGGTGTTTAGCAGCAGTGTAGAATCTCCAATTCTTTTGTTTGTTCTTGAAGCACAGCATTAAAGTTGGTAGCATGTTGCGGCCTACCTCAGAATCTCTGCTTTTCAGATGCAATGCAAGAAAAGAACACAGCCTCCTTCCCCAGTATCACAGTCCTCTCTATCTTGGTTCAAAGGCCAGGCCAGTATTTTAGAAAATGGATATCCACCTACGTACCTACCTACCTACTTTGATGTGCTGCCAAATTTGAGTATTTAGGATCTTTTCTTTCCCATCTCCTTACTATAGTGCCACAGCTTGAACCTGTGCTCCTTTTTCAGAGCTTTGTTTTATGATTAATGGCAGCATCTGAGGTTTCGGATCCAAACAATTTTGGGACAAACATGATGGGTCCAGAAGTCCATTTTCCTCCTGGTCTATGATACTTTTTAAACAGAGGTGTTAGGAAATGAACTTATAACCTCAGACACTCATTTAATATATTTTTTCAATCAGTACTTACTATGAGCATTAGAGATGGTTTGAGGTCAAATTTCAGCTGTACTGGATGACAGTTATGAATTTTATAGTCCAACTGGAAGGCTCAGTATTGGGGGAGGCTTCTGGGAAAAGACAACTTGCATGTGTTATTCATAAGTTCCATCCCTTTTCATCAGCAGCAGCCGTGATTTGGGGACTGAAGATAGGGGTGAAGAGTCAATTTGAAGAAGAACCAAACAGGTCATGCTTTCTGAGGAATGAGAAAACTGGTGTTAGCAAAGAAGATCCTGACCTAAATTATACTGCAAGTAACACACATTTAAGGATAATGTATATTACTTGCAGTATGTCTGGATGATGGATAACTCCCTTTTGGAGGATGGTGGGCCACTGGAAATACAGAGAAGGATGTAACCATTTAAACCTGAGTGAGGAAGACTCATGTCCCTTCTAAGAACAGGTGGGTGGGATTTTGTCTTAGCTTATGTCATTATGAGTTCACATGGATCCCGCCTCTCCTTCCAGAATCGACCAGTTGGGCAAGAGTGCACCACTTGCCATGGAAACATTTTTCAACTAGTCATATTCTGGCACACAAAATAACATAGCAACAAAAGCCTGCAACTTGGCAACAGGCAGTGCCTGCTAAAATATAAAAGGTAAAGAGGGCAAGTAGAAAGTGAATGGGAAGTCTTTGGAGCCTGAAAACTAACTTGCAGGTTGATTGGATCGGGAGATGAGAATGTGATAGAGTATCTTTCTGTCACTGTTAATACACCTTGTTTTAGATTAAGGTGGATAAAATGGCTTTTTTGAATATTGTTAAGATACAACTCTAGTCCCTCATCACTGGTCATGCTAATGATGCTGGGAGTGGTTATTTAGCAGCATTGGAGAGCCATTGATTCCTTTTAACTGTCTTCAAAAGCCAGAAAGTTAAAAGATGAGTAGGGAAGTCTAGGGGTAATTTGACGTCTAGTCAGACCTGGACTTTATGAACCCTCTTTCTCAATTTTCATAGAGTGAGTTTTTGCATTATAGAAGGCGAGTGAAGTGAGAAATGGTGACCAAAATAATATGATGAAAGTTGCTAAACATTACTGAGCATGAGGTAGAATGCAGCTTCATCATCGACATTCCTTTTTGCATTTTTAAAATCAGAAATCCCTTCGACCCAAGCCTCACTACTCTTCCATTATAGCGTGTTTGAGATGAAAGTGGCTTTATGAGTATGTACCTCATCTGCGAAGTGACAGTGAGATGTATTTGAAGAAAACTTTCTCTGATCCTGGAGAAAGCAATTTCCCCACAGTGCCTCCTGAGAGGAAGAGAGGAAGGGGTGAAGTACAGAGAGACTCTTTTAGTACATTTCCTCCATTTTCCTCACAACTTCTTACTTTTCCTATTTTTTTTCCCATATTACATGCCTAAATAGTATAGGACTAACATTAAAACATATACATACATATTAAGCATTGTACAAGGAGTATTAGATACGTAAAAATAACGTGGCCAAAACATAATGTTATACCCCAAATTGCTGTGCACTTGTGTTCTACAAATGAAGGCAGCTTTGAGTTTCGCTTGTCTCAGGCAAGAGAAACTTCAGGGTAATATTTCTCAACTGCCCTCTAATGTGATAGATCTTGACTCTCATAATCTCTACCTGTCATGGGATTATGAGCATTGAAGACCATTTTATTTGGAAGATACCAGATTGGAGAAGGCCATTCTAAGCCTTTCCCCCCTTCCATTAGGAGTCTTAATACTGCATTTTGGAGGGAATGAAAAGTTACAAGACTAATTCTCATAGTAACTTGGCTAGTCAAAACAGATATGTGAAAACAAATGGCTGAGAAATGGGCCTCATACATTCTTTTTTCTAAACTTTCTAAGACAACTTTTCTTACTTGAGGTCTATCAGATCAGAAGGGCATGACCGTAATGTCAACTGCAAATTATGTAGCCATTTTTAATACTTCATACTGATCATATCAACATAGGCGTTTCTGATTGTCTTGATTATCTGCCTAAATCCGGACCTTGGGATTTTTGCAAAACTTAAACATTTTTTCACAAGGGGTATAGAGGTAGTAGGGAAAAGGAAGTTTGGTTCATTAGCAAGCAACCTGTTTTCCAGCAAAGTCAATTTCCCTTAGATTCTCAGGTACATCTTAAGCACAAATGTGCTGCTTTGCATGAGCATTCAAATAATGAGTTTCTTGTTTCTGTCTGTCTGTCTGTCTGTCTGTCTGTCTGTCTGTCTGTCTGTCTGTCTGTCTGTCTATCTATCTATCTATCTATCTGCATATTTCCCAGATGTGGTGAACTGCATCCTAATATTTTTGAATTTTAGGTAACTATTACTGTGAATAGAGAAAGTAGTAAGTATTACTGGACTGAGAGGGGAATTTTACAATTTATAGAATTTGGATGCAGTTGATACTGGGGAAAAAGACTTAACTAGTTATTGAAATTCTGAAGGTTTACTAAGAGCTAAGAAATATAGTTTTATAAAGAGAAAGCACTGCATATAACTGTATAAGAAAACTTATTTTTTTTATAGTAAAGAGAATAGTTTTTGTTGTATAGCAGAATGAGACTCTTCAGATTTCTAGTAATCCTGGCCAGCTTGGACTGTTTATCTTGGAATTGCCTGAGGTGTGATAGTGCCTGAAGTAAAAATACTTCAATCGTCTCCTGCTAGATGAAGTCGGAGGGCATGGCATAGTCTACCAAGATGTGTTTCTAACAGAAAATGCAAACAAAATCCCCAATTTTAGAAACCTCAGCTCCTGTTCCTAATTCTATATCAGCAAACGTTGAGATGACTATTTTTCCCCAAGTCCCATTTCATTTACTGTATGTGAGATACTAACAGCCTTAGCTTTCCAGCTGAGAGAAAAAATACTCCTGTATTTGTTCACTCCTTCATACATTCCTGCTGGTATGCATCCTGTTCTTAGTAGCTCCTCCAATATAAGAGCTGTTTCCAACAGGGTAATTGTTTTGACAGTGTGGAAACTTTGTATAGATTATTGGGTTGTTTTGGAGTGAGTGGAAAAGCATACATGTGGACATGCTAGCAAGTCATCATTGGCTACTGGTTTTAAATACAAACAGAGAAGACCCTTGTGCTGACCTTAGTTGGGACTCTTTACTTCTGTGGTGTCTTCTGTGTGACATTTGTAAATATTATATCATTAAAATGATTTTCAGTTAGCAAAATCAAAATATCTGAAGCAAGCGTACCTAAAATAAAATTAGATGGTAGTCAACTAATCCATCTACTTTTTTTTTTAGTAAATAGTGGAGTGAGGAATTGCTAGCTTGCTGCCCGCATACCAAAATTAGTTCTCAGAGTAAGTTTATGATCACTGATGGACCTAAAATTTACGCATATAGTTGGAAGGCAACACAAAGGTCATCTAATCTAGTCTCTTGCACTGCCACGTATCTAGTGTTACAGCATTCCTAATATAGCTATCCAGACTTTGCTTTAAAACCTTTAATGATTATGACTCTTCCACTTTCTAAAACAGTCTGTTCCCTTCTCAGACAATTAATACTCTAATTTCTTTCTAATGTTTAGCTGAATCCTTTTTCTTGTAATTTGCTGGTATGTAATCCTTTGCTTTGAAGTAATGATTCCATCATGTGTGTAACTATCCTTCAAGTAAATGATATAATATCTTTTGTAATGGTCTCATCTTTAAGTGAAACATACCAATTCTGTCAAGCTTTCTTCATAAGGGTTGGCCAGAAAGTACCTTGTCATCTTTGCCTCTACACTGTGGATTATTTTGTAATTTGTCAGTCTTGTTCCTAAACTAAACATAGTGTTCCAAGCAGTGAAAAGCAGAATAACATGATAACGTAACATTTCATGGTTGAAATGCAGTCCTTCTCTTGATTTAGCCTACAGTTGTGCAGAGAAAATAAATCAGTGTTTCTAGGGAAAGAGAGAACACTTAGACTGGAAAAGCAGACATTTTATATTATAACACTGTGTCTCTTTCAGACTGATTTATAATATTCTGGTTGTGCCAAACAGTATCCAAATTTGTACAAGTTGTGCTAGTTAGCATTGTTTTTAAAGGTTTTAAAGGGGACAGATAGTGCATCAATGTATACTTCCAGTTGGCAAACTGTTACTTGGAGAATTAAGGTTCCTGGGAATATGTCTGTGCTTGTTATTTCTACATGGGAGAGTTGAACCATTTTCAGTTCTTTGCGAATAAGAGATCTTCTGTCCAACAAGGCCAAGGATGAGAGCGAAGCTTGTTAGTTCTCATCTATTTTGAATTGATGCCCATCATTTTTTGCCCACAGTTAATGAATTAACTGTGGGGAAAAAGGTATTTTACAGGAAATGTATATGCTCCTACCAGTTCCCTGCTTGGTGCCCATAACTGACTGTTACCCATAACTTGGTGCCCATAACTGACTTGGTGCCCATAACTGTCTAATGTAGCTTTTCCAACTTGGTGCCCCCAGAGGTTTTGTGACAACAACTTCGGAATTGCTAGCTAACATGACAGTGAAAACACCTGAGAATTTTGGGAACTGCAGTCTCATTTATCTGAAGAACACCAAGTTGGAGAAATGTTGGGTTTATGGTAGCAGCAAGAAGAAAAGAGAAGATTCTGGGGTCTCCATATGGATTATTGAAAGTAAAGTGCAACATATCTAGGGGACCCAGATTGGGGTAGAATGCTACAAATTACCTTTTAAATATGTGGGTGGTAGAATTAATATGCTTTATTTAATTTTTATTAAATAAAAGCTAAAATGCGTTTAGTGCTTTCAGGGAGCAGGACAACAACTGTATGTCTAATTAAATATATTGAATAAAGTGACTGGGTTCACATATTGAATTAAAGTCTATTGTATGATAATTTCGAGCAATACTGTTCATACAAAACCAGATGAACCACGTTATAGTTTACTATAATGTGTGAACAAAATCACTGTGAACCCATGTTCAAAGAAAATCAATTTCAGATTTAAACTTAGATATAAAAGGCTGATATGGAGACATTAGGTCATTCTTTTCATCTCAGCCTCATTTACCTGATGGGATTGTTACAGCAAGAAAGGCAGAGAATTCTGTGAATATTTATCCTGAACTACTTAGAGGGAATGTGCAATAGGAGATAGAAACATGTAAAAGAACTAAGTCAAATGAACAGGGAGTCAAATAGAGCTAAAACATGAGAACTGCATCATGCTAAAAAGTGGAAGCTTAAACCATCTGTCCTAGGGACTGTGAAGCCTTGTTTCCTCTCATACAAATATTCTCCAGTACCATAGGGTTTGTAAATTGTACACTTTTGTGGCCAGGTACCTTCTCTCCTCCATTTCTGACTCTTGGTCCACAGCTGTTAAGCTTCAGATCCCATCATTCTTGTCTCCAAGTCATTCTGCTTTGGCATGACTGAAAATGTTGTACAAAACAGCTGAGAATTCTTGGTGAGGAAATGTGTGGCTCTTCAAACAGCAGTTGGAGAAGGCCAGGCTGTGGTTTGAATTTGGGTTTATGTTGCAATGTTGGATTTGGCTACCACCAGCTTCAGGATCTCCAAATACAGATACCCCTAAGAGGTATGGATGCTTGGTGAATACTGATAGGTAACTTGCTGGCAAAACTGTTCTTCCTGCTTTTTGCTCAGCTGTTTCATGTGAGGAATTGATCTGTGTCTTCTCTTTGCTCTGGTTGATGATAGCATGAAAGGAGGCTTTCATTTTTGTGCCTGTGACAGCCGCACTTCATAGAAACTAGAAAGAGGCTGGTTGGATTCTTCCTGGGATGGTTGTTTTTCTAGTAGGATATTTTTTAGATGGGGAAGCATTTAAAAACAACCTCCCACTTGTTGCTTGAAGTGGTCCAATGCATCTGGCCTGGGTTCAGACAGCTGGTACCCAACTGCATACTAGCCTTAGACATAGAGGTTCCATGTATTTTATGATGGATATGGCAATATATGATAGACCTGCAGTAAGTAAGCAGTATGAAGTTAATTCTGTTCATCCTGTGTGCTAGCCAAGGTTTTCCAGTGAATGACATTTCATCTCCTTCCCTAGTTTTCTGATTTGGTTTCAAAAAGTTAGTGTCCTAACAGCCAGGAACCATGCTGAGACAAGGAACTGGTCTCTAATGTTTTATTGCTTGTACATAACAGGAATCCTAACAAACTGAAGAAGCGTGGGAAAAACCCAGACATATAAACCCCAAAGGTTAAGGCGGTCCCGATCTGTGTCTCTTTGAATGGCTGCCCAATTCCTCAGTGCTACGCATGCGCTTAACAGTCTGGATGGGAGCCCCCTGCTCGCGATCCTTACTCATGACAGTTAGCCTGAATTCTATGCTGCTTAGGTTTGCTCAGTTGTCCTTGTACTATTTTAGGTGTCTTCTCCAAAGTTTCCTCCCTAAGGATTTTGATGTTTCTACAAACCTGGAGGTTTCCCCAGACTTGTGGCTACCTCTTTTGTGCTCATGGCAGTGTTTTTAACAACATAAAGTAAGCATTTGGAAAATGAGTATGCTATTTCTGTATATTATCAGTGTTCCCCAGCTTAATGTCCTCCAGATGTGTTGGGATTGCAGCTCTCAGAGTTGCCCCCACACATTTGGTGGAGGATGCCAGATTAGAGGAGACCTGGAATCCAAGATGTAACTTCCATGGTTAGAGTACAGCTCCTTCATTTGGATGTGGGGGAGGAAATTTAGCATGCCTGATAAATTGCGTGAATAATACTAATGCTTCAGGACAAGAGCCACTATGTACTACGTTGCTTCCTCCCACTGTCCTGTGTGTTCTGGTAATACTTCACAGGGAATATTAAACATCCCTTCTGGAAAAATAACCCTGAACAGATCTGTACCTGGCAAGATCTTATGCATGGTTGGTTAAAACAGTGGTCAGAGCCTGGATCTTTATTCTGAAGTCTCTAGGATGAAAATATTCCAGATCAGTCTTGCTTTAGGATTGTCTTGAGGGTTCTAACCTTAAAGATGCTACTTTTGGAGCAGTAAGAGTCTTGTGGCCAGGTGGTTGCTCATTCCAGGAGTTTGTGAGATAGACTTTAGAGCTTGGCAGGGGTATGAGATGGTACCTTGGATGGGTAAGTCTTTTTCTTGTCCCACTGACCCTTCTGGTGGCATGCAAGGCTGTTGCATGTCTAGGTTGCTACTCATCTCCTGGCAAATAGAGCAGCTGCAGAGCTTCTCTCTTGAGATGTGGGCTGAAATGTTTTGTGGTGGGTGTGAGAGAGCCCAAATCCATTCAGGTGGTGGGGCACTGCCTCAAATTGCCCCATCATCTTATCCCTTTTCTCCATAGCTGTTTCTCTTGCCTCATTTTTTTCCCACCTAAGTACCTTCATGTGTTTATGGAGTCTCTGCTAGGGCATTGCACACCTTTCATGGGCATCTATCTGAGCACCCTGCCAGGAATTTCAGAAGAAAATAAGAAATCCTAAGTAGGAGGGAATATAGTAGTCAGATTCCTGCTGGTTTGTAGGCCTGCCTCAGTTCTGTCCATGGAAGATGCAGGGCAAAGGGATCAGAGATCCTTTAGATAATTTCTCTTTATTCATTCATTCCTCCTGTAATGTCATTTATTTTAATTCTTTTTTCTTTTATTTTCTTCTCCTTTACATTAACATATCAAATCAAATTTTTATTACAAAGACCAGCATAAGGAGAGTGGGGTACAGTCATTAAAAGCATAGAAAATACATTAAAATCTAATATAAAAAGCTAAAAAGAGAGAAAACAACAACAATAAGACAAAGGGGAAAAAAGACAAAAAACAGCAATCAACACACATACTATACACTACACACACACATGCCTTTGAAATCTTGAAAAGATCAACAGTTTTAAGCTTTAGAATTAGCTGGACTAATTGGGGGCATTACATGGAATTTGGACACTTGGTTCCAAGGTTTGGGGATTGGAACCAATCAAATGGCTTCCCATAAAACTGCACGACCTGGGAACTGACCCAGATGTAGCTGGCAGTGCACAAAATTTGCATTGAAGCATGTTCTGTGTGCCATGGAAATGTTTGAGAGGTGCTGCTTCTTCCCACCCTGTCATTATTCATATGCGCTTAGCATGTGTACATTGTCATAGCCCCCATCTAATACATGTGCATGGGTCAGTGCCCACGTTAAGAGAGGGGGCAAACCTGTTGAACTCCGATGAGTTCCAGTCAGCATGATAAGCCTTTAGCCTTTCCTTGTGCAGTGCCTAAATGGGTGAGCCCTTTTCAGCAGTCTCCATAGAAAGGCCATATCTTATGTGGCTAAGATATCTATGTGTATCTTAGCCACATAGATGATAAATGGAAGAAAAAATTACATAGGCTTGCCAGAACTCATTAGAGTCTATTGAATTGTGGGCAGTTGTTTAAATACTGTTTTATGCCTTTAAGTGAGAAAATCTATGTATATACAGTATATATACATGTTCATAGAGTAAATGCCTATTCTTGCCCTTTCTCTAAGACAGGCAGTTGTCCTCCCTGTTAAGTTGATGGTCTGTCTGTGGTGGGTAACCATGGTAGGATGTATGGAATGTAAAGAACAAGACAGCTATCATGTTGTAACTATGCTTGACCTTTAGCCTACTGAATTAAAAGGAATAACTACAATTGCTGATAGTAAAATAAGAAAACTGGAAAACTGCTAATGAGAAAAAGGAACAGATAGTATGTTTTTCCCTTCTGTGGCAGGATGGAGAAGTGGTATGTTTTATCTATATATGGATGAGAAGGGGGCAGAGGGGACAACAATGTGTCCAAATTGGATTGGTGGAAACTTGTATATAAAAGAATATATATATTTGTATATAAAAGAACCATGTACTTTGGCTTGTTCGGGGTCTCTCTTCTTTGGAAGGGGCATCGTATTTTGTACTAAGAATATTATTATTAATATAATAATATTAATATTATTGTACTAAGAATATTATTGGCTCTCCAGGTCCAGTGGACCTATTCACAGATCCAGGCTACTGCACCCCGCCCAGGGCTAGGAGAAAGGCCTGTGACCTCTGAGGCTAGAAAAGCAAGGGGCCTGGTCATCTGATCAATCCAGATTTGTCTTTAACAAACCGGCACCCCAGATGGGACTCTTCTGTCTCACTAAGACCACATCTGCAGTTGGCCACTGGAATATATTGTGCTCTCTTTGCAACTCTGATCACTCCTGAACCAACAACAGAACAGTATGGTAAGAGTCCCTTGCTTTGCTCAGTATAGACTGTTTTGGGGCTCTGTGTAGGGAATTTACATCTAGGCCATGACTCTGGTCTAGCTCTTTGATAGTGTTGGTGAACATGGGTCAGAGAGGTCGCTAAGGCAGTTCCAGTTTCCTCTCTATCCTGGATGGTGTGTCACATTAAAGAAATTCCTGCGAATGTGGGCCTCTCTACCACCAATTTAAAATTATCGAGCAATACACTATGGCATAGCATGACTAATGAGAAGCCCAAATTAGAATGGTCCTCAAAAGGTTCTTTTGATGAAAATAAATTAAGGTACAATAGCTCAGAGGGTTCCTTGAACCCTTTTCTATCTTGTGCAAATGGATTACTTACTGGTATTTGTGGGGAAAAGGGACTGCGCAGAAAAAAACAAAATGGATTGTCGTCCTTGTATCCTGTCTCTGAGCTTTGTCAACTACTTCTTCAGCGGCTGATGACTCATGGTATTCTCATGTTTCTCTTCCAGTACTGCCTCTTGTTGCATCAGAAGCTCCAGTCTACCTTGTATTCATTCTCAAACCCCTAGTCTCAAGGTCCCGTTTGAGCCTATCCTATCCTGGGTCCTAACAGCCAAGGGACTCAACAGGAATAGTCAAGTGTGCCCTTTGCAGTCGCTGATACTATGTTATGGCAACAGAACACCCCATGCCTCCGTGATCACATCATCAGACTATATTGGTGATTTAGCACCATTTTTCTGACTCACAATCCTACTTGGGTGGATGTTAATCAGCTTTTAGATGCTCTCTTGACTGAAGAAGAAAAGTCAAGGTTTTAGCTCAAATGACTATACAGGAGGGTAATAATCCTGCCCAACCATGGCTTCTTGAAGACCTCAAGTGGGATTAATGCAACCCAGATGGAACACAATCAGCTGACACTATACCACTCTGCCCTTTAGGAGGGAATGCAAACCTCTTTACCATTGCAGTAGTAAATTGGTCACAGGTCTGTCTGTAGATGAACATCCTAATGATTTTCACTGCTGTCTTCTAAAGGCGCTGCATTTCTGTGGTGGGATCCATCTGGAAAACCTCTTCATAACCTTGCTAGTGAGGGGGTATTTGGAAAAAAATTATCTCCTAACATTCAAAATTATTTTTTCAAATATTCTCCTGGAGAGCAAGCAAAGGTTCTCTCTAAAATCTGTCTATTGCCATCTGTGTGTTTAATGGCTGTGAAAAAACAGCAAAGGGAGACTGAGAAATTTGCTTCTGTGATGGCAGCCTTGGTGAACTTGCCTCATCCTGCTTGGGGACAGTGGGGGGAGCATGCCAATCAATGCCTTGGTGCACTTCTCGCCCTGTTCTGGGTAGCAGATGTTGCAATTATTGTCATCAGCCTGACATTGGAAGTGAGAGTGTTCTCTGCAGCCCCACCTGATCTATACCAACAATATAAACAACAATTGAGCAGGAACCAGCAACAGTCTTGCTGGACTCCTGATTTGGTTGCAGTGCAGGAATTCACTCTCTTAGATTGACTACTTGGAGATAACTTCCTAGGTAAGTCCTTGCCTTTGTCCTGTCTTCCCCTACTTTCAGTCTTTTTGTGAATGGACACTCATACGAATGCTTTGATAATGCTGGTGCAGCTCATTCTACTCTATAGGCTCTTCCTGATGTCTTATCCACCTCCTCTGTGACTGTGCAGGGAGTGGAGAGGCATCCTTTTGTTTTACAAAGGAGTTTTCCTGATCCTATCTTTTGGTCCACTAACTACACAGCATCCTTTTCTTCCATCCCCCTCTCATTGTCCCACTAACTACTGGGTTGGGATTTGCTATCCAAATTGTCTACCTGTATGGGTAGTCCTCGCTTAATGATGGTAATTGGGAGCAGAATTTCCATCACCAATGTGGTTGTAAAGCATGATGTCACGTGACGCATCGCTTAGTAATGGTAATCCTGGCAGTCCCCTCTCCCACATTGCTGTCATTAAGTGAGGACCACAGGTCATTAAGTGACACATGGCAGGGGAGGGGGTGCTGTGGCGCAGCGTGTGTGCAGGCAGGTGCTATGGAGTGTGGGTGGGGAGTTGCTGTGGGTGCACATACACTATGGAGTATGAGATCAGCATCAGAAAAGCAGCGGGAGCGACTTGCGGTCTTCCCTGCTGGCTTCACCATTGACTTTGCTTGCGGGAAGCCAGCAGGGAAGGTTGCAAATGTGATCATGTGACCGCAGGATGCTGTAGCCGTCATAAGTGTGAGCCGATAGCCAAGTGCCTGAATTGTGATAACGTGACCATGGGGGGTGGTGCAATGGCCAGAACTTTGAATGGTTGCTGAATGAGTGGTTGTTAACCAAGGACTACCTGTATTAAATACTTCAAATGGTCTTATTTTAACTCTGCCCTCTGATCATAGCTTCCTTGTGTAAGACAGCTCTCCTTCTTTTGAATCTGAGTTTGACCAAGCTCTGAATACCCCACCTTCTTCATGCGCATCTTCACCTGCAGATGCGGGGTTGTTTCTCTCAGCACAGCTGGTGAGAATTTCTGTGAAGCCTGGGAGGCCACCCTCTGTATTACAATATCAGCTCTCCACTGAAGTGGAGGAAGGTGTTTCACCAATGATCAAGTCTCTCCTAGAAAATGGAACGCTTGTCCCTATTAGATCCCTTTGCAGTACTCCTATCCTCCCTGTCAAGAAGCCTGAATGGGAAAGCATCTGTTCTGCTTACTGTTTTGTTCAGGATTTGCATCTCGTCAATGAATATATTGTTCCATTGCACCCTGGCGGTCTCAGACCCAGCTACAATTCTCACTTCCATCCCATTTTTGCTTCTTTGGTTTCTGGGGTTGATTGGTGTGCTGTTTTCTTCACTCTTCATCCTGCTTCTCAGTACCTCTTTGCTTTTGCTTAGAAGGGCCCTCAATACACTTGGAGTTCTCTCGCCCAGGGCTTGGTTGATAGCCCTACTTTGTTTTATCAAATTCTGATCTGAATGCTTTCTCTCTCCCTTGTGGTTCCTGGTTTCTGCAGTATGCAGATGATATTCTTCTGTGTTCAGTGGACAAAGACTCACCTGCAGGTGTCCTGACTTAATCAAAAAACCACGCTGAGACAAGAAATTAGTTTCTAGTGTTTATTAACTGCTCTAGTAGTCAGAAAATCCTACCAAACTGAAGGAGCGTGGGAAACCCAGACAGATAAACCCCAAAACTCAAGGCGGTTCTCTTCTGAGTTTCTTTGGAGGACAGTTCAAAACCTCTAAACTTGTTGTTGTTGTTTATTCGTTCAGTCGCTTCCGACTCTTCATGACTTCATGGACCAGCCCACACCAGAGCTTCCTGTTGGTCGTCAAGACCCCCAGCTCCCCCAGGGACGAGTCCGTCACCTCTAGAATATCATCCATCCACCTTCCCCTTGGTCGGCCCCTCTTCCTTTTGCCTTCCACTCTCCCTAGCATCAGCACCTTCTCCAGGGTGTCCTGTCTTCTCATTATGTGGCCAAAGTATTTCAGTTTTGCCTTTCATATCGTTCCCTCAAGTGAGCAGTCTGGCTTTATTTCCTGGAGGATGGACTGCTTTGATCTTCTTGCAGTCCTCTCAGAATTTTCCTCCAACACCACAGTTCCAAAGCATCTATCTTCCTTCCCTCAGCCTTCCTTATGGTCCAGCTCTCACAGCCATATGTTACTATGGGGAACACCATTGCTTGATCTATGCGGACCTTTGTCGTCAGTGTGATGTCTCTGCTCTTAACTATTTTATCGAGATTTGTCATTGCTCTTCTCCCAAGGATTAAGCGTCTTCTGATTTCCTGACTGCAGTCAGCATCTGCAGTAATCTTTGCACCTAGAAATACAAAGTCTTTTACTGCTTCTATGTTTTCTCCCTCTATTTGCCAGTTATCAATCAAGCTGGTTGCCATAATCTTGGTTTTCTTGAGGTTTAGCTGCAAGCCAGCTTTTGCACTTTCTTCTTTCACCTTCATCATAAGGCTCCTCAGTTCCTCTTTGCTTTCAGCCATCGAAGTGGTATCATCTGCATATCTGAGATTGTTAATGTTTCCTCCAGCGATTTTAACTCCAGCCTTGAGTTCCTCAAGCCCAGCATGTCGCATGATGTGTTCTGCATACAAGCTGAATAGGTAGGGTGAGATTATACAGCCCTGCTGTACTCCTTTCCCAATCTTAAACCGGTCCGTTGTTCCGTGGTCTGTTCTTACTGTTGCTACTTGGTCGTTATACAGGTTCTTCAGGAGGCAGACAAGATGACTTGGTATCCCCACACCACTAAGAACTTGCCACAATTTGTTATGGTCCACACAGTCAAAGGCTTTAGAATAGTCAATAAAACAGAAATAGATGCTTTTCTGAAACTCCCTGGCTTTTTCCATTATCCAGTGGATATTGGCAATTTGGTCCCTAGTTCCTCTGCCTTTTCTAAACCCAGCTTGTACATCTGGCAATTCTCGCTCCATGAATTGCTGAAGTCTACCTTGCAGGATCTTGAGCATTACCTTACTGACATGTGAAATGAGTGCCACTGTTCAATAGTTTGAACATTCTTTAGTGTTTCCCTTTTTTGGTATGGGGATATAAGTTGATTTTTTCCAGTCTGATGGCCATTCTTGTGTTTTCCAAATTTGCTGGCATATAGCATGCATTACCTTGACAGCATCATCTCGCAAGATTTTGAACAGTTCAGCTGGGATGCCATCGTCTCCTGCTGCCTGGTTAACAGCAATGCTTCTTAGGGCCCATTCAACCTCACTCTTCAGGATGTCTGGCTCTAGCTCACTAACCACACCGTCAAAGCTATCCCTGATATTGTTATCCTTCCTATATAGGTCTTCTGTATATTCTTGCCACCTTTTCTTGATCTCTTCTTCTTCTGTTAGGTCCTTGCCATCTTTGTTTTTGATCATACCCATTTTTGCCTGGAATTTACCTCCGATGTTTCTAATTTTCTGGAAGAGGTCTCTTGTCCTTCCTATTCTATTGTCTTCTTCCACTTCCGCGCATTGCTTGTTTAAAAATAGATCCTTATCTCTTCTGGCTAACCTCTGGAATTTTGCATTTAACTGGGCATTTCTCCCCCTATCACTGTTGCCTTTTGCTTTCCTTCTTTCTTGGGCCACTTCTAGTGTCTGAGCAGACAGCCATTTTGCCTTCTTGGTTTTCCCTTTCTTTGGGATGTATTTTGTTGCCGCCTCCTGAACAATGTTGCGAACTTCTGTCCATAGTTCTTCTGGGACCCTATCCACTAAGTCCAGTCCCTTAAATCTATCCTTCACCTCCACTGCATATTCCTTAGGAATATTAGTGAGCTCATATCTAGCTGATCTGTGAGTCTTCCCTAATCTCTTTAGTCTGATCCTAAATTGTGCAATAAGAAGTTCGTGATCGGAACTACAGTCAGCTCCAGGTCTTGTTTTTACCGACTGTATAGATGTCCACCACCTTTGGCTGCAAAGGATGTAGTCAATCTGATTTCGGTGTTGTCCATCTGGTGAAGTCCATGTATAAAGCCGTCTCTTAGGTTGTTGGAAGAGAGTGTTTGTTATGCAGAGTGAGTTGTCTTGGCAAAATTCTATCAGCCTATGTCCTGCTTCGTTTTGTTCTCCCAGGCCATGCTTACCTGTAATTCCAGGTGTCATTTGACTGCCCACCTTAGCATTCCAGTCTCCTGTGATGAAAATAACATCTCTTTTATGCGTGTTTTCCAGTAGGTGCTGCAGATCCTCATAGAACTGATCTACTTCAGCTTCTTCAGCATCTGTGGTTGGGGCATATATTTGGATCACTGTGATCTTAGAGGCTTGCCCTGAATTCGAATTGAGACCATTCTATCGTTTTTTGTATTGTATCCAAGCACTGCTTTAGCCACTTTACTATTAATTATGAAGGCTACTCCATTTCTTCTGTGGTCCTCTTGTCCACAGTAGTAGATCTGGTGGTCATTTGATGTGAAGTGGCCCATTCCAGTTCACTGATGCCCAAAATGTCTATCTTTAATCTTGACATCTCACCAATAAGCCTCTAAACTACACATGTTTTCCCCCCAGGATAGGGGCCCCCTCCTGCTCACCATCCGTACTCATGACAGCAGGATTCCTTAGCCCTGCTGATGTTTTTGGCTGAACATGGACACAAGGTTTCTAAGTCTATACTCCAGTTTTGTCTTCTTGGCCACATTCTGTTATGAAAATTCCTACAACCAAGAAACAGATCCAGGATGTTTTTTTTTTAGGAGTGGTGAGTTTTTGTTGTACATGGATCTCTAATTTTTCCACCCCGTCTCAACTCTTGGCTGACATGGACCACAATTCCCAACCCTGTTCCTTAGTCTGAGGAAGAGAATTCCTGTCCTAACAGCCAGGAAACACGCTGAGACAAGGAACTGGTCTCTAATGTTTTATTGCTTGTACATAACAGGAATCCTAACAAACTGAAGAAGCGTGGGAAAACCCCAGCCATATAAACCCCGCAGGTTAAGGCGGCCCCGATCTGTGTCTCTTTGAATGGCTGCCCAATTCCTCAGTGCTACGCATGCGCTTAACAGTCTGGATGGGAGCCCCCTGCTCGCCATCCTTACTCATGACAATTCCTCTTCCTTTGCCTTGAAGCAAGGTCTGTCACCTGCACCAGCATTTACATTCCCCAGCTATTCTAAATCCTTTCCACTCCATTGTCATGCTTAGCAGGGCATTGCCTCAGGGGTACTAACTCAGCTTATGGGTCCTGGGCAATGGCCTGTGGATTACTCTTCTTTGAAACCTGATCTGGTAGCAGCTGGATACCCCTAGTGCTTGCAATGGCTGGCAGCTGCTGCTCTTTTGCTGGAGTGTGCTCAAGACATTCTTTTGGGCCACTCCATGACCTTGCTAGTTCCACAAGCAACTGAGACTTTGCTGCTTTCTCAAAAGACCCAACATCTCTCTGCTCAGTTTTTATCTCAGTATGAGAAACTTCTGCTGTCTGCTGCTAATGTGACTTAAGTGCTATCAGACTTTAAATACCGTTAAGTTGTTGCTTCTCCCTACTGAAGGCTTTCCTTGTGATTGTGGGGCAGTAGTAAGCACTGTTTCTGCTCCTGGTCCTGACCTCATTGAAGTCCCACTACCGTCACCTGACTGGGAGCTATTTACTGATGGGTCATCTGTTTTATGAGGCTAGTTGACAGTGCTCTGGCTACTCTGCTGTCACCACAACTTTTGTGATAGAAGCTCACGCTATTGCCCCAACCATTTCTGCTCAGGTTACAGAGCTTATGGCTCTGACTTGCATTTGTACCCTAGTGGCAGGCTCTTCAGTGACTATCTACACTGACTCCAATTTGCCTTTGGCGTTTGTTCAGATTTGGAAACAGAAGGGTTTCCCTCTTCTGGATATTCCATTGCTAACACAGCTGCAGCTTCCCTGTTGCAGTTTCTGTTTCCTCTTGTTGAGCCCATGGCAAGGACATCCAATCATTACCATAAGGCAACAATTTGGCTTACACTGCAGCCAAAGATGCTGCTCTTTCTGGTTTTTTTGTTTCCCCTCTCAGCCTTTTTGCTCTTGAAGTTTTGGCCTTTTCTTCTCCAGTCTGTCCTTTTTCAGGGACAATTCCTTCTGTTTCCTGAACATACTACTTGGAAACACTTGGGGGTTTCCCCTTCTGATGGCATTTGATGGGCCTCTGATGGATCACTCATGTGCCCCCAAATATTTCTTTATCACCTTGCCCAGCTTCTCCACTCTCATGGTCATCTGGGCAAAGGGAGGATTGCGCTGCAAATTTCAAAACGTTGGTGTGTCTCGGGGCTAAAGCAAGTTGTACAGCGAGTGGTCGACAGCTGTGGGGTATGTGCAGAATTCAGCCTACACCCTGTCTAACTGCTGCCAGCAGCACTTCCCCTTAGATGTATGGACCATTCCAATCTTGGCAACTTGATTTCATGGATATGCCTCCTTGCAGGGTATATTGCCACCTACTGACTGTAATATGCACCTATTCAAAGGGGTCTGAAGCATTTCCTACTTTCATGGCTGATGTAATAGCAGTAGTAAAGTACTTATGAAAGAGGTCATTCCAAGATATGGCTGCCCTTCCATCTTGAGAGTGACTGTGGTCTACAATTTACTGGCCAATTTAAAAAAAACGTATCCAAGGCTTTGGGGATCAAGAAGAAGCTCCATGCTCCTTATCACCAAGAATCTAGTGGACTGATGGAGAGATCAAATGACTATATAAAGACTCAATTGGCCAAACTGTGTACTGAAATGGGATTAAATTGGGTAGAGTGCCTGCCATGTGCTGTCATATTTATGTAGCCATCACAGCCAAATAATGGACCTCTTTATTTGGTAGGCCCTTGCCAGTACATGTGATGCACCCTGAAGCTTACACCTCAATGCTGGGAGGTGATAAACTTCAGACTTTTTATAACATACCCTCCAGAATTTCACAACCCAGCCTGTACCTCTCGATAACCCTGTGTACTCCATCCAACCAGGTGTTTGGGTTCTGCTCAAGAGACACTGGCG
The DNA here is from genome assembly GCF_035149785.1 of Candoia aspera. NCBI lineage: Eukaryota > Metazoa > Chordata > Lepidosauria > Squamata > Candoiidae > Candoia > Candoia aspera. The sequence goes on from NC_086153.1 coordinate 39,681,250, forward strand.
CAAGACCTGTCTGGAACCAAGGTGGGAAGGTGTATACCTTGTTCTGCTTGCCACCAAGACTGTAGTAAATATGCAAGGGAAAGAGGTCTGATACCATTGCACCCAAGTGAAAAGGACAACCTTGCTAGCAGGAGAGGAGCAACGTAAGGTTGATATCAGCAATTCAACCCTAGAAAAAGCTGACAGCCAGACACCCATTAGTTGTAGAAACCAGAACAATGTGGGAAACCCTTCTGTCAATTCAAAACAAGCCTCTCCTGTATTTGCATCCGCATAGTGACCAACAGCTGCAACTACAGATGCTGGAACCACCTCACATTGGGGGAGATGGGCGGTGACATAAATTTAATAAATAAAATAAATTAAGGCAGAATCAGTGATTAGTAACATCATTATAATTTTGTGTCTAATTTTATTGTTAGTAATTATTGCTAACATGGTTCCTTAAGGTATTTGCTTTGGGGTATAATTAATCTGCGAACTTCTGATCATGCGAACTATAGTATACAAATTGGTTTTTCTCATAAATTGGTGGACTGCTGGGAAAGGATGGAAACTAGATGCCTTTTCCACCCATGATGTTAATAGCCTGCCAAGTGATTGCTAGGCAGGCAAACCTTTCTGATTGCTAGTTGTGCAACAAATTATCAGTATATCTGTCAGACCAGTATAGGGCAGTACCTGACAGACCATTTATAGCAGTTCCTCTGGATTATTTTCAAAGAGGTAATCCAAGGTTCTTCCTCAATTCATAAATTACATCTTCGTAATAGTACCCATGGGAGATTCTCTGTTCTATATCAAGATGCTCCTGTAACCCATTTAAGAAAGGTCAGTGCTGCTGCTCTGTTTTTGGATGAAAGGATTTGTAGAATTGAGGAATAGGCAATGCCAGGTGACATTAATCCTAAATGAAACCTATGAGGTGTGGGAGCTCCTGGAAAGAACTAATAGTGCTCTAGTCACAGAAGGCACACATAACGTATCTGTAGGATAACTTCAGGTAACTGTACCATTTGTATAGAGGAGCAGGGAGGGATATTATGTCACCAACCTTGTAAAGAACTTCAAATGGGCCGTAAGGTATGTTATGAAAACTCAGAATTATATGGACCAGACAAATTAACAAACATAAGTAACTCAGTTTCAACAGTTAGATCCCAAGTATTGTGTTCACACAAATGAGTCTTTTTGTCTGGACAGCATGGGAGAGATGCAGGACATGTTGCAGCTGATGGTGTAAGGGTATGTGGTAACCTCCATATAGTAGCTCTCCTCCAAGTCTGAAATTGTCACAGTATACAAGGTGGAGAGCCAGGCTGCACCTGCAACCTGTTCAGCCTGGAATATTTTTTTGTCTGCAGACTGAGAAAGGTATGTATGTATGTATGTATGTATGTATGTATGTATTTTCTATCCTGCCTTCATTGTTATTTTTTTTTATATTCAAGGCAGTGAACATACCTAATACTCCTTCCTCCTCCTATTTTCCCCACAACAACAACCCTGTGAGGTGAGTTGGGCTGAGAGAGAGTGACTGGCCCAAAGTCACCCAGCCGGCTTTCATGCCTAAGGTGGGACTAGAACTCTCAGTCTCCTGGTTTCTAGCCCATCACCTTAACCACTAGATTATGCTTGCTCTCTATAAGGTATATATACCTCTATAAGGTATATAGCTGTACCATCTGGCTGGAAAGGAACATTCACTCTAGGATATTACTCTTGATATGTACATAAGAAGGAATCTAACTAGCAATGAGGTATTGCTTTTGGGAAGCTGGGCTCCTCTGCCTTGCAAGAGGAGGAACCTTGAGGATTCTGATGGCTCATAAAACCTTTTAATTGAAGGAAATACCTGGAAGGTAAGAGAATCGGCACGGCAGTACTTTGGATGTGGGGTATTGCAGACTTGCAGCAGGCTTCTAAAAATATTCCTAAAGTACTAGAAAAGGCCTACAATTCCTCCTCATTGGCAATTGCAAACCCACAGAGTGAAGTACGGTCTTTAGCTCAGGTAATGTTACAACACTGCAACGCTTTGGATGTCCTCCCTGCTACCCAGAATGGAACTTATGCCTAATCAAAGAGCATTGTTGTGTGTATGTCAACAAATCAGGAGAGGTTGAATTGAATGTCCAGAAGATTAAAAAAAAAAGTCGGCTGTTAAGTTCTGTTATCAGTTAGGAAACTCAACTTAAGGGTCGCTCCCATGAAATTGGAATTGGGATAAATCTCGGATAACCTCCTGGCTTCCATCCCTAGGTTGATTGTGCCAACTGGTAGTTGTTCTCATTGCAATTATAACATTTATTTTTGTGTTCTTTGGTTTTCTGCAGTGCTGCTGTTCTCTATATATTCACTGATCCTCCTTTGTCCCCAGATTCACCCAATCAAATTGGTTCAAGCCGGTTAGGACCTGATAAGAATGGATGGCTCTGAGGGAGGGAACTTCCTGAAGCCAAAGGTGTGGGGTGTGTGTGTAAGGGATGAATAGCAAGTGAAAAACAAGACAGCTGTCATAATGTAACTATGCTTGATCTTTAGCCTACTCATTTAAAGAGGAAGTTCAATCGCTGATAGTTCAATCACTGATAAGGTGCTGATGATTGGAAAAGAATAATGGACAGACATGGTAGGATGGAGGAGGGGATAAAGGGGACAACTGTGCGTCCAAAGCAGATTGGTGGAAACTTGTATAAATTACTGTGTACTTTGGCTTCTTCAGGTTCTCTCTTCTTTGGAGGGGACACCCTTTTCTAGCACTAAGAAAATAAAGCTTGCTGTGCCATACTTGGTCTGGTCCATTGGCTCTCCAGGTCCAGTGGACCCATTGTCAGATCCAGGCTAGCTGCATCCTGCCTAGGGCTAGGAGAAATCCTGTGACCCCTGAGGTTAGGAAACCAAGGGGCCTGGTCATGTGGCTGGTCTGGCTTTGTCCTTAACAATAGGTCTGTCCTCTGTGATGAGCAGGAGGCTGCAGCTGAGATAATGGAAAGTTAATTTGCTCAACTATGCACCACTATCACATGCTCATCCTAATTCCATCTACACAGTTCTTGGTGCCAGGGCTGGAGAGGAGGGGAGGGGTAGGCAACTGCTGGCTGGCTCTCCCCTTCTCTTCTCCCCTGTTCCTCCCCCCCCCCCCCGCCTTCCATGCAGCAGGAAGGGTGTTCTGGATTTGTTGTCTGCCTTTCCTTTTTTAGATGTTAGTTGAGCTGTGAATTCCTTGTTTTTGGCAATGTGTCAGGTCAGGAGCCTGGACAAGCACATGGGAGTGCCTGCCGGCTAGATCTACATAGTGCCGGTTGCAGTGGGGGGGTGGGGGTGGTGGCAGCGAGAACACTGACAACATAAAGACATTAACTCTTTCCAGACACATAAGATATTGCAGACTACCAAGTTCAAACAGAAATAGCCATACCAGTTCCAGAAGATAGCATTTTCTTCAGTTAAATGATTCTTTAAAAACTTGATTACTGTGTGTGTGTGTGTTGAAAAAGCAAATAATGACCAAAAACAACCCCACCTTTTTATCAAGAGGCTAAACCAGAATAGGACTATGCAAGTGAAATATGCTTGATTCCCAGTGGCTGGAACTGTCCTGAAGAACAGAACTGCCCTCCACTCAAAATTATCCCTTTATCTTTCTCACATAAGCAGATGGTTATTTTTTCACTCATATAGGGACTTGTCAGATAACTTCTCTTGGGAATGTTGTTATAAGGTGGCTGCAAGCCTGATTTGAACCGAGAACACTAGGCAAACTTGCAGAGAGGGGGAAGTTTATGTTCATGTATTTTGAGCGCAAAAAACCACTGGTGCACCATGCCTCCTGCCCAGCCTTTGCTGTATAGAAGCATCACTGGCCTTCCTATAGTTCATTTTGGCCATACAGACAATGGCTTGGTAGTCCCTAGTTTTCAAAATTATATATTTAATTAGATTTCTAACCTCGCTTTAGAATCACAGAATTGGAAGAGGGCACTGAGACCATCAAGTCCGTAGCAGGATGTGACATGATCTGAATGCATATTAAGTTGGACTGTAGAGGCATGCTGAATACCCTTCTGGTGTATTGACCATTGTGCTGCCCAGTTGGCTCCCTCTCTGGCCTCCTGGATCTGGTTTCCAGGCTGGAATTACCAGTTTTTGGTGTTGGATGATTTCATAATTTTGGTGTAGGTCTGGAAAAGCCATAGAGCTCACTATCTCCATGATAATGATGGCGTGCCCCAAGTAATCTCTGACCCAACACACGTAGGTGGTCATATGCCAGATCTCTGTTCAACTGAATATGCAGGGCATTACATCTACTCTTTTATTATGGTCAGATCACTTCCTAATCCAACTGCCACCCAGGATCTCACAGGATAGGACCTGTTTAGAAGGTCCATCTCAAGCATCCAATGGATCCAGAGAGTTTCCAAAGGGTTCTTGAAGAAATTGCCCCCAGGTGATCTCTTTCCCCCATAAGAGTTGCTCTGCAAATCTTTGGAAGACTTAGGATATGACCTAGCAGTTTAAACCACAGTAACATGGTTCACATGTTATGCTAAGTCATGGTTTGCTTAAGCATTGTTTGTTGAATATGCTACAGTTTGCTGAGTTTGTACATAGTCCACGAAGCCTTATAGATATGCTAAATCAACATTGCAATTAGATTTATATGGAAAATCACTGATGGCAAAAAAACCCAACATTGTCCTTTTTATTCCTTTACATTCAGTTTATACACTTACATATTGATCAACTTGAATTAATGATATATAAGCAAATGAATAAACAAGAAACTCAGAGCAAAATCAAAGCGTAAGTTTGAAGACCAAGCTCTGATTCTACAGAAACCAGATTTGTTGCTAATCTTAGAAGTGGAGTAACCCAGATCATTGGAGATACCAAAACTGTCCATGAAAATATGAACATTTTCAAGGTTTGAAAATGTTAATATCTTATAGAAGCTGAGCAAGTAAATTAGAAGTGAAATATGGGAATAGGGAAAAAAAGTTGCTTGCAAGGTAGTATTTGGCAGGCAGAAGAAAAAAAGTAAGGTCAGGAGGAAAATGGAAAAGTATGTTTGTTTTCAAATTTCGCCCTTTACAGCATGGCATGGGGAACTTATAGTATGGGGAATAGCATGGGGACGTTACAGTATGGCATGGGGAAGCAGAGGGTTGTTCTCTAGATTGTATGAGAAAGCTTGGAGGAGAAACTGAAAGGAAAAAAAGGAGACCCTGAGAGGCAATTCCAAGTTTACAGGGCAGCAAAAGACAGGGCTTGTGGGGTGGGGGTGGGGGCCAGAAACCTATGGAGAGTGGTGGTGTGGAGAAGGAATTATCGTGGACAGGATATCTGGAGATGTAAGTGCAGAGAGGTATGAACAGGGACTTTGTGCTGGTTTCTTGAGCAGACAGGAAGCTAGTGTATGGATTTAAGGAATGGGTGTCATATAACCAGGGTTGTGCAAATGATTTTAGCAGCAGAATACTGGATAACTGTCAAGTGATTAGGGCAAGACATTGAGAGACCAAAGGGAAAGGATTGTATCATCTGAAAGAGACCTGCACCAAATAGATCTTGACTTCTGCTGTATCAGGTTCTGGATACCATAATTTAAGAAGGATTCAGACAACTTGAAAAGGATTAAGAGAAGGGCAACAAATATTATCGAAAGATCAGAAATAAGTTTCTTTGACAAGAGTTTGAGATAAATGGGTATGTTTAGCCCTGAGGGGGAAAAAAAGGACTCAAGGGGGATGCGAGAACACTTGCCAGTTATCTGAAGTGGTGTCATATAAAAGGCCCTACATTGTTCCTAGAAGACGGGACATGGAATCATGGACTTAAGTTATAGGAAGCAAGTTCCAGTGAAATGTTAAGAAAAAAAAACATTCCCTGGTCAAGGCCCTTACTGCCACTTCACTAGCCACTGAGTCTCAGATTTAGCATAACTTTGGCCTGCCTGAAATTGTTGCTTGGGCCTTTTGCTGCCTACCCAAGAACGTGTTTTGCCAGTTACTTAGGCTGCTGAATGGACTCAACCATTGTGAGATACTAAGGGAGAATGAGTACTCTTGGTTTAGAATGGGGAGAAGAGAGAACAGTGATCCTCCAGTTGTTTTTTGGATACCATTGTAATCTGTCAAATCCATAATAGCAGAGTATGGCCAGGGACATGGAATTTCATTAATATGTCTTAATGTCAAAGAATAAGGGGTTAGGATCCTGGCTCTTGGAAACTGAATCAATAAAACTCCTGCCTTATTTATGAGTGAATTCATTAGGATAGGGTCTCTGTGAGTTATTTGAATCTCTTTTTCCAGGATATGAAACTGAAGGGGTGATTGCCTTTTTCCCTGATAAGCCTGGCACTGAAATCTTCATCTGCCATTAGTAATGTTTTGAAATTCTTTTCAGCCACAGGGAGTTCTCTTATGGCTGGCTAGGGAATTCTGGGAGTTGAAATCCACACACCTTAAAGATGCCAAGTTTGAAAAAAACTGATTTATACCAATAGCATGGCAGTGGTCAGAGGTGATGGGAATTGCATCAACCATGTGTGGAGGAGCATGGTTTCCACTCCTCTGGTTTTGAGAGCTTTTTGACATACACATCTTACCTTTTACTTTTAGATGTGGATTCTGCCAGATAGCAAGAAGGGGAAAGGCTGTATTTGGCTCTGGGTAGCATGTTCAGTTTGGGCTTGGCTCTTCCTACTTGCCCTTCTTTTGCAGGACTCACTGAAGCCAGCATTCACTGTCACCAACCTCCCAGGGACGACATCCACCATCCAGACAGCACCCACGACATCCACATCCATGCAGGCCGGCAGTGGGCCCTCGTTCCCCATTACTAACTACTTAGCACCAGTCTCCGCCAGCGTCAGCCCCAATGCAGTCACCAGTGCCAACGGGACAGTGCTGAAAACCACTGGAACCAGCTCAGTGGCCTCTGGAGGACTAATGCAGATACCTACCGGCTTTACCCTCATGTCAGGTCAGTTTCTCTTTTGCCAATTGAGCATTTTTGCAATCCATGCTGATTCCTCTGCAGTTACACTGAACACATTAGACCTCAGCCCTCCTTTGGCTTGTGAGAGGCTGGAATGGGAATGCCGAAACTGCATTCTCTTGTATATCATGGTTTCAGAAAGGAGTGTGGCTGAGGCCAGGGTAAGGACTAGTCAAGGGGCAGGTTCTGCCAGGAGAACAGGAAGTTTTAAGGAAACTGTAGTGTTGCTGTCTCTGCTGCCAGCCTGCTCGTTCCCTTGGGGAAATGGAAAGTCCCACTGTGACATTTCTGATTGTGAGAATTGTAGGGTTTGGAACTGGGACATGGAGCTGGGTCAGCGCCTTCCCTCCTCTTCCTCCCATGAAAGATGTATGGCAGCCTCCCTCAACCAGACACTCCTTAGCTGTTTTGGAGCTCCAGCTTCCAGAACTCCACGTTAACTTGGAATTCTGGAACTCATAGTCATGACACAACTGGAAGGCACAAGGTTGGAGAAGGCTGCATATGATGATAACTGGGAGGAGAGATTAACAAAAAACTAAGAGGGAATGAAGGAGATTTTAAAAACAGCTGGCCCTGATAAAAAGCCTTTTTTTCTCCCTCCTTCCAGCAGGTGCTCCACTCCCTCCCGGGACCCCTACCATTCCTCTCAATCAGTTACAGCCGCACTCGCTGGCCCTCTCCAGCCAGCAGGGCCAGGCGGCGGCGGTCGTAGGCATACCTGGACAGCTGCAGCAGGCACAACAGACAGTCTTCCGATTTCCAGCTACAGCCGGAGGGCAGATTGTGTCTCTGACAGGTCAGCCGCACTTGCATTGCTGCTTGCACATGGCAGGTTGGTGGGAATGCACGTTTCCAGGGCAGCTGGTTGACCTGTCTGGGGTTGAACTGTCTTACGTTTCTGGGAGGCTCCTCCTAAGAGCAATGATAGAAAATTGGGAAGAGTCAGCTGCTCAGTCCAAATGGAGGTGTGCTAAGGCAGGAATGGAAACAGAAGGTGCAAAAGCTGCTGTTTTGTCAGCTGAGTGTGAGTGATAACTTATTTTAGGAGGAATAAAGACAGATATGACTAATAACTGGCAATATATTCCCCCAAATGGAAGGCAAACTCTTTCAAAGGTAGTCCTAAGAACCTGACACCCAGCTGAGTCTGCTCATTCTAAGTCTGCAGTCTTAGGACCGTGGCTGCCACCTTCATGGCTTTAACATCTAACCATTTTCCTTCCTTTCTCACTACCTTTTAAAATGATTTGAACTATTTTATTGTCCAATCAACAGACATCCACCTCCTTTTTTTTTACTATCAAGTCTGATTACTTGTTCTTGAGAAATTCAAAAGCCTGCTTTATTTGGTGGTTTTTAATCTTAATGGAAGTATTGCTTAAATTTGTATGTTTTTTCTGCTATTGTAGGAAATAGTTCTTGATCTTTTATTTTCCATAATTTCAAATTGTGATGACAACTGAAGGCACTCAACTGTGGACAGCTTTTGAAGCTTATATGCATGTCTTTAGCATTCAAACCCTTGACTGAAGACATGTTCTGGCTTGTGAAGGGGAAGTCTAGATTGAAGAATTGAGATACTGTATAGGAAACTCTATTGAGGGTGGAGACTCTTTCTCCTGATGATGCCAGGATGGGGAAATGATGGAGTGTCTTCAGGCAGATTGATTGATTGATTGATTTACTGTAACCTATGACTGTCCTCTCTGGGATAGCTGATACAAGGTTATTAATATGAAATGTTTTCTTCTCTGATGCCATGTCATAATGTTCTAGGATGTTAGTCTGTTGTGACAGTTAACTATATTTAGGAGTATAATTTCTTTAAAATTTAAGCGTGCTGCTCTTGTGATGGTGCAAATTCTGTTGAGTACCTTTTTGCTTTGGGGAGTGATGTTTCTAGGGCAATGCAGGAAGACAAAGGAATATTGGTGGGAGAAGTTTCCAGCTCTGCTAATCTGAGTTGTGATTGGTGAAGTCAAACAAGGTAAATGCTTACTCTGAAAGAGCAGTGAGAGAGAGAGGGAGAGAGAGAGAGCCCACATGCACTATTGCAAGTGATGTAGTAGAAAGTAATCACTAGGCGGAAAGCTGTCAGAATATGAAACTTAGGAAAGGAAGAGATTTGGGGGAAAGCTAGCAAGAAGGCCTTTGCAACCATGTTTGCTCAATAAATAGCACAAACTGTTGATTAATGTTTCTGGCTGGCCCTTTCTAGCTCTCATAAGGGGCTTGGTTTTCTTAAAACTTGAAACCATATGCTGGAAGTATCACAGAACTTCAGCTTTTATTCAAAAGCAAATTGTTGGATGGTAGCAAATGGGGTAGCAAAGGCAATGGGGAAGATTTAAAGTGCTTATAGTGTGATAAATGGTCTGTTGATGTAGATATTTATTGTGATTCTCTGTACTTCATCAGTTGCTAAAGTTCTGGAACTTGAGGGAAACTTGCAATCCCTCTGGCAGCCTTTAGTGTGAGAGGGAGGCTCGGCCTCTCTTTTTCAGAACATCCCCCCCAAATCCTGCCTGCAATATCAGATACGGTGGACTCAGGACCAGTTCTCAGTTATGAATTGTTGTGCATTTTTAACATGTTTGTGCAAAATTTATTTAATTATTTATCTAATTTGTCACCGCCCTTCTCCTCCCACCAGAGAGACTCTGGGTGATTTACGACAAAATGGTCAGTAAAACAATAAATACAGAATTAGATGTACAGGTGAGCTACAATCAACTCTCTAGGTTTTCAACAGAAACACCCCAAAACAGTACTTCTGCTACTATATTGTACTTCCATTACAGCACTGTATTCTCTGGATAATAGAGAAGTGTTCCAGAATTGTCTTTAATATAAATAAGATATAATCATACAATTACAATATATAAAAATGCTCTATATAAAATAACTAATATAAAATAACAAATAACTAATACATATAGATAAAAATAGGGGACGTGGTGGCGCTGCGGGTTAAACCGCTGAGCTGTCGATCGGAAGGTCGGCGGTTCGAAACCGCGCGGCGGGGTGAGCTCCCGTTGCTCGTCCCAGCTCCTGCACACCAAGCAGTTCGAAAACATGCAAATGTGAGTAGATTAATTGGTACCGCTTCGGCGGGAAGGTAACGGCGTTCCGTGTCGTCATGCTGGCCACATGACCCGGAAGTGTCCCTAGGGACAACGCCGGCTCTAAGGCTTAGAAACGGAGATGAGCACCGCCCCCTAGAGTCGGACACGACTGGACTTTACGTCAAGGGAAACCTTTACCTTTACCTATAGATAAAAATAAAGTCCAGATGGCTATGATCCAATTCAGTCCTTGCATTGGAGGAGCATTTTAGGGCACTAGCCATCCCCAGGCATGACATGTTGCCTTCTCCTCCTGCCCATCAGTAATGGGTAATGAATCCATGCTTTGTTTGGTTGATTGCATTTTTAACATAAGGTTGCAGTTTACACTGTATGGAAATGTCATCCCCAGATTTTTCTTCCCTTCCTGCAGGTCTTCCTGAAGACTAGTATATCAAAATTGACTTCTGTGTTCTCCACAGGATTTGGGGTGGGGCAGAGGTTTAGGTGATGTATACCAAATTGACATGGTAGTAAAATGGGAAGAATGTTCCCTCTCCTTTTTGGAAAATCCTCTTGGAATGGGAGTAGGCATTGAATATGGCCCTTATCTGAGAATCCTTGCCATTAAATTGGCACAAATGAATTATTCGGCCTGCTGCAAAACTTACTTCTGAGCTGCAAAGCATGTTTTGAGGATGGAGGTTAATTGGTTACTTACGCTGGAGTCTTTACCTGGCATTTAAATTAAATGACCCAAATAGATCGGTCTGTCTCTCTTTCTTTAGTGTTTTGGGGGAGAGTCTTGCCATGTGGACTCCTGTGGTTGTAGCATGACCTGGCTGAGGCAAAAATAATTTGGCAGGATCAGAAGCAAGGTCTTGCTCTCTTGGCTGGTGTTTCAGAACCCCAGACAACCTCCATCACTACAAAAATCTTGGGGTGAGAATGTAAGGGAGTAACTGACAGGGTGCACCCATTGAGGTTTGTTTAGTTTATTGAATAACTGCAGTATGTTGAATTCATACATCATCCCAAGCGCTTAATTTATAAACCATAGTGGCTAGGTTCATACAAGATATAAAGCCACAATGAATTAGATAATGTTGCAGCTTAATGCAGCGTATAAATGACACAAGGTTTAGAGTAGTGCTTCCCGAACGTTTTCCTTCATTACCCAAAGCCCCTTATAAGAAAGTCCTTTTTACCCAATATAGGTAAAATGCTTTAAGTCAATTTAAATCTCCCTGTTGTGATTGGGTAATGGGTTAGTATGTCATTACCCAAAGAAAAAACACTTTTATCCAATTTTGGTTAATTTACCCAGGGTTGGGAAGCACTGGTTTGGAGAGTAGTGTAAGCTTTTGTTAGCCCCAGGCTTCCTCTCTTCCCAGTCAGAAGAATGGCAAGCTACTATGGAATGAAATCTGTTAAGAAAAAGGATATGTGCTACTACAATACCTGTTGGAAGCCATTTCTGTTTAACAATGATAAAGGCACATGAGTATAAAGAAAGCATAAGAAAAGCCAAGCCAGTATAAGGTAAGTCGGTCGTCTACCTAAAGAAGGTGGGATTTTGTTATTTCACCTTAGCTGTGATGTCCCATTTCAGGAGTACTTTTCTATAGAGAACCTTCCGTACCGTAAACATGGATGTGCTTTTACTGTAGGATGCATTCTGGTACATGGGAAGTTAACAGAACCAGAACTATATACAGTTCATTCCTATCAATAGGAACTTAGATATATTCACCTACTGGGGGGAAAAAACCTCTGACTCTAATCCCTTTGCTAAAGCTTCCACCCCTGGAGGGCAGGATGAAGATTTTAAAGAATCTAATACTAAATAAGTGTTGCTAATATAAAGAATGAAACTACATTTCAAATATTTGGGGGAGAAAAAAAGCTACCAAGACTTAGCTATTACAGCAGCCTCTTTACCATATGTTCTGGGCAGGGGAGAGAGACATGCCATTAAAAAAAAACGGGCAAAGTAAGATGGCTTTTATGATACATCACAAAACCGGGAAAGGGATTCTAACGTCTTACCTTTTTTTAAAGTTTTTCAGGCTAGGGATGCTTCTATCACATTCTGTCCTGAATATACTCCCACTGATTCTTAGAAGATTGTGGAATCTGGAATAGAATCTTCTCTGACTATACCAGTGTTTCTCAACCTCAGCCACTTTAAGTTGGGTGGACTTGCATGGCTGGCTGGGGAATTCTGGGAGTTGAAGTCCATCCAACTTAAAGTGGCTGAGGTTGCGAAACACTGGACTATGCTAATATTGTCTCAGCTTTGAGCATATAAAGCATAAAATAGTTTAAAGAAAGAAAGAACAATGAACTAGATGTTACAGGAGATAGCTTAGGAAATAACTACAACAGCAGGGACATTAATTGTGTATTTCAGACTTACTCTGAACAACGTTGAGTACGGGCCAAAAAACTGATCAGACTCTTTTGCTCCATCAGAATATCAGAGCTAAAATGAAAAGCACTGTCTGCCAGGCCGTACATGCAGCAGGGGAGAAGGCATTTATTAAGGCCTCTGGAAGACTGATCTGAGTACATGGCAGGTTAAAAATGTTCTGTATGTAAGGGATGGGGAATCCCAAAGGCCTAACTCATGCCCCAGCTGGCCTTCCCTGCTGCTGAATTTTGTGAGAACCCTGCACCCAAACCTCAGGCCACCTTTCCACTATTGCTGATTGCCGCTCTTCCTTCATTAATTGCCCTTCCCCTTTTGGTTATTCTGGTGTGTGCATGTGTATTTATGTACTGATATTTTAACTACAGGGAGAACCCGTAATCTGCCGCCTCTAGAGACGGGGTGGCCACCATCACACTAAGTGGAACGTAGAGCTGAGAAGGACCTTGGAGACTGTTCAGTTCAGTACTGGGAGCCTGATCTTTCATGTGTTCACTATTTGATTCTTATCCCACCCTACCTCTGGTCTATTCAGCTGTGTACTTAAGACAAGAAATAGTAATTAATATACCAAATGGGGGGGGGAAATAAAAAAATAATAACGTTGATACTAAAGTTAATTAAGAAAGTGCTTATGAAAGAGATGTGTCTTTACAGATTTTCTAAGTAGAGAGGAAATAGGGTTTGAAAGCAAGCAATGCTTGACTGAGTGTTTTCCGTAGCCTGGGAGCAGCTCAGGAGAAGTCCTCTCTTGAAGATCGTAATGTTCCTTTGTTACAATTTGTAGCAGGCACAGCACTACAATCGGCGATGAAGGATTCCACTTATGAAAAGCCACAGATACTCCATTCCTGATCTAGTCCAGCTGAGTGCAGGATCAGCACAGATATAGTTATATGCCTCCCGCAAAGAAGTACCCACTACTTTCTGATATGATTTGTTTCATGAATGAAAATATTTTACTACAGGGAGGTTTCTCCTAAGGTAAAGCAACCCCGCCCGTCCAAATTGAGGTTGACTCCAGTGGTTTTTTTGGCAACAATTTGGGGGGGCGGGTTGCCATTGCCCTTTCTGGATTTATTTATTTTTATTTCTCAATCTAATCTACACATGGTGTAGTGGTGGTGGTCTCTTATCCAAGTACTAATCAGATCTGACCCTGTTTAGCTCTTTCAAGATTTGCCAAGGTCAGCCAAGTGCTGCCACCTGGTGTGGTTTTTCTCCCAATCTTTACCAGAATTTGCTTCCCTACAATTTTCATTCTTTGGGCTTCCCTTTGGAGCTCCAGAAAAAAAGGAGTAGTGCGATGATGCTTGGGTTGCCATGTAACTAGAATTTTTGGATGATCTATTTCCTGTTCAGTTAGCACTGTTGCAGGGTGTAGGGTCAGCTTATTTCTGCTACAAGCTGAGGCTGAAGTCCTGATAGGAGACATAAAGATTTCTCCTGATACCCAGACTTTTAAACTCGTCATTTTATCCAGTCCTTTTAGTACATGTAGACTTTTATGTCACTGCTTGTATTTTTATAACGTTTATATACATATATAGGAAGACACCCAGAACTGTTTGGAAGTGACATTACATTTGCAAGAAAACAAAGAAAGCAATCTAATGTCTTATAGAATTTTATCCATCATAGACAACACTGAATAGATTTATGTATTTGTTTGTTTATAAGCTTTATATCCTGCCTATGGAGGCTCAGGGCAGCATACATTTATTATTTTATTTATTTATTTATTTTCTATCCCGCCTTTATTATTTTTATAAATAACTCAAGGCAGCGAACATACCTAATACTCCTTCCTCCTCCTACTTTCCCCACAACAGCAACCCTGTGAGGTGGATTGGGCTGAGAGAGAGTGATTGGCCCAAGGTCACCCAGCTGGCTTTCATGCCTAAGGCAGGACTAGAACTCACAGTCTCCTGGTTTCTAGCCCAGAGCCTTAACCACTATAATGTTCCTTCCTCCTGTTTTGCCCCACCAAAACAATCCCGTGAGGTAGGTTGGATTGAGAGCATGACTGGCCCAGAATGAGCTTCCATAGCAGAGGGTGGACTAGAATCTGGGTCTCTTCACTCCTATTCCAACCCCTTAACCTTGTACCACACTGGCTCTTATCCCACATTAGTTAATGTTGTTGCCATCACAGCTGCTGCATTTTTCAACATTGGTCTGCCTTCCTAAAACTTTGGCAGGATGTGAAATGTTAAATTTACAGCGGTGCTTAAAAGTTTGTGAGCCCTTTTGAAATTTCAGTATTTTTGCATAAATACAATGTAAAATGTGATCTATTCTCCACAAAAGTCCCAAAACTAGATAGAGAGAACTCTAATTTCTCCTTCAAATGAACTGATAATCCTAGAGGTTCACATACTTTTCCACACACAAATATGTAACTTTGGTTCATTTTGCTTAAATAAATGAACAAGTATAATGTTTCTAACTCATTGGTTGGCTTCTGTTTATACCATTTTGTCAGAACAATTGAAACTGATTGCTTTAAAGGGTCTGAATAAATAACATATTCTTTTATCTGACACTTGTAAAGAAAATAAATTAGGCATTGCTTTAGTCTCTTTGGGAAGTGAATTCAGATATGGTGGCAAGAACAAAATAAGGCATCAGAAAGTATCTGGCTTTGTACGATAACACTCACCTTAAATCTAGGTTAACAAAACACAATTGCTGAACTCACATAATGTATTATGCCTGAAGAAATAAACCATATTAACGTTTAATGTGATGACCTGGTTTACATAACATGCCAAGACAATGGTTGGGTTCCCACAGCATGCTGAATCACAAACAATCCAGTCCTATTTTAGCCTAGTTTAATGTGTGATGCAAAGCAAACCACAGAGGAATTTAGAACAGTTTGCAGAAGTATCCTTCCTTTTGTCCTCTTCCTGACATAGAACATCTTTAAGGGCCACCAAAGCAATCTTGGAGATAATTTTTAGATATAAACTCAGTTGAAATGAATCCAGGTTATTAATTATAACCATGGAGAAGCCACTTGCTTGAGTAAAGTTGTGGCCAGTTGGCATAGCTGTGAGGATCCAAAGATTTCTGCTTTATGAGTGGCTGTGTCATTGCCTATTTCAGGTTGCAGAAGGGTAGCCTTGTAAATTGCTGCAAAAATACCAAAGCTGGGTTTTGCACATTGTGCTTAAGTATAATATGCGTGGTTTCAAGTTAGTGTCTTATGTGAACCCAGCCATTATTCAATAAATCATGGTTAATATAATCATGCTTTGAGTCTACTCAAAGTGACTTGGCATCTGCCAGCCTATTTCATTTATTACAGTTAATGTTTTCATTACTTTCATGCACTAGAATGAAGTGGACTGTAGCTCAGAGAAAGTATTTAAGATGTCACAAGATTCTGTTGTTTTCACTTCATTCGGTAATGGGGCCACTTCTTAGAAAGAGGCTTTTTTATTTGCTGGAACCAGCCAATCAAACTTACCTTGCTAGGTAAAAACCAGGAAGGACAGCACCTGAAGAAGCCATACTTCTCCCCCTATCAGTATCCTCATGCCCAGTAACTGAAATCATCCAGCAGGCGACTCAGTGCTTTGACTGTGTTCATGGACAGTGCTGAACAAAAACATCATCCCTTTTGCATTTCCTTGGATGGGATGCCTTTTATGAAATGATGAAATCATTGTGGAACTGGTGTGTGGGTGTGCATGTGCCTTCAAGTCAGCATTGACTCCTGGCAACTGCCTGGACAAGTCCCTGCATGCCCTCCCATCTTCTTGACAAGATTTGGGGAGTGGTTTGCCATTGCTTTCTTCCTAGGGCTGAGCGAAAGCGACTGGCTCAACATCACCCAGCTGGCTTTGTGCCTTAGGCGGGATTAGAACTCAGAGTCTCCTGGTTTCTAGTCTGGTGCCTTAACCACTCGACCAGACTGGCTCTCCTGGTAGCCCAGGAGAAAACAAATTGGTACCTTACAGATTTTGGACTATAGTTCTTCATAAGCCCTTGTCAGTATAGCCAGTGATTATGGATTATGGGAGATGTGGTTAAATAATCTGAAGAGTTCTCAAATTGCTTATTGTTGGTATTAGTTTCTATTTATGGAAGATCAGTTCATGGTTCTGGCAATGAAATCAGATTGTACAAAATTCCAGAAGGTTTTGCTGGAAAATGCAAGTTGTATTCTTTTACTAAGCTTTGTAATGAGTCATATGAGGTGGGCAGTGTCTACTAAATTTGTTCTGTATAAGGTTTTCTTCTTCCCAAGATGGTTTTTCAACTTCCAAATCTAGCTCCTGCTCTGGGATTTCCTTGCAGTCTCCTATCATGCTAACCACAGCTGACACTACTTAGTTTTTCAAGATCATCCAAAGTTAACGAGGTGCTGCCGCCAGATTGGTCTATTATTTTCATACAAGATGCCTGAAATTTGAATACAGTAGTTTTTAAGCTAACTCTTACCTTTATATGGTTCTATGATTATACCTTTTGTGATTTGCTGATATTTGTGCACTGTAGGAGGCATCCAGTTGACAGTGTTATTTGTATTTGCCAGATTCTTTTTTTTTTAAAGGGGAGAAAAAGTAAGAGAAAAAGAAAGAGTTTGTCTTTAAGGCTATTTCACAGTTTGATAATACTGGTATGGAAAGGCTACAGTGGATGGGAGACCTGGACTAAAATATGTAAAAATAGAAGGTAAATAGAAAGGATATGATCAAGTAGCCAGAGACTTAAAGACTTAAACCTAGAGACTTAGATCTGCATGTTCCATCCAATATGGTTGGTGGAAAAGAGCAGAAACCCATCCATGTCATGGGAGCAACAGCTAACCAAATGCTTTACTAGGAGGCCCCTTTCTCTTGGCCTCATACTTTGCTGCTTACGCATACATTGTTTTGGTTGCTGGTGGACAGAGGGAATCCTTTTGGATAGGTGGGGGGGAATAAATATTCATTTAGCTATATTCTGTGTTCTGAATGGATAAGAAAAGGATGAGAAAGTGCTGATGCAAAAGAATGAGGCTCTGTTACCATATTCCACTTTTGGCTTCTTCCTGTAACTGGTAGGAGCAGAATAAACATTACAGAATGAAGAAATGTAGAAATATTTTATTAACTCTACAATGCATTGTTACATTTTGCAGGTTGGTCATATTTTAATTTGTGTGAATATTGCTTCCTCACATGAATATAATTAATCTAGGGTTAGCATATTACATACATGTGCACACACACACACACAGAGCCACACATATACATGCATTATGGAATTAATGGTACAAAGAAATTCATGGAAGGAATTATTCATTGCAGCCAAATGGATCCTTTCTATTCATCAGTACTACAGCTTTTGAAATCTGAATTGCTGAGGAGCAAAAGATGACGGCTTTCTGTATACTTAGCTGGTTGGTTTTCCTGAACATCTGGTTGAGCGCTTTGGGTACAGTTGTTATGTTGCCTGGTGCTTGCCAGAAGTGTCCTGGCTAAAATCCTCAGCCAGAAAAGTCATTAGCCATGTTTGCTGGGACCTGGAAGTTATAGTTAGTGGTAGTTTTAGATCCAATATTTCTAGAGGGCATCAAGTTGGGAAAAATCTTCCCTTTTAGGGGATCCTTGATATATTTATTAGATTTATTTCCCACCTTTTGTTCAGAAGCTTAAGATAGCATATATAATGCTTCCTCTTCCCATCTTGTTCCACAACAACAACCCAATGAGGTAGCTGTGGCTGACTGAGTCTATCCCAAACTTATCCAGTGAACTTCCATGGCTGAGGGTTGACTTGAACCTCGGTCTCCCTGCTGCCAGTCCAGTTTCTTAAGTGCTACATCATGCTGGTGTGTTTCTCAAGTTACGTTTTTTTAAAAGAATATTAGCTTTCCTTGTATCTCATTGCATGTATGGTTTATGATTATTTTTTTTAAAACTGCTTTTTCTTGCTTGTTTGCTTTGTGATGATTTTAAGATCAATTTTGGATATATCCATATTTCTTGGAAATGTTTTATGTTGCCTACTTACTAGATACTGCATTATCCTAAATTACAAAAGCCATCACTTCTTACATATTGTGCTTTATTTTAAATCTAGAAACTCCTACAATTCATCATATTTACCTTGTCTTATTTAATTCTTCCCCCATTGGCTTCTAACTTCTGACACTGCTGTGGTTAAAGGCAATATCGTTTGAACAATTCCTTAAAACCAACTTTGAAGAAGCTGCTATAACAAAGTGGAGGGATAACATGTTGCTGTAATTGTTTTGAAAAAGCATCCCACATATCTTGTCAACCAAAGTCAAGGGATTCACGCAGCAGCAGATACTAAGAGCAGCCTGTCTTGCTTCCCAGGTGGTGCAGTGGCTCAACAGGTTCCTGTGCAAGCCATCCAGGTGCACCAGGCCCCCCAGCAGACGTCTCCCACAAGCGACAGCAGCACTGACCTCGCACAGACTTCTTCCAGTGGGACAGGTAGGCATCCACTAACCACCCCAACTCTCGATCTGCACCTGTGGGCCAGGAGCATTCCAAGGTTGTCCACTAGGACTCAGCACCAAGAAGCCCGATACTCTAACAGTGGTGTGATTTTCTGCTGATTTTCTGCAGAAAATTTTAGAGATGAAATGAGCAAAGCCTCCAGTAGACTAGCACATGTATAGAAGTTTTAAAACAATTTCTGTGCCTCCCCCCCCCAAAGCAAAACCTCTGTGAGTTGGATCAAAACTGCCCTGGTTTCAATCTCATTTGGTCAGTTCAAATGCATGCTCAAGACAATATGTCATCAGTCATTCCTATTTCTTGGGAAGATTCTCTTGTAATATTCATCTTTTGTTCATCTCCATCTGAAGAACTGCGTGTAAAAGGAGGACCAGACTTGCTTGCTTTTGGGGCAAAGGGCAGATCTATAACCAGTGAGTCAAGATTTCAAGGTAGCAGTTGTTTGCTCAAATTTAGGAAAAAACATCTAATATGGTTTGATGATGAGACCTGGGAAATGAATGGCTCTCCTTTGCTTGAGGCTGAATAGCAGTTATCCTGGTTATTGTAGTTGCTGCATCTCTTCCAATTCTTTAATAATATGGTATTTTTTCCCTGCTCCTTGGGAGACAGTAGGGGTACTCTACTGAGATGTGTTGTTTTATCTTCTTGCTTCTTACAGTAATAAGAACTTATTCTACATTTTTCTTGTCTTGGGCCAAAGTTTATCATTGTCCATGAGGTTACACGATCTTCTCTGAGGTCAGCAGTTCCTTGTGCAGTTAGTGCTGATAAGTCAGCAAAAGTGAGCAAAAGTATAATGAGAATACAACTTTAGTGCCATCTAGTGGAACTAGTAAAATATATATTCCAAAAATATTTCTGTTATGTTTCTATAAATGAAAAGTTGTAAGGATAAATGAAGTGATTTCCAAATCAACCAATTCCTATCTCTGAATTCTTACACGGTATGGTGGCAAGCCCTGGTACTAGAAAGTTACTTTGCAAGGATAAATAAGGTAGTCTTGTGTCAAACTTGATTCCTGGTGACTTCATGGATGCTTGTGTAGTTTTCATAGCAACACCATGGAAGTGGTTTGTCATTGTCTTCCAGTATGACATTTGGGTAGTGTTTTTTTAAATTTTTCAGTGTAGTCTATAGCCCACAGGTTTCTAGTGGTCTCCCATCCAATATTAATTAGGTCCAGCCAAGATCAGACCATCTCAGTTGCCTGGTGATCATTAGGGTTTTTCTTTATCTGGTACAGATCACAGACACAAAGACTGAATTTGGTTTTTTCCCCCTACAAAAGTTGTTTTATTACACAAAATTAAAGCCCATTTCTTACTTCTAATCTTAATGCTAATTCTTTGCTTGTTTCTATTTTCTTACCTGTCTTAATCTAGAGCAGTACTTCTCAACCTCAGCAACTATGAGAGGTATGGACTTCAACTCCCAGAATTCCCTAGCCGGTTTGCTGGCTGGGGAATTCTGGGAGTTGAAGTCCATACCTCTTAAAGTTGCTGAGGTTGAGAAACACTGATCTAGAGTCTTCCTGTTCCTATAAGTGTACAACTACTTCTATCATTTAATCTATGAATGTTTATCTCTATGTTCCTACTGCTATGTTGGTAGCATTATTTCCTATCTTAATTGTTTTCTAGCTTTTTAAATTTTTCTTATTTTTTCCAGGCCTTCAGCTCTTGTAGCCAGTCTCAGTCCTTTTGGGTGTGAAACCCACTTTCACACCTCTATAGACTTGTGAACGGGGCTTTTCTCTCCCCGCAGCACTCACAGTCCTCTCTCCCAAGGCTTATTGTTTCTTTCCCTGTGCTGTTTGTGTGAGATTTCCCCCCCCCCCCTTCTCTGCTGTCTTCCTGACTTGATTCCTTTTTTGCCACACACATACTTGATTTCTGGTCTGTTTTATGGGATAAACTCTCCAATTAAGAAGAGGGTGGGGCTGTTTTAACCCTACTTTCTGGGCAGCACCAAAGCTCTGGATCTCAGGAGAGGGAAGGGGAAATTCCTGCTCACTCTGGCTGGTGGGTTCATTCTTCCACAATTACACCTTTGTAAACACATACTGTATATTTTACACATTCATACTTTGTTTTTAGATACAATTTTCTATCCAAGCCTAAAAAATAATAACATATAGGAGTCTTCTTTTTAAAAATAACTTTTGGTTCCATTAAAAGCTAGCTTCACCCCTGCCCCACCCCCCAAAAAAGGAAAAGAGATCTGATCCGGGAATATGAAGGAACATCCTGATTTTCAGACCTACATCAGAACCTCTCAAATATATTGAGCAATTGTAGAATCTATCTTCTGGCACACGCTGGGAAGCCTTTGGACAATTCTGTAGTTTCCTGGTAGTTGGACTCGGTCTGTGACAAATGTACATGACAAATTTGTACTGGCTCAGAGATCCCCTTGAGTAGGTTGTTGAATATACATACACATACACAAGTATATGTACTTCAGTTGTGTCTTTTCTTTTGTTTTGCCAGTGACCCTGCCGGCTACGATCATGACTTCATCTGTGCCAACCACTGTGGGAGGCCACATGATGTACCCCAGTTCTCATGCAGTGATGTATGCTCCTACATCGGGCCTCACGGATGGTGGGCTTGCGGTTCTCAATGCCTTCTCCCAGGCCTCATCAGCAATGCAGGTTTCACATGGGCAGGTCCAGGATCAGGGTAAGACTGGACTCAGATAAGTTTGATTTTCGAACAGCCACACACTGATGTTCGAACAGCCATTCACTGCTTACTGTGGTGTATGCTCACCTGATTTCTCTTTATCTAGAATACAGATACGTAGGCATAAAGCATCATTTGGATCTCAAGCAGGCAAGGTGTTTCCAGCTCAGCATGGGTACCTCGCTGTATCTGTCAGCGGCTCTTTAAGCAACCCATGCCTTTTCCTGGGCTTGCACAGCAGCTAAAATGTGACAATCAAAAGTAGAAACAAGGAAGGAAGATAAAAGGAGAACATCAAGAAAGAGGATGCATTTATTTCAGATAGCCTGCTACAGCTTAAGTGTTAGGCAGCAAGGCCAGGAGAAGCATTTGATTGAGACCTCCTTGTCCTGTTTACGGTGGTCAGTGGGTCACAATGGCTCCCCGCCCCAATGTTTGCAAAAAAAACAACAACCCTGAGACCCAAAGAGGAGGTGCTGGTCATTGCATAGGCTGCCAGGATATACATTAAAGGGGGTGAGGGTAAACCAAAATAGACTTCAGGGTCTATTCTCTCAGTGAAGGCTTTAATAATTGTTAATGCTAAGCCATATATTGTATGTGCCATGAATGCAATTGCCATGTTTGTTGTGAATGTGAAAGGGGTTAGGTTCACACAATGTGCTAAGGCATGAATTATTTAAACTTGGTATATTGAATTAATTCCAATTGGCTGGATCCACCCAATATGCAACACTAGAAATCATGCTTTATAAACCACAGTGGTTGGGATCACAGAACAGATTAAGCTTAAAAACAAAAAAAGCCAATCATATTATGGTATACCATCATATGTGAACCCAGCTTATCTATAGACTATTTTTATTGTTGTTTGTAAAACCATGGCTTGCTTTTAATGAGTTGTCTTGTTTTGATGGCAATGGTTCATTTTTTAAATTTCCTACTATAATTATGCCTGCATCTTTCTAGAGCAATTGTGGCTAATTTTGGAGAAAGACTAGTATACATCTGTCACTTTATCTGGCAGGTGGAGTCCCTCAGGTATTCCTGACAGCTCCGTCAGGAACGGTTCAGATCCCAGTCTCAGCTGTTCAGCTTCACCAGGTAGGTACAAAAAACCTTGTATATTTTTTTTCAACATTTACCCTGAGACTTCAGTCAAAATTTTATTGAAAATAGGATAAACTTCCAGGGGAAAGTATGGTATAAGAATTAATTTTAATTGTGCTTATAATTATTTTGTAGCTTCTGATATTTTTTCCTTCCTGTTGTTCATCATACCAGTATTCAAAAGAAAAGGCTTAAGCTGTAGAATTCAGAAGCAGTTTGAACCACTTTTATCCACGTTTAGTTGTTCAAGAGATGAGCATTTCAAACTTCATGTCCCATTCCCAGAAGCGTTGTGAGCAGAATTTCATTGAGAACATGTGACTGCTAGCTGGAGCTTCTCAGTTTACTAAGAGCAACCCCAGTCAAAATCTACTGAACCTGTGAGCTTGCATGGCATGTGATGCCCAGTGAAAATATAAACATGGCTTTTTGGCATCAATATTTTGAGTGTCATTGCCTTTTGCTAATTTTGATGCATACAGCAAGGTTTCATACGCCTTGAAAGGTAGCTCTGAAACGTGTTAAGTGAGGAAAGTAAGCTGGGATTGCACCTTTATGACACCCAGGAGTGGAAGACTATTTTGTGCCTGCCCGCAAGAGACCGTTCCTTTCATTGGTTCTTTTCTCTCTGCAGATGGCTGTTATTGGCCCGCAGTCCAGCAGCACTGCCAACTTGACAGAGCTGCAGGTGGTCAACTTGGAGACACCACATAGTTCGAAGAGTGACTGAGCAACTCTGGGAGGGACCTGGGGAGGGGAAGAAGTGTGTACCCAGCACCCCAACATGAAGCAGCCGCCGCCGCCACCACCACCTCCAGCTTTATGCTGCATCTGGCCCTGGATCTATGGCGCTCCTCAAGCTGCACGAGGATCTCAGCAGTCCCTATTTTTGTATGGACTCCATCACTTATTTATTGTTGCCTTTTACACGTTTTCTTCTCACACTTTACACTGACACCCCCACACACAAACACACCCATAGAAGTACATAGATGCATATTAAAAGTGGCTGCAAGGCCAGCAGCAGGAAGCTGAGCCTGGGCTGTAGGGGGACTTTGTTACATTTGAACACTGCATTTACTGTTCTTTTTCTTTGTTGTTTTGTTTTCCTCCTTGTTCCAGCCAAAGAAACTTTCTCTCATAAGTGGGAGAATTTGCTCTGCCATGTATGAAACCTTCCCCCTGTTTTCATTGCCAGGGAGGGAGCTTTTTTCTCTCTCTGCCTTGCTGCCTCTGATACATAAGAATGTCCATGAATGTCCCTAGTTTGCAACCTCTGGGCAGAGCAATTGAGGCTGTGGGAAGAAGCTGCAGTCCAGACGAGCATGAAGCTGTTCTGAAAAAGGTAGTCGCTTTTCAGTCATAGGCCTGATATCTTTAAACACTCACACACAATGCTGGGACAGTCACCTCTCTTTCCCCTCCCCCATTCCAGTTCAGGTCACCTCTTGGCTGCAGCTTTGTGCCTTCAAGCAATCCATGATGCATTGTGGGTTGGCTTGCCTTTATTCTTGGCTGGCAAAGAGAGGGTTCTTCCCGTTGGCATTCCAACTGGGGCTATGAGACATTGGGCAAGAAGAGGGCAGGAAGCTGAGCATCTTGGACTCCCTTTTATCCTTAAAGCGTTCCTCCCTCAGAATCTTTTTTTGTTGGATAGGAACTGACTTGGAGCAGCTTCTTGCCCATTTAGTCTGGCTGTACATGGATCTTACAGCCAAAAAGAATTGTTTACCCTCTTTTCTTGAAACACACTCAGCAACTTATAAGCCCAGTAGCAGACTTCGCTTTGTGTGATGCTTGAGTTTTGCTGATTTTTTCTTCCTGAGGAGGAAGAGCTACAGTCATGTTATTATTATTATTTTAATTTTGGAAGGTATAAAGCAGCCTTCCCCAACTGGTGCTCCCCAATATGTTTTGGGTTCCAAACTCCACATCCACTAGCTTTTGGCAATGCTGGGAATTGTCGACTAAAAGATTGGAAAAGGACTAGGTTGATGAAGGCTAGTGCTAAGGAATGAAGTTGGAAACAAATAAGGGTCTTTTAAGAAAAAAGTATTTAAACTTGACTCAGCAGGCCTTCCCAAGGCAACTGCATCCATGGATGAAACACCACCAGTCCAGAATGCAATAATGTAAGATAGCCTATGACATTTTTTGCTTCTCAGATAGCCCTGGAAATGAGATGGTATGTTGCTCCACCATCATGAAGCATGTTTGGCCTGCACCTGTGAGACCTGGCCATCTCAGAGTTCTTAGCCTGGGACTGGAGAGATGGGATGGGGCAAGCTTAACCATAAAGCATTCGTGATAAAGGCTCTGCCCATGTCTTTGTGAAGCCACTGCTGTGTCCATGATCTTTAGAGGATTTTTTGTGACGCTTCAAACAGGAGGTTCTGGAATGAACAAATGTAACACATTTAAAAGGGGAAGCTGCAAGACTGCTAGTCTGTAATGGAGAATGGGAGGAGATGCAGGACAGAGAGGAAGGGCTGTGTTGTCGGATCATTTGCTTGCACACAATCATGCATTTCATTCAGCCCAGAGCAGGTCAGTGGTTCTTATAACCCCCCCACCTCCCAAAGGGCCAGCTTTGGATTAAGGAGGCTGCAGACTTTTAGAGAAAGAAAGCAGCTACTGTAACTCCTTTCTTTCTTTTTTTAATTAAAAGACAAAAGAAGCCTTGAAAAAAAAAGACTTTATTTTTCTAAGTGTTAAACTCAGTATTTATGTAATTCTTAAAGGAATTAAAGTCTGGCTCCTGTACAGTTTTCATGGGGTTTGTAGTTTGGGGTGGGGGGAAATGGGCCATGGGGCAGGGATGAAAAAAGGAGAAGAAAGGGGCCTTTTTAATTTGTATTGTAATATTCTGAAATTGTTTCCATGAACATTAGCGTTTAAACTCGTCTCTGTCTCTACCACTTGAGTCACGCTTTGGTGGAAAGGTTGCACCAATGGGGAGTGGAGGGCTTATAACAAGTGTGCAAGAAGTACCGCCTGGGAGCCACATGCAGCTGCATCAGCATTCCCTTTGTAGTGCCAGAGTCACACAGAATAGGTGGAACCAAAATTTTAGGCCCTTTGTCTGGCCTTGGGGCAAAATGGAAGTCTTTAGCCCTGTGGATGCTTGGGGAATCCATTTGCCATCTTAAAACCTTGCACCCCATCCTAAAACAGGCCATGCACCTTCTACTTTGGGGTGCGGACATCAAGCCATACTGAATTTGTGTGCTACTTTCCTTTTTCCTTTTGTTTGCAACTTCAGCTCAGATGGCTACATTATGGAAATGAAGCCCAAGCTCCCTCATACCTGCCCTATGTTTGATTCAGAGAGAAAGTTAGTGTAACTTGTTTAAAACCTTCCCTGACAGGTTACTTTTTAGACTTTTTTTTATTTGTTTTAAATGTCAGAAAACATTGAAAGGTGTTATTTCCCCAACTAGTTGCAGTCTGAAAGGATGTGGCCTATACAGTTTTTGCTTATCGCAACCAATCTGAATTTACTGGTTTCTCTCCGGCACTAACTTCAGTAATGAGGTTTCCAAAAGTGGTGCAAAGTATCTCCTTGTTTTAACCCTCATTCCTTTTTAGGTAAATACAGATCTTTTTTTATCTTAAGCTGGGGATGATCTATGTTTATCCACCAAGTCATGAGAATTTTACTCCCCCCCCCCTTCATCTCTTCATTAGATCAGTGGCATGAGAAAGACAGGCAGGCGTGGCAGGTAGAAAATGACTCTCCTCTGCCTCCTGCCTCAGAAGAGGTACACTTTATGGCAAAAAGTTTGCTTAGTTAGCTGTCTTCTCCCGTTGTCAGCAATAATGGGAAAAAATTATTTATATTCAGTGTTGCCTGTCCACTGATGAAAACGTTTGTCAGCAGAATAAATCCTCAACAACCCTGTTTTCTCCCCAGTTCTGATATGGAGGATTGAAGGATTTGTCTCTCAAATGGAACTTTACCTATACATTGGTAGCTGTTCTTCTGTATGTAGAGTTTTTCCCCAAGAGGGCATGTCTTCTTTATCTTTATCCCAAGCAACTTCTATTATTAAGAAGTTGCTTGGGATAAAGGCACATCTGCAAAACAGTAATTCTCAAATCATGTTGCTAATTCAAAAATCCTCTGCTAAGAGAGACAAGCAGCTAAACTCAAGAACAGTATCTATTTTTCTGATTTTGATTCTGTACTAATTTCCTGATTGGGGATTTGACACTTGATACTCATCCTTCACCTGAAGGAAGTTCTCCCTCCTATAAAAAAGCACCTGCAGGTTAAACGCTAATGTTGCATGTGATTAAAGTGTTGAATTGTAAGAACACTTATCAGGGATGAAATGGCATTTATTGTGTGGTGACATTTTTAGTTCACTTTACAGATTGTTTTTGGATTTTTTGTGTGTACGTGTGTGTGTGCGTGTATGTGTGTGTGTGTGTGAGTGGCTGTGTGTGTGGTTTGTTAATTTCCAGGGTTGTGTTTCTGGAAGGGTGTGACAGTAATCGCAGTACTATGTACAGAGCTTTCTTTTGTATTAAAGAAATAATCTTTCAATAAATGTATCATTTTGTGCACAAACTTTTGTGTCTTCAGTGATGCTTCTGTGCAATAACTGCAATGAGGCCTCTGGAAGTGTGCCAGAGGAGAAATATTTATTATTTTAACAAATTTGTACACTGCCCATCTCACTATGCAAGTTACTCTGGGCGGCTTACAAATAAAAGGTCATAAAAACCACTAAAGTACAAAGAATACGAAGTTAAAAGAGAAAAGCTAAAAGGCAGGGAGAGTATCTTTAAACCACCAACCACCTCCAGGGATGACTACCTCTATTGGATCCTGAAGCCAGATGGCAAACCCAGGTCTTAACACTTTTCTGGAAAGCCAAAAGAATGGGGGCCAACTTCACCTCAGGGGGCAAGACATTCCACAGGGCAGGAGCAACAGCAGGAAAGGCTCTCCTCCTAGACATATGATAAATAATTGAAGATTGGAAACAAGTAACTGCAATACCCATGTTGTTTTCTTGGCAAGAATGTAGATGTGGTTCACTATTACCCAGGGATGTTTTTCAGCCTCCCACTTCTACAGCCTTGGTGACAGCCCTTCAAGATAGATCAAGTCACGAAATAGACACCATAAGAACTAATGGAATTCTATGATTCAACAGAATCTTGAAAGCTTGGTAGTGTTTCCTTCTGCCCCTTGTTAAAGCAAAAACGAATCAAGGCAGGGTTATCATGAGTTTCTTTTTCACTCCCTCTTCCTTTCCAGATCTGTTGATATTCTTGCATTTCTTCAGGTTTAGCTATGTACTCCTCCACACCATCTCCTGGGTCAGATTCATCCTCCTCTCCTGTACATGAAGAAGACACTGCCAAGTTGCTATGGGAACCAACTACACACTTCCCTACCCCCACCCCCAGGTCATCAGAGGAATTTTGCTACACAGAGCTGGAAAATCCCCCCTCCCTGTCCATTGATAGCAGTGGCAGATTACAGGAATGGAGTGTGTGCGGGAATTTCAGATAAAACCAATGTACAAGACATGGACTGTGGATATCTGTTGCACTCTCCCATGACCTTTCAGATTCAGGGTAGTGAATCAGATATTCAAAACATCTCCTCCAGAATACATTCTACTTCATATTATTCTTCCCTGTCCATCAGGATGGGGGTGGTGTGAGGGTAAGGAACAGTTTTAGAATGCAAAGGGCATGGGGGCTTCTTATGAACAAGCAGTGCCTGATGGAAGACCAGATGAATCCTCATAGAAGCAGGCAATTGCAAATGAAAGGCCACTTGCTGAATTAATTTGCTAGGTAACAAAAGGAGTCAATAAGCTTGGAGTCCAGATTTTTAGATGGACAGGTGGAAGATAAAACCTCAGTGGAAAGCCACACCAAATCCCCCCCTACAATCTTGATGCTCTCTTGCTTTATGTGTCTGTGGCCTGCTTGTATGCAGCTTTTTTGGCAAATCTACTGTTCCTTTAAGATAAGCAACCTGTCTCTCCACAGAAAGTCCAAGGCACAAAGAACAACAAAGGCTGGAGTTGTGGAAGGCAAAATGCAGGGGTGGTAGCTATAGGCTGCCTGAAAGGAGACATACCTATGGAGCAATATAGAGTTGTTATACCCAAATTCTGCAAGAGGCAACAATTCAGTTGTCTTGCTGACAAGAGATTCAGCATGTCAAATACTGTTCCAGTATTTCATTCATCCTCTCCATTTGCCCAAGTATTACTGGAAAGCTATTAGTGTAGGGTATATAATAACAGAATCTAAAAAAGCTGATAATTTCCCTCTGCCCCCTCTTATACCAAAGAGAATGAAAGCAGGCTTATCTTGAGGTTCATTCTCACCCCCTCTTCCTTCCTGGGGCTAAGTTGACATTTACCTAACCATTTTTGCATTCCTTCTTCAAGATTAGCTCCTTATTCCTTTACACTTGGGGTTTTCTGGTGGGCTCTCATCTGTGTAGGAATCAGAGTCACTTTGTTTAGCTTTTACTATAACAACTAAGATTGGCTAGATGCTATCACCTGCTATAACTTCAGTTTGGAAATGAGAGGTGTAAAGCAAAACCAAATGCCTCCCCATTTTCTCATTTGGGGGACAGGTGCAAATAATGCTTTAGGGTGATAAATATTTTAAAAATTCTATCTCTCCTCCTCCCACATTCTAAATGGTACAATCCATCCTGCCTCACTACATCTAGCATCTAACTGCAACCTCATTCTGATGCAGAGGAGATTATAATTCCTGAGAAATTACCTTGCGCTTATTCAAAAAACACCTGGAATAAGAAAAAGTGGGTAGGGGTTGGGCCCACTTTCAATGTTACTGTCTCCTTGGCCACATCTCCAGGCATCATATTCTTTGAATGCATGAAAGGGATTAATGCTTCGGCATTCTGTGCCAGGTAGAACAGGGGAGACAACAAAATTGAGGATGCAAAAATCTAAGTAGTAGAAATTATGAAAGGTTTATGCAAGACCATGTTATGTTGAGAAATGTGTCTACTGGTCAACACATATATAGAAATGAAAACATTTGCTAGAGAATTAGTAGATGGAGAAAATTCCTTTCCCAGGAAATTTTCTCTGATTAATGGAGTTCCCAAAGGGAAATCTTCCCATCAGGACAATAAATGCTATAGGTTGGCCAGACGTAAAAGAGAACAAAGTTCCTTTGTCTTTATAATTAGATAGAAAAACAAGTCCCAATAAACATAGCTTGCCATATAAGCTGAAACTGCCATTCTATACACCTAGAAAATGCACAGGAGCCTTTTTTATAATAAATGATGGAAAGAGATAAGTACTTAGGAATTCTTGACAACAGCATTTAGTAGCAATGACTTTGGTTCATCCAAGCGAGTTGAAAGATAAAGCAAGGATAAAGGACACAAAAAACTAGAGTGATTTTCATTTCCCTCTTTTATTTATAACAATGGATTGGGATTCTTCTGTTAAGCCCTGGCAATACCATTTAATACATTACAGCCAGAGAAAGGAAAAGTTCATACTGTACTTCTTGTTCTTCATATTTTCCACTTTCTCTGCAATCTAGGAAACTGCTTTAAAATAAATATTCTCAGCTGTCAATTTATATGCATATTGGTTATTATATGTTATGAACTTTTTAGTTCAAAGGTTCCATATTTTATACTATGACATGATTAACTACAACGCAATGTTCCAATAATGTAGTTATTTTGTGTCGGTACTGCGTTTACTTGCAGTAATGGCATAATTAATAAAACAGCTACTGCAAACTATCAACCACATGGCCTTCTTCAGCAGGAACTGCCACTCACGACAGGCGCGCACGCTTCTCTCAGGCCGTGCGTCACTGAAGCAACAGTAGTCCGAGAGAGAGCGATGAAGTCGCTTCGTGGAAGAAATGACTCACCAGGACCAACTTTCCTCTTTCTTCCATCCCGCCACTTTAACGTCTTCCAAAATGTCCTTCGCAAGGATCCGTAGAACGGCCGACAGAAAAAAGTCTAAAGAGTCGGATCCGTGCGCGCACAGGGCTGTTGCGCATGCGTTCTAATCACCCGGAACTTGCGGAGCGGCTGAAGTGGCCGGGAGAAGGAGCAGGCGGAGGAGGGAGAGGCGCGCTGCTGCCTTCAGCAGTTGGGTAGGTAGCGGGGTCGTACCAACAATGGCTCCCTTTCCTTCCCCGGTTTTCATTTCTTCCCGCTGCTTGCTTCTGAGATGGTCTCCGCTCGGCGACCTTCAGGATTAGGCAAACAGCAGTTTCTCGCTGTGTAGCTGAAGGTGGTAGTGGTCCTTTCCCGTCTCTCGCTTTTTCCGCCCCCTTCCTTCCTTCCCTCCCCCATTAAAGGAAGGGTGTGTGAAAACGGAGCTGAAGTATTGCTCGCGCGGAGAAAGCTTAACAGTTTTCCCCTGATAACGAGCGCGGGCTGGGGTTTTCTCTGAATAAAGGAGTAAAAAGGGAGCATGCTGAAGGTTTCCTCTGAAAACGAAAGAGCAAAACAGTTTTTTTTTAAACTATACACATTTTCCTGCTTCATCTAATGAGTCAGAATCTATTTCCTATATTGCATGCCCACGTTGTCTCTACTGTTAATCTGGAAAACACTTCTAGCAAGAGTTGGGCATGCTGATATTGATTAGGACTTCCTTAAAGTTTTTCAGTTGGATGAAGATTTTAAGAACAAAAAGGCATAATCAACTAACATCTGGACTGAAATAAAAATGATTGTGGCATTTTTGAGAGCTTTGAAAGGAAGAACAATTTCCATTAGTACCCAATTTTTTAATATGAAAGCTTTCCAATTACCACTGGACCTGGAGGGAAAGGAAGGAGAAGAAAGCTGTGTTACAATATTACTGATGTAAAAACAGAGTAAGAACGGAAAAAAATGCATCCCTGCTCATCCCTGTGTTCATCCAATTTTTTTCTGTTAGTGTTCCAGTAGAATCAATATGTATTTGCATATTTGATTCCTGATACAATTTGTAATAAAAAACCCGGCTATCAACGGTTGTGACTAACAGGTGGTTTTTTTTTTTTCATAATCTAGCTCTGTTTACCAGGTCAGAGGTAGAAAAAGGATGAATACATGCTGCATAAAGATTCATAGAAAGGTTTTCCATTCACTTTGGTATCAGATGACATAAAGCACTGATTGAATGAGCTAAAGTATTTTCTGAATCCAGGCTACTGTGAGTGGAGAATATGGTTTATTTTATTCCAGGCCTTGAGTCTTTGTAAACTATATTTCTTAAATAATTTGCTGTACTATTCAAATGAATAGAGCAATAGTTGGCAGGGTCTGTTTTCTCCCCTTTCTTGTAGGTGGGCATCCTTATGCTATTTGTCCATCCCTGAGGAATCTAATCCATTGCATTAATATGTGAAAATAAGGCAGTCAGCCATGAAGCCAGCCAGTTTGAGAAGGGTTTAAATACTTCTGCTGGTAATATATTTTCCCCTGTGTTTTAGCCCCTGCCTGTTTAATAATCCTTTTAATTCTCTCTACTGCAACCGGGCGCCACTCTGTTGCTATTTTCAACAACTCCAGTTTCCCCTGTTCTTGAATATTCTCCATCCAATCTACAAAGATTTACTGAAAGTGCAAAACACATCTAGCAAGGATAATCTCTTCTTAAATTAGGTTTCAAGCTTCCCTAGGTCCCAAAACCTGTTTTCATTTAGTTTATCACATGCTGTCTCTCTCATTCCTGCCAGTGATAAACTTTGTATTCCTGCTTTTTTAAATAGTATTTCATAAACTCAGTTTTGTCTACCATCTCCAACACCAAGAGTGCCTTACTGAGAACCTTTGCTTTGCTTAAGAATTAATCAGGTCTCTCTTGGTCAAACTAAATCTCTCAATTGACTTTCAAAATTTGAACTAGTTTACCCAAATGGAGTTTAAATCATTGAGTACCTGCTCATAGATATCCCTAAAGTAATGAGATGCCAAGGGAGTAGTTCTCCAATGCATCATCCTTCTGTTTTGTAATATGTATTGTACTGTAAGAATAACCATCTCTGTACATTTCATTTTTTCTGATATTATCTTATTCCTTCTATTGTTTGATTCACATGGTATTCCAAATTCCTGATTCTTTCTAAGCTGCAGGACTTACTTGTTTGATTTCTTTAGTCACCCATCTCAGTAAGAGACTGTTAAGGGAAGGTGATCACCCTCTGTTGAAGCTCAAACTTCAAAGCACTGGACTGTGGGGATAAAAGTATGGGATATGAATTTGCAGTACAGAATTTGCTTTCCGGTCTTATGAACTACCATGCCCAATGGCTCTCTCCAGGCTTTAAGGAGCACAAGTCTGAGTTATATGTTCCAGTGCTGATGGAAGTCCTTATTTCTTCTTATATGTTAATCTGTTCTCCATATTAAGTGCCACTTCTTCATTAAGTTTAGTGCTGAATAGAATAGAGAGCCAGTTTGATCTAGTTGTTAAGGTGCAGGGCTGGAAACCAGGAGACTGTGAACTCTAGTTCTGCCTTAGGCATGAAAGCCGGCTGGGGCCAGTCACTCTCTCTCAGCCCAACTCACCTCACAGGGTTGTTGTGGGAAAAATAGGAGGAGGAAGGAGTATTAGGTATGTTCGCTGCCTTGAGTTATTTATAAAAATAATAAAGGTGGGATATAAATAAATAAATAAATAAATAAATAATCCCCTCTGTCAGCTGGAACCATCCAACAAATACTATAGCAGTATACTTTTTTTCCCTTCATGCTCTATAATTGTGGTATGTCTTTGTCTATCAGAGTGGCAGAAGACAAAATCTAAAATTTAACTGTCTGAAAAAGTGGTTGTTAAACTGACTCAATCACCCCTTTTCCCAGTCTTAAATAATGTCATTATCTCCACAAAAAACAAAACAAACCACTGTTGTTTTACACAAATGTCTCGGCAGCAGCAGTCTCAAATTGGATCCTAGACTCCCAATTAAGCAATTACAAATTGCTCCATTAGCCCTAGGATATACCCAAATTACCCCCTTGAAGAAATTACCCCAGTTTAAAAACCACTGCTCTAAAATGAAGCCAGAGTAAAACCAAGAAAACAGTCATGCAGTGCAGTATCCTGAGAACTTCCAAACTGCTCTTCATTTTTCCTCCTGGGGATGTCGAGGCAGGGGTCTGCTAAACTTTAATATCTGTATTTTGAGTTTTCCTTTCCTTTAAGGGTTTATTTTTCGGTCCTTTTCTTAAGTACCAAGTCACTGTTGTTAAATTCCACTTGTCTTGGTTGACTCAGCAGTGAAAGTAAATTAGTACATATTCTGTGACCTCTGTGGAGATAGCAGAAGAAGTAGAGTAAAACTCCCTCAAATAAAAAGGGCAATGGGAGGAATCCAGGCTACATCAAAATTAGAAAAGTAAAAGAGCTCCTATTCCTCAACTCCCTCAATGCTATTTTATTGGAAGTTCTCAAGTTTACCTTCAACTTTTGAAGTTGCTATATATTTTCTAATAATAACAACCTAAAATTAAATTGGAAGGAAGTAACAGTGTGATTTCTGAGTGAGGGTAACAGTTGCTGATTATAATCAACATTTGATTATGACAAATGTTTCTTAGAAAAATGATTGAATGCAAAATTGCTTGTCACTCTGGAGCTCCAGGACAGAGACTTAAAAAATCTCCTCAATTTATTTAGAGCAAAATGTTTTTTGCTCTAAACTTTTATATAGTTTGAAAAATCTGGTAGATAATGTCTATTTAATCAGAAGGGATGCCTCTGAAGTGGTTTGCAGCAAAGTTACTTGTGCATTTGAAACAGATCAATGCTTCTGAATATGTCAAGTGAATGCTAATTATTTGGAGATTCCTTACCTGATTTTCTGGGTACTTCTCAAGAGCCTGACTTCTTACACTTTTTTTTCATAGATGTATTTTCCATCATGGTGGGTGAAAGAAGGAATGGAAACCTTGGGCCAAAACTACAAGCCTATCCTGAGGAGCTAATCCGCCAACGTCGTGGACATGATGGACATACTGAATATCTGATTCGCTGGAGCATCCTTAGTTTGGATGACAATGTAGAAAATACCACCCATGCTGCTTCAACTGAGAACAAAATGGATAACATTCTTATGTGGATGTCAGCAGAAGAAGTTTATGCTAATTGCCCCACACTCTTGGGTAAGAGGAAGCCTGAGGGGCAACGAGTAAAGGAGGAAAAGTCACCTAGCACATTTCCACCTGATGTCACAGTGGATGAAGCTTCCCTGCACGAAATGAAGGCTGATGTCAGGAACCTGGTACAGCGTGCTAATCGACAGATGGCCAGGACAAGTGGTCCAGAGTCCTCCATCCTTAATACTGTCCATGTGCTCAGTGCTTATGCCAGCATTGGCTCATTGACAGGGGTCTTTAAGGAAACAGGTGCTCTGGATCTGTTGATGAAGATGTTATGTAATGAGGAGAAGCAAATACGTCGTAGTGCAGGCAAGATGCTGAGAGCTTTGGCTTCTCATGATGCAGGTGAGGTTGCCTGTTGAGGTATGGTGTGAGCTTTCCTGGTGTAACTGTTTATGAGTCTTATTGTCATATTTGAGAGATACCGCAAGGCATATTATCCTGGGGAGAATCAAGACTTTTCCTACTTAGCATATCTTTCCACTCTGCTAATAAACAGGTTCAAAAATTTATCCTTTATAGCACCAAAGAAACAGTACAGAGCAACTGTCAGTGAGTTCTTTGCTGCTATCTGCTCTGTTAGGATTTTTGGTTTTTTTCTGTTGTTGTTGCTTTCAAGTCAGTCTTGACTTCTGGCAACTGCCTGGACAAGTCTCTGCAGTTTTCTTGCCAAGATTTTCAGAAGTGGTTTGTCCTTGCTTCCTTCCTAAGGCTGAGAGAGAGTGCTTGGCTCAAGGTCACCCAGCTGGCTTTGTGCCTTAGGCAGGACTAGAACTCATGGTCTCCCAGTTTCTAGCCTGATGCCTTAACCACTACACCAAACTGGCTTCTTGCTCTGTAAGTAGTTCACTGCAAAAGCTTTCAACTAACTCAGGTTCACTTTTTCCTTTCTTTTTATCACTTTTCTTTTTTTACCTTTACTTTACCTTTTATCCAGTCTTTCTTCCTTGTGGGGACTGCCATGCCCCTGAAAGTCCTGGAAATCCCTTATTTTTCCTGGACCCATCTGCAGACTTCTGAGGTGGTTGTGACTGGCATTTTAGAAGTTGGCTGTTCAAGCAGTATCCACCTGAGTGGCTCCCCTCCCATTCAGTCCAGAGACCATCTTCAGAGATAATGCAGAATGTTAAAACCATCTGTGCTACTTTAAGACAGTCTTTGGAGTGTTTCCCTCAACTCTCCTAAGTCCTAAAACCTCTAATTCTTTATTCCACTCATTTCTTAGCATCTGCATATCCAATTGATAACAAATATCTATAAAAATTAGTAGTAGGTTTTTTAGTTTTAAAGGATTTAACAAGTTGTTCTAATATCTCAGGTATCTCAGAAGCTGAAAATGCTGCTGTCCAAACTATGTTGT
Organism: Candoia aspera; assembly: GCF_035149785.1. Taxonomy (NCBI): domain Eukaryota; kingdom Metazoa; phylum Chordata; class Lepidosauria; order Squamata; family Candoiidae; genus Candoia; species Candoia aspera. Next base: position 39,717,545 of record NC_086153.1, read on the forward strand.
TAACAAATGTTGTAGCTGTAAATATTGCCATTTTGATAAAAGACACAAGATATTTGTCTTTTAACACAGTGTATGTTAAAAATGCATCATCTTCTATCAGTTGGTCCAAAGTCAATGTCCCTGCTTCCAACCAATTTTTCCATATCACCATCTTTTTCCCAATTTTTATAGTTGGGTTTCCCCATAAAGTCAGTTTAGCATGGGGAAAGGGGTTGAATCTTTTTTTTTATTAGATAATTACATTTCATAATTTTCTAACTGACATAGTTGTTTCCAGCGATACTAGAGTTCTAGTATATTTTGATCCTAATGCTGTCCATCCAACCAAAGGTGCTATATATGTATATTCCAAAGTTGCCCAGATCAGTTAATTAACACCAATTGTTGGCTTTCAGGATTTAATACTTGACAATAGGTAACCATGATGATATAGCTCCAGATTTGGAAAAACAAATCCTCCCTCATTAATTGGTAATTGCATTTTCCGTAAAGATACTCTTGGAATTGAAGAACCCCGTAGAAATTTTCTAAACAAAGAATTTATCTTCTGAAAATATTTTCCAGATACATGAACTGGAATTCCTCTCAGAATATAAATGAATCTGGGAATAATATTCATTGTGAGAGCATTCACAACGGGTGAGGTTTAATGACTCCCATCTCTCAATATCTGTAGAAACCTGTCTATATACTTTATTTATATTACATGTTATTGAGTTATATTTTTTGGTATACACAAACTTAGATATTTAGTGGATTCGGTACAAATACAGAATTGATGTTCCTTAAATGGATGGGTAACCAAATTTAGGACTGCAGACTTAATGGTCAATACAAATCTGAATTTATTATATTTCTTGGGCAGAGCTGAGCTGTAAACACTGCCATGTGAAGATAACCTGTAGCTCAAGTCTTGGGAGAAGTACATGCCAAATCCAAGTCAGTACTAGCCTCCATTACCTTTATGGGTGGCAGATCTTTTGCTGAATCATTAGACAAAGTCTTGGTTAAAATCAAGGACCAAAAAAAGGCTTCTGGCCACCTCCAACAGGATGGAAGATTGGCATTGTTCAGGGACTGACAGAATCATATAGCTGTAATATGCAATCGATGTCATCTTCTCCAACTTCCTCCTTGCTGTAGGATCCACTAGAATTTCACATCCTGGCTTCAGCAGAGGGGGTGAATGCCCATGCAACTGGCAAGCAAAATGCAGGTGCAGTGCAAGTGATTGCATGTGAGGCTTACTGAAGTTCTAGGGAGCAAGCACACGCTGAGAGGAGAGCTTGGTAAAAGATGCAGTGATGGGGAAGCAAGGACGGCTGGGAGGAAAAAGGCTGATGCGGGCAGTTGGAGTGGTACATTTGCAGTGAGGCTTGTGAAGGCATTAGGTGAGGAAGAAGCACGAGGAGGGTATGAGTGTAGGCAGAAAGAGAGAACAGGAGTGGAGTTGGGAAGTAGAATGAAGAGTGTGTATGTGCACAACAGCGTATTGGAGGCTCAAGAGGAGATGTAAGCTGGGTCAGTCAGTGCGTAATCAGAAAACATGCAATGCCTTGAAAAGTGCAAAGAACCCTTGGTCAAAGACTTGGACAAAATGCAGCATGGTCAAAAATGTAGCAGGATCAAGAAAACACAGGATATGAAGCCGCACACTGAAGTTGCTTCCAGCAATAGGAGGCAGCCTCTGTGCAGTTTAAATCCTTTCCCTTCCGAGCATGCACAGCTGAAGCTACACTTGCTCAATGGCTGCCAATAATGAGGTGCCACAATTGCTTACAGAGTCAGAGACTTGTCACTTACTTGCAAGGTGCTTACTTTGATGGGGTACAGGACTCTCAGCCGGGGGGTGGTATTTCTTCCCCACATCTTGGTACCCATGTTGGCCAAAGAGAACAGTAGTGGTTGAGGAGGGATCTGAAGAGGCATCAGGGTTGGCAGAGGAAGGATCTGCCATTGCTGAATCTGCAGCCGCAATACCTGGTGGGATTTGATCCACTCATGTCTTAGAGCCCAGCCCTGAGGCCATGACACAGAGCATCTCAGACAGTTGACCATCCAGACTTTGTTTGAAGACCTCTAGTAAAAAGAATTCACTACTTCCTATACAGCCTGTTTCTCTGACTGACAGCTTGTACAATCAGGATATTCCTCCTGGTATCTAGCCTGAACCTCCTTCCTTATAGTTTTAATCCATTGGTTCTGGTCCTGCCCTCTTCTCTGTAAGAACCCTTCATATGTTTTAAGTCTGCTATCATATCTCCTCTTAGTTATCTTTCCTGTAGTGTAAATGTACCTAGAGCCTTTAACCATTCCTCATAGGACTTGCTTTCCAGACTCTTTACCATCTTGGTACGCCCTCTTTAATTTTGCTCTGTTGCTGTCCTTTTCAAACTGGTGCCCAGAACTGGTTACAGTACTCCAAATTGTCTCTGACCAGAGCACAGCGGAGTGGAACAATTAGTTCCCATGATCTGGATTTTGAATTCTGAATCTTCTCTTTCTCATCTAAAGCATTAGCCACCCTTTCTAGTTTTATGTCATCTGCAGACTTTTTAAGTGTCCCTTCAACTCCCTGATCCAAGTCATTGATACAGGGTGTTGAATAATATAGGGCCCATTTGCATTCCACTTAATATTTCTTTCTAAGCTGAAGTTGAGCCATTAATAAGCACTCTTTGGTGCAGTCATTTAGCCAGCAATGAGTCCATCTAACAGGAGTATCATCTATTCCATGTTTTATTTCTTTATGAAGGAATTCTGATCTTCCAAGATTCTGAAACTCTACATAGAGAGCTCAAATTCATCTCCTGGGTTAACTCTACCTTCCACAGGATACAATATCTCTGCCTTTTTTCTTTTTGCCTGCCAGGATTCCCAACCAGAAGCAGTGAAATGCAGGATGCCTTAAGAACCAGCAAACTTTACTTCAAGAAGACCAAGAACTGTCAACTGTCTCTTTGTTCCCTTCCAGCAAACCTCTTTTGATTAAAATATATTCCCCACAACAGTTGCCAAAAAATCTACTGCTATAAAGCTCCATCTCTTCTTGCCCTGTTGGGTATCATAGCTCACTCAGTTAAGAGTACAGGCCCCTTGACTGCCATTTTCACTGACACTTTGCTGAACAATATATGCAGGGAGTATGCATGTTGCACTGTTTCTTTCTTCACAGGGCATAACAAATTCACAGATCTCATCTGAGCCTTCCTTTAGCAGTAGTACCTCATCCATAAGTCTGCTCAGTAAGGAGTTCCCACCCTATTATACGCCAACTAAGGGTACTTCTACCCACAGTAGAAAAACAGATTGTTTGACTTACTAAGAATTTTTCCCCATTTCCCTTAGTTTTATGCTAAATGGAGAACCATGATTCTAATATCGGTGTTTTACACTTACTCTCTAAATAATTTAGGAAGTTTCTCTCTACTGAAATCTGCAAAAAAAATTCTTTAATTCTGCCTACCAGAACAGTAAAAAAGAGAACCCAGCAAAAATTGTTAGCTTAATGTTTAATTACTTAGAAAGTATGTTGTAATTCTTAATCTTAAATGTAGATTCTACAACTACAATCCATGTTTGAGTACTCCAATGCAATTTAATGCCACTTGTTGGAATTAATGGAAAGAGTTAATCATGACTAAGTCCTTTTGAGTCCAAAGTCTATTCTATGAATAATTAAGGGCTGCTCCCAGATTGGCTCGGTGCTGATGTGATTACTGTACACACTTTTGGGCAACAGATTATTCATTTCCACCTTAGCAGTGATATAGAAATAATAGTTACAAACTGCTGGAACTTGAAGGCAACAGTTTCTCATTGGTGGGAAAATCTTGCTTCATTTCCATTAACAGGTTTTTCCCTCATGTCACCATGGCACTCTTTCAGCAGTCTTTATAGGTGAGTAGGGCATCTTTGCAGCCCCATTCATGGTGTTCAGTCATTTTTAGAAATTACTATGAAAATAAATGCAACATGAAGTTAGAATAGAGAATTGGCGGGGAATAGAATATGGTGGAGAGTAGAGGTGATAGCGGAAATAGAAGGAAACAATATGTTATGCCTGGCTTATTAGTATAAAAAGATAAGTCTGCTAGAAAACCTTGATTTAAGTAAACTTTTATTCATATTCTGTAAATACTTGCATATAAGCTCATTTGTGGATAAGCCAACCCTCTAATTTTTAACCAAAATTCTGACTTCAGAACAGCCTCCACAAGAAACTTTCCTGATGCCCACTTGATTAATGTTTCTGAATTAGGTTAAAAGCTAGTTATTTTACTAACGTTTATAGTTAGCTAATGACCACTATTAAATACATTATCTTGGCCTTTGATTTTTATTGATATGTTAATATTTAATTGTTTGTTTTAAAGTTGCTTATTTGCCCTTGAACACATACACATGGAATAAAGATAATAGACATTCCTATTGACAGTATGTCTACCTTTGTTTCTTTAATAATTTTCCATTAAGAACAAGAAACTCAAAGGAGGACACTGACATATAAATTGTGGTGAGAGAAAAATTGATACTTTTAATCATTCCAGAACTGTAAAAAGGAACACAACATAACTTAAACAGGAAGAGCTACTATAGAATTTATAGCAGTTTGTTCATTGCTATAATGTGCAAGTTATAACCTATTAATTCTAAATTGTAGGAGAGTCAATGGGTGTGAAATATGACTCCAGGAATATTGCAAGGGTGTGCAGATATGTAACTGGTAACGTAGGAGATAGATTGTAGAATTTTTAAAGAATCTCTAAGGCACTTTCCCCCAAGTAAATTAGTGCTACAAGTTTTAAGCAGTATGTTTAAGCAGTAAGGTACCGCATAGCATAAGAAATGTTTTCTGTATGCATTTGAGTAGTCTAAGACTTTGAGGTGACTATTATTTTTGTATAAGTTAATTCCTTGCTGTTTAGGGTTAAAAAAATCTTGAGTTCAAAAAATTACCTAGAGTGGGAACTAGTTTAAAAAGTATTCTTCTCTGGAATGCACAATTTACATCATTTCTCTGTGTCATGGACTGGGTGACCCTTTTGATGCCAGGTGGATTACTAAAATGAGCATGAGCGGGTAAATCCCAAGTTGGACTTGGATCAGAGAAATTGTGTTCAACACTTTAATGATCCCATTTAGCCTTAGCAAGTTTTACATATTTAGTTCTTCATTTGAATTTTTCTTAAGAAAGAAAACTGTCTTGTGTTTGCTTAGGCCAGTGGTTCATTTAGTCTGGTGCAACTTATTATTATATTTTTATCCTGCCATATTTATATTTATATAACTATGAACGTATTGGTACTCCTGCCTCCTATTTTCTCCACAACAACAACCCTGTGAGGTGGATTGGGCTGAGAGAGAGGGACTGGCCCAAAGTCACCCAGCCAGCTTTCATGCCTAAGGGAGGCTTAGAACTTACAGTTTCCTGGTTTCTAGGCCAGCACCTTAACCAGTGGCTCTCTATTAATAGTCAGTTGCATTGTTTGTTGTTGATTCGTTCAGTCGCTTCCGACTCTTCATGACTTCATGGACCAGCCCACGCCAGAGCTTCCTGTCAGCCGTCAACACCCCCAGCTCCCCCAGGGACGAATCCATCACCTCTAGAATATCATCCATCCACCTTGCCCTTGGTCGGCCCCTCTTCCTTTTGCCCTCCACTCTCCCTAGCATCAGCACCTTCTCCAGGGTGTCCTGTCTTCTCATTATGTGGCCAAAGTATTTCAGTTTTGCCTTTCATATCGTTCCCTCAAGTGAGCAGTCTGGCTTTATTTCCTGGAGGATGGACTGGTTGGATCTTCTTGCAGTCCAAGGCACTCTCCGAATGCAATCTCAGTTGCATTCTAGGAGCCCATAAAGAAGTATTTTTCAATGTTGCTTCATGAATTGTAATTGCATATGCCTTGACTCTTATATATACGGTATGTCTAAGCTTTGTTCTTTCTCAGTACTATAATAAACAGTTATGCTTAAGACTGATGAAGACAACAGTCACCATGATTCAGAAAAATATGTGTAGTTTGATGCCACAGTAGATCATGGGGGGCAACTTAGTGCACTTCTGATGTTTTGGACTATTATTCCTTGCCGTACTTGCTGGCTGAGACTTATGACAATGTTTGTGAGAACTGACACCTTGAGCCCCAATAATGACCTGACTCATGCACAATTGGAATATGCAGAATTCAGATTAATTAAGAGTAGTGTACAGATCAGAAGCTGCAATTGAAGATTCCCGCCTAAACTCCCTCATTAAAAATGAGCAGACACCCTGCTCCCCCCCTTACATCTCTTCCTACCTCATTTCAACAGTTAGGCACTGTTGAAAAGAGTGGCCGGCTGACTTGGCATCATGGCTACCCTTGTAAATTTCCCTAAGTAGAGTTTCTGGAACATAGATCTTTCCTCCTGACCATCACAGTCCATCCCTCTCCTGCAAGGCAGTTTTATTTTCCTGCAGCCAAGTGTCGTTTTGTAGCTCTCGGCTCAGCGCTTGTTTTAAATCAGCCGGAGCTGCTGCTTTCTCTCACTTTCTCTGACTGAGTGACAACAGCCAGCCCTAGCTGCTGCTTTGGAAACACTGTATCCACCACCTCATCTCTATGGCTATTATGTTGTGGTAAGCGGGACAGAGCGTCGGCCAGAAAATTCTTTCCCCCAGGCAATTACTTCAAATTGAAATGGCTAAAGAACTGAGCCCAGCAAATCTGCTTTGCACTCAATTTCCTCTGAGTTTTTAACGCCTCCAAATTTTTATGGTCAGTCCAAACCTCAAAAGGCTCTGAAGCCCCTTCCAATAAATGTCTCCATGTTAGCAAAGCCCACCGCACAGCAAATGCCTCCTTTTCCCACGTGCCACCTGCGTTCGGTCTCAGTGAACTTTCGCGACAAATAGGCAAACGGGTGCAACTTTTGAATGAGTTTCATGTCCACCATTTCTCCTTAAGTTTCTGGGGAAAAAGACCTTGAAAATCAATGTTCTACTTTCATTCAGCGTTATACAGTGGAGAGAGTTAGCAACAGTTCATGTTGTAAGCTTTGCCAGACTGTCTTTTTATAGATCTTTCAAAAATTTCCGAGGGAGTCAGTTTTAAAATCTGCATTAAATATTCAAAAATTAGTATTTATGACCAACTGCAGAAGAAAAAATAAATTCAAAACAATTTTGTTTTTCCAAGTGTTTATTGTATGTCCTTGATCACCGTATTTTCAAAAAAATTGTTATACTGACCCACTATCCCAGTGGGGTAGAGAAACTAGATCATCAGGCTCCTCCTATTTGCTGATCTTCGCTAGAACAGCTGCTCTCATTTGCCACTTCAGCATCCTCTTGGACTTAGTGTCACATTTGGATCTGAGGTTCAAGCCAAAACTGACTCCTCATGTCATTTGCCTTTTAACTGCTGTGCTAATAAAAAGAGGGAGCGTATTTACATTGAAAGCTGGATGGAAAAAATTATTGCTCATTTCTATCACAGTTCTACAGCTTATCTCTGCAGAAAAGTGTTTAGTCTCTTTTCTACCTATCAAGACCCAACTATGTTTTTAACTCCCATACTTTGATTTTGAACATTAAAAAAACAACTAGAAGGTGCAGCCAGGGCCTTTTTTCACGCACCAGGCTTCTTTTGCAAAAGAAGGCCTTGGGTGAGGCGCGAATGGAGGCCCCAGCTGGCAGGCAAATAGAGACCTTGGGCGGGGTACAAGAGAAGACCCAGCTGCGCCGGTGTGAAAGAAGGACCCAGCATGCACAGTAGTGGTGCGTGGTGTGGGTCCGGTGGCAGGGCCAGGTGGTGGGGGCATCTGTCGGCAGCAGGTAGGTGGGCAGCCAAAATGTGGTGGTAAATGCGGGTGGGCCTGAGTGTCATGTTCAGTGATTCAATGTAGTTTATACATCGTAACGTTTCACATGCCATGGCGCTGACGCGCGTTTCTGTTTGGGAGGGAGCTGCTAGGCTTTTTCTACAAACCACAGCGCACTGTGTCTTTTGGTCTTGCTATTTTAGCTATGAAGAAGATATTGGAGCTATTAAGTTTCCCAGTTCAAGTAACAAGTTAATCTCCTCTTAGGGTATTAGCCACCTCTGATTTCATCTATGGGGGAAATAAGTTTGAGCTCTTGAAATTAGGAAAATAAGTTTGCAAACATGAGACTAGTATATTTGAAATGGTATTATGATATTATTATGGTATTAAGTTGTATTATGGTGTGACTTTAAGAGGAACTTGCAATGCTACATGTCTTAGTCACCAACTCTAGCTGAAATATTAATTGTGAAAAAGTAGGATGTCTACCATGAATATTAATCTACCAAGTTCATGTAAATTACTTTACCTGTACGTATGGTATACCTGCAGTTCTCTGGTATGTTACACATTTTAATATATGTCTATAGCTGAATAGATTTTCAGGGTGCAAAATAGGTAATCTTGGAGAAATGAAATTTGGTGAAGGATGATATTAAGCATAACTATTTTGATTTCAGGAAGTCGCGCTTATGTTCTTTTGTCCCTGAGCCAGCAAGATGGTATTGAACAGCACATGGATTTTGACAGTCGTTATACTCTTTTGGAGCTTTTTGCTGAGACTACATCCTCTGAAGAGCACTGTATGTCCTTTGAAGGGATCCATCTTCCTCAGGTACCAGTTGATCGGGTTGGCATTGATATGGGCATTAATTTCTTCTTTGAAGAGATGTATGCAAAATACAAGGCTGTATATGAGTGTCTCATGAGAGAAGGATGGTCTAAAATCAAAGTTGGGGAAATAACATTCATGAGATGATTGTGCACCGGTTGCACCTGTTTCTGAACTAGAAGCCCTACTCACTATCACTCATGTCTTTGTCACTTCCCAACTGGATTACTGCAAAATGCTCTACGTAGGGCTGTCCTTGAAAAATACTCAGAAGCTTCAGTGGCATAGACAGTTTTGGGTACACAGGGTTTTCCTGGGTTACATTATTGTTGTAGATGCAGCACTGGCTCTCAGTATGCTTCAGTCTGCAATTCAAGGTGGTAATCACCTTTAAAGCATGGCTAGGCATTTGTGGGATTGCCTTTCTCTGAGAGTCTTTGCCCATCCCACTAGATCTGACAGGATGGGTGCACTCCAGGTCCCCTCGTTTAAACAGTGCTATCTTGTGGGACTAAGGACTGTGCCTTTTCTGTTGTGGCACCTGCCCTATGTAACAGCCTCCCTCCTGAGATTCAGAGGGCTTTCTGGAAGGCTGGGTGGACCTGGATTTTCTCTGGGCACCAAGCCCTATAGGTGTGGTTTGTGTGGGTGAGTTTGTTATATGGTGCCTAAGTTATTGTATTTTGATTATTTTAATTCTGTGTTTTTGTTTGATTTATAGAGGTTTTATTATATTGATTTTGTTGACTGTTGTTAGCCATGTAGAGTTCATAGGGGTGGCCATATAATTTTTTTTCAAATAAATATATAAATAGTGTGGAGGTTGGAGTTGATGCTTTGAAAATGGCTATGCACTTACTGGAAACTGATATGTGATACAGAATGAACCTGGGACTGTCAATTTGGTGCTATACAGATGTTTTATAGTACAGGTAGTTCTTGCTTACCAACAGTAATTAGGACTGGGAACTCTGTTGCTAAGCGATTCGCACCAACCTATGGCAGCAGTTCCAGCAGTCCCAGTTGCCGTCATTGGGTGAATCCCACGTGATCACAGCATCCCGTGGTCAGGTGATCACCATTTGCTACCTCCTGCCAGCTTCCCTATTGACTTTGTTTGTTGGAAGCTGGCAGTGAAGGTCACAAATGGCAATCATGTGACCACGGGACACTGCAACATTGTAATTGTGAGCAGGTTGCTGAGCTCCCAAATTGTGATCACGTGACCATGGAGATGCTGTGACAGCTGCAACTACGAGGACCCACTGAAGGTCCCCCTTGTTCAGCATCATTGTAACTTTGGTCTCTGAATGAGTGGATGTTAAATGAGGACTGTATAACTTCACACAGAATTTGCTAAGCTGTCTGATGGGAAATGATCCAAAATAGTTGGAGGTAATTCCATTACCTAACCCTTTCTTGGGATCTAGCTATACAGCTCACTGGGATATAGTTGGTAAAACGTAATTGTTTAGCTACTGGTATGATAAACTGTATTTGTTTCAGATTCCAGGGAAGCTGCTGTTTTCTCTAGTGAAGCGTTATCTGTGTGTTACTTCCCTCATGGACAAGTTAAACAGCACCACAGAACTGGTAGGGGAACATCAGGACTCTTCAGCCCCCAGTTCAACCTTTGGGGAAAAGAGCCGGGTACAACGGGAGTTTGATTTCAGCATGGCCATGGCTAACCTAATTTCAGAGCTAGTCCGGGTCATGGGCTGGGATCGCAGCCAAGAAAGGGAACTTCTGTCTCTGACAAATGCGCAGCCTCGAATTATTCGATCCATCTTCCAGCCCAAGGGTTCCACTTGTACTGCTGTTCAGGTGCCTTTAGTAACTTCAAACCCTTCACCAAGAAAAAAGCAAGGACAACCATTTTTGACCCTGTCAGATTTTTCCAGTCGCAGCAGCTATGTTGAGTATGTGCAAGAGAATCTTAAGCCAGGAATGACTGTGCGGATGTTGGAAGAATACGAGGAGATTGATGCTGGGGATGAGGGTGAATTTCGTCAGAGCAATAGTGGAATGCCTCCTGTACAGGTAGGTTGAGGGGTAGAACTTTCTTTAAATTCCTCCTGTGGCTGGGTAGTTTGGATTTGGTAATAGTATTTGGTATAAAAGTTAACTAACTTTTTAAAAAAACCTCTTAATTGTTACAGTAAGCATCCAGGTGCAATTCAAGGTGCTGGTTGTTGCCTATAAAGCCCTTCATTGCATAGGGCTCGGCTATTTGCAGCACATTTGTCTCTTCTTGTCCCGTAAGATCCAAAAGAGGAGGCATGATCAGGTCCCATCTTTAAAGCTGTGTCATCTGATAGGACCTAGGAGGTGTGCATTCTCTGTCACAGTGCTTACCCTCTGGAATAGTATCTCCCTGGAAATACAAGTTGCCCTGCCTCTGCTGTTCTTTTTAATAGGACTTGAAGAGCCCTTGGCTTTTCCTCCAAGCCCTGAGTTAGGAATGTGTCCCTCAGCAAAATCATGTTAGAGTTGTCTAGTTCCTTGGTTACTGCTATCTGTTTTGTTTTATTGGGTTTAGTTTTTAACCTATATGCTGCCTAGAGCTGTTATGAGCCTGGTGGCTTTTATAAATACATAATAATGAGAAAGCTGGATCATCAAAAACTGCTGAATGAAGAAAAATGGATGCCTTTGAATTGTGGTGCCAGAGAAAATTGTTGGGAATACCTTAAACCACAAGAAGTATAAATCATTCACTACTGGATGAGGTAAAGCAAAACTGATTACTAGACTCACTAATAGTGAGGCTAAAGTGTGAATAGTTTGTGTACATAATACAAAGGCAAGAATCATTGGAGAAGACCCTGATACTTGGAAAAATTGAAGGCAATTGGAAAAGAGTTTGACCGAGACAAGGTGGGTAGATATCATCACTGAGCTTACAAGAACTGAAAGAGGCAATTACTGACAGAAAGTCTTGGCAAAGTAATGTCCATTGAGTTATGAGAATTTGGAAGCAACTGAACAACCATGTGGTAGAAATAAGATAATCTACCTTTCCCAAAGTTGGTGCCCTCCAGATGTGTGAGATTTGCAGTATGGCTTGCTGATTCTAAAGAACTGATCTAGTCTATTTTGATCATTAACATAAATGAAATTATAAGTACTTCTGTCTCCTACATGCTAGGCAGTGTGTTTCTTTATTTCAGGGCTTTGTGGCATGGAGTATTTGAGGGAACAGATGGCTTTAACTATCTGTTTGTTGTTTCACAGGTTTTGTGGCAGTCCACTGGCCGGACCTATTGGGTGCACTGGCACATGATAGAAATTATTGGCTCTGGGGAGCAAAATGAAGAGGATGCTGCACAAGAAAAAGTATCTAGTTTAACGGAGAACCTGAAACTGCCCACAGGTGAGATTAGAGGCACTTACAAATACTTATGATTACATGTAATTCCAGTTTGTATTTTTGCACGTTATGAATTCGTCATTGTTGCTTTTTTTACTTCTTTCAACTAGTGGAATAATAACTTTTAAATGGGCTTACAGAGAGAAACAAGTTTGCTTGACTGATGTTACACTTTAGGCTAGATTGTAGCTAACTATTAGGATTAAAAACTAAGAAGATATTTTCATATCTTAGTTCTGCAGCCTTATCCATTGTTATCTGAAGAAATGAAATATGGTCAAATGCTGAAAGTTGAATAGTAACAGCTACTTTGTGCCTTACATTTTTCACTGTATTATTTTCTCCACACTGCATTAGAGATGGATTTGTATGCACTAAGTAACAGGAAAGTGTGAAATACTCCTTGGGAAACTAATCATTGTAACTTTTACACTGAGAATACATTGTGTGTGTTTGTGTGCTTGTGCAGAATAGGGGTGCATGTTTAGTCCAAAAACACATTCTTCTGCAGCTAAATAATTTTTTGCTTACAGGAAACTTGCATATCAGGACTAAGCATATTTTCTATAGAATTCTAGAGACTCTACAAGTGAGAAGTTCCTGAGGAAGAATCATGCTAACAAAATAGTTGCAATCTTCATCCATTCCTTCTTCCCTGATTTACCTTATGCTCCCTCCAAATTTGTTCTGATGAGTTGGAGGGCCTGCTTGAGTGATGGAAATGCTGGTATTGGGGACTGCAAAGGAGAAGGGGGAAGAGCAAATATCACCTCTCCTTTTGAAGGGATGGGAGCTGTTCCAAATGTTATCCTGTTTTCTCAAGCTACATGCAAGTGGCAGACAAGTCTCTGAGTTAAGAAGTTTGTTTTTGCTTTCTTTCTCTGCCTGCAGCTACTCAGACATTCTACTGCAAACCTCTTGGGGGACTTTACTGCTTGCCATACCTAATGGATCACCTAAATGAGAATTCTGGGATGTTGAGCCGGGCAGAATGGTGGGAGCTACTTTTTTTCATTAAAAAGCTAGAACAACATGAACAACAGGAATTTATTCAGTTCATCCAGAAGAATCATGAAGAACAGGTAAATGAAACAAATTTAATTTGGGAAGAAGAGAACAGAGGAAGAAACAGGCATCTGTGTAGGAAAAATGAAATGGCACCTCCAACAATTCCTGTTTTTTAGACCATTAAGAAATGTGAGCTGGCAGTCAGGAAGAGCAGCTCCTGTGTTCTTTTCGTAATACAGGCATAAGCAACCAGTGAGCTGCTTGTGGCCCCCTAGAATCCCATTTAGGATTGTACTGCTGAAAGTCAGAATCAGAATGGCCAACTTCCTGTGGAACAATTTTGCAAATAAAGAGTTAGAATGCACTGTTTTACAAGGGGTGGGAGTTAAGTGTAGGAATGGTAATAGTTTGCCTTCCAGAGGCCTGCCACTACCATTCTAACCAATAAACTAAAAAACAGTCTGAAAAGATTTTTCCATACCCTTTCAAGTGATTCTTCTACATAATTGAATGACCTCCTGTGACTCTACGTAGGGTTGAGAGGCTTAGAGACAGCCCCCAACTGCTCAAAAGTTGCCCTTTACTTCCCTGCCCTAATATATGGATGGGTCCATTGGAGAAACAGGCTCTTTTATCCTCTTACAGCTGTGACTGGATTTGAGAAGCACCATGTATTTAGAGACTTCTGCTTACTGAATTGTTTTTTGCATTTTAAGCTGTTGGAACTAGATGAAGAGGGCCTGATTCAGCTGTCAATATCAATAGAGTTGGCTCGGAAACTCTTGCCACTCTTAAGCAAATACTGTCAAGGCTGCACCCAAAATGACTTGCAGAACTCCCACATCTATCTCAAATATACCTTCGGCAAGGGAGGGACAGAGCAAGGCTGCCAAAGTGTGGACATGGCCTCTACAAAAGATAGTGGCCTTTCCGAAGCCATGGTTTCCAAAAAACCAAAGGAGTCACTCTCTGCTGAAGTGTCTTCTCCAGTGCCATCCATGACAGAGAAGACTGACACACAGCTGATTAATGAACTTCTTGAAGTAGAAGGACTTTCCTTCCCAGACATACTAGATGAAAAAGCCAAAGGTAAATGCCAAAAATACATGTCTGTTTTGAGCTCCTTTTAGGCCAAATAATTGCAGGAAAAAAGATTCAGAAACTAGTTTGCTGGATGTAGGGCTGTAACGGAAAAGAAGAAGAGTAAAAGTATAACTAAACAAAATTTTCAAAATTGGGTGGTTGCTAAGAGACTATTGTACTCATCTGTCCTTTGTCACTGATCAGCTTTCTACAGTGTGAAGGTGTCAGGAAAGAGGAACTCCTTGGAGAAGCTTGCAGATATTGTAGACATAATACAGAAATCTAGTTCTGAGGTTGCACTGCAGATGGCTGGACTCAGATTCATTATCAAGATCTTGGAAGATGAACCTGGTCAAGAAAGACAAATAATTAAAGTAGAAGGTGGATCCTCAATCAGGTCAGTTCTCCTCTTTCAACATGCAATCGTTATAGTAGGCCTGTAGTTCCATGGAAACATAAATGGGATCTTGTGGACTGAAAAGCAATTCATTATTATGAATTATTATTATTATTATTATTATTATTATTATTGACAGGGTTCTCTGTGCTATTAGCTCGGCCACCTGTGTGCTGGATCCAGGCCCCTCCTGGATCATGAAAATGGGAAAGTTTGGGGGAAGGTTGTGAAAGTGGTTGGACTGCAGCTGCAGAGAACCCTGGAGGAAACAAATTATCTAGACCTGTTTCAGTTGGATTTCAGACTGAGATTTAGTATGGAGACATCCTGGTTGCTCTTGTAGTTGGCCTGTGGCAGAGCTGGAATGGAAGAGGTGCATCCACCCTTGTGCTCCTTGATCTCTCAGTGACTTTCAATACTGTTGACCATGGTATCCTTTTGGATTGATGGCAGGGTTGGACCTTCTTCCCTCCCTCCCTCCCTCCCTCCCTTCCCAGTTCCAGCCAGTGTTTGTTGGGAGAGAGGAATCATTCTGTAAGCCCTTCATCTATAAGGTGCTGCAGGGTTCGACTCTCTATCCCTTCCTGTTCAGCATTTACATGGAACCAATGGGTGAGGTCATCCACTGGTTTGGAGTTCAGAATATGAGAGAGACAGGAAGAAAGAGAGGATGGATGACTGCACAAGCCTAAGGCTTGGTCATGTAATTGTTTTGAAATTGTGCATTGCAGTTTCCACATCAGGCTTGACATCTTTTGTAGTGCAGATAGTCCTCATTTAATGACCACTCATTCAGCAACTGTTCAAACTTACGATGGTGCTAAACAAGTAGTACTTACGGTCCTCGTACTTACGTCAGTCATGGCGTCCCCACGGTCATGTGATCACCATTTGTGGCCTTCTTTGCCAGCTTCCTACAAGCAAAGTCAATGAGGAAGCCAGCAGGAGGTTGCAAATGGTGACAATATGACGTCTTTGCTTAATGACCCATGGTGGTTCACATAATGATGGCAACTGGAAGTGCCAGAATTTCCATCACTAAGTGGCATGGTCATGTGACATCGTGCTTTACAACCATGTTGCTTAGCATCCGAAATTCTGGTCCCAATTTCCGTTGTTAAGTGAGGACTACCTGTACATAAGCTTGGAAGGAAAAAACAGGCTATCGGCAGTAGGAAGATTAAATATGGAGCTGGATTTTGACCAACAGTACGTGGAAATGCGTAAGTGGGTTGACTGCACTGCTTTAATACTGTGAAATTAATTTTAAAAAACCACAACCATTCAGGACATTTTTATTAATAATTTGTAATAATTGTAATTTTGTAATAATTTGTAATAATTTATTAATAAATTGTAATTAATAATTTGTAAACTAAGTAAACTGACTTTGAAGTATCTCACTGTATTTTTTTTCTTTCAATCTTTTCTTAATCTTCTCAAGAAATGTAATGCTGGCTGGATTCATATAATGTGTTAAATTAAAACTAATAAATCCCTTTATGGATTAGTGTGATGCTTAAGCCTAGCTTTCTGGTTATAAATTATTATTTATTACTTTTCTATTTGCCTAATAATCAAAGTTTTCTGGATTGTGAGATTACTTAAAATCTAATGACTTACTGTGTTATGTGAACAGAGGCTTTTGTTGACTGTTCAGTTGACTATGGTTAAATATATGAACCAGATTATCACCATTTCTCTGAAGACTACATTTGAAGTTTATGTTCTAGTATATATTCTTTGTGTGACAGTTTGGCAAATTTGTATTTTAAAGTTTTCAGACAACCAGGACCTGGAGGTACTTCCATATTCCTGTTTAGTGAACACTAGTTATTATAGATTCAGTTCAAAATTAGCATTTCACGCTGACTTTTATTAATTGTTGTGCATGCATGATTATAAGATATTGTCTTTGCATTTGAAAAAAAATAAAGTGCCTAATGAAACTAAATCAATTATTGAGTCCTAGATGTTTCTTCTCTAATGACTTTTATACATGATCAGTATTTAGAGACATGTTTCATTTTATGTTTATAGAAATATTTTATATTTCAACAATAAATTGATGCCAGCTGAATCCAAATTAATAAATTAGGGATGTGGATATCTCATTTTGCTCACCATTTTTTTTCTGATTATTTTTTTCTGATTTTTTCTGATTATCCACATAATAGATTATTCTTGGTCCTTCCATTTAATAAGAATGGTGTTGTTGTGTCAGTGTTCATTCTTTGGAGCCAAGACTTCATTGTGCAAGGAGTGGTTTCTTTAAAGAAGCTTTCTTCAAAGAAGTGCTTGCCCTAACCCTTCCCCAATTTTAGTTTAACACACCCCTCCCCCCCAACATGGTTCAAATGTCACTGGTTCTTACTCTGCATTGGTTGACAGAAGATGCTTTGGAACCTCTGATTGGACATTTGTTGACTATTAATGTACTCTGTCTTTTCTTGATGGTTCTGGAGGAGAGGCCTATACTCCCTCCCATAAGGAGCATTGGATGATGTACCTTGAGGTTTCCCTTGGCTTTAAGTTCCTATCTGTTTAAACAAGCACATGCACAGACACTGTATGTACACTCCTTGACAGTTGAGCAGTATGAATATATAAGTATAGATAAGTAGAGCATAAGATTTATTGGTTACATGTTTTAACAGAAATATGTTTGTACATGTAATCTTCTGAATTTGCAGTGGCCTTCTCTCTATTGAGGTCCACTAGCTTCCCTGGTTTGTTTTCATCTAAGGCCTTCTATTAACCCTTTTACTTACCTTAGGAAAAACTTCTAGAAGGAGCAACTTGGACTGTATTTGCTCAGCCATTTGTCATGAGAAAACTATAGATTAAAAAGCTTCTGTTGTCCTCAGAGAGAAGATGGTGAAGATGCTGGTGGAACTGCTCAGTAACCAACTGAAGGAGAAATTGTTGATGGTGACAGCATTAAGACTGCTTTATGTGTTAATGGCGAAGTATGATTGGCGAGTCCTTTTTGCCACAGAAGGCGGGGTGCGTGCTGTGCTGGGCTGCATGCAGGAGTATTCCACTTCAGCATTGGTACAGCAGGCTGGCTTGGCAGTAAGTTGAATGTACAAATGACAGAATGATGATGATAGGAGTTTGATATGTGTGTGTGTGTGTTTTAGAAGAATTTGTAGGTCCTGCATAGTTAACTCTTAATGGAAGTAACGTATATGTTAAGCAATAGTCAATACATTTAACGTAACAGAGCAAATAAATATGCTCAGAAATTAGAACTATTATAAGATTGTCATAAGAATTGTTAACATTTATCATGTTTTTTATATCATTATCATGTTCTGTCTTCATAATATGATAATATGTCTTAATCCCACATAAATGTAACTGTCTTAACATGAAATTCGGTTTGTTTGAATTGGCTTTCAAGCTAAAGTATGGCTCCCAGTGAGTGGTTACTGGGGCACAGAAATGTGTCAGACATCTTCTCCAGCATGAGAATACCCTGGAAGCAGCATAGGGGTGAGTTAACTTCAGACCTTCCAAGGTCCTAAAAATAGCAAGCAAAAACCACCCCCACTGATCCACTATTAAAAGGGAGCCTATGGATAACCAGAAGTAGAAAGTGATATAGAAGAATAAGAAAATAAAGCATGCTTGGGCAATCCTTTCCAATATAGTGGAGAGATAAACCTTAAGTACAAAATAAGAAAATGAAAGAAGTTAGTGTGCTTGAATAGTTCAGAAGCTGTTGTTTTTATGAGGCTGAACAAGAATTCAAAGGGCTGAAGTATAAAGTGGATGCTGATGAAATATTGTGACAAAGGGAATCAGTTACTTATTTCTGATCTTCACTTAGTTTCTGCTTTTGTTTTTCTAGGCATTAAAAGTATTGGTGGGTGCTGGGAATTGCGAGCTACTTGGTACCAGTGGGAAGTCATACCCTCTGAATCATTCGGATGCCCAAATGATGCGGGAAATTTTTGCCAGCATTGGTTCTGCTTCCAACAAAGAATCTGATAATTTACTATGTGTAATTCGGGTTGCTATTGAGAAGATGTTGGCTACACGTGGGTAAGGTGAAAATGGAATCTTGACCAAATAAAGGAGCATAACTAGATTAAAGGCATTAACATTGAATGAAGTTAAGGAGGGGATAAGAATCCACTTTTTTTCCTCTTACAGGGAGAATTCAGTTGATATCTCATTTTGATAGTTTCCTGTCCTCTACCCTGAGATTGGAGGCAATCTGACAGGCTTTTTAACAGCATTAATGTTATTTCAGAACACACAATCATTTCTTAGAACTGAATAGGATTATTAATTGCCTAGTGTTGGAAAATTATGCATTCCAGTCATTTTTCCTTGCTCATCCTTCTGCATTGCCTCAGTTGCTTATGCCAATCATTCTTCCTTTCCTCAGAGCCTCATCAGCAGTGCAGAATGGGCTGTTGGTGTTAAACATGCTGATCAACAATCACAAGGGCCTGGCAGAACAGTTGGGAAGCTGTGACCTCCACTCAGTCTTGCAGAGTTGCTGCCAAACAGGCCAGAGCTCCAACGAGATGTTGGCTCGTATAGTGCTCAATCGTTTGGCTGAGCATAAATTGCCATTGAGCCAGGAGAATGCAGGTACAGATTGCTTTAAGTTCAAGTTTCTGATCTTTACTCCTTTTTACATTTTACATTGTAAGTGTGGAATGGTTTGTTTTATTTACAGCAGACTTTGCTTCGTGATATGCATGGAATGCCCTATTTCCTTATTTTGAAGACCTAATAAGGTTTACCTCTCCATTATGTTGGAAAGGATTGCCCAATCATGCTTTATTTTCTTATTCTTCTATATCACTTTCTATTTCTGGTTATCCATAGGCTTCCTTCTAATAGCAAATCACTGGGGATGGTTCTTGCTTGCTATTTTTAGGATCTTGGAAGGTTAGAAGTTAACTATTCCCTGTGCTCCTTCCAGGGATCTTCTCCTGCTGGAGAAGATGCCCTGCTCCAATGACCACGTACTGGCGGCATGGTTAGCAGCTAAGTTTTTTTCCCCATGGCCTATTTCAGGAAATGCTGTTTTGACATAGAGAGAGATCTTCTCTCCCTTTTTCTATCCAGAATCTGAAGCCTCCTTTGTGTTCAAAGATATGGATGTACCAACCCTGCTGAGAAACCTCCATGAAACCAGCTTTTCAAAAGATGTGGTGCTAGCACTGGAGCACTGCCTTTGTGATGAGGGTGTCTACCCTGAGGGAAATGGAACTGACTTTTTGCCAGATCATGAGCACTTCTTGCTGCTGCTGAAAACCCTAGAACAGTTGGGAGCTGAGAAGACTGTCCAGATGGGCATGCTGAGGTAGAATGCTGTTGTATTTTACCATCATGGAATGCGGAAGTATGCTTTTAGAAGAGTATTTGGATTCAGAGAAAGTGAAGTGGTTTGAGTGGTGGTTTTTCTTAAGGTGGGACATCTCACTCTTCTGGATAGGTTAGTACGGAAGCTCAGGTGGTAGGGAATTTATCAGTAAATAATGTAATTTGCTGACCTGTATCACTACAAGTCTGTCTTGGTACACAGAAATGACTTGGGACCTGGGTATACCCTAAACTTAGTAAATAGAACACTTCAGGAAAGTAGTTGAAATGGGAATAACTTATTGTTTTGAGTTTTGGGGCTCTGTGCTTTACAGAAAACCATGTGGGGCAATTACTTGTATTCTTTTCTTTTTCTGTCTATCACTATCATAGAGGCTTAGAATTCTGGGAGTTGCAGTCCCAAAACATACAGAGGGCATTGAGATGGGTGAAACTGCTGTAGTCTTTCAGACTGTACGTGAAAGAACTGAACTACAGCACAGAAGCTTATAAGCCACTCTGTGATTAGAATCATAAAAATGAAGTTTTGGTATATTTGGCACCAGACAGTTTTGGAAATATGTTTCTTGCTAGAGCTAGGCCTGTAGAGAACATGACTTGTAAAGGTATCTTCATCCTAAGTGGTACTTGAGCATCTTAAATTGGTGAGAAAAAGAATTGTACTCTTTTTGCAATAGGGGCATTTTAGAAAGGAAATTTGTATCATGCATTTCTAGCTTAAAAATGTGCTCCAGAGAGCTAACAGTGAAATAGAGAAACAGATATATACAATAAAAATCTGATTTTTATTGCATATTTTTAATATAATTAAAACAGTTCAAACAGCTTAAGAGACTGATCTCAAAGACTGCTGTTGTTCTTAAACTGAATTCTGTATCTATAATAAGTATCTTCTCTTCTTTGCAGGATTTTGAATAAGTTTTTGGATAGTTCTCAAGAGGATGCATTGCCCTGGCACGAGTGCATTGAGCCTTGTCTGTCCTCAATGAGTGCCCACAGTAGTGAACGGGAGGTGAGGAATTAATTGCAACATAAATTGAAAAAGAGAAATTAATGAAAGGCATTTGAAGATGATATGGGAAATATTAGTGAGCATGTTGATCAAACTGCAGATTCTTAACTTGAACCAAATGCAGTTGACAAAAAGCATTTTTCATCCCTGCTGGCAAATGTATATGACTGGTGTTATATTTGGATTGAAAATCAGATAGAATTGATTCAAGAGGTCAAAAGCATGTAAGTATATTTGCAAGTATAGAACAGGTATAGAACAGGCACAGCTAAGTTCTTTCTCATCGGTCTAATTTGCTGATTGAGGTTCCCCATCAGATCCATAGTTTAGATAGGCCCTGTCTTTGTCTTGAAAGCATGCCTCCCTTTCCAAGAGTGACAAGCTCTTTCCAGTCTCTACTTGAAACACTTTCAGAATGGTCAAATTAACTTGGTTCATACTCAGAACTGGTCAAATTTGATACCCTTAGGAAAAACTAATCTTTAATCAGCAATTGATTAAAGATAAGAACTTCTCCCTATGCCTGCAGAGATTTTAAATAGGATCTACAGATGTTACTTGAACGTTAAATTTTTGTTGTGGGTAAAATGTATGCCTGGAGTTTGTGGTGTTTTTATATGTGGGAAGAGAAAAAACAGAGACTGCTTGCTACATTCGCTGAAAGCATGTGACCCACAGCATTCTTGAAAAGGGTTAAAATGCCCATTGGGCTGAAACAGGTCTGCTATATGGATTGATCAGCTGTTCCTGAAAATACATTGAAGAGGGGCTATAATAACCTAGAAAATATGTCTGGTGATGGGGAATAAAGGCGATTGATACAGATGGAAAGGAGAACTGACTTGTGAAAAATCAGTCAGAGTATTTGTGAAGAACTGTTTCTCTACACACTTCCCACTGAGATTTTGTTACATTTCTGTTAACAGGTTGTGCAGGAGTTCATCCGTTTCCTGCATCGTTTAGCTACTACCAACAAAGACTGTGCTGTTGTGATGTGTCGGGTAGGCACAAAGGAAGCTCTGACCAAAGCTATGGACAAGCACAACTCCAACCTGTTGTTGGTGACGGAGCTGCGGGACCTTGTGACTGATTGTGAGAAATATGCTAGCCTTTATAAGAAGATGACAACCAGTATCTTGGCTGGTTGCATTCAGGTGACTCTTACCTTTCCAGATTGTATGTGTTAAGGTAGCTGGCTTAGGGACAGGCAGGCAATGAGTATTAATGGACTGGCCAGATAATCTGTAATAAATAAGAGCAGAGCAAACAGTCAAGGGATAAGCTTGGCAGAAAATGTCTTTCTTGAGATTGTGGGATTCTGTTCTCTGTTCATACAGGGATGAGCAACTTTCCTGACCCTCATGCGAGTTTATTGCTTGTGTGCATGTGCGTGTGCGTGTGGAGAGAGGGAGGGAGGGAGGGAGAGAGTATGATTCAGTACTGTATACAGATGGTAATAGGACAAAAATGGTTAGTAAATTCTGTTCAGTTGACAGTTTGCATTACAAAATCGGTAGATTCCAGAATAAATGCTTCTCTCTAAGTCTTAAGTTTTATTAACGTATTTGTTTATTCTGCTATCTATCTTGTTTGTACAGATGGTTCTGGGGCAGATAGAGGAACATAGGCGAAGTCACCAGCCTATTACTATCCCCTTTTTCGATGTTTTCTTGCGCAACCTTTGCCAAGGTAAGTGACCTATGCCTTTTGGAAGAGAACCTAAAAATTGGAGAATTCATGCACAGATCTACTCGTAGAAGAACTAATCTATCTGCCTGCCTGCCTGCCTGCCTGCCTGCCTGCCTGCCTGCCTGCCTGCCTGCCTACCTACCTACCTACCTACCTACCTACCTATCTATCTATCTATCTAGGTTCTAATGTAGAGGTGAAGGAAGACAAGTGTTGGGAGAGGATAGAAGTCTCTTCCAATCCACATAGAGCCAGCAAACTGACAGACAAAAACCCAAAGACCTATTGGGAGTCTAATGGTAGCACAGGTTCCCATTACATCAATATCTTCATGCACCGTGGAGTCATAGTCAGGTGAGTCTCAGTGGAGGCAACTGGAATTTGTCTAGCCAACTGGGTTTGGGGGTTTCTAGGCAGCAGAATAAGGGCAAGCTTAAATGCTGCTTTATGATTAAATGTGAACTCAGCAGATAGTTGATCAAAGTCATGACATTATATGCAAGTTTTTCAGTTATTAGGAATTCTTCGTTAGGCAAAATGGTAAATAAAGCAAAAGCAGGGAAGGGAGGAGGAAAGAAAAGGGGCAGATAAGTCTGTATTTAATTACAGTATGGTGGATTTGTGAGAATAGGCAGCAGTTGTGCAAATCAGATATCAGGTGATGAAATAATTTCAGACTGCCAATATTCTCATAGTGGCTTTTGAGATGAAAAAACAAACAAAATTTTTGTTCTCTTCCCCTTGTTTTTGGGACTGGTCAAGGGTCCCTGGTCTAGGGACTGTCTTTTATTTTGACTGAAAAAGAGCTCTGTTTGCAAAAATGCAAGATCGTACATTTGATTTTTAAATGGGCTAGTAAAAGTATTGCCCTGATTTGGATTAGTTACATTTGGGGTGTGGTGTCTGCATTTGTGCATATGTGTGTGTGCATGTCAGTGTCTATGTTTATGTCTATGTAGTCAGTTATTCTTTGAGACAGAAGAGAGAGGAATAGAATTGGGACTATTTCTTATATCAGTCATGCATGAAATATTTTCAGCTACCCAGGCTACCCATGAGACTTTATCTCATGCTTTAGTGAGTATGCTAGGATGCATCCAAAGTCTAACATAAATACAAGAAAGCACTTTTCTTTTTTTGCTGCAGGCAGATGACTTTAATAGTAGCTAGTGAAGATTCCAGCTATATGCCAGCTCGGATTGTTGTGATGGGAGGAGAGAACACTTCTAGCATCACTACTGAGCTCAATACTGTGAGTGCTTCATTTTTTTCTCTAAAGCTGGTCTGCTTTTAGAAGTCTTCAGTAAGGAAGGTTTTCTACTGTATTGCTGAGATATAGTCATGGTTCATAGATCTTCTACAAAGAGTATGCATTTGTTTTGAGCTCTCCTTCCTTGATTTGATACTCAGTTGGAAACCTGCCATTTCTCAAAATATCTGTGCTCCATTCTCTCTGGTACAGTTTAATTAATTTATTCTACTGTATTTAGGCGCCACCCAACTCCAAATGACTCTTGGTGGCTCACAATGTAACAAAAAATATAAAATACAATAACAATTAAAAATAAAACCAGAAAACAAATTAAGTAAAAATCATATAAACAAGATGGTGATTCTGACCCACAACAAAACCCACAAGGGGCTCTAACCACCCTAGCCCAAGGTCTGGGAGAAAAGACAGGTCTTCAAGGCCCTCCAGAATGCTGTCAGGGTGGGAACCACTCCGATTGCAGGGTAAATTTCATTCCAAAGGGCAGGTGCCATGACGGTGAAGGTGCACTGCCTGGGTCCTGAATTGAAGGGACCTGAAGCGTTGTTGGTTTATATCAGCCAGGCAGACACCCTGAGAGACAGATGGTCCCTCAAAGAACTGGGCCCTATGCCATGTAGGGCTTTATAGGTCCTAACCAGCACGTTGAATTACACCCGGAAGCAGACTGGTAACCAGTGAAGCTTATAGAGCAGAACTGTCATGTGGTCATACCAAGGCACACCCATCACTGCCTGTGCCTCTGCATTCTGGACCAATTGAAGCTTCCAAATGTTCTTCAGGGACAGCCCTCTGTAGAGTGCATTGCAATAATTGAGCTGTGAGGTGACTAGGCCATTATTTAATCTTCCTACTATGTGGCTGAGAAAAGCATTACATTAGTTCATTACATCTGTAGAAAGCATAGAAAAATACTTGATTTGTGGTTTTTTTCTGCACAAAAAGGCAGATTGCTGTCTCCATTTGCATTTCTGTATCCTGGTGAGACTTTGGCTCCTTTTCTAACAGGTGAATGTCCTACCTACAGCTAACAGGGTAGTTCTTCTGGAGAATATGGTCCGCTTCTGGCCAATTATACAGATCAAAATTAAGCGCTGTCAACAGGCAAGTCTGAATTTTTAATCCTGAAGCAAAGCAAAGACTAAAGAGCTGTGTGTGACTATCCCAATAGCTTTTGAAACATTCTTGTAAATCTGTTATCAAAACAGATCTTTCTTCAGATTAGTGGGGCTTTTCATAAGTGTTTCATTTTCCAAGCAGTAATTTGACACATTATAGTTTAAATCTGGGAAAATAGTATGATTCTTACAGAAAATAGATTCATTGGCTATATGGATTATAATTGCATGAATGCCTGAGAAGATATAAGTGGTAAAGTTTACTATACAGTATGATGAATGACAAATTCTTTTCAGCTTAATCACATTTTGTTAACCACTCATTTATGCTGCATTTTTGTATGGAATTTTACTTACTTTGGTTTTTCTTTGAAAACATTAGACTTCTGGTGTTCCTTTATTGCACAATTCATATATAAGAAAGCTGGTTTTGAAAGCATAATAGTGGCTTTCCTACAAAAGAAAGTAATTGCAATTTTCTAATTGATAGAATACTGGTTTTTGCTAGTAATATGAGAAGCATTGTCCAGCTATAAAAAATGAATGCCCTGCAAATTAAATGCAAAAATCTTTGGAAGGAACCTGCATATTAGACAGGGAGTTACTTGACAATATGAAAAGTATTCCCTTGTTGGAGAAAGCTATGTTATTTACAGGGCGGCATTGACACACGGGTGCGTGGCATTGAGGTGCTGGGTCCCAAGCCCACCTTCTGGCCCATCTTCAGAGAGCAGCTGTGCCGGCGTACATACCTCTTCTACACCACCAAGGCACACACTTGGTGCCAGGAAATCTTAGAAGATCGGATGCAGCTGCTGCAGCTTTTCAACAGGTCAGGCCATATCTGATAGAATTCTTTTGTCCTTTTCTCAGGGCTGCAGATGGGGAGAAGTCCTAGGGATCAGGGTCTGCCCCAGAGCTGTTTTTGCAAATCATAGAGATGATCACCGCTGTAGGCCAATATTCCTAAGATACCCGTGTTTCTACTCATCACTATGTGTCAGCCTTCAAGGTGGACCAGACTAGGATGTCAGAGTTATGAATGCTGCTGTTTTTTATAATGTTATGGTAACAGAATCTTGTAAGTCAGAATACACTTCCCACCTCCCTCCCTTTATCTTCGTGGGAACTAGGGAAGATCATGTCTGAGATACTTTCTCAAATTACATTTCTGTCCTGGGCTCAGATTTCATTTATCTGACCTTTGCTTCTTTGCGGCTCTTCCTCCTGTTCCTCAAGGTTATTTCTACCGCCCATCACAATATGTATTATTATATAGATTAGATTAGATCAGATCAGATCAGATCAGATCAGATCAGATCAGATTTGTATGGCTGCCTAGCTCAACTAAGTGACTCTGGGCAGCTCACAACAGATAACAGATGTATCATGTTATCCAAGCTTCTGCCTCCTCCCCATATTCCTTTTCTTTACATTATGGAATGTATTTGTTCCTATCCAAATAAATTGGATAGGATTTAATTTGATTTGTTTCTTTTTCAAAATAAACAGGCTGCACCTCTTTCCTATTGCAGATTGAACAGTGCCTTGCGCCACGAGCAAGTATTTGCCAATTGCTTCCTTCCTGATGATGAGGCTGCCCAGGCTCTAGGCAAGACCTGTTGGGAGGCCCTGATCACCCCCTTGGTGCAGAGTATCACCTCTCCAGGTACTGGGTGTTTTCTAACACAGGTCTTTTGATAATCAGACTTGCCCATCCCTTCCTTTTCCAAGCTGATGTGTTAACTGTCTGTCTCTCTTTCCAGACTCTAGTGGCATCAGCCCTATGTCATGGCTGCTAACTCAATACTTGGAAAATTTGGAGGCAGCCCGGAATTCCATGAGCCGAGCTTCCATCTTCAATTCCCGTGTTCGGCGTCTTAGCCACCTGTTGGTGCATGTGGATTGTACTGGCCCTGAACCTGAGGAGCTGAAGCCTCCTGTTAAATCCAGTGAGTGTCCTCCCTTTGGGCAAATAAGCTGCAAAAGGGGCAAGTCCTTCTTCCAGAATCGAAAGAATGGTAACAAAAGGGGACCCCTTGGATATATTATATGGTCATACCGAGAAGAACAAATGTAATCTGTGAGACTGTATTGTAAAGATTGATGGCATGCAGTTCTTGACTGGGGAAAAATTCTAAAGGACTTGGGAAGCTGGAGACAGATACTTGGGGACTCTACTAGCTCTCAATCCAGAAAGTTTCCTTGCTACAATCTGTGAGAGGAAATAATATAAAATATTGCTTCATGTTTCATCTTCCTTTCTTTCTATTTCAAATTTAATAGGATGCAAAGAATAGGTGAAAACTAGTATCTTTGGAGAGACTGTTGCTTTTCCCAATCAAGAAAAATGCTCCATTTCTAATATCCTGGATATACTCAGAAAATTTGAAATCATGTAGTGTCTAAAAACCCACTTTTCTAATTATCCTTGGGACAATTTTAAAGGTGAAGCTGAATGTCCATTCGTTGTGCAATTGTATGGGGCAGACTTTTTGGGAAACAGTAGTATAATTCCACCTGTTCAGGAGAGTCAATTTATCAGATGCTTTAAAGATCACTGTTGTGTCATACCAAAAACTAGTGATTTGTAATGCTCTGTGATGTTGTGTAACATGCACTTTGCAGATGGGAAGAATGGTAAGAACAAGGAGTCAAGCTCAGGAGTTGTAAAGCCAGCAGTGAATAAACCCAGCTGTGTGACAGGCATCACCCAATGCTGGAAAGACGTAGTACAGCAGCAGGTAAGGATGGCTGAAAGGTGGTGTCCAACAACAGGAGAGTGACTGCATGCATGAAGCAGGGAATCATGATGTTAATGCAATCTATTGCGTCTGAGAGCTTCTGTCATAAGCTATTAACCAGTTCATTATTGATACTTCTTTATGGTTTATGTTACAAGTTAAGGAGTCTTAGAGAATTGTATCAGGAGCTCTGAAGCTTCAGAGAGAGGTTGATGTGAAATCAAGCTTTCAGCTGAAAAGAGTGTGTCTGTTCCAACTTTGTTATCTGCTAAGCTAGGTAGAGTTTATTTTTATTGTGAAATTCCCAGCACATGATTGGGCTCCCTAGGTTGTTTTCAGTTAAATAAACAGAAAGTTATATAAAATATTTATGTAGAACATCTTGAATATTGCAAAATTGCAATTAGGCATGAAAATTGCCTTGAATCCAATGGAGACTTTGCACTAAAAAGCCTTCCTTAACAAAACTTCTTCAGGTGATGTCCCATTGAGCCAAATAAAAAGGTTATGACCTTGAAATGTTGCCTGTGCTTCTGTTGTCCAGGTGAAATGTTTCTTGGAGTCCTCCTGGCAGAACCCTGACTTTGTGGAACGATATTGCAGCACCTACCAGCGCCTCCGTACTGCCATGGAGGAGCTTTTTGGACAGCAGATCTCCTTCATGCTGGCCTTATGCCACGGTTTCTCTGGAGCCTTGTTGCAGCTCTCCTTCCTGACGGCCATGCACGTAAGTCAGAGATCAAGTAGGCATTTCCATAAAACAGAGATGTACAACCTGAGGCCTCAGGTCCAGATCTGTTCTCTAAAATATTTGAATGTGGCTACCTGAGACTTCCAAAATTAGTTATTGAATTGTAATTTTTAATGTGACAGAAAGAAAAATAAGTTAAATAAATGATTAGCAAATATCATGCTAACTAACATATTAACCTGACTTCAGGTGAGTGAGCAGTTTGCCCGTTACATTGACTGGTGGATCCAAAAGAGCTGGGCAGATTCGGGTAATGTGGAGACACTTCAATGCCTACAGCAGAGCCTGGAGCCCATCCTCTTCCTAGCAGACCTGGAGTTGGCCAACACTTTTGAGCGATTCTACCGGTGAGGCTTTTGTGGAGAGGAAGAAGGAAGGGAAGGATGAGTATACTACTTTTACTAACAGAGTAGACAGGTCTCAGGCAGGAAGCTTTTTGGCAGTAGTGGTGAAGCATCTTGCTGGTCCTTCAGTCTGGATGAAGGAGTCCTCAAAAACATAAATATGGCTCTGAGTTTTGTTTTGAGGAGTAGTTTGAAGGGGCCTGGCTCCTTCTTAGGAGCCAAGTAAGCCTAGATCTCCAGGGATACTGTGGGGACTGTGAAAACAAATGTGGCTGATGGATGACCCTTGTCTTTAATTTCCCCTTGAACTCCAGATACTACCTAGGAGACCGTCTTCTGTCTCAAGGGAAGACATGGATGGAATCTGCTGTAGTGGAGCACATTGGGATCTGCTTCCCCAACCGTTTCCCACAGCAGATGCTGAAGAACTTGAGTGAGCTGGAGGAGCAGCAGCAACAGTTTCATCTTTTCCAGTTGCAGCAGCTGGACAAGTATCTGCTGGAACTAGATCAGCATGGAAATCATGAAGAGGAGGAGGAAGAAGGCGAGGTAAGCAGGGGGGGAAAAAATCAAATAGATCTAAAGCTAAAGTAATTCTCTGAAGCAAAGGCTTTTTTGCCCTCTCACATCTCTTTTGTCTGGTTGATGCTGCCTAAAATGTCCTGCTGTCAGCCACAAAACTGATACTAGATTTGTTTTGCTCCCAGATGATGGAGAAGCCTTTTTCTCAGGAGGAAGAGGCAGAAGTGAAGGTATTGGCTTTGTCTCCACGCTGTTGGACGATCTCTCCCCTCTGCTACCTGGAAGACCCTGCCAGATTTTTTCCATCCTCCCTCAGCCAGCAGCTGAGAAAGTTTGCAGACTTTTATACCCAGAGTGAGTATGAGACTGCCCTGAGTTCAAATTGGTGAGGAAGGGGTGTTCCTGATACTGTAGGTCCCACTGCTTCCTGGTGTAGTTGTCGGTAAGCAAATAAGAACATTTCACCCAGAGACTTTATAATCAGGAAGGGTTCGCAAATCTGGAAACTAGTAGTTTCAGGTTTCTGCTGAAGAAATTCTGAAAAATAGCAAGTCTTTCAGTAGATTTTTAGAGAGGCCAAGATTTATTATCTCTGGAAGAACTGACCAATTATAGGACTAAGGAACACAGTAAAAGTAAAATAAAGGTAAAGGTTCCTGTTTAGACATGTCCGACACTAGGGGGTGGTGCTCATCTCCGTTTCATGGCCAAAGAGCCAGTGTTGTCCGAGGACATTTCCGCAGTTGTGGCCAGCATGACTGTCAGGGAACGCTGTTACCTTCCCACCGAGGCAGTACCGAAGCATTTGCATGCTTTCGAATTGCTTGGTTGGCAAGAGCTGGGGCAAGTGCGGGAGCTCACTGTGCCACGCAGCACTTGGGTCTCGAAACGCCGAACTTGCAACCTTCTGGTCGACAAGCCTGGTGTCTTAACCACTGAGCCACCGCCCCCCCAAAAGGAACACAGTAGCTAATTAAAAAGGAAAAATCAGATTTGGTTAATGTAAATCTAGCCTAGTACTGCAATTTCCAGTTCTTATGAAGTGCAAAGAGTTGTCTAGACTCTAAATTTCCAATATGGCTAAGCTCACGGGAATACTGCTTGGCATTTGCCAAGCTTTGTGCCTACCTCATTTTATTGTTTTAGATTAGAAATGGTTGCAGATTTTAAAAAATGAATAGGAAACTGGTGAGTCGCAAAGCTGTGCATCATTCTTAGGCATAATATTTGCCTAAGAATAATAATATTTCTAGTTCCAAAAGGATCCTAGTGGTATTCATTGAAAAAGAAATGGTGGATGGCTGCAGCCAAATTCTTTGCTACCATTTTATGACAATGACAATAACATGCTTTCAGGATTCCATATGTGCCAATTGGTTCCAAAAAATCGGGTACACCCTAATCTCTTTGATCTCTTGAAAAATAGGTAGCCAAGATTTTATGAAATAACTGATTGAATTATAAGATGTAAACGATTGGGATCATTTGATTTTTACTGCAAATGAACCATTTTGATAATGCAGGATATGCTGACTTTCTCTTTATTCCTTTCTTTGTCCGATGTATATCTGCATGCATGCACATATACATCCTACATACCCATCATAGTATTCCCTTTCAAGGTAAGCAGCATTATGTAAAGTACAGAAAGCAGTAAGAAAAATTAATAGCAAAAGAAATTATGCATGAAAGAAGAAAAAGAGAAGACACTACACTACTCGACAATACTTCTCCATACCTTTTTATATTTTAAACTATTCTTGCTTCCAATATATCCCTTCACTGCTTCATACATGGTTTTTTGTATATTTTAGTTTTCTCACTTCTTTTTGAGAATCTTGTCAGACTCCATCCAACAATAGCTCTCTCAGGTTTCTCCTTTTTCTTGACATAGTCTTTCTTCATGTATCTGTTTTGCATTCAGTCCTCATTCATTCTCTCACTGTGACCAAAACACCTCACTGTACATTTTCATACTGTCACTCAGTCTGCATTCAGTCCCCATTCATTCAACACCCGCTCATTCTTAACACTATCTCTTATTGTTTACTGCACAAACTCCTTAAATAATCTGTTCTCACTTCATTTAACTGATTTTTGTTTTTCCAGACATACCCACTTCTGTATAACAAAGTGGGCAAAACCAGTTTTCAACTTAGCCCATGGTCATTGATTTTGACATTCGTTCCTCACAAGAGACCACTATCTTTCTGCCCGTATTTTGCATGTCTTAAACTTCTCTTATTCCTGTCATTTTCCCATATTTAGAAAACATTCTACAAAGGTACATACATTCATCTACTTGCTACAGTTTTTCATTATTTATGTGTAAATGAGGTAATCATTCATGTTATTCTGGGTCAGTCATTCTCTCAGCCCAGCCTACCTCACAGAGTTGTTATTGCAGGGAAAATAAGAGGTGAAAGCATTATGCAAATACAACCTCCTTTAGCTGTACAGAATAAAGGCAGGATGTAAATCTAATCATCATTATCTAGAACCTCTGTTGCAAGCCAACATACTGTTGCCTACATCCCTTCAGTTAGTAGGCATATGCAACATACTGACATGTACTCAGGATGCCAGTGATCCTGAAGATGATTTAATTAATTTAATTTAATAGATTAGTAAAGCTGCCCAATTCAGAATGGGTTGTGTACAACATTAGAATCAGATAAAAAACAATAATTATCAAAAGATGAAGCAACACAGAAGGCTTGGCATTTCACCACAACAAGGGTACTGTTGTGGATCCCACCATCATATTGTCTCAAGGCCTGAGAGAAAAAAACAGGTGTTTTGGGATTTTTAGAATAGGGTCAGGATGGGGACCATACGAATCTCAAGGAGAATGCTGTTCCAGAGGGCAGGACTAGTGATAGTGAAGGTATGCTTCCTGGGTCCCATCAGATGATGTTGCTTTATTGGCTTATGTGATTGTTGTTGCTGTCTTAAAAAGGAAAGTTTGCAGTCTCTAAGGAATTGCCCTGCCTGGAACTGAGGGCTTATAGAAATGTTTTGTTAAGCTTTCAGTGTATTCCTCCCTGACTATCTCTTCATCTCTTTTAGGTAGGAGCCACTTCGGGCTGGAGCATACAAAGCCACAGCGTTTACAATGGACGTGGTTGGGCCATGCTGAGCTACAGTACCAGGGCTGCATCCTGCAGGTGTCCACCCTGCAAATGTACATTCTTCTGTGCTTCAACCATACCGAGGTCCTGACTGCCTTCATTCACATTTCCTGCTTTAGTTTTATTGACATTGATTGTGCCAGGAATTGAATAGTGGTAGACAAAACTATTCACCCTCTCCATTCCCTCTCCCTGTTTCTGGCTTGTGGAAGGGAAAGCATTATATCAAAAAGTGGAAATGAATCCTTGCATATCCCAAGGATTTGTTTTGTACTGGGGCATCAGTGATAGGAAATTGACTCTGGACATGCTCTGTTTGGAGGCAATTTCTGTATTGCGCAGATATGTATAATTTGCTCATTTCATATGGTAAGGATGTTCTCTCCCTGACTAGGTTGAGTGTGGTAGCATAACGTTGGATCAACGGCTTTTGTTTATCAGCTTGTGTTCAGCCAGATGGTTTGCCTGATTTAGGCTGGAGGTGGCTTAGGGGTTCTGTGGTCTCTTGTTTAAGCTGCAGACATTTGTACAGAATCCCTTTCAATGAGACAGTGCCTCTTCTGAAAAAAAGAAAGAAAGTAGTATCCTGAAATTTTCTGCAGTGTTATAATCTCAGTATGACCTGAAGTTTGAAACTAGAAATGTTACTCTGAATGGGATGGTTGTGCTGCACTGTACTGGAAATTTGTCAGGAGCTGTTCCCCTTGTCAGCAGCAGGCATCCCTGTAAATGGGTTAGAGTCTCAGAATGGAAGAGTTACTGAATTTGCAGTATTTTTCACAGTAGGGTCTGAAGACTAGATGTTACAGCTTTCTTCTCTGTGTCCCTTTCTTTATATATTCAACTTTATTTTTATTTTCATTTTCATTGGTTATAGGAAGTTTCTGTGGATACATTATTAGAAGTCACAGGTCTTTCTCCTGTCCTCCTAAGTCATGCACTGAAACCTCTGACAAAGGAGAATGGGATCCTCACCCAGAGGCAGAGTAAGTAGAGAAGACATTCCTGTAAAAGGAGAGGGGATACTGACAGTGCGTGAAGTTGACCTGATAAATTGGATGGGATTGTGATTTTAATTTGTCTGCACATTAGATTTATATCCCACCTTTCTTCTGGGAGCTTAGTGAGGTATACTTTGCACTTTTTCTCTCAGTTTTTCCTCATGTGGCTGAAAGATAATAGCTAGTCCAAAGTTACCCAGTGAGCTTGCACAGCTGAGAGTGGACTCAAACCTGGGTCTTTCAGTCTTAACCTAACCTCTTCACAAAAGAAACATTAAATACGCTTTTAGCTGATTTCATGGATTGCTTTGTTTGCCAACTTTGATGATGAAGCTAAAAAGAACTTTACCAGTCAGGTATCACAGAACACAGCTGAAATATCTTAGCTCCTCTCAGTCCCTGTCTTCTTTGATTGCTAGGTATTTTGAGGCTGAATGAGGGGGCACCAGGCCAGGAGTCCAGTCAGCGCCTGTGGCTCTTGCCCAAACAGATGTATTTGAACGTGGAGGAAAATGAGGGCTGTGCTCTAGAGAAGAAGAGGAATACCATTTGCTGTCTCCTTGTCCAGATCTTGAAGGAGGAGAAAGAGATGCATATTGACAACCTGGTATTCAAGGTATGGAATGCAGGGACTTAAGGCCCTTGCTGAGCTCAGCTGGCAGCCAAAAGGAAGATCAGTTCTGTTCATTCTTTCTACCCTGTTCAGGTGATTGATGCCTGCCAGAAACGAGAGTCTGGCTGTACCCAGAAATTTTTGAACTTTTGCTGCAGTAGCACAGATGTCCTCTCTTGCATCCTGCATCTGCTGAGCCAGGGTTACATCCAACGCCAGGAGGACAACCCACATATCCTGGAGTACATCTCAGCAGAGCCCACCACACCTCACCGGGGCCAAGCTCAGCTTACTTTTCAAAACATTACTTGCCAAAAACAAAAGTCTCCTTCTGGGATAGATACAACCAACAGGTAATGTTTTATTTTAATGTGCTGTGCATATACAGTAGTAGAGTGAAAACCAGTCCTTTGTTGTTGTTCTTGATAAGGCTTTTTCTTGTCAGATTGGATACCTTTGGCCTTGGCACAGAACAGGTTCTGATGGAGACGGTGCTCTTGCCTATGGGACGCACCATGAGTCAAGAAGAGGTTGAGCTGCTGATGACCCAAACAGTGGAGAAGGTGTCAGATACGCTAAGCACGACTGCAGATATAGCTCAGCATCTGCTCATACACTGTAAGTGGAATGTGGATGTTCTGATTCAGCGCTACACAGAAGACCAAGACTTGCTGCTGTTTTCCTCAGGGCTGCAAGTGCGAAACCCTCAGCCGCCTTCAAGCCCTGTCACCCACTGTCCAGTGTGTGTGAATCTGCTGAGCGAAGTGGACAATCTGCCTGTTCTCTGTTGCATGCACTACTGCTGTAAGGTAAGAGCTTCCTTTATTATTCTGATAACAGGTATTTAGGCAGGGAAAAAAAAACAAATTTGCTTTCACTCTGTCACATTAGTAGTGTGTTAGAGAAGATGAAGATATGTATCCTTGATTTTTTTTTTTTGAAACATACAGGTAGTCCTTGACTTAAGATCATTCATTCAGTGACTGTTTGAAGTTACGACAGCACTAAATGAATGGTGGTTACGACTGGTCCTTGGAGTTCTGGTGTCCCAGCACCCTATGATCATGTGATAGCAATCTGGATGCTTGGCAACCCATTAGCACTTATGACCAGTTGCCAAGTGCCTTGAAGTCACACAATTGCCATTTGCAATCTTCCTTGCCAGCTTTTCCAGAAAGTCAAAGGGGAAGCCAGCAGGGAAGATTGCAAGTCACTGGGGTAAGTCTCCCCCACCCACACACCCTCCCCCAGCCCCTCTACACTTTTGCCATGCCAGCCACTTGCGCACCCTCGCCAACCCGCAGCCCCGCACACCTTCCCCAACCCACGCAGGCCCTCTCGCACACCCTGCCCAAGCTGAGCAGCACCTCTCACACCCCCCCACTCACCCTCCCCGACCTGCAAGGCACCTCTTGTGTACTTCCATGCACCCTCCCTGACCCACGTGGCACCTCTCGCGCACCCTCCCTGACCCACGTGGCACCTCTCGCGCGCCCCCATGCACCCTTCCCAACCTGTGAAGTGCCTCTTGCACACACTTATGCACCCTCCCCGACCCACATGGTGCCTCTTGCACAAACTCCCTGACCCTCTCCCACACCTCTGCCCACCTCCTCACTCCTTCCCTCCATCTGGCAGCAGCCACTTGCCTGCCAGCCTGGGACTTGCAGCTTCCTGCCAACCTCCCCACTGAAGCTGGCAGGAAGTTGCCTCGCCTAACGACCATGGGAGTCATTAATGACAGCAACTGGGACTGCAGGGATTGCTGTTGCTAAGTGATGTGGTTGTGCTTTACGACCGCATCGCTTAATGATGGAAATTCTGGTCTCAATTGCCATCGTAAGTCGAGGACTACCTGTATCTTGTATTTCATTCATCCCTAGATTGCTCTGGACTTCATGTTCATATCTGTGAAAGAATATTGTCAATTTTTTGACATCCCTATCCCCAAATTATTAATGGCATTGTCTCTTGCAAATGATTTTGTGTATGATAAACTGCAGTTGAAATAGTCCATATTTCTTCCTCTTCCTCTTCCTCTTCCTCTTCCTTCATTTTTATTTTTATTTTTTTCTTAACTAGTCCTGCTGGAATGAATACTTGACTACTCGGATTGAACAAAACCTGATTCTGAATTGCACATGTCCCATTTCTGATTGCCCTGCGCAGCCCACTACTGACTTTATCCGCTCTATCATTTCCTCCAAAGAGGTCATTGCCAAGGTAAACAGGGTAGTTGTAAAACGCACGCTTAGCTGATTGAAAAACTGACCAGTCACCTCCAGAAAGGAATTTTGTTCTTAAGAGCAGATACTTGTTTTATCTTGAAGCCTGAGAGTTGTCCTAGAAGGTTAAGCTGTTATAGTAATCCATTATTCTAGGTATGGTAAAACATACATTAATTAATAGAGACTATTGCTGTATATGACTATATGACACTAAAGATGTTGCCTAGTTGGGCAATGAAATGTCTGCAAGAAAACAACCAGGCTCAGAGAGCACCAAGAACTTCACGGTTTTTTTTAAAATCTCAATTTTCCTAAAATAACTGGAGCAGTTTGCTCAGCAGATGTCTCCTCTCCTTGTACAATGAGCATTGAAGTAATCTAAAGAGTGCTTGGTCAAATTTTTGTAGAGAGCCAGATATATGAAACAAAGTGGAATTTTTTTTAATCCATATATACTGGTTTTTATATACTGTTTTACTTTTCTTTCTCTTTTGTATGTTATAGTAAAATAAATTAAAAAGAGATCTAGATATAATCCCTAAAAAAGTATTACTGCAGGGTGTGTGTGTGTGTGTGTGTGTGTGTGTGTGTATGAAAAAGAGTTCTTCTGTATACATTTTTTGGTGCAAAGAATAGCTGAGTATTTCATTTTGTTTACATTTGGTAAATGAATAATTTGCTTATTTTGCATTGTTCTATTGAGGGAAGGAGAGCCAGTTTGGTCTAGTGGTTAAGGTGCCAGGCTAGAAACCGGGAGGCCGTGAGTTCTAGTCCTGCCTTAGGCATGAGAGCCGGCTGGGTGACTTTGGGCCAGTCTCTCTTTCTCAGGAAGCAGGCAATGGCAAACCACTCCCCAAATCTTGTCAAGAAAACTGTAGGACTTGTCCAGGCAGACTCTGAGAATCGGACATAATTGAATGGATTAAAAAAAATTGAGGGAAAGTGTTACAAGAAACCTGCCAAGCATACGTACACTCTTGTAGTACTGGTACTTTGCTAGGGCTGCAAAATCCTCTATGTTCCCAACCCTTTAAATGCTGAAAACATGCTTTTGAGGACAGAGAAAATGCTTACAATCTCAGGTTATTCAGAGATCTAACGTATTTCAATAGTTATAGGTCAACAAATAAAACTTTTCAAAATTAAACAATGATTGGAAATTTAAAATGATTAGAATTATGTTAGACAAGGTAAATGACTTCTGAGGAAAATGCCAAATAGTTATCTTAATCATCACTGTTATATTAGCTTTAGCTGTCCTTTAGAATTTGATTTTTTTAAAACTTCAAACAAATTTAAGAAGTGTGGCACCAGTGCTCTTTGTCTAAGAGCTAAACCTGTAATCTGGGAAGGAACAGAACTAATGATGGTTTGTCAAAATTTTGGAATTGATAACTAATCTCTGAAATAATTTGAGGTATAGAAATAAATAAAATGCTATCAGGCTTTGGATGTCCATGGAAAACACATTTATTTTATTAGTAGCTATAAGCTAAATAACTCAGGGAGGCAAAAAATAGGAATGAGAAAGGAAATTGAATTATAGAGTGGACTACTGTATATTTTTTAGTGGGACTTTGTTCTTGTACTACTGTTTGGGGAGCTGTAAAAACTATTTTATACTGTATGCACTTAAAAGGAAGATGAATACCCCCTTCTCCATAATTTATCTTTAAAACTGGAGGGTCATTTTAGATTTACTGAAAATGTACTAATGGAAGCAGACAATATTGTTTTGGCTATAAACACATGAACTCACTAAACGTATTATAGGAACTGAGTCCAGTCTCTAGATTGATTCTATTCTATTCCATTCCATTCCATTCCTAATTCTATGCCTAATTCTATGCCTAATCATAGAATTATCATTTTAAAAATTATTCTGATTGGAGCATGTCATTAATTTTATTGATTTCTCTGTATTTCTATATACTATATTATCAAGGGAATCTTATTTAATTTCTGATTAAGATTTTTGTAGTTAGAAGCATATTACCAAATAATATTTGGTTTTAGTTGGTTTCAAACAACTCTTGAAATTATAATTACTATTACCTAGTAATTAGTGGGACAATACAACTGGTTATTCTACCTGTATGTTTAATTACATATGACCAATAATCCCACAAGGTAACAAGACAATGCCTAGAACACCCAAGGAGGGCTGTGAATCAGCTGTGCTGAAATTTTGATTCATTATTAATTTTGATTCAAAGCTTTGAAGCTTTGATTCTAAGGGATGATTTGCCAGTGAATGAGGTACCACTTTGAATAATTTGCAAAACATCTATACTATTCCTTTCCAAAGGAATAGTATAGATGCTAAATAATAAACTATATGATACCTTAGATTGTATAGTTCCTGGTTGGACTATTGCAATGTGCTCTACATGGGGCTGCCCTTGAAGATACAACTGAGTCCAGAATGTGGCAGCTCACACAGTACTGGATACCCCTCAGTTCACCTATGGTTACTGTATGAGCTGCACTGGCTCCCAGATTCTTTCCTGGTGCAATTCAAGGCCCTGGTTACTACTTGTAAAGGCATACATGGCACATGGCCAGGTTATTTGCAGGGCCACCTCTCCCTGAGGGTACCTGCATGCTTCACCAGGCTAGACAGGGTGGGTTTGCTCTGGGTCCTGTCCCTTAAAGGTTGCCATCTAATGAATCCTAGAAAGCATGTTTTTCCTGTGGACCATCCTTCCCTCTGGGACTGTCCTGTGGACCATCCTTCCCTCTGGGATCTGACAGGCTCCTACCCTTTTAGCCCTCTGGAAAGCCATAAAGGGTTGGCTGTTCCCCTAAGTGCTGGGATAGGGTGAGGTTGGAGCCTGAGGATTGTATGGTTTGATGGATTGGGGATTGTGGGTCAGGTCCCTGGTTTTCTTGTCTTTTGTTTTACTATTGCTGTGAGCCACCCAGAGTTGTGTTTTGTGATATACAGACATAATCACCTGAGGTATTTCCTCAGTTTAATGTGCCTCAGTACAGTGGACCTGGACTGTAGTGGACATAATCTGTCTGTACATGTACACGAAGGTCCCTTAATTAATTAATTAATTAATTAATTAATTAAACATTCTAATTGGTTTTGCTGATTGTTTCATTCATAACATCATTTTATCCACCTATCCTCATCAGAAAATGATGAAACTTAACATAATGCTTAATTGAGAAAAGTATTGTATTGTATTGTATTGTATTGTATTGTATTGTATTGTATTGTATTGTATTATAATTTGGAAGAGATAAGTCTCCTCTCAGTAAACCCTTAGTTAATAAGGTGGTTTATTTTTGCATACAACATTAATAAATATTCTGCTACTTTCTTTTAGGATTGAAATATTATCTTAAATAGATTAATCTTTAAAAAAATAACCTGTTGAAAACCTGCTTCTTTTGTTTAGAGGTTTATAACATACCTATAACACAAATGTGTCCCAGATGCTTTTTAATGAGAACTCCAAAACTAACAATTGTGCATTTTTCTATGCAGTATGAGAAAGCCCTTCTAAGAGGTTACGTTGAATGCTGTTCAAACCTAACTTGGTGCACCAACCCTCAGGGCTGTGATCAGATCCTCTGCAAGGAAGGCCTTGGCTGTGGAGAAGCCTGTTCAAAGTGCTCTTGGATCTCCTGCTTCAGCTGCAATTTTCCTGAAGTAAGGTTAACATGAAGCTTGGAGGCAGGGTGCTCTCTCTTTTTAGAACTATTTACCACATAGCTCAGTCTCTGGATTCCTCACAGGCTCACTATCCTGCCAGCTGCAGTCACATGTCTCAATGGATGGATGATGGTGGTTTCTATGAAGGAATGACGGTAGAAGCCCAGAGCAAGCACCTGGCCAAACTCATATCCAAACGCTGCCCCAGCTGCCAAGCTCAAATAGAGAAAAATGAGGGCTGTCTGCAGTGAGTAAGCTTTTGAGTACATTTTGGTATAAAGAGCAAAAATATATATACAAGCAAATTTCAGTAGTTCATGGCTTGTTTGACAGATTGGATTATTTGTAGTCGTGGAAGATTGCTGTCTGATCTACTATGTCTTCCCTTTCAAAGGCACAGATGATTTGTGTCTTCCTCACTCTGGAGGCAAGAGGATGCAAGACAAAGTAATAACTGATTTGATCAGCTTTCCTTAACCTGGTGCCCTTTAAATGTGTTGGGACTATGGTACCTAAACCATTCTGCTGTTTTGGGGCATTTTCCTTAAGTAGTTTGGATAGTATCAATCCTATCTCCTTTGTCAGCTGAGGGACAGTTTAGCATTCTTCTGCCCATTTTAATTATGAGTTGATGTATGGATGTTGTTATTATTGCTAACAGAAGTGGAAAACTTGATTTGATGGAGAGAATGGCTTCTTCCTTACTCAGTGAATGGGCAATGTGGGCTCAACGTTTGCAGTCATAGACACTCTTCATGTAATCTCAGTCACACAGAGGGAATATAATCCAAACAGGGCTTGAGGAATGTCTATCATTTTATTTTGTGTTTTCACTGAGCATGATTAGATATGATGTCACAGAAAGAGCATCACCCGAATCTTGCTATTTATCATGTTTTGGAAGAGAAAGCATTCTCTAGCATTTGCTTTTATGTTTATTGTTACAGCAGTGTTTCTTCCCTTTCCCGTTTTAATACTGTGGTTCCACTCTGTATGGCTTTTCATGATTTATTTATTTATTTGATCAATTTATATGGCCACCCATTTCACATACATGACTCTGAGCAGTGCACAAAGTTAAAAACACAAAACAATACAATAAAAATATCAAAAAACAAAACAGTAAATATAAAAAACATTAAAAACAATAAAAACCATTAAAAGCCATTATCCTACCCCCATAATCTGCAGGAGAGCAGACTCCGTTTCCTAGCGATACAGCCACTTTGCAAGCTCCATACCCATGTTACCAGATCCCCCGGCACAATGTAAAAGCCATGTCTTCAGGGCTTCCAGAACGCCAATAGGGTCAGGGCCATTCTCACCTCATGGGGGATGATTTTCCAGAGGGTGGGTGCTGTGGCAGAAAAAGCTGTCCTCCTGGGTCCCATCAGATGACATTTCTTTGTAGATGGGACCCAGAGCATGCCCTGCCCTTCCTGCTAGACCTGATGGGACAGGTAGATGTGACTGGGGACAGGTGGTCCCTCAATAACCCAGCAGCAGAGGGTTGACACTATCCATATAACCTTTTGGTATCATATCCTTATTCCTATCCACAACTTTTTTTTCCATATTTCTTTTGCTTTCTGAATGCTATTCAGAATTTATTTATTGTTTTAAAAATTCAAAACTAGCATTTTTACATCAAATGTTAGCAGAAGTATTTGACGTTTAGTAGTCAGAAATAAAAGTGAACAATTTATGCTGGAATACATTTGGCAGCACACTGTGAACATTGCTTGAAAAGTGTTTATGATGTATCAGTTGTCCTGTCTTTTTTGGAACAGAAATAGAGGTTTAGGTAGTGGGGCGTATAGATTGGAATTCAACTAGTGCTAGTCCCAGCAGGCTTTTAACCCATGAAGACTGGATAATTGTGCATAGGAAGGGTTAATGTACAATCACAATAATAAGTAGATTGATAATTGTGGATTTCATCAGAATTGCTGATATGGATTCTTGAAATACTGAAAGTAGGTTAGCTCCCCCTGCATGGAGTTGTGTATTGCTTTTAGTATATACTGTAAGTTATTCTTAGCTACTATCTAAATACTAGTGATTTGGTTATAATTTTCACTCATTAGCGTGTACTTAGCCAAAACAGCCCTAGAGTTACTTTTGCTGTTCACTATTTCACATTAATGATCTGAAGAATGAAGTTGCTGGCCATTTCTTGAACTAATTGCCCTCATTCCTGTTATGTGCAGTATGACTTGTGCCAAATGTAACCATGGATTTTGTTGGCGTTGCCTGAAACCTTGGAAACCAACCCATAAGGATTATTACAACTGCTCTGCCATGGTGAGTGTTA
The DNA here is from genome assembly GCF_035149785.1 of Candoia aspera. Lineage (NCBI taxonomy): Eukaryota > Metazoa > Chordata > Lepidosauria > Squamata > Candoiidae > Candoia > Candoia aspera. The sequence continues at coordinate 39,759,797 of NC_086153.1, forward strand.
TATGCAAAAGACAAGAAACTTTTCTGATACAGGAATTTTTTTTTTCTAAGGAAATATAAGTAGTAGTATGATCTTTTTAGTGTAAGCAAGTCAAGGTATTTTTTAATTTATCCAGGCATTTGGTAGATAGCACTGCTTCTGTTTTTTAGAGTTAACTTCCTGATTGGCTGGCTTGCTTGCTTGCTTGCTTACTTATTGGGCTTATATGCTGTTTGAATAATTACCAGCTCTGTTGTGTTTTAAAAGTATAATTACATTGTAATTTTGGGCTTTTTTTCAAATGTATGTATAGAATCCACTTCGTATGAAGTGTGGTCTAAGAAATTTCAAAATAAATAATGCTTGCTGTTACTTTGGATAACTGCATTCTGTTTCTCTCCTTCAGGTAAGCAAAGCAGCTCGACAGGAAAAGCGTTTCCAAGACTATAATGAAAGGTGCATTTTTCAACATCAAGCAAGGGTGAGGATCACTGTTCTTCGGTTGAACCTGCATCTTAACAATGTACTTTTATGCATTGGTCATCTTAGAATGTTTGGCTATAAACCATTCTAGTGACTGAGAGGAGTAATATGCCATCACCCCATCCAGTGAAAAGGCGATTTAGAAAGGTTGATTGCTATGCTTCAAAACCAATAAACTGAAATTAAACCTTACTACCAGAAGAGAAAATGCCTTTCCCACATAGTTTCTGCATTTTAGCAGGAAAGTAGGGCTCCTGCCGTTTTTCATTTTGTTGTAAATACTCTGCAAGTGACCCTCCCCAACTTCGTTTTATTCAATGTTACTCTAGAAGTTTTATATACGTAAAGGGACAATAGATACTTTTCTGGAGTAATGTAGAAAGTAAAAGTAGACATCAGGAAAACTGATGTAATTCTTTGCAATTTCAGGAATTTGCTATGAACTTACGAAATAGAGTTTCCACTGTCAGTGATGTGCCACAGATTCGGACATTGACATTTGTTGTGGATGCCTGCAAAGTGCTGGAACAGGCACGAAAAGTAAGTCCCATCTCTCAATGTATGCGACTTTTTTCTCTGGCATTGTTCTCTTCTTTTCAGTTCTGCTTTTTTTATTTTATGCCTTTTATGGCACCACAAAGGGAGTAGAAAGTATAACAGAGGAGATCTACAACATGTGCATAGAACTGTATTTGTCAGCAGGTGAATGAAAGGGTAGAAGTAAAAGGGTTTGAAAAAAAATTGGAATGGGGGAATAGTGTAGAATTAAGAGGCTAAAATGTTATTGCAACATGACATTCAGTAAAATGCAGAATAATAAGGTATTTGTGGACACTTTCATTCTATTCAAAGCCTAAATAGTATTTTGTCAAATTTACACTCAAAGCATAGTAATCATGGACGTGTCCTGATTTATTCTGAAATAATCAGCCATGGCTTCAATTTGAGATATGATTTTCTCTCTTAATTCTTTCAAGATTATTTCTCTGTGAACTTCTAAATCCTCCTTCCTTCCTTCCTTCCTTCCTTCCTTCCTTCCTTCCTTCCTTCCTTCCACAGTTCATCTCAGTGAAGTTTTAAAACGAAATGCTATGACACCACATCTTCCACATAAGACCCAGTGCTCTAAGTGTGCTCTCTCCAAAGATTTACATAAGGACATTACTATATTACTTGTTGTGTTTTCAGTTCTCGTCCTAATAATTCCAGCCTTGGAATATGCCTGTGTTAAAATTTTCACTGAACTATCAACAAAAATTCCAAGATCCTTTCCTAATCAGTCACTGCCTGCTCAGTTCCCATTAATGTCTGTATGACATTCAGATTTTTTTGTGCCGAGATGTATTACTCTGTTCTTGCTTACATTGACTTGTATTTATCATTTTAAGGCCAATTGTCTAGATTGGAGAGGGTTTTTTTGGAACTCTTTGAAATTCATTTTTTATTTTATTACTTGGAATAACTTAGTGAAACATCAGATTTGGCTTTCTCATTCCTTACTTCTAAGACCTATTGTTGATTAAAAAATTAAAATGTAGCAGTTCCAACATTAGCTGGAACTAATCTGAAGATCTTTCCGATGTGAAGGTTGTCCATTTATTCCTACTCTATTTCCTGTCCAGTTATCATTACAACATCTGTCATCTTATGGCATAGATTTTTTTAAAGAATTTTATTAAATTTGAAAAAAAAAAAAGATAAAAACTACAAAAAGAAAAACTAAAAAAGTGTGAAAAGAGAATTTTGAAGATTGCATAAAGAAGTGACTTCTGACTTTCAACAAAAATATACAGCAATTTCCATAATCGGCAAAAAACTCCCACAAAACAGATCCCCTTCTTTCCCATAACATTCCCTCAGAAAAGCAACTCCCTTTGTAATTTGCAGTTCAGACAGTCGCTTTAACCCCTTCAGCACCAAAATGTAATCTTCGCCTGGCCTTATTTCAACCTTGCTGTCAGTAGAAACATCTCCATCCTTGCCAAAATCTTCATCTTCTTTCATAACGTCTTCAGCCAGATGACACACTTTAGAAATAATATCTTCCCCAATGTCCCGAATATTCTGCAGAATAGCCTGACAGAAATCTGAAAAGCTCTCTTTGAAGGTCTGCTTAAACTCACAATGGGACTCTGAAAGTCTCCTTGAAATCCTCCATGTTTCAGGCAGTAGATTATGGCACCCCCTAGATACTTGACTCATGAAGATAGGAGTTAATGTTAATGGAAAACTTCCGAATGAAATTGACACAAAAGAAAGTATGCTAACATGCTAACAAGCAACTCCCAAAGAAAGTGAAAGCAGAAAGCTGAAAATTCAAAACAGATTCAACGTGTAGGAAAATATTAAATGCTTCAAATTCAATTCATGTTCTACAGTGTCCTTATGATACAGAAAATGCATTTCTTCAGATGATACCTTAGAAGAATCTGTATTGACTTTCAACAAAAACTCTCCAGAATGCTCTTTCGTTCTTAAATTAGTTTTTCTTTGAATTTTTGCTAGAAAGCCTTTGACATTCTATGGATGTTCCATAATTATGATTATAATAGAAATAATATAAAAATGTGGACATTTAACCTAGCATTATCTCTCCAATCCCACCCTCAAGCACCTATGCTTTAAATTTCAGTTATAAAATATTCTTTTTCTCCCCTGCTCGAAGTAGGAAGATGGGACTATGTTCTAACTAGCTTCTTCCAACTACATGATTCTATTATTCTCTTCTACTCTGCCATGGTACCTACTTTCCAAATCTGCCACAGAGGAGCAGAGTAGAGGGAATGAGAGATCATTACCTTCTCTCTCTGCTCCTGGCAGAATCATTGGAGAGATTCTAACTGAAATCTGTTATTTATATGCATTGTGATGTGTGATTGTTTCAGGTCCTGGCGTATTCCTGTGTCTACAGCTACTATAACCAAGACACGGAGAAAATGGATATAATGGAACAACAATCTGAGAATCTGGAGCTGCATACTAATGCTTTGCAGATCCTTTTGGGTGAGCCATGCAAAAAACTGTCCTTACTTTAAGACAGGTTTAGAGAATACTGGCAATATTCATAATATGGAAAGCATCAACTAGTATAATAGTATCTCCTTATTGCTGCCAATACAGATCACCTATGCCTGCAAGTTTTTCAAAATGCTGAGACAATTGTAATTACTGTGACCTGATTATTCCTTCCATACTTTTTTTTTTGGTTATCTTCATTGTGGTAGCCAGGAAGTCTTGTGTTTTATTCAATAAATGGTAAAGACTGAGGAAAGTGGACATATGGATTATTTATGGATAAATTCTTAGTATCCAAACTAGAAAAACTGGGATAATTTGGAATTTAATTATTTTGCATTGTTCTTCTAAATTGATCTAAAATTCATTACAAGTGAAATAGAATGAAAACTTCCTTGCCAGCAATCAACGCCCAGATATGCAGAAATCAACACTAGGATTGACACCAGATGAATAATCAAACAGCACAATACACCCTAATCAAGGTACTGTTAACTCAGGCAATCAATCAAGCAGCAAACAACAACCCAATCAAGGAACTCCCAAGAAGAGAACAACACCTCCACCAGCACAAGCAGGGCAAGCCAGGGTATATAAACTGAGAGCAAGGCCCACTCCCTCTTTGCACTGAAGATGTTGCCTAGTCTGGCAATGAAACATCTGCAAGAAAACAACAAGGCTCAGAGAGCACCAAGGACTCCACAATGAAAACTCTGTTTGCAACTTAAGCCAGTTTTGCTGATTCACCTTTACCCTTTAGATTGTTATTATATAGGCTGCAGCTTTAACTTTTTAAAAAAATAGTGAAATACCAAAAAAAGTCTACATCACAACAAAGAAAAGGATAAATAGTGTTTATACAGTTAAGAAAAAAAATGGTATTATAGTGATTAGAGGTTAAAATAACTTTATCAAAAAGTACCTCACCACCCAACCCACTACAACCCAACCAATGGAAACTATGAAAAGGATAACACTGCCATACTTCAGAAACATCTCAGAAACCACCAACAGACTGTTACAACCACATGGCATCACTGTAGCACATAAACCAACTAAAACTCTGCAAAACATATTAAGCAACCCAAAAGACCCAATAGCCCAAGAAGAAAAAAACAGGAGTTATTTACAACATACAATGCAAAGACTGTAATAGCCACTATGTAGGACAAACAGGCCAAAGACTAGCAGAGTGCATCCACGAACACCAACTAGCAGTCAGAAGACACAATGAGAACTCCTTAATCTCACAACACATGCACAGACTCAACCATAGTTTCAACTGGGAAACTGTGAGCATCCTAGACCAAACCAAATCCAAAAAACGCTAGAGAATTCCTGGAAGCCTGGCACTCAGACAAAGCAGCCATCAACAAACACATAGAGGTATACAACATTTACATACCATTCAAAAGAGACAGAAAAGCCAAAAGACCAGTACACTCCCTTGCCAGCAATCAACACCTAGATATGCAAAAATCAACACTAGGATTAACACCAGACGAACCATCAAACAGCACAATATACCCTAATCAAGGAACTATTAACTCAGGCAATCAACCAAGCAGCAAACAACAGCCCAATCAAGGAACTCCCAAGGAGAGAACAACACCCGTACCAACACAAGCAGGGCAAGCCACAGTATATAAACTGAGAGCAAGGCCCACTCCCTCTTTGCACTGAAGATGTTGCCTAGTCTGACATTGAAACATCTGCAAGAAAACAACAAGGCTCAGAGAGCACCAAGGACGCCACGGTTAAAATAAACTAAATTTGACAAAATAAAAACTAATAGGAAAGACATCCATGTCATAACTATAAATAAATAATTGTAGATAATAAATATTTTCAGTCATTAAGCTTATTAAATCTAGACCTTATAGCAATATAGTGTGTCATCATCTCATTAGAACACATTCAAAATTAGTTAAACTCATATCCTGGATCCATTCCTTAATATTAGGAAAGTAAGTTTCTTTCCAATTCCATAACATTATCCTCTTTGCTGTATCCTAGGTTGAATAGACCTACAGCTCTTAGTTTTTTTACAAAAATGTATTGCAGTTTTCTAAAAGACATACACAGAAAAACAATATTGAAAAACAACAAAACAAAAGAGAAAGGGTAATATCTAACAAATTAGTTATAAAGTAGTAATATCAAAACAAAAAAAAAAGAAAAGGTTAAGCAGATAAACAGAAAAAAGAACCCTCCCAAATTAATATACTAAATTAATACAAATCACCTAAATATATCACTCAATCATATAATTACAATATATAAAATTGTGCATAGGAATTCATCTTTTCTTGAAAAATATGAAATTATGCTAAAGGGAAAACATACAATTTTTTTAATTAGTAGAAAAAAGCCATTTCAAAAATAGATAAATTACACATTTCTTTTTTTCATAAGAATTTTATTAGGTTTCAAGCAAAGATAAAAGCTACAGAAAAACAAAAATCTACAAAGAAAAAAACCTTAAAAAGTGAGAAAACAAGAGAATTTTTTTTTCAGTTACAAAGAAGTGTGACTTCCAACTTTTAACAGCGAGGATATACAAAAATTTTCCATAGTCAATCCCTTACTCTATATTAAACCAAAACCACAGTATTACTATAAATCATTCCACATTGGCACATTATAAAAATCATTAAGTACCGTTTCTCCCTCCCCTTATATTAAAAGAACAAAAAGAAAAAAGAAAAAATCATATAAACCTCCTAAACAACTTCCCCCTCCCCAAAGATAACATCTATTTAATTATTCTCTTCCTACTACTATTCTATACATTTCTGTCTACTATAATAAAAATCAAACTAAAAAGCACATAAATTGTCTGCCTTTATACTTAGTAATATGACAATTTTAATGATCTTAATCTTAATAAACATGAAACCCTCCAAGTAGACATTTTTTATACCTTATTCTTAATCCAAATCATTAAAGATAAATGAAATCAGCCAAACCTTAAAAATGATCCAGATAAATATCCTTTAACCCTTATCCCGCTTCAAAATAAACCAGAGCATTTACATATCCCCACAATGTACGCAGAGCTTTTTTCTTTAAAAGATCAAACAGCCCAAATGCCCCCCTCAAAAACTCTGACTTCTCTTCAGGAAACCTCCTATACATAATAGCCCCTTCTTTTTCCTGGCATTCCACCAGAAAATCAGTTTCACTTATGGCTTGCAACTTGCTCTCTCGCTTAAATTTCTCCAACTCAACTATCCAATCTTCATCCAGCATTTCAATAGAAATCCCAATCTCACTCTTAGAAGAGACATTTATGTCACTGTTAAAATCCTCAGTTTCATCCACAATATCTCCAACCAGATGACACATTTTAGACCTCATATTTTCCACAATGTCCTGAATGCCTTGCATAAAAACTTGGTAGGAGTCAGAAAGAATCTGTTTAAAATCTTGGTGGAAGTCAGAGAAAGCCTGTTTAAAATCCTCCATGTCTCACGCAGTAGATTATGGCACCCCCTAGGAGCTTAACCAGCGAAAATCGAAGGTATGAAAGAATTCCGGAATGTGTTTACACAAGTGAAGGTGAGATATGCAGACAGTTCCCAAGGGAAAGTAGAAACAGAAAGCTGAGGGTTCAAATCAGCCAATTCAACGTGTAGGAAAATGCTAGTATCTTTGAATTTAGTACAAAAACAATAACAGGGAGACAATTATTTACTCTCAATCCTCCTTAATATTTGGAGGGAAAACAAGGTCCAAAACTTAAAAAGATTTTTTTAAAAAAATTAATCGCAAAGATAACAATAAGCACCAAGAAAGCCAGCTTCCCTTTCCCGTAGAAAGCCTCTCTTAGGGTATGCGTACTTAAAAGAAATATAAATTGGGTGATTTAGAAATGGGGTGGCCGGTCTTAGTGTCCCTTTAAGGCTACAGTGCAGCTTGGAAAATGGTGATGTCCTCACCTCCCAGCTGCCTCTTACCAGTTGAACTCCTGGGCTTCAAGAAAACCTGCCTGGGCCCGAAAAAACTTGCTGCATTGTCAGCTCCGCCTGCTGAGCTTGCAGGTACTGCTGTTCAGTGCGCCATGTCCCTACCAGAAGTCAATAAATTACACATTTCTTGAATCTAGTCTTGATGTCTGGGATAATGGCATTTTTCCAGTCGCTCAATATAATTCTCTTACCTATTCCCCATGGCCGGTATAATCAGTACTCCTCAAAAATGCCTAGGTTCCACAATTTTAGAATATAATTCAAAATAATACTGACATCTTTAACCTGGAAATACCTACCTAGACATCTGCTTATATATTTTACAATAATCTTCCAAAAAGAAACCAAATTTGGACATGACTGAATCATATGGTTAATTTAACCTCAAATTTCTTAAATTGCCAGCAGAAAAGTTCCACAGTTCATCCTTTCTGATACATCTTTTAGGGAGATTCAAAATAATTTCAATGTTAAGTCCAAAGAAGCAAACATAACATTTAAAAGAAACTTGTATATATTGAAGTTCCATTATTGGGTATTCAAAATCTTTATTCAGCCATAAATATTATTAATTTGACTCATTTGTGATATAATTTTGAAGTTTTAATTTCAGAAAGATGATGGCATCTCAGGCGTCTTTAAGGTAGCTAAAGGAACTGGTCCATACTGAGAAATCAGAACAGGCCTAAATTGTTAATATTGCCACTGTTGTGTATTAAAGCAAGGAAAATTCAATTTGTAGTTGCTGAGCCAACAGAGCAGTTAATATCTTAGTATCTGTATAAATTAATGAAATTAATTAGTCACCTCCCTGTTGGAGGTTTTAAAATCAGTGTTACATAAGCCTTATAAAAAGACAAAGGGAGTGGGGACTTTCTCATTTTTCATCAATTGAATTGTCTCCAATATCGCTTGTAATTTCAAAAGTGCTTCCAAAATATCCACATAGTCATGTTTGTATGTATGTATGTATATCCTGCCTTATTTTTTACAAATAACTCAAGGTGGGAAACATACCTAATACTCCTTCCTCCTCCTATTTTCCCGACAACAACATGTGATGTGGGTTGGGCTGAGAGAGTGACTGGCCCAAAGTCACCCAGCCAGTTTTTATGCCTAAAGTGGGACTAGAATTCATGGTCTCCCAGTTTCTAGCCTGCCTTAACCACTAAACCAAATGGTTGAATATCAATCTCTGTCAAAATATTACTCATTTGCTGAACATCTATGACATCAAACATGTATAAATGCTTATAAAATTGAAAGGATTGTAAATTAATGGATTTAGTATCTGTGAGGTCCAATCCTTCATTTGTTGATTATATTTTGTTGTTTCACTTGTTTAACCAAGGTACTAATAATTTACCTAGTTTTTCACCAGATTCCCATTATTTTAACTTTAAATCCATTATTCTACCTTTAATCACTTCAAAGAGAATTCAACTTGATCAGCACAGAAATTCTCCAACAGTAATTCAGTCAGACTTACAATGCATTCTTAAGTCTGCTCTGTAGGGTTCCTTGCATATGCTGATAAATATATTTATTAATCATTTTGTCTTTGTTGTACATTGCTCAGAGTCATTTGTTGTGATGTGAGATGGGCAGCTATATAAATTATGTAACATACATAAATTTCCATACAGGTGTAGCCATTCTTTACATATAATTCCTCCCCTTTTTATTCTGTTTGTTTCCTTTTAACAAATTATGTTTCCAGTACTTTCAATTAGGAGTTCAATCCCACCAAGTTTCAGTAATGATGTTATATTTGCTACCCTGTAATATGACTTCAGATCCCCCCATTTGTTCCCATACCTTGAGCATTGGTGTACAGATGGCTGAGCCCTTTAGTGCTGCCCTTTTGCATTTGCCTACTGCGTCTCCTGGTGCATTCCTGAGCAATCAAATATCTTCAAACAAAGAATAATAAATTATGCTTCATTTCCTAAAGATTCTTGAACCATTTATTTATACATTTATTAAATAAAATAATTTAATTTGACCCTGGTAGCCAAAGTAGATGAAAAATTCCATATTTTTAAGAATATAATTCAACATCACATTGAGACCTTTATAAAATGTATAAGATTATAGGATTTATAATCCTGAGATTATATTAATTTATGTATTTAAGCTAAAACAAGGCTATAACAGAACAACACCAAATAATATGAGTTAAAATAACTTTAACATTCTTTAAATAACTTTAAAATAACTTTAACATTCCTTATATCACCAACGTAGATTTTTATCATCCATCCCTTTTTAAACATAATTTGAGAAGTACAATAACTATTACAAAGTAATATTTCTGATAATTGATTTCATTTTATATGATATTTATTTCATGTTCTTTTTATATTTGGACCCATTTGTTCATCAGTACTTGGGCTGCAGTTTGAAATTTGATCTGCTTTTTTTTCCAGAAGAGATGTTGTTGCACTGCCAAGATCTTGCCTCTTCCATCCGGTTGCTCAAAGCAGAGCATTTTAATACCGGTTTAGAGTTGGTTCGCAGGATCCAAGAACGGCTCCTGTCAATTCTGCATCATGCTACTCAGGTAACAACTGCCTAGGCAGGATATAAATGGTAGTAAATTTATGTTTGCCAATTTAGTACTGCAGCAAGAGGAAATGTGTGAATATAATTAAATCTAGATTCTTAATGGTTCCATTTTCTTTAGGAGGGTGATCTCTGCCACCAGCACCTTGCTATATCCTTTCAATCTTTATTTTGTTGCAGGATTTCAGAGTGGGATTCCAGACCCGACAAAGCTCTGAACAGGGGGAGATTAAGTTATCCAATGTACCTAATGTCACTTCTGCTTATAAAGAGTAAGTTTTATTTTGGGGATGATGTGAACAGTAAGGCCATGATGAACCAGGTTTCATGTTTCTGGTGTAGGGTTTCTCAACCTTGGTAACTTTAAGATGTGTGGGCTTCAACTCCCAGAATTCCCCAGCCAGCCATGTATGAATGCCTATCCATTCTTAGCCATCTTTATTTCACTAGTTCCTTGCTAAAAATCAGTAGAAATTCATACTACTGAATTTTAGCAGCAAAGTCCTGGGAGGCTCTGGGGACTACAAAAAATATGGTTTGGGGACCACCAATAGCTAATTGAAAAATTTCTGATGGGGAAAGTCCTTATTAGCTCATTTCAAGTATATTGGGATGACAGTCTTGCTTGGCTCAAGAAGAATTTGGAGGACTACTGTAATACGAAAGTGAACTGACAATTTGTTTCTGCACAGGCTGGTTTTTGATGAAGGATCTGATTCACCTGATACAGATGATGGGGGCAAAGAGGAAGATGAGGATGAAGATGAGTATGTTCCAGAGTGGCAAGAGGAGTATGATGATGAAGATCTTGATGATGATATTTCCTATGATGATGAATCAGAGAATCTAGAGAGAGATTCCTTTTTTTTTGAAGATGAAGATGAACCATATGATTAGGGTTCGCCTTCAGACTCCCCAAATTCACCAACGAATTCTGGAGAAGAGGAACCTTCAGGCAACCTTGTCCCTACTACTTTCTGCGTCTATCATTGTCAAAAACAGCAGGGAGATGATTTCAGTCAAGCGGGAGTCAATTATATAATCGTTTACAATGAAGGACACTTTCTCTTTGAGATAGATACCTTGTGGCTGTTGGTAAAATTCACTGTGCCTGATTACATATGAAGTTCATTAGCCAAACAAACAAAGGTGGGCAGTGAGGCTGCAGGACTGCAAGCTTTCTTGGGGAATAAGACAAGGCTCCAGTCTAGAAAAAAGTCTGACCATTGCCTCAACTCCAATGTAGGCTTCAATTTTAAAAGAGCACTATATATCATCAGTGAAAGTTTGCACATCATCCCTTCCCATATTCCCTGTACCTTATTGCCCACTGGCTACTATTATGCAGAAGTTTTATTTGACAAATCTATTTGAGTTTATTATTTTGCCCAGTACTGACTTAAAATTCTAGAACATAATAGCAATACAGCCTTATTTATGAGTGCCAGTTCAGTCAGTTTTGTTCTCCAGTAGTAAATACATGGAAGCCCTAATATGTGTGTCTGTGTGTGTATGTACCCATACATGCAATGTCTCTAAGGGGCCTCTTGTCTGCCGGAGCAATTCTCATTTCCATTCTAGCACAGGTCCAAAACTATGAATGGAGATTTTAATTTCATTTCAATATAACTTGTTCTGTAAGATTCAGTGCACAGGGACAATGGTACTCACTAATTAGTGAAAAGCCAACTTAGGTCACTGAATGTGTGTGAATCACTTGAATTGCATCTCAGCATCTGGGCTAAGATTGTGTGAGTGTGTCTTTGTGTACATGCGTGCATTTGCACGCTTGCATAGAATGTTTGCCTATGAATGTTGATAAAGCTGCTTTTTTTTTAAACAAACCCAAATTCAGTTAAAATGCCCTGCTCTGGCCCTGCTGGATAAATCTGTAGGTTGCCAATGTTCTGAACTGAAATGGTTTTGTATTTTGTATGGAACTCTTTCATGAAGAGATTTTTTTCTTTAGTGTTCCTTTGCCATTTGGAATGCATTCTGCGATGGGAATTCCGCAGGATGTAGAGGTTCAGAGGGTTCATATGTATAATATAAACACATATATAAATATGTGTGTGTGTGTATGCAGGAGCTAAAATTGTTCAGAGTATTATGCTTTATCTTTTCTTGAAAATGAAAAAAGACAAATTATACAACTTCTGTTTATGAAATAAACTGGTTTTCTTCTGTTGCTCTTTTTATATGCTTTTCTTTGATTCTACTTCCCACACTTTTGCTATCCTTGTTTTGTAGGGCTGAAAAATGTTAAATAAGGATGGGAAATTCGTTGCTGGGAGAAGCCCCATGTAATCTTGGGAGTTGTTAAAGGAAACATTTGCCATGATACCATTTTCTCAGTTTCTCCAGCCCAGCCCAATTCTAATACTTTATGGTGTACAGAGAACAGGAGAACAATGTGCAATGTCACAATATCCATCTTTATATTCTAGATTAAAACAAGTATGGGGTGTAATGGTATGTGGGAATGACCTTGTGAGACAGAAGGAATTGCTGCAGACTAGATAACCATCATGCAAAAGGTATCAGTCCACAGAAGCAGAGTGAATGTGGGAAGCATTTCAGAAGGGACCCTCCCTAGTTTTCTGGAGAGTAAAAGGAAAGGAGGGGAGGAATACATTCAGACTTGTAAGATTCTGTTAATGTAACCTTACAATAAAGATAGAGCTAGTATTCATTGTTGTGCTTCTTGTCTGGACTATCTCTAAGGGCTAACATGGGTTACACATAATATCTAATTTGATCCAAAATCATTATTTTTTAAGAAAAAGCATAGTCTCCAAAGTGGAAACAATTGTGCAATAGTGGGTATCTATCAGTTATGAAAACTTATGAATATATATTTTGTTTATTTTAATTGTGGATATTGAAGTTTAAGTGTTTTTAATTTGAGATCGTCTTCATGCAACATTTCTGTTCTCTGCTTTTATATATGCCATAGCTTTAAATTCACTGTGCCAGCAAATGTACCCATTAGTGTCATTTACTTTGTCTGTGTATCACTTGCAAGCTCTCAAGGAGAGAAAGTGTAAGTGATAGCTAGCACATGTTTTTGAAATATTTCAGAGAAATGTATATATAGCTTGTGCATATATAAAAAATTAGGCATTGTAAAGCTGCTCTTGGTTACCTCTCCCCTCCAAAAAAAATAGATATACAGGATATTGGGAGCTGGGCATAAACATTTGTTTTGAACTAACAAATCAGATAATACATTTCAAACTACCAACACTGATGAAACTTTGAGAGTAATTGGCTAGATTTACACATCATACTGAGCCATAGTTTGTTAAATGATGGTTGACTAAGACACACTTAAGGTTTTACACACCTTACAAAACCGTAAACCATATTTACAAGCCACAATGCCTGGGTTCACATACTGCTCTAACATAAATAAGCTACATTAACTTTGGTACAATGTATGAACTCAGCCCCTTAATTGCTTGGATGAATACTATTGTTCTGCTGAAAACCAGAAATACCACCCCACCGTAGAAAAATGATGCCCACAAAATACCCTTAAAGATAATGATGGTTCACGAATATCCTAATTTGGCCATCTGTGAAGAGGAAGCTAAGCTTACCTGCTAAGACAAGACCTTGGGCTTAAATACCATCACTTCGGGGTCTGGGGCTTGGAATTTGGAGGCATGCAGATCTGAAACTATTTGCTGGCTAGGCCAGTAACTGGAAGAAGATACCAGAGTAATTTCTTGTCTCATCTGAACAGTATGATTTGAGATGTATGGATCCATTAACAAAGATACTTTGAATGGCATGTGAAATGTACTAGCAATGATACCAAGAAGGCACATATGAAAAAATACCTTCTATTGAGAGCCCAGTCCTGGAGAAGATAATGGATGCATAGATGTGTCTTGTTAATTGGAAGGAGAGGAGCAATCATCACCCATCACAGGGAAAGCAATAGACTTCCACCCCTTGGGAAAAGCCCATTTTGCAGTGATGTAGCCAATCTTTACAATCAACAATGGACTTAATGGATGCCCATATGCCCACTGTGCCCAAACCTTGCATTTGCCCAGTCCTATGGCTGTGTGGCTGCATACTACAAACAGTAACATTAGTAGAGTGAGATGGATGCTAGAAGATTAAAGAACAAAAGACCTCGCTCTGCCACAGAACATGGGGATCCAATAGTTGTATGCAGTCCTGGGGATGGTTGGTGGGTTGAGTATGCTCTCTCTGTCTTTTTAACTTGTATATTTTTTGTAAGTTTTTAAAATTCTTTTTTACTTGTAAGCTGCCTAGAGTCACTTAAACAGTGAGATGGGCAGCGTATAAAATGAATGAATGAATGAATGATTTTTTTTGTAGAGTCCCTCCAAATTTAATAGTTATTTCAACAGGCATCGTTAATAGATAATCTATCCCAGCCCCACCCCCCAAAAAAACACATTGGCAAACAAGTTCCATATTGCTGTCAAGAAAACTACTTGGAGTATCTGTGAAGTTACCTGGAGTTGACCTTATTTTATTTTACCTGGGGGATGAGAAGGGGAACAACCCAGGTTGCAAGACAATGCAAAATGGGCATATGCAGAGAAGGAGGTGTTTTCACTACCTCCATCCAAGAGATGGGGCAGGGTAAAATTTAAGAAATTACAACTGTAAGATCTGAGGTAGCTGGGATCAATGAAAATATTTGTCCATGTTTGAATGCACAGCTAATTAAATGTATTCCATACCTAGGAGCTATTGTGTGTGTATGTTTCCTGCACTGTATTCTAGATTCAGTAATTTAAAGAAAAGAATGTGTTAGTAAACTTGGTCTCAAAGAATGCCTGCTTCCTATGCATGAATGAATCAAATTCATATGCAAGAAAAACCCATGAAGGTAAGACTTAGATGAGTTCATACAAGCAGATGGTGATGCTGCAGAATGTTGGTCTGTTAAGGTGGTCAAACTTGCCAGGTTGGACCAACAAGCTTCACAAGGTTACATTGGGAATACAAAAGGCAGGTGACCTGAGGACAAAAGATGCAATTACCTCAGTGCCTTGCATGTAGAAAAGAGAACTAATGTCTTTGTCCCTTGTTCTATGGCAAGCAAGCTAATTCAAATAGGAAAAAGTTGTGTACATTGTCCACCTGATGCTGAGACATTTTTAGGAGACATGAATGAGAAGAGAGTGAATAGCAGAGCCTCAAACATTTGGCATACACTGTTCCTGATTAAAAACAGTCAAGAGGAAGGTGGGCACTGCGTCATTCTTGCCACTTTTTCCAAAAAAATCTCAAGCCTGCTTTGAAGTTGTGTTACATGTTTTGCTTCATAACTCTAATGAGTGGCAACACGTTGTTCAAAAGATACTTGGTTAAGTGTATGATCACAAGAATAAAAGTGTAATTTGTAACCTTTTAAGGCTGTTTCTTACATAAATATGAAGAGTTGATTACCCATTTTTTGTTTTATTAAAGTCCTTAAATGTAATAATATCTGGAATAGTTCTTTTTAAAGCAAACTATGATTCAGACTTACAAGAAATGCAGTTAATCCATATGTATAAACTTAGAATAATTTACTTTACCTGTTTTTATGAGATTTTAATGTTTATATTTAGAGCCTGATTTTATTGTAAACCATCCAGAGTCCCTCTTTTGGGGGAGATGGGCGGTAACTAAATTTGAATGATAAATAAATATACTGTATTCATTGCTCAGTGACCTTCCCTTTTGTTAAAAATGACACAAAGTAAAATCTTCTAGCCTGTGTCAGAATTTTCCATAATTTCATAGCTAGTTAAAAACTATTTACCTGTGTTTTAACATGGATTTAATATGATTTTAGCCTTTCCCCTTTTTATGTTGTTATAAATCTTGATACATCATATTGTTTCAATACAGTGATGTTTATGCAATATTAATTAAAAATTATTGACATTCTATTATTTAGATAACAGAGTATTGGAAACAGAAAAGAGAAATAAGTATTCTATCAATATTAATTACAATTTAGGATGTTCATATTACAAGCGTGTGTGTGTCTGACATGCATGTTAATAAAAGGGAAAAAAGCAAATTTAACAAGAATTAAAATACCAAAAATAGAAAAGGAAAAGGAAAAGGAAAAAAAAACTATTGGGTTTCTGACTTCCCCTTTTTATACATCTGCTAATTTATAATATTTGTAGACATTTAGACCCTCTTAGAAGGCAGATTGTAAATGTTTATATTTGCTATGCTGCATGATGTGTGTATGGGAACTATTTTGCTTAAATTTGGTTAAACTTCAGTTGTATACATACATTGTTAGTTTTAGCATTGGTGCATATTCTCCAAGTTTGAGTTCCCAATCCGATATTGTCAGAACTGTATCTTTTTTTCCAATGTTGAGCAGAATTTATTCTCACAGCTGTAAGCATACATCTCATTAAATTATGATATTTCTTGTTGATTTTTCTGAGATTATATTTAGTAAGGAAAGTTGTGGTTTCATTTCAAATTAAAATTCCAAAATTTTCTGTATTATGGAGGTCTTTCAAGTACTTTGGGTTTTTTTTTTACATGCCTATCACATTTGGTAAAAAGTTTCTTCTGCTTCATTGCATTTCCACATTTATTACTGTATGATTTGTCTATCTTAGTTTTTATTGATGGAGTTGTATACCATCTGTACCAATTGATGGAGTTGTATACCATCTGTACCAATTTTCCTTTAAGTTTTAACTTAAGGTAAATGTTATAGATTTAGTCCACAATTCTTCCCATTGTTGTGTTGAAACTGTTTCTTTAAAATTTAGCATCCATTTGTCATACAGTTTTTTTGTTTGTTCTGTCTCTGTATCACATCTAGGTAAAAGTTTATATACGTACCCTAATACATGGTGTTGGTTTTGTATGAGTGTTTCATATTCTGTATTTTTTCTTAATATTCCTTCTTCCTTCTTGACTGATTTTATCCTTCCAGCAATTTGTAACTACATCAACCATGGTATATTCCAGCCTTCACTACATAGTTCTTGCTGTGGTTTTAATCTGCTTGTAGAGTCTGAGTAAACCATATCTGCGTATGTAATTACATTTTTCTTGCTGTAATTTTCTCCAACATGAAAAGCAATTGAGGGAGAAGCTAGAGCTGAAATTGTTGGGCTTATTATTCCTTTTGTAGAATTCCATATTTTATAAAAACTGCCTAATAATATGTCCTTTTAAATTTTTATCCTCCTTTTTATCTCTATCCCATAAGCATCTGTGAAGTCCATTGGCCGAGTTGGCCAATGAACTTCACAGATGCTTTGTTTTTTTTTACTTTTTAATTTTTTTTGCACATTTCCTTGATTGTCTTTTGTTACCCAGTTTTACCACAGAATTATTATATTATTATATAATTTCCATAATTAAAATATAAATTAATGAATATATTTATTGCTTTAAGTGCATTTAATAATGATGAATGAGTTATAAAAATACTTGATGGATAAAATAGGGAAATAGGTTAAAAGAAACTTTTGTTTCATAGGTCATCTCAGCAGCAAAATGCCTAGGAGTGGGTTGATGAAGTATTAGTGCAAGGTCACGTGCTGGAGCGGTAAGTTTTCCAGTTATCACAGGGCGATCACACCTGGTCAACAGTCTAGACGGGAGCAAAGAAATACAGAAAATCCCATTTTGTGATGGTTCTGATTTTTGCAGCCCAGACATATTAGCTCTAATTATCTTAAAATGTACCCAGAAGCCTTGGAATGTTTGAAGGGTTCAGAGCGGTGCACAGTACGACGCGAGACACTTCATGTAACGGCACATGCACCGTTGGGAAGAAGCACTGTTGTAGCGCTTGGCGGCGTGGAAGCCACCGGAGGTCCCGGAGGAAGCCGGCAAGATGGGGCGGGGCGGGGCGGCGCTGCGGAGGCTGGATCTGATGTCAGGCGCGGCGGTGCCCGCTGCTGCTTCTGCGCGCAGTGCATTGTGGGCGAATCCCGCTAGCAGAGCCGCCGCCTCCTCCTCCTCCCTTCTGCCGCCGCGGACCCATCCCGAGGCCGGTGCGGGAGGGGGGGAGGATGCTCCCGGGGCGGCCCCCACAGGAGGAGGCAGCTTGCCAGACGGTCCCAGGCAGGGCAGGGAGCTACGCGCCGGTGCCGCACTGACTGAGGGCAGCTGGTAGAGGATGCACCACCCTCACCAACGGCTGCGGCAAGGACCAGGTGAGCGCCGAGGGAGGGGCTGGCCGGCCCGCAGATTGGGGGATTTCGAGGCGGGACCGCGGTCCCACTACCCCCTTAATCAAACACTTGGGGGAGCGGGGAGGGGGCTGGGGCCCAGGAGGTAGGGCCGTGCTACCCCTCCTCTGAAGTGTGGCCTAGTGGTGCATTTTGGGAGTTGTAGTTCTTCTCTCCCCTTGGAGGGCGGGGGAGGCAGCCTCAGCGTGGCGGGGATCTAAGTTCCCAGGATGCCTCGGGGCGGAATTGACGATATGTTTAGCCAGTCGTGAATCGGAGCAGCCTCTGGGTGGTGGAAGCGAGTGGCAAAAGCAGGAGGCGAGTTTGGACAAACTGCAGTGCAGGCAGAGTGGGGAGGTGAAGGGCGGGGCTTCTCAAGGGCGGCCCTCGTGGTTTACCTGAGAGACGGGGGGCGGGACTCCGATGGTTGACTTTTATCGCCTCAGGGAGCCACTGGGGCGAGGATGGAAGTAACGGATGTGTCTGGGCATCTTTTAGCCATGATGGATGTAGAGGGAGAACATGAGTCATTGAATGGTCTGAGTTGGAATCTTCCCGGAGCAGCTCAGGCAAAGAAGCCATGCAAAGTTTTTATATGGAAGATGTGCCTCTTCCAAGGAAGTGGAGCTGTATTTTTTTCTCAGTGGCTTTTGAAATTTGCAGGCACTCCAGAAATGACAGGGCCTCTGCTTTTGGAAAGCCTACATTAACTTTATGAAAGGAAGAAAGTGGTGATGATCAGACCGCTGTATGTACACTTCTGCCTCCTCAACTCTGCTTATCCCTTAGATATTACTGTAGAAGCATGAAGCACATGTGCCTCTCTATGTCATTTAAAACATAAACTGTCATGAGTACTGATGGTGAGCAGGAGGGGGCCTCTATCCAGGGGGGAAAACGCATGCGTAGTACTGAGGAGTTAAGCAGCCATTCAAAGAGACACAGATCAGACCCGCCTTAACCTTTGGGGTTTATCTGTCTGGGTTTTTCCCACACTTCTTCAGTTCGTTAGGATTTTCTGTCTAATGTAGCAGTAATAAAGCACTAGAGACCTATCCCTTGTCTCAGCGTGGTTCCTGGCTGTTAGGACATAAACTATCCTTTGGATTTGTCAGTAGGCGCATCTTTTAAAAATTATTATTCCTAGACAGTGACACAGACTGGTGTTTTAAATAAATGTTAAATGCAATGGAAAGACTAGATATGATTGAATTTTGCAAAAAGGCTTGGATTAGGAAATTATGGAGAAGTGTTAAATGGTAAACCTGCTTAGATATGGCACCTCCCCCCCAATTCCTTTTTAAGGAGGAGGGATGCAGACATGAGAAAAGGTGACAAAAAGGCTTTACAACTTGAGCTGAATAGATAGCACAGTTCAGTCTGGGATAAAACTTCTGATTATCTGACAACATAAAACTTTTATGCAGCAATCATGCATTAGTCTCAGGTTCCTCATTCTTTTAGATTGATGTTCTGCACTTGCAAATGAGAACTTAATCTTTTATTAATTCTTATTCCATTTTGTACTTTAAACCATTGCTATCTCCTTTTTTTCTTTTAGATCAATTTCAGTTACTTTTTATCACTAATCTGTTCTTATATATATATCTGTTTTGTGCTTTCTAATTTGTCACCTTCTCTAAAATATGATATTCCACTACACATATATCTTTCCAGATACAGTAGTTCACAGTGATACACAATCTAGTCACTTAAGTTTTGAATGTCATGTTTCTGCTTTTTGGGGGTGAGTAATGCATTATGTTAAATATTGATAATTTTGCTGTTAGATTCACATATTTCATGGCATACTCTAGAGATTTGGTCACTGTAAGAACATAACTGGATCAAGATCACCCAGCTCAGTGTTTTATTGTGATAGATCTGAGTGAGTCAAGAAGTTTCAGTAATCCAGGAAACTGAATCTTCATTCCTGTTATCTTGTTACCTTGTTATTCATGTTTTGTTGTGGGCAGATATTAAGAGATGGGGGACATTAGAACATTTGAAAGAGTGATCTGAACCACACATATTAGGCCAAGATTTCAGACTAATTTTGATTAATTTGATGACTTCTTGAATTTTTATGTTAGATTATTATGCTCACAAAGTGCAGAATATTATTTATTTATTTATTTAACTGAATATACCAATGACTATCAAGCTGAATAGTGATTTGAAATAGCAGAAAATATTTGTCAAAAGAATCAGTTTGAACAAGCAGATTCTGACACTCTTAAAAGAAAGATTGATGCTGTAGGCTGTAATTGGCACTCTTATGCTAGTGTCCCAGGATGGTGTTTCCAGACAAGGAGATAATTGAAAATAAAATTGTAAATTTCATATTGTTATATAAATCTCAGGTTATTAACATTTAGACTACAATGCAGTTCTGATTGTCCAGTCTCAAAAAGAATTTTGTAAAACTCGAATATATTCTAAAACGGTACATAAACAAAAACTATCAAATTAGAAATATATCTTTTCTGAGATTATAAGAAACTGAATTCTCTAGAGGAATATCAAATACAGTATTATCTATGGTGACTGAAGAATATTGGCCTTCTAGCATTTTAGTCAGAAATTCCCCCAGCTCTCTTGGCAAAGTCAGGGGCTGAATTTAAAAACCTTTAGATTTGAAACATGTATTCTACCTCTGATTTGCAGCTTCTAATAACTGGAAGCTGATGCATTAGAACATTGTACTAATATTAATGTGTTTACAGTGTATATAGAGACATTTTCTCTTGTTCCAATAGAAGGTGGGTCCAATCAATACAATTGATTGGTAGTGAGCTTACATCAAAAGGAAGTGCTACTGCATAAATAACACATCAAATCTGATGTCATTCAGTGATGTTTATTAAAATAGATGGCTTCAGAAAAGATTGGCTAATATTATAAAATGTAGGGTATCATGGAGCCAGGTGACCTACTGAAATAATTACTCCACTTTTTATCCAAAAGTTTATTGGCAGTATTTTAATTTTTATTATTTCTAATATAATACCAGTTGCCACAACTCAACTAAAACTTATATATAAATGCTAGGTGGTGATATATGTCTTTCTTATGTTTTAGGAATATAGACATAATCCTTTTCCTAAGAATTAATTTCTCAGGTTTTTTATTTTTTTAATGCTTTTACTAACCATCAAGTTAAATTATATGTATTTTTTTAATCTGGCAATTTTTAATGGTTCACATCCTTTCGTTCTTGCTATCTGATTATTTCAAGGCTTTAATATTATGGGCAGAGAATTATCATTTTTGGAGGAACACTTTGTTAACTGAGATACATAGTAGCTAAGTATACTAAAGAAATAATTGACCTGGTTGGAGGGCTGGGATGAACCTGCCATCTTCTCTGGAAGCCATTGGGAGTAAGCATTTGAATAGGGAAGCCCTATCTCCTGACTTATTTTCTTCATGCAGGAGAGAGTGGGCTTTCTGCCTTTAGGAGCATTGATAGGATTTTTTTTGTCATTATGACCTGTATCATGCTTTTCCCATTCAAAGAAAGACAATGGCATATGGATGCTGGAGCCAACTCAGCTGATGCTTTTCAAAGGGAATAGATGAGACTCAATGAAGATGAAGCTAGATGAAGATGAGGGGTCTTGGAGCAGTGGGAGGGATCTTAGTTGATGTCTGGAAATTCCCTATCCCCGATTATAAGGGCTATGTGGTACATTCTTGGATAAAAAAGAAGGTTTGCTAGTACAAGTAAATTTTAAGATGTGATTTCTGTAAAATATATGCATTGATTGTTTATAGAGATCTATATTAAGTGTTGACTTGCATGTGGGAGTTAAAGCTAAGCATGTGAAGGCCCAGTCCTGATAGCCCTCTGTGCAAAAGGCATGATTCATCTGAGTCATTTGCTTAACACAATTTCTGTCTCCTTAGGTGGTACCATAGGCAACTCCATTGGCATTAATGGAGGTTTTTTTAATGTTTGTATGGAGAAGGTATTTAGTGAAGTAAATGTTGGGGAGAATTAAGTTTTACTCCCTCCTTGTTGTTTATACTACTGTAAACAGAATTCAGAAGTGGAGCTGGATGCTGTACGTTTAACACACTACATGATATATTATTATATAGCTCAGTAATAGTAACAATTTCTGGGATGTTACCTAGGACATACATAATATGCTTTAACTGAAGACTTCAGGGATTAGATTTGGATCTTTTACATGAAAAACCTGTGAGTTGCCACTGAGCTGTAATCTCTTTTACTAAGGGAGATAAATGAATAGACTTGAAACGTAAGCTACATCACATATGATTGTAAACCACAATATAGTTTAAACTATATTATGCTTAGAATATATCTATTGAAATCAGGAAAAATGATAGTTTTGACTAAAAGGTCAAACCTAAACCACCCAGAGTGCCCCTTTTGGGGGGAGATGGGCAGTGATATAAATTTTAATAATAAATAAATAAAATAAAAGGTCCTCAAGATAATAATGGATTTAGGCTGCTAAGTATCTCAAAAATAATATTTCAGAGTTGGGAAACGTGCAAAATAATTTGACCAAGATTTCCTACCTAATTACAGTTTATAATGTTACAGAACATGATGCATAATTAACTGTATTTAATATATTTTATTTATATTTACACTAAATTAGCTTTTTCTCTCCCAACCAACTTTGACCTGGGACCATTTATTTCTTGTGGTACATTTCTCAGCATAACTCTCAAAATGCCAAGTGCAGGCTGCAGCCAAACAAGGGTACATCTCCCTAAGCCAGAGCTTTATAAAATCATGCATGATGTACAGAAAATAACAATATATATATTTTCTTCTTATAATACTAGGTTTTACAGTCATGCAAAGGAGCAGAATGATGGAAGATTGAAATCAAATAAAGGGCCATATTTCTTCACACAGTGCATAGTTAACCTGTGGAAATTACGAATGCAAGATACAAATATGGCCTCTAATCTGTATTTCCTTAAACATATGTTACTGAACAAATTAAGGGAGAATGAGACTATTAGTGGCTAGAAATTATAATGACTAAACATTGCCACTAGTTTCAGAAACAAACCACTTGATATCAGTTGCTAAAGCATATGAGCAGGAAGATGCTATTGTGCGGGCTTCCCATTGACATTTAGTTGGCCACTCTGGAAAGCAGAATACTGGGCTTAAGCCCTTGGCCTGATCCAAGTTAGTTGTTATGATCTTGTCACGGCTTCTGGAAACAACCCCATAAATTCAAAGCTGTATTCAGAGAAATAAATATACTGACAAGCCTGTGCAGGACCTTGAAGAGGCACTTCACTTTGTGCATTTAATGAAATATCCCTTCAGTGTTGCTCTGCAAAGCAACTCCCACTTCTAAGTACTGCAGTGGTACCACATTGAAGCAACGACTTTGCTGGCCTTGTACACTCTTCTGTGCAATTCTGTTTTTTTTTTCCTGGTGAAAAAACTGCCTGCTTTGATCCTTATTTAAGGTAGAGTGCCTTGCTTTCCCACATTACAACACTACCTTACTTAAGTGATTGCAGTTGAAATGGTTCTGCAATATTTTATTCATTTATAATACATTTTATACTGCTTACTGTAGAAGCATTTTGAAATGGTGCGCTATAAGGCAGTGCACACTTTGAAAATGGTGTGAAAGGAGTACTTTGGACCAAGCACTAGGACCTGTCAACTGTTTATTACAGCAGTCCCACCTTTTTTTTTCAGGCTTCAATCTGGTTCAAGGATATTTGATTTCAGCATGTTCTAAATGTATGCCTGCACAAATTCTTTTCTTGGTGACTCTTACAAAATTTATAATATTATCTCATCTTGCCAGTGCATAGGTAAATGTTACTTAATTCAAAGAGAAGTAGACGTGGATAGGAATGGATTGTTAGTCAGTCTTATTGAGGCCTAAGTTCTTTAACATCAGAGCAGGATCTCACAGTTTACAGAACGTCCTTCTCATTTTCTCTGACTGATTGTTCCCGTGACAGATTTGATTGAAAAATGAAGTTCTTTCACTTAAAATTAATCTGTTAGTTAATAGGTTAGTTAACAGATAGTTAACTAACTAGTTCATAGTTAACAGATAAAAAACTGTGTTTTTCACTAGTACTTTTCATTTCTTGTGTTACCAGTTCTTAATGATATCCTGATGCTGCTCTTGATTGCTCCTCAATGAATTATTTGTCCAAAACTGTCTAGGAAAATTGTATTTTATGACGTTGGGCTTAGTAGACAAAATATTTTTATAAAACAAAACAAAAAATTAATTAGCAGGTTTTGAAAATTTAGGGAAGTGATGGTGGAGATGGCAGGTTTACACTGTTTACAGAAATGCCATTTTCACAGTCTATTTCTCCTGGAGCTGCAATTAGGTACATGAGGAAATGTGTTTCATTTCTTTCTTTATATAAAGCTCATAACAAATTTGTGTGGGATGCATTAGGAGGACAAGCCTCCCTCTTTCAATACTACTTGCAGAAATGTCAGAGTAGTTACTTTTGGCAGCTAAAAGATGGAAAATATTAGTCATGAATTTCAAAATTCTGGTACTTTACCCTACAGCAATAAAGAACATTTCTGGAATCCGTATTTCTTGACCTTTCTCTTTCTTGACCTTGGCCTACCTCAAAGGGCTGACATTAATAATGAAAACTTGTCAAGAGTTTCTGTCTGCCCCACCTTATACCAAACAAAATCACGGCAGGGCTATTTTGAGTTAGTTTCTCATGCTTTACACTTTCTCAAGACTGAGTTGTCTTTTCTCATCTCTTAACAGTTCACTGGTCCCTTCCCAATGCCAGATTTACATCCTTTCACAGGGAAACAGGTCAACAAAGATGTGCTCATGAGGTCATAGTCATTCTCATAACTCTGACCAGTAAGATCAAGTCTAATCTATTTCCCTAAATTCTGGAATTGTCAGAGTTGCTTATTTCAACACGTTACGTTTAGATATGTCTTACTAATCATTTTAGGGAGTGAAGACTTCAAATGTATAAACAGATGCCACTGAGTAGGGTATGATTCCTGATGACTATATTGACAAATGAGCATCTTGCCTTAAATATTTAATTTATCATTCTAAAATAAAACATTTCATTTAAAATGTTTCAGAAGTGTTTTGGAAACATTATTCATAGAAGATTCATTAGGATCTCTCATAAAATCCTGTGCATGACTCAGCATTTGCCCAATAAAATCTTGCTTGGAGCACCTATAGATGCTCTTGGGAAAGGAGATGCAAGCATTCCATAGTACTTCTTTGTAGGGCTGTGCAGGGATGCAGAACTGAAGAGGAAAAACTATGATTTGAAGTGAGTGAGGGTGCACATGTTGCATTGGCTAGTACCTCCTTAAAATTGAATAGATTTTTTCCTATGCTGCAGCAGCCTTGTGGTCCCAGGAAATGATGCAAATTCTTTAATGAGTTGTTGACAGGTGCTGTGTAAATGCCCTGCATGCTCTGAATAATCTTTCCCTCCTTAAATCTAGATTGCTTCTCAGTTCTACTTTTCTTTGTTTTGGGTGTATCAAAGCAGCTGCCAAGACTCGTTTGCAGTGGGATATAAATTCAATAAATAAATAAAATGTACATCTCCATAAGCATGTCTAGTCAATATTTTATTGGCACACTGGGGACTTTATCACATCCCCAAAGTACAGTTTTAGGAAAGTAGCAAGAAACAGTATTTCTCAATTCCTTGTATATCTGTGTAAAAGCAGATGTATTTCAATATCTGATATGACATTTCAGAGCTAATGATGTTGGTACTATCTGAACTATTGATGGAATGTACATTTCCAACTTTATACAGGCTGAAATTATTCTCTGGATATGTGAATTTTGCATTTGATTTTTCCAGAGCCTGGACCTTGTGAAGTATCAGTAAGAAATTTCTAAGGGGAAATCCTTTCCTGGACAGTTCAATGAGAAGCAGACATCCCAGAGGACAGGAGGCCAAACAGCGGAGGTGGGGACTGCAGCTGTTATTTGATCAGAATTTTGTTATTTGAACAGAATTTTGTTTGAGAAATATTTATTTTTCAAAGGCTTATTTGAGAAACAAGTATTTTAAGATAAAGATAGAACGTAGACTTCAATCTTTACTTGCCGCTCTCTTACTGCTTGTAGAACTTGATGCCAAGATTTGAAATATTTTATCAGCATTAAACATTTTTTTGTCAACTTTAGTTTGTTTTGTGCTGGTTACATTTGCTCCTGTGACCTTTAAAATAATGTGTAAGTCAGAAAAAATAGTAATAGTAGGGACAGAAAATGTAATTGAGCTGTGTTGATGCCAAATGGTAATTTCAGGATATACCTTGCCTGAATTCCATATTGATAGTTGATATAATATGGTAGTCAGTGTAGGGTTTGGCAATGTGGCAAGTGCTGAAGAGCCTCTACAGATGGCATCTCTTGTGGAGAATGTTTGTATATATGTGGATGCAAGGATGAGATTTTGACCTAATTTAAAATTATACTTGTATGTGCCCATGCTATTGCATAATGATGCCTGGTGCTGAAAAGATTGCTGGCTCCTGAGGTAGAGTTTTGATTTGGACTGAGGACATCTGATTTCAAATCCTCACTTAGCTTTAAGACTACCTAGGTGTCTTGGCCATTCAGCTTACCATATAATAAGGGAAAGTTGACTAAATATATGCTACTATATCTAAAGAAGGGTAGCATGTAAATGTGAAATTTGTCCTGTAATTTGTGTATGTGTATGTGTGTGTTTGTCAGGGAGAAGTCATGATGATTCCTCTGCTGGAACAGTAGTTGAGGGTTTGTTCTTTTTTTAATCTTCACAAGCTTTCAGAATATTTTGGTTTGCCTTCGTTCCTCTGTTGTCTTTTTCTTTCATATTCTGTCCAAGTAGAGAAAGCATTGCTTTGCATTTTAGGAGTATGCTAGACTCTTGGCTTAGATTCTTGCAACTTTCTGCTGTTTGTGCCCTTTATTATGAGAGGGAATAAATCCTATCAAAATCCATTCAGCATGCTGCGAATTTTCATTCTGCTCTACAAATAGCTGTATAAGGTTTGTATTAATTATTACACTCTTTAGAAAGTAATACTTAGTCCAAACAAGTTTAAATAAATGTATATGGGTACTGTACTCCTTTTTAATGGTCAAATAACAGGCATGGTAAACAGTCTGATAGTGATGGAATCATGGTTTCCAACAACTTGAATAAATATTGCTTATTCTAATTCATAGGCTTCCTGAGGTGAGGATGTATCCTGAAATAACCTGGGATACTGCAGTTCTTCAGCACAAAACACTTTAAAGTGTTTCCCAGGACCTTTAGTAAGATGGTGAGAGAGTTTTCCGTAGCTTTTTTTGATGAATGGAGGCAATGGAGCATTCTGAAGAGATTTTGGATGTTACTTTCTATACTTTGGCTACAGCAGACTTCAACGGGACAGAGTTTTAACATAGTGTTGAATACCATAGACTCCATATTTAGAGCTTTTATCCTAAAGATACAGTGGGAAAAATGTTCCACCCTTAATTGTTCTGAGTTTATAATTAAGTGATTTATGCGGCACTTGAATTTGAATTACAGTGTGACTTGACAGAGAGCTACTAATTATATAAAACAGGGTTATAACCTGTATTTGTTAAGCTGTCCTCCGTGTAGGGGGCATCAGCTGATCGCTGTACTGAAAATAATTCTCTCCAGAGGTTTTTTATCTCAACTTTTTTCTTGCCTGTCCTATTCAATTGCCTGTTTTAAGCTAATTATTTCTATTATATATGGTTTTCCAATTTAGTTCCTAAAGAGGCAACTGCTACTGATAACAATGGTGTTAGCTTTCTTACTAGGCTACCAGAAAATCAAACAATTGAAGTAATACTTTAGTGTTTTGTCTGTGTTTGGCTTCCTGTAATACATAGGTGATGCCAGGTAGAGAAATATTTCTGAGATCACATTAATATAGACAGGCATATCAACAAAAGAAGTTGCAATAAAAATAGAAAACCAAAATTATACTGAAATTTTCCTGATTGTGTCCTAAGGCAGGAATGGAAAATTCAAATGGGGCTGCATTTTCTAGCTGGCAGATGACAGGGGCCATATCTATAATTGGTCACCTAAAAGTTAATTTTATCTCAACTAAATGAATATTAGTTTTCTAATGTCCATCTTCCATTACCTCTATTCTCTGCAAGTATTTATTGGATTAAATATATATCTATATATCTCAGATATGGAAACTTAGGATTGGTGTGTCTGAGAGAAAGGTTTTAAAAGGCTCATTATCCAAATTCTCTTCCCAATGTTTGCCTGATTTTCTTCCTGAATGCAAGAAATATTGTTCAATCTGCAAGCTTAGCTTTTGAAATGGCAGGTGGATGCTGGGGTGCTTGAAATGCTAAGCTGGGTGGATAAGTATCCACATCCAATCTTTGATATGGCTAGCTGGGATTATTACAAGAATGCACCAAGTGTATGGAGAATCCGTCCCACCCGATCATGCAGAGAGGGCATGTTGCGGACCCCATCTGTAAGAGAATTTCGTCTGGCGGGGTCCAGGAGGTGGGCCTTTTCTGCAGTATCTCCTGCCTTGTGGAACACATTGCCCCTGGAGGTGAGGTTGGCCCCATTGCTCCTGGCCTTCCGGAGGAATTTGAAGACCTGGCTTGGGGTGGGGAGGAGAGTCACCATGTTTGGGGATGGCTAGTACCCTAGAGCGCTCTTTGCATACGCGGGCTGAGTTATCATCTGCCATTTGGATTCTATTTTTATCTATAATTATTGTATTTGTAACTTTATTTTTAGATATTGTATTTTAGATACTGTATTTTTATTATATATTTATTGTTTTATTGACTATTGTGAACTGCCCAGAATCCCACTGGTGGGAGGAGATGGGTGGTGACAAATTTGAATAATAATAATAATAATCTTGATAGTGTAAAAATGCTGATTTGCCAGCGGGCTGCTAATGCATGATATAGCATATCCTCTTCAATTTTGATCCTTTTTGTCAACGGGAAGCAGAATTGAATGCACCTACTTTGGCTTTACAAGTATTTTTATGTTGGGAACAAATATATATCTTATTCTGACTTTCAAATGAACTAAGACAGTTACCAAAGTCATTTTAAGAAAGAACAAACTACAAGCATTAAACTCATGAGGTTCAAGTAATAGCAAAGCAAAAACGCTATAACCCCAGGAAAATAATAGAAAAGGTAGTCACAGTAATTAAAAATGTGAGGATAGTGCTATTAGAGAAGCAGAAAAGTAGTAGGAAGAGAAATTGGCTAGTTCCAAAGGGTCTTTTTTCTTTTTAATCTTTGCATAAGCAGCATTGGCTGATCCTGCTTGGGTTCAGAAGCTGAAATTTTAAGCATGGTTAATATTTGAATGGGAAACTATCAAGGAGTCACTGATAGTTGGGTGGTGTACAAATTTAATAAATACCTACCTA
The DNA here is from genome assembly GCF_035149785.1 of Candoia aspera. Taxonomy (NCBI): domain Eukaryota; kingdom Metazoa; phylum Chordata; class Lepidosauria; order Squamata; family Candoiidae; genus Candoia; species Candoia aspera. Next base: position 39,789,448 of record NC_086153.1, read on the forward strand.
CAGTCGTGGGAAAAAGTAAGTACACCCTCTTTGAGTTCTATGGTTTTACGTATCAGGACATAATAAAAATAATTGGTCCTTAGCAGGTCTTAAAATTAGGTAAAGACAACCTCAGATGAACAACAGCACATGACATATTACACCGTGTCATTATTTATTTTACAAAAATAAAGCCAAAATGGAGAAGCCATGTGTGAAAAAGTAAGAACACCCTTACTGCTTCCATAGGTATAAAGAGGCTGAGTAGCAGCCAGGTGCTGCTAATCAAATGCCCTTGATTAATTGATCATCAGCAAGTGTGACCTCTATAAAAGCCGAAGTTTTAGGGGTGTGCTGGTCTCGAGCATTCAGGTGTTGTTAACACAATGCCAAAGAGTAAAGACATCAGCAATGATCTTAGAGAAGCAATTGATGCTGCCCATCAATCTGGGAAGGGTTATAAGGCCATTTCCAAACAATTTAAAGTCCATCATTCTACAGTGAGGACACTTATTCACAAGTGGAAAACATTCAAGACAGTTGCCAATCTTCCCAGGAGTGGACGTCCCAGCAAATTCAGCCCAAGGTCAGACTGTGCAATGCTCAGAGAAATTGCAAAAAACCCAGGAGTTACATCTCAGACTCTGCAGGCCTCAGCATGTTAAATGTTAAAATTTATGACAGTACAATCAGAAAAAAACTACAAGTATGGTTTGTTTGGAAGGGTTGCCAGGAGAAAGCCTCTTCTCTCTAAAAAGAACATGGCAGCACGGTTTAGGTTTGCAAAGTTGCATCTCAACAAATCGCAAGACTTCTGGAAAAATGTCCTTTGGACAGACGAGACCAAAGTGGAGATGTTTGGCCATAATGCACAGCACCACGTTTGGCGAAAACCAAACACAGCATATCAGCACAAACATCCCATACCAACTGTCAAGCACAGTGGTGGAGGGGTGATAATTTGGGCTTGTTTTGCAGCCACAGGACCTGGGCACCTTGCCCTCATTGAGTCGACCATGAACTCCTCTAGAATACCAAAGTATGTGAGGCCATCTGTCCGACAGCTAAAGCTTGGCTGAAATTGGGTCATGCAACAGGACAATGGCCCTAAGCACACCAGTAAATCTACAACGGAATGGCTGAAAAAGAAAAGGTGTTGCAATGGCCCAGTCAAAGTCCAGACTTCAACCCGATTGAAATGCTGTGGCGGGACCCTAAGAGAGCTGTGCATAAACAAATGCCCACAAACCTCAGTGAACTGAAGCAATGTTGTAAAGAAGAGTGGGCCAAAATTCCTCCACAACGATGTGAGAGACTGATAAAGTCATACAGAAAACAATTGCTTCAAGTTATTGCTGCTAAAGGTGGTTCTACAAGCTACTGAATCATAGGGTGTACTTACTTTTTCACACATGGCTTCTCTGTTCTCCAAATATCCTGGAAGAAAACAGTGGCACAGATGTGTCAGTGTAGACACCTGAAATCAAGCTGGACTCCAGGGCATTTTTACCTCTTTTTAATTTTTTTTAAAGATTTACTTTGGTTCAGCCTTAGAACATATTCAGCATTAAGATCAACTGGGCTTCCTTGGAGAAGATTCAGTAATATTGATGTTCCTACTGGAAAATACATGATCATAGTGCCTTTACCATTACATATCACCATATGTAGATGTGATCTTACAGAGTTGGATTTCAGATGCTTGGTAGAGTGATTACTGTATTATCTGCAGGAGAAAATTATACCATGTTGATAAGAGCTTAAAGTAGGAACCAGCACTTGGAGTAATTGAGTAGGCAGCTAGTGTAGAATAAAACAATACTGGCGTAAAATGTTGTATAAACCAGCCTCTGCCAGAATCCTGATAGCAGTGCTTTGTATAAGGATGACTCAGTCTTCCCCTTCCTTCTCAGTTTTACGTTTCCAGTTGTCAGCTGCAAAATAGCTTGTTGGTGGTTTGCTGCATTTTGGAGTATAGACTTTAGCAGAACTCTGTCACTCCAGTAAATTGCTTGCTGCTACTGTATCTTTTTCTCTGAAACTTATACTACAGAAAAAAATGATGGCTGCGGGCTTATTGGTGATGGAAAATTCAGTTCATGCTTTCACTATGAGTGGGAGTATTTTAGTCCCTGAATCACCATTTCCCAAACTCTGATTGTTATTACCTGTAGAATTCTGCACTGGTTGAAATGTCGAAAAGTTTATTAAGGGCGGTCCTGTGCAACATATGACAGTAGTCTGGAGGTTTTAAAAATCTGTAGCTTAGGCATACACTGTATTTTAACTTGTCTGATAAGCAAAATAAGATAACTTTACTTAATACAAGTCTGCCTCATAAACAATAACTATTTTGAAGTTCATTGGTTCACAAAGCTATGCAGAACAAACAAAACAAAGTAAATTATGGTTGCTACATAAATTATCATGCAACTTTGGGGAACTTGGGTGGGAAGCTGAGCAACTGGAGAACTGATTCCCTTCTCCATTATTAATAGCTAGCGTTTTTTTCATGCCTTCTGCCCATCCTGTGCAGAAGATACTACACAATTAAATTTTAAAAGAAACTTAATTGGAGCACAGGCCTACACCTCTCTATTTATGGAAAATAATTATCAGTCTGATTGAATTGTTCACTAGTTTCTTTAACAATTCAGAAAGCATGTTTACAGTGAAGAGTTTTAACTTCTTTCAGTTAGTTGCTTTCAAAAGGTAATATACCCAGTTACTGTGATTTTTTAATAAAAAATTAATATATTAATTTGAAGCTATCCATGCCAAGGGATGCGGTGGCGCTGCGGGTTAAACTGCTGCGCTGCTGAGCTTGCTGATTGGAAGGTCGGCGGTTCGAATCCGCGTGACGGGGTGAGCTCCTGTTGCTAGTCCCAGCTCCTGCTCACCTAGCAGTTCGAAAACATGCAAATGTGAGTGGATTAATAGGTACCGCTTCGGCGGGAAGGTAACGGCGTTCCGTGTCATCATGCCGGCCACATGACCACGGACGGGTCTACGGACAACGCCGGCTCTAACAGCTTAGAAACGGAGATGAGCACCGCCCCCTAGAGTTGGACACGACTGGACTTTACGTCGAGGGAAACCTTTACCTTTACCTATCCATGCCAAACAATATGAAAACATTTGGTTGAGCTGGTAAATTCTTGTTTTCTGGATCAGTGATCACCATCCCGACCCAAGAAGTGGTTGCGGGAGCAGCAGCAATGTGCACTTCTGCCATTGCAATTAGAGTTTCCCTATTACTTTTGATGGATTAGCTATCCCCACTGAAAGAATGGGGATTCCCACATGCTGAAAGAGTCTGCACATATGTCAGAAGCTATTTAGATTTCAGATTGAAAAACAGCATTTTTAAATTTTTGAAACCAACAATTCTTGAAAAATTTTCCAGCGTCTATCCATTGCTGACAAAACATTTTATGATACATCCTTCCACACATTATAATTAGCAGCGATCAGAAGAGGGTAACTATAACTTTTCTGTTGCATATGCAGTTTAACTTCACATTTTTAAAAAACATCAAATGTTTATAACATTCTTGAATGCAGTTACGTATGTAGTAGAAGAAGAAATGGATGAGACACTACAGTGTTGCCTTATTGCAAGGAATGTTTTGGAGTGAACCTGTTGCAGTCCTAGTGCTCTTTAGATTTATTACCTGTTTAACACATGTGAGTTTTGAGAGTGGAAAATGTAGCATTGCTAGCTTGATTTTCTTCTTTATCCACTGGCAATGTGTTTTTGATAGTCCAAATAGATGAGGTTATATTAATAACTAATATACGATAATCAGTAATTTAAAAAACATTATAGAGTGAAAAATAATGTGATACAATGATTAAAATACTTGATTGGGACCAGGAGATCCAGGTTCAAGTTCCCACTCAATCATAGAGCTTGCTGGATAACTTCGGGAAAGCCGCTCTTGCATATCACATTCTAATATCCTGAACCATTCTGAATATATTTTCTTCCCCTGTTTGGCTGCCTCACGAAAATGGCATTTTTGAAAAATCTTGGCAGTCTGAAGTACTCTGTAGCTCTTCTTGAATCCAGCTATGTGTGGTATCTGGCAAGCCTTGAGCTAAGTGTTGTTTAAAGAAGAAATCTCTGGTTAATTCTGCAATATCATGTATATCATTGGGATAGTTGTGGCTCTTGCATTGTGCTGGCCTTATTGTTAAAAAGGTAAAGGTTTCCCTTGACGTAAAGTCCAGTCGAATCCGACTCTAGGGGGCGGTGCTCATCTCCGTTTCTAAGCCTTGGAGCCGGCGTTGTCATAGACACTTCCGGGTCATGTGGCCAGCATGACGACTCGGAACGCCGTTACCTTCCCGCTGAAGCGGTACCAATTCATCTACTCACATTTGCATGTTTTCGAACTGCTTGGTGAGCAGGAGCTGGGACAAGCAACGGGAGCTCACCCCGCCGCGCGGTTTCGAACCGCCGACCTTCCGATCGACAGCTCAGCGGTTTAACCCGCAGCGCCACCGCGTCCCATTGGCCTTATTGTTACCACTCAGTTATTGAGTTGCTGGCTTTCAGTTTTCCTGTCCCTGAGCACTAAAAATCCTGCATGGTATAAGCCAGTACCTTGTCCACTATTTTTAATTTTGTGTTGCTGTCTCACAGCATGGTTGCTTCTGCTCCTTTGTGCATGAGGACAGATGAAGAGTTTTTAAAGAGGGCAGTTGCTTGAGCCAGCCAGGCTTATTGCAAGCTGTGCTCAATCTTGAGGTGAGTTTGCCACCTTCTTAATGCTTCTACTGCCGATTGCTACACATGTCGCCTGTTATGATCTGCATTAACTCTTTTGGTTTCCCCCCTCCCCTTTTGTGTGTTTTTTTCTCTTCTTTCTAGATAAATGGCTCATTTAAATTGGGAGCTGCTACTAAACTATTATCTGGCTGGCAAATGCAGTGCCTAGCAGCTGCTATCAAAGACGAACCAAACATGAGCGGAGGAGGGGAACAGGTTGACATTTTGCCGGCTAACTATGTGGTGAAGGACCGTTGGAAAGTGGTAAGTGTATTCCTGTCTCTCTGTCCTACCAATCCCATCTAAGGACTTTTCCAGTTACTTGAGACGTGCTCTGAATTAACTGCCGCTCTGGTAGAAACATTGTCTTCAACACAAGGTGAGTAAACCTAAAGGCCCATGGCTGCCTGTGTTCCCTGAAATTGTCTTTGTAGCCCATGGAGTCTCTATGTCACCCGAACTGTCAAAATTCAGTAGCGTGGCTTGCTGCTGTTTTGAAGCAGGAAACTCATAAAAGCTAGAGTATGTCTTAATTGAGGCTTAATATAATTAAAATAAACAACCATAGAACTCCTTGCAAAACATGGCGTGCAGAAAATCCTAGCCCTATTCAGTGTAATGTGGCCTGTTCACTTTGTATACTCATTTTGTTCACCAGGGTTAAGCATCCTCCCAAACAATGTTACCTGAATTTTTCACTCCTGCATAAGAAGCATGTAGATGATGGGGGTGCCTGGTTTCAGTGATGTTTTTAATACGACTTTATGAGAACAAATTGTAAGCTTATGTCCTCATTGGAATATGTTCTGGATGAAGCCCTTTTGAATGATGAGCTTTAGTAGGTGCAGAATAGGTAAGTTTCTTAACCCTTCCACCCTAAAACTGGAGATATACAGCAAGGACTGGGAAATCATCTGGCATGCAGTGACTTATTTTCTGCTGTCTTGTGGCAGATATCAAGATGCTGTTTTATACTTACAAAGTTCTTCATTGTATGGATGCATGTTTTCTATTTTGCACCATTATACTCTTACATGTGAATAGTATGTACTCAGGGCTGGCTTTAGGCTAAAGCTGAGTAGGCAGTAGCCTAGGGTGCCAAAGCTTAGGGGGTGCCAATGCCACTCCTCTTTGTGAATCATTCTAAAAATGCAAATCTTCACATTAGCAGGAGTTGGTGCCATCAGTCAGTGTGGCCTAGGAACACCATGTGCCCTTGAGCCGGCACTATGTATATGTACTTCATGGTGCCACTATTGAAAAATGGGAACAGTGGGCTTGTGTGGTAATTACTTCCAGATTGCTCTATTATCTGGGCATTCTTTGTGATTTTTGATCATTATCTATTTATAGCTGTTTTCTATATAAAACCTAGCTGCAGCCTGATAATTACATTATGTCAAATTACTTTAAAACATTGTTTTACTTATTTTATTTTACAAGAGGGACCAGTGACAAAATGTTCCACTGTTGAATGCTTCTGTTTAGGATTCTGTTCCAGCATACTCCATAATCCCCCCTCCACTTCTACTTCTGGCTTTCCCCACAAGGATAGGTCAGCAGTCCATTCCATGTCCATTGAGTAAGTTCTCTTCTCTGGGTCTCCTTTCAAGTTTCCTGCCCCTTAAGATAATGAGATTAAAGAATCAAAGTTGGAAAGGCTCACTTTGGGTCATTGAATCCAGGCCACTGATCAATGCAGGAATCCAGATTAAAATGTCCTATCCAGTAGAATATTTGTTGCTAGATAGCATGTTATATTTTTGCAATCCAGAATTCCCCAGACCCTGGGGATACCTGTTTCTTGTCTGCAAATAATCCATTTTGATTACATAACTTTCCATACTTTGAGAATATGTTAACTGTTTCTATGTGGGGAACTTCTTGTCTTTCAGAAGTTGCTAAACAACAATTCCCACCATCTCTCAAAACTGGTTATGCTGGATAGGACTGCTTACAGGTGTAGTTCAGTAATATCTGCAGGGCCATTGGCCCTGATACACAAGAATTACATACTTGGCAAATTAGGGAAAGTATACATACGGTCACCATGAGTCGTAAATGACTCAACGGCAACTAACAACAACATCTACTACTTTATTTTCCCTGATTTGCCAATTATACAATTATTTAAGTTAATATTTCCTTACAAGTGGAGACTCCTATACATAGGGGTCTTCATAATGTTGCTATGGCGTGGGTATATGTGTCCAGTGGTTTGTGTTTTTGCTGAGCCTCAGTGCAGTTTTAGTTGGTTTTGGTTTTAATGTGATTCTCTGTTTTTGTTTGTTCGCTGCCCAGAGTTTCTTGGATAGATGAGCAGCCATATAAATTGGCTTAATAAATAAAATTACTCTTTCAAGCAAGCAAAAGTAAAACTTAATATCCACTCATAGTACAATCACAAATTCTAATTCTTGTAGAAGAGCTAATGGTGTAATAGACGATACAAATGGCTGCTTTAGTGGCCCAAATGTAAGTCTATTACCACAGCTCTATACATTATTCCTGATCCTTTTCTGTATAACAACTAGTACAGCAGCCTGTGCCCTCTCTTCTAGTGCCATTTACAGTATGTATAAAATCGCAATTTTGAAATGCAGATATCTGAGACATTTTCCAGATTCATCTGCAGCAATGTAATTGTATCTAGATTTGCTTTGCTTCCCTTCCGTGCTATTTGTGTGACTTCAGAATATTGAGGTGGTCAACTGCTAATGTGGTTTTCATGCTTGCTGTGAAGGGCTTGGCAGGGAGTCAGTAAGACCAGCTTTTGTTGTATTCATTTATCCAATGGCATATTGAATTAAATATAGTATATTTGCAGGGAAAGATTGATGTGCTAAATATAGTATCTTTGTTATTACAAATTGTGTGCTCAGAAGATGTTAGTTTTTTAAAATAATTTAATGAAGGTGCAGTTCCTTACCAATCTGTGTTATGCATGCACATTTTAATCTTCTTTTATGTCCTCTTTATCATTCTCTTGTGTTGATTGTCTCAGGAGTCTTGTCTCACTAAAATAACTCTATGGTGTTCAGTTTAAATGCTGTACCGTATTTCTATGTGAAAATTATATGCGCACATCACTGGGTCTTTATACAAGTTTTAGCCTAATTGCCAGGGCAATTATAGAACTAGTTAGCTTATTGAAACTAACAGTCTTTTTGTGGTGGGAATAAGTCATTGGCAGACAACATGGGAAATCTTAAGGAAGCTGGTGGTAGTCAGTGACAAGCTATGTGGAATAGTGGAAAGTAGCCAACTGGAACGTTCATTTATTTTCTCAAGTCATAAATGATGGTTCATTGGGCAGATGGTACCATAGTGTCTTCAGTGAGCTCATTATAAAAATGTCCAAAGAGGTCGTGTGAAAATGATATAGTTTGGATATCTTAAAGTGAAAATGTAAGTCCTCTTGTCATTTCCTTAATAGTTTATTTTGGAGATGTTCCCAATATGTCGGAACCAATCAAGCACCATACAAAGGGTCCATCACCCACATTAACCCAGAGTCTAGGGATAGAGCTAGGCCTTAAAGGCTCATTTAAATAGGGCTAGGCTGGAGGCCATATGAATCTGAGGGAGAATGGTGTTTCAGAAAGCAGGGACCATGACAGAGAAGATAGTGCTGAGCATTGACTTTAACACTCTTTTGTTAATAATGATTGCTACTCCATTTCTGGTTGATTGACTAACTGATTGATATATTTGCAATTTTGAACTTTCCTTTTGCTTCTGGCGTATCAGAAGCTGGACACTCTTTTGGTTTTAATACAGCTACGTTATAAATACTGGTGTTACTTGTACATTTCTTTTTCCCCAGTAACTTGTTTAGGTACCTTCTGACCTGAGAGATTCATCATATTATGCAGACATTCTCCTTGTTGCAACAATCCATATGGCTTTCTTGATAGAATAGTGGAGTGGGGTCCATGTTATTTTCCAGTGGATATTAGCCAATTTAGTGTAGTTGTTAATGTCCTAGCCTAGAAACCAGGAGACTGTGAGTTCTAGGCCCCTCTTAAGCATGAAAGCTGGCTGGGTGACTTGGGACTGTCACTTTCTCTCAGCCCAACCTACCTCACAAGGGTGTTGTTGGGAAAATAGGAGGCAGGAGTATTAGGTATGTTTGCTACTTTGAGGTTTTGTTATATGTATGTTTGTATATGAGGTGGGATAATAAATAATAATAATATTGTTTAATGTGATTCCTTGTCTATGACCTCTCCATCATGGCTTCTGTGAGTTTATATTCTCAAGTATAATTCATGGCATCATTAGGATCTACAAGCCCTTTCACCACTACAAACAATCTATGATGGCTTGCTTACTTACAATTAAGACTATGGTATCACCTGTATATTTCAACTTGTTAGTATTTTGGACTTCTATTTTAAAATGAAATTGTCATCTCTTTCAATCCTGCCGTTTTCATGTTTGCTACGCAAGTTAAACAGATATGGGGACAATATGCATCTTTGTCTCATTCCTTTTCCTTTCTTTTTATATATAATATAATTTTAATTAAGTATTTTAATTACAATAATAAAATCTAATACAAACTAAAAAAGAATAGAAAGAGTGAAAGATGCAAAGGAGAAGAAAAAAATAGAAAATATAAAGAAAAAAAGAGAGAAGTAAGAATGTAGTAAAGAGAAAGAAAAGAAATATATAAAGGAAGTGACTTCCAACCTTCATCACAAGTGTAAACAATTTTTGTAACTCTTCACCACCTTAGTTTACAACCAGTGATCTCTTCATTCCATATCCCATCTCTTATCTATAGACAAATCCATAAAGCATCACCTTTTCAGTCCTAATGTCAGCAGAAATAAACTTTATTGACACTTCCAGAGAGGAGTTAACCAAAGCCATGATAAAAAAAGATAAGCAAGCAAACTTGAGTGGCGGTAATCTTAAAAAGGTTCTTAAATGGAACATTAAGTATTCTGTATTGTTGATTATGTGATTTCCACTAGTTACACAAGGGAAGATGAGAACAGGCAATTTGGATTTAGATACACTCCTAAACTATGCCTCTTATGGAACAGTTAACTGCCATTTTATTTTATGGCTGGGTTAATTGTTGCTACAACTGATGTGGAAATATCTTGCTGCCCAATATCAGAGCCTCATGAGATAATCTTAACTATAGTTCTATCAATGTAAAAACAGGGCTCCCATCTTGCTGAAATATCAAAAAGCTGAACTCATTTAAAAGTGGGTATACCCAGGCTTAAAAGTGGGTATACCCAGGCTCCTAGTGTCAGCAGAAAGTCCAGAAAGTCCTTAATGAAGGGTTACCAGAAATAACAATGTATCTTATTTTAACCTTGATCAAATAAACCAAGTTTATATTCCTTCCTTTTACTTCCAACAGTCTTAATCTTTAGTCCATTCACATAATGTTGTAGAATTTTAGTTCTTTTCATTTCTTCTCTGTCCCTTCTCATAAGATTCTTCAAGGCTTTAACAAGCCTCTTTTATAAATCCAATTTAAAAGTGTCTTTCAATATTTTCAGTGTTAAAATATTTTGCATCATTTTATATGTCCCAGTTAGGTAAAGGTAAAGGTTTCCCTCGACGTAAAGTCCAGTCGTGTCCGACTCTAGGGGGCGGTGCTCATCTCCGTTTCTAAGCCTTGGAGCCGGTGTTGTCATAGACACTTCCGGGTCATGTGGCCAGCATGACTCACGGAACGCCGTTACCTTCCCGCCGAAGCGGTACCAATTAATCTACTCACATTTGCATGTTTTCGAACTGCTAGGTGAGCAGGAGCTGGGACGAGCAACGGGAGCTCACCCCGCCGCGCTGTTTCGAACCGCCGACCTTCCGATCGGCAAGCTCAGCAGCGCAGCGGTTTAACCCGCAGCGCCACTGCGTCCCAGTTAATTAGCTATTAATCAGGCATGTGTATTTTTCTCCTTTAACTAAAATCTTTAGTTCCCTCTAGTTTCCAATTTTTTAAATTATTTATCTTTATTTTGTCTTGCAAAAGTCCAAACAAATCTATTTCCCTTGGGAAGGATGCTTTATAATTAATTCCAAAATCTTATTCCAAATTTATCTGGACCCTTAATCTGTTCATAACTTTCTAGGATCAAAGTCTTATATAGCTTTTTGCTGTTTATTTCATTTTTTAAAATTCTTAAACTTATGTTTAAAAGTTTCTTTCATTAAGTATTGAAGGAAAACTCACCCAGCGTTTTCAGACTTGTTGATCCGAAGGTCTCTAACAGCTTAAAAGTAGTTAACAAGCAATTTCCAAAAGTAATTTAAAAAGGAAGTTTGCGAACTTAGTGTCCTTTAAAAGGCATCAACCATGGTTGCAAGCAAGATGGCTATTCCTGTAATCTCCCAGCACTCAGAATCCACTGGGGACTGCTGTCTTTCGGTCTCCTCATGAGGAGCAACTATTCAGAGCGCATGTGACTGGCCCAAGGTCCTCCAGCTGGTTTGTGTTAGCAGATTGCTAGGAAAGCCTTTGGCCCAGGAGAGATCAGAAAAGTCACACACCAGGCATTTCTATAAAAATAATTTTATTTACAGAAAACGAACATATTTAAAGGCTTCTGCATTCTTACAGGCTCTCAGTGAGAGCTGCTTAACTCTCTACATGCCTACACAGAAGGGAAACAGAAACTAAAAACAAGTCCAGGCAAGTTCTTCCCCAGGTGCAAAAATTAACATCTGAAAAGAGGACAATTAAATTCAACCTCTTCACCCAGCCAAAATGATTAGTTACCATAGTAACCTTAATCTGTAGTAGAAAACATATTAACAGTTTGTGCCCAAGACAGAATTAGCACTTACGGTCTCCTGGTTTCTACCCTGGTGCCTTAATTGTTCTAGCCAGTTTCAATTAATTAAAAAAATACTTTTAGCACTCTATGCTCAAAACACCTGGATGTGTGTCCTGGAGTGTGATAATGTGATAACTTAAATACATTTACATGATATGCAATTACCCTTATTCCCAATATAGCCTAATGTCCTCTTTTAAAAAGGATACTTACCCAGTTTATTATTTTTATTATGTTCCTATAAATATATGAGTTTGATTGTTGCAAGAACAAAGAGTGAACAGATTTTATTTATCTCCTTAAACGCTAATTTCCAAAACTGTTGGATCATTGTATAATCCACCAAATGTACCAGTATTACACGTCTCTTCCAACCATCCTTAAATATAAATCTTAATACACCATATGTGTATTAGTTTCAGAGAGCTTTTCCTAATTCTTCCAGATAGTTTTTAAAAGTCTCTGCCTCCATAAATTATTTTGTATTTTGTCACCTTTATTTTTGCCAAGCTCCTGTTCCCATAAGCAATCTGTTTGCATTCCAGAGACCTTTAATAGAACACTACAGGTTTTTTTTTTACTGCCCCTTTATAATGTTCCTTTTCTTCAAGAATAATTATTTCAAAGTCAGTGAGAGGATTTAAAAGTATTTCCTGGATAACTTTATCTTTAGGAATGGTAGCATTTACAAATGTTGTAGCCAAATTAGTCCTAAGGTATTGGGTTTCTGCTTTATCTCTCTATTAAATATTGTTCCTCCAATAAAGCAGTCTTCTAATCTTTATAGATTTGCTGGTTTCCATCTCTGTCTTTACAGCATTTAAATTTTCTAGAGAAGACTGAGGAGAGGCATTAGTGCAGAAGGCTAAGGTGCTAAATTTGAGTGTCATTATATTAGGAAATCCTCCTCTTCCTCCTGAGGGCTTAAGGTATAATATTTTCTATTTGTGATTGTTTTTTCTGAATACAAATTTTATTGATATCCGTTGTCATGAAGTTAGGGTTTTCCTATTTAATGAGACTAGCAATATTTTAAAAAGCTATAATAATTTAGGGAGTATAAACATTTTTAGGGATGCAGTTTTCCCTAAAATAGATAGATTTAATTAATTCCATGACTTAAATTAACTTTTAATTTTATGGATTGACAAATTACAAATTAGAACACACGATTGGGAATTAAAATTGCAAGATATTTTATGTGGCCATGACAAAGCTAAAGTAATATCCCGTTCTGTAGCTTGTGGGCTATGTTGATGAACAGTGCCCCAGTCTTTTTTTAGATCTATTTTTAATCCCACTATCTCCACATACTTTCTCAATAACCAAGGGGAAATTCTTGTTTGGCTTAGGGAGCATGCAAGGAATGTCACAAAGATACTCTACCTTTGGGTGGGGGGTATTATTACTGCCTATATTTAAATTTTCGGTGTTAACTTTTCTGCAACAGCAATCCATGAGCTTTTTGGAAACTTGAAGCTGGAATTCCATGATATTACCACACATTCACTATTGTCATCCATTGTGAACACCCCACTTGCCTATTTCTATAAACCTGAAGATCTTGAAGGAAAAGGGTCATGGGAAAGATCCCTTATACAACCTTCCTGTTGTTCTCCCAGTCATTAATGGACCAGAGGGAAGAAAGATTCAGGCTCACAGATACTGACAAGTGGAATACTCACATTGGATGTGCTGGTCAAATGAAGTTTTCTTGCTCTCCCTGCTTCCCCAGATTTGATCATCTTGACAATCCTCAGAAATGGGTAAATTTAGGTTATAATATAATAACTGCGAAGATCACTAGAGAACTTCAGGGGTGTGTATAAACTTTAAATCTAGGAAACCTAGGCTCACATTCATACTCACTCCTGAAATTCTGATACTTCTCTTGCTAAGTCTTCCATTAGGTCCAGAAACCCAAGTTTTTCTTACAACATTTATGGTCCCCTAGCAGCTCTCTGGCTGTAAATATTAATGCATTTAGCTGGGAGTAAACATGTACTGAGCATATTAGTTTCATGTGTTACTGTTTAGGTGCTATGGCATGTGATTTCCCCCAATAATAGTTTCCTTCCACTGTTTAGTTTGCTATCATATTTCATGTTTCCTGGAAGCCATCATGTGAATTGCATGAGCATTTGGTAAGATGGAACTGCAGAGACCAGCAGGGAAAGAATTTTCTCATTCGTTGTCAGAAACATTTCAACAATCAATCTTGCTTGATTTCCAGAACTGGAATTCTAGAGATGTGACCCCAAGCACAAATGTGCCATTTTTATCATGATGGTCTGAGGCTGATATTTTCCCTTTTAATACGTAGTTTCCATAGTAAAACAGTAACATTCTTTTTTACATCAGTTAATGCAACTGCCAAACCTTTTCTGAAATATTGCAGGCCATCAGTATTTTGACAAATGGAGCTGTTAGTTCTTCTCATTTAACAAGGTGACAGTTTAATTTCTAGTCACTTTCTCAGCATTTGATGCTCACATTGCTGACAGTAGAGACTTTAAAAAAACTGGTTGGGGAGTTTTTTTTTTTTAGCAACAGAACAATTTTTGCTGCTATAATGAAAGTACTTTCTCAGCAACCGTCAGTAAATAATTTTTTCTATCTGTACAAGTCTGTACAGGTCTTCTTTCCTTTTTGATGTGTGGCACCTACTGCTTCCTACAAAGAATGGACCTGCTGTGTAAAGGAACTTATTTTACATTTTCTGTACTTGTATGTATAGATAGATATAAACTGTACTTACATGTTTGTTAAATATTCCAGTCTGGGCAGATGAAAAATAAACTCTGTAATAATTAAAAAAAAAAGTAAACAGTGCAGTGAGGTTCCTCTGCTTTATTTTGAGATTAATTTAAAGTCACAAAAGCATTAGCATGCTTTGGTCAGCTAATATCCCATTCCAAAACTGTTCTGTACCATATATTTTAACTTTGTAATGTACTGTGCATTGATATTTGTACTATAAGTTCTTCTGTTGTTCACCTCATTGTTTTCTCTCCACAATGCATTTATGGTTACATTTCCTAAATCTCTGTTGTTGTTTATTCGTTTAGTCGCTTCTGACTCTTCGTGACTTCATGCACCAGCCCACGCCAGAGCTTCCTGTCGGTCGTCAACACCCCAGCTCTCCCAGGGATGAGTCTGTCACCTCTAGAATGTCATCTATCCATCTTGCCCTTGGTCAGCCCCTCTTCCTTTTGCCTTCCACTCTCCCTAGCATCAGCATCTTCTCCAGGGTGTCCTGTCTTCTCATTATGTGGCCAAAGTATTTCAGTTTTGCCTTTAATATCATTCCCTCAAGTGAGCAGTCTGGCTTTATTTCCTGGAGGATGGACTGCTTTGATCTTCTTGCAGTCCAAGGCACTCTCAGAATTGTCCTCCAACACCACAGTTCAAAAGCATCGATCTTCCTTCTCTCAGCCGTCCTTATGGTCCAGCTCTCGCAGCCATATGTTACTACGGGGAACACCCTTGCTTTAACTCTGTGGACCTTTGTTGTCAGTGTGATGTCTCTGCTCTTAACTATTTTATCGAGATTTGTCATTGCTCTTCTCCCAAGGATTAAGCGTCTTCTGATTTCCTGACTGCAGTCAGCATCTGCAGTAATCTTCGCACCTAGAAATACAAAGCCTTTCACTGCGTCTACATTTTCTCCCTCTATTTGCCAGTTATCAATCAAGCTGGTTGCCATAATCTTGGTTTTTTTGAGGTTTAGCTGCAAGCCAGCTTTTGCACTTTCTTCTTTCACCTTCATCATAAGGCTCCTCGGTTCCTCTTCGCTTTCAGCCATCAAAGTGGTATCATCTGCATATCTGAGATTGTTAATGTTTCTTCCAGCGATTTTAACTCCAGCCTTGGGTTCCTCAAGCCCAGCATGTTGCATGAAGTGTTCTGCGTACAAGTTGAATAGGTAGGGTGAGAGTATACAGCCCTGCCGTACTCCTTTCCCAATCTTAAACCGGTCCGTTGTTCCGTGGTCTGTTCTTACTGTTGCTACTTGGTCGTTATACAGATTCTTCAGGAGGCAGACAAGATGACTTGGTATCCCCATACCACTAAGAGCTTGCCACAATTTGTTACGGTCCACACAGTCAAAGGCTTTAGAATAGTCAATAAAACAGAAATAGATGTTTTTCTGAAACTCCATGGCTTTTTCATTATCCAGCGGATATTGGCAATTTGGTCCCTAGTTTCTCTGCCTTTTCTAAACCCAGCTTGTACATCTGGCAATTCTCGCTCCATGAATTGCTGAAGTCTATCTTGCAGGATCTTGAGCATTACCTTACTGGCATGTGAAATGAGTGCCACCGTTCGATAGTTTGAACATTCTTTAGTGTTTCCCTTTTTTGGTATGGGGATATAAGTTGATTTTTTCCAGTCTGATGGCCATTCTTGTGTTTTCCAAATTTGCTGGCATATAGCATGCATTACCTTGACAGCATCATCTTGCAAGATTTTGAACAGTTCATCTGGGATGCCGTTGTCTCCTGCTGCCTTGTTATTAGCGATGCTTCTTAAGGCCCATTCAACCTCACTCTTCAGAATGTCTGGCTCTAGCTCATTGACCACACCATCAAAGCTATCCTCGATATTGTTATCCTTCCTATACAGGTCTTCTGTATATTCTTGCCACCTTTTCTGGATCTCTTTTTCTTCTGTTAGGTCCTTGCCATCTTTGTTTTTGATCATACCCATTTTTGCCTGGAAGTTACCTCTGATGTTTCTAATTTTCTGGAAGAGGTCTCTTGTCCTTCCTATTCTATTGTCTTCTTCCACTTCCATGCATTGCTTGTTTAAAAATAATTCCTTATCTCTTCTGGCTAACCTCTGGAATTTTGCATTTAATTGGGCATATCTCCCCCTATCACTGTTGCCTTTTGCTTTCCTTCTTTCTTGGGCCACTTCTAGTGTCTCAGCAGACAGCCATTTTGCCTTCTTGGTTTTCTCTTTCTTTGGGATGTATTTTGTTGCCACCTCCTGAACAATGTTGCGAACTTCTGTCCATAATTCTTCCGGGACCCTATCTACTAAGTCCAGTCCCTTAAATCTATTCTTCACCTCCACTGCATATTCCTTAGGAATATTAGTGAGCTCATATCTAGCTGATCTGTGAGTCTTCCCTAATCTCTTTAGTCTGATCCTAAATTGTGCAATAAGAAGTTCATGATCTGAACTACAGTCAGCTCCAGGTCTTGTTTTTACCGACTGTATAGATGTCTGCCACCTTTGGCTGCAAAGGATGTAGTCAATCTGATTTCGGTGTTGTCCATCTGGTGAAGTCCATGTATAAAGCCGTTTCTTAGGTTGTTGGAAGAGAGTGTTTATTATGCAGAGTGAATTGTCTTGGCAAAATCCTATCAGCCTATGTCCTGCTTTGTTTTGTTCTCCCAGGCCATGCTTACCTGTAATTCCAGGTGTTATTTGACTACCCACCTTAGCATTCCAGTCTCCCGTGCTGAAAATAACATCTCTTTTAGGCGTGTTGTCCAGTAGGTGCTGCAGATCCTCATAGAATCGCTCTACTTCAGCTTCTTCAGCATCTGTGGTTGGGGCATATATTTGGATCACTGTGATGTTAGATGGCTTGCCCTGAATTCGAACTGAGATCATTCTATCATTTTTTGAATTGTATCCAAGCACTGCTTTAGCCACTTTACTATTAATTATGAAGGCTACTCCATTTCTTCTGTGGTCCTCTTGTCCACAGTAGTAGATCTGGTGGTCATTTGATGTGAAGTGGCCCATTCCAGTCCATTTCAGTTCACTGACGCCCAAAATGTCTATCTTTAATCTTGACATCTTAATGTTTAATTTATCTCTTTCATGAATTGTTGTGCGTGAATTGTTCGTGAATCTAGTGTAAGACAACAGTCCATTCTTAAATTTTAAAATGAGATACACAAGATAACTAAACTGTGATCACTAAGATTGTACAAAACATCTTCAGCTTGTTTAAAATGGCAGTGTTTCCACATACATTAATCCTGGATTAATTTTTGTGCATAATTGTTTACTTGTGTTTAGTTGTCCATTTACCTTTGTATGGAGCCCAGCATCTGATAATTTCCCAAGAATCTTTGGTCATGGTTTCATCTCTGCCACCCATTGTAGCATATCATTTTTAAAACACAGACATTGTTTAATATGCACAGCATTAAAATGAAGTAATTTCTGCATCCAATTCCAACTGAAAGGAGAAAGGGGTTTTGTAGTTTATAATCTCTTCCTTTTATTATAACAAACCTGAAGTAGTTTCTTTTGTTGTTCCTAGCATCCTTGACCAATATCAACTCTTTCTGAGCTTTTAGTTTTTCTGACAACATCACTACAACTTCACGTTCTCTGCATATTTGATCACCTGCCTTTCCACTGCCTCTCTAAGCAAGTCAAGGCACACTGACTTATTCTAATGTCCTAAATCTTTTCCTCACTGGAATTTTAGCAGTTTTGCTTTTTTAGGAATTCTAACATCTTGAACCCCTTTAAAATCATTTTATTTAAAATCTGCTTTTTAAAAAAATCAAAGCTATGTGTTTGACTGCGGTCAGCTTTAGTGATTCTTGAAATCAAGAATCCTAGTATTCTATGTATAGTAAGCTATTTCTATTTTTTAAATCAATTTTCCCTTTTAGTTATTATCAGTTCAAAGAAGTTGATCCTTTTCTTCCTTCCTCCATTCCTTGAAGGAGAAAGTTGGCAGCAAGACAAGTTAAGAATTTCCTGAAGGAGCTATGCTTGGCAGAGTTTGTCTCCCAAGAGATGTTAGGCTAAATAAAGTCCCACATCACTACTATTTCACATCCTTTGGAATAACTGCAATTTGCTTTTAGAAAGCAGTATCTATAACATTTCTTCTTGGTTGGGTAAGCAATAATAGACATCATCAATAGTATTCATTTTATTTGTTTTTCCACTTTATTTTAGTGCAGGGTTTTATATACTGCCCATTTCCACAGCAATTGAGGTGACTTACAAACAAAATATATATAAAAAGAGGCATACACAATATCAGCTACCTATCTAATAGGTAGCCCACACATTATTAGGCCTCTAATACTCAGCAGAACAATCTGGTTTTAAGCAATTTGTAAAAGGTAAGGAGGTTTGGGATGTTTTGCATTTCAGGAGGCAAGATATTCCATAGCATAGGGCAGCTACAGAGAAGCCAGATCATTGCCCCCCACCCCATTGTCTTTATGTGGGGTAGAAACCCTTAGTAACACACCTTGCAGGAATATATGGGTCAGGCCAGATCTTCCCATGAATAGGCACACTATTCTCATTTAGATTTCTCCTTATTAAATTAGTATTGTCATGAATTCAAGGTATAGTACAGATACTCTGTCAGGTACCTGCCCTATGAAAAAATCCTAGGTACAAGATGAAACGAGATAAAAGGAAATACTGGTAATGAGCCAAGAGGCAATCTCAGGGACGAAAACTGGGAGAATTACCTAAAAATTACGAATGAAAGCATGCTGGTCGTCCTCTTCTATTTCCTTGAATCTTTCCCAGCATTAGAGCCTATTGCTGATACTTCATCCCAAAGTATGAATGATTTCTCTCAGAGTCTTCATATAAATATTAAAAGCATGGGGGTGAGATTTCAACCTGGTGCTGCCTAGACTGGAAGAGCCAAGGATTTGATTGCTCTTCTCCCATGTGCACCAACAGGTACAGTCCATCCAAGTGCTTTGAAATGGCTGTGATGCAGAAGTAGTTCATATTTCTTTTAGAGATTCCAGTAACCACTGTAGAATGAGCAACAAAGTGTAGATCACTTTTACCTGACAATAAAAACTTGAGCTCTGCACTGTGTCCCAAATTGATCCAAGTATCTTGGAGAGCACTAGGAATACTACAGTTCAACCCTGAGCTACAGATATTCTCTTCTGTTGATCCAAATAGAGTAAAAGTGTTATCCAACTTGGTGAGATGTGGCAGGATATTTTATTTATGTGTCACATTTTTAGGCCATAACCCTATTCCAACCCTATTCCAAGCTAAGCTGCCCAGAAGCCAAGCTATTCTAGGCTTCTGGGCGGCTTAGCAAAATTAAAACACAATAATAATTTCTCTCTCTCTCTCTTTCACTCACTCACTCACGTGCCTACAGTACATCCACCACTAGAAGGGGACCCATCCAAATCACTTAGCCGCAGGCATAGAGAAACAACTACATTTTTAAAGATTGCCTGAAGGCAGGCAAGGCAAGGACCATGTAGATCTCCATTGGGGAAATGCTGTTCTAAAGGGCAGGTGCAGTAGCAGAGAAAACCCACCTCCTAGGTCCCATTAGATGGCATTATTTAATTCATGGGATCAGGAGCAAGCCATCCTTGTTGGAGCAAATAGGACAGGAGATACTACAGAAGACAGTTTCTCAAATAGGCCCTATGCCATCACCAATAAAGTTATCACTTTATGGATGATAACCAGCACTCTGAATTGCACCTGGAAGCCAATTGGCAACAGTGCAGCTCATGTAGCAGGGTGTTACATGGGTGTAGAATGGCTTGCCCATCACTGTGGTGCTGTATCCTGGACCAGCTCTAATTTCTGAGCAGCCTTCAAGGGCAGCCCCATGCAGAGCTGTAATCTAACAGCATGTTCTAATATAAAACATACCACTAGTTTCAAATGGTAAACATGTTTATAATTTTGTACTGAGTTTTAAATAAAACAGTGAATTGAAAACAATGAGCAATTAAAATGAGAATGATATATTGAGCTGGCTGACAAATGTTTTCTAGTGCACTAATTTGCATATATATTCAGATGTTAATTCCACTGCATTTATGGGATTCCCACAAATGAATGCACAAGACAGCTGTACTAGGTAGATGAAATGTAGACATGTGAAAAAGTAGGTAGAGCAAATGGTACCAGATGAAAAACTAGGCAAATAAAATGAAAAAGACCTCAGAATAGCAATATAGCCAGTAAACAAGGGTTGACTAAATTTGTATGGAACAATAACTTTTGTTCTTTTCTTTTCTGCAATAGCAAAATAGACCAGAAATGGTATGTGTAGTGTGTCAGCCAAAGGTAAGATCTGTTACATTCATTTTGTATGTGAAAGGGCTAACGCAGTTCTTTCATGGCAACAGTGGAGAATATATGTAGCTCAGGGTTTATTGAGTTCAGGTTGTTTTCTGAGTTTACAGACATTTTATTATCAGGCTAGGTAACATCAGTGCATAGAGGAATGAATTTTGCTGGCTGTTTATAAATGGGAGCTTGCCTTACTGGCATTTAATGGGGTATTGTTCCTTCCTTTATTGTCTTCTGTTTATCTGATGCTGGTTCCTGCTTATCTGGGTGGTGGTTACTAGGGTATGATGAAAAGGGATGTGCTTAAGGCTGTTTGCTCCTTTCTTTAACCTTTAGTCTTTGCGTTTTTGAAGGATTTATAGATGGAGCTTATTTCAGCGTGTCTGTTAATGGCTGATTTGTCAGAGTGCCAAGCCTACTGGAATTCTCTTGTATTTTTAGATCTGTCTTGGTCTAAAATGTCTACAGTTTCCCAATTAAAATTGTGTTTTGAAATCAAGACGTTTTTGTCATGTCTTTTGGCTGACAATTGATGTTCATGGATGAGTTCTGCTAATCTTCTACCTGTTTACTCTACATATTGTTTTTCACGCCCTTGCATTGTATGTTATAGATGACTACTGTTTTGACTCCTTTGGCTGTTGGATCTTTGGATGCACTTAGGATGCTTTGGATAGATTTTGTTGGTTTATTAGCTACCTGATGCCAAGAACTGTTGGTAGTTTCTGAGATGTTTTGATGTATGGCAGTATAATCCTTTTCATGGATTGTGTGGGTTGTATTGCATAACTGGTTTAAATGGATAGACACATGGTTTTGTGAGTTGTGTAACTGGTTACATGGAGAGACACTTTTTTGATTTAGTTTAATGGGTTTCCATTGCATTGAAACATGTTATACTATATATACATTATTTCTGGTTTTGTTCTGATTTATTCTAGTGTGTTTTTGCATGTCTGAAGAGGGCTGTTACACAGCTTATTTGGGTTGGGTTGGGTTGGGTTGTTGAGCAATCCAAGCTAATTTATTTATTTTATTTATTTTTTAAATTTCTATTACCACCCATCTCCCCCAAAAGAGGGGGACTCTGGGCAGTTTACAATAAAATCAGAGTTAAAATCATAAAATATAAATTACAATATATAAACTAATAAATAAGAATAGAATAGATAGCAAACCCAAGGGGCGAAGCTCTTATTCGGTGGGGAGAAATCTATTGTGCTAGCCACCCCCAGGAAGAGCTGCTACCTCTCCCACCCCAGGCAAGGCAGCAGAACCAGGTTTTCAAGTTCTTCTGGAAGGCTGGGAGTGAAGGGGCCTGCCTCACCTCCCAGGGCAGAATGTTCCAAAGGGCGGGTGCCACTGCAGAGAAGGCCCGCCTCCTGGACCCCGCCAGGTGGAATTCCCTTACCGGCGGGGTTTGCAGCATGCCCTCTCTACATGACTGGGTGGGACAGGTCAATGTTAAGGGGATGAGACAGTCCCTCAGGTAACCTGGCCCCATGCCATGTAGGGCTTTAAAGGTCATAACCAACACCTTGAATTGGACCCGGAAGCAAACTGGCACCCAGTGCAGCTCGTGCAGCAAAGGTGTTATATGTGCCGATCTAGGGGCACCAAGAATAGCCTGCGCGGCTGCATTTTGGACCAGCTGAAGCTTCCAGATACTCTTCAAGGGTAGCCCCATGTAGAGAGCATTGCAGTAGTCTATATGGGAGATGACCAGGGCATGAGTGACTGTTCGGGGGGCTTCTCGCTCCAGGAACGGGCCTAACTGGCACACAACCCGAAGTTGAGCAAAGGCCCTCCTGGCCACGACTGCCACCTGCTCTTCAAACAGGAGTCGTGAGTCCAGGAGAACCCCCAAGTTACGCACTGGGTCTGAATGGGGTAGTGCAACCCCATCCAGAACTAAAGGTGACAATTTTACGGAAGCAGAGGAGCCATCAACCCACAGCCACTCCATCTTACCAGGGTTCAGCTGAAGCCTGTTGTTCCCCATCTAGACCCCCAAAGCCCCCAGGCACTGAGAAAGGGCAGCCACCGCATCACTTACCTCACCTGAGATGGAGATATATAACTGAGTATCATCATATTGATGATACCTCATCCCATGGTGATGGATGATCACACCCAGTGGTTTCATGTAGATGTTAAATAGGAGGGAGGAGAGAACCAAACCCTGCGGAACCCTGCACAAGAGGGGTCAAGGGCCGGATCTCTCATCTTTCACCACCAATTGGGACCAGCCCTGGAGGAAGGAGGTGAACCAGCATAAGACTACTCCACCCACCCCCAACTCCCTGAGCTGTCCCAGAAGGATACCATGGTCGATGGTATTGAAAGTTGCTGAGAGGTCAAGAAGAGCCAGGATGGATGCACTCCCTCCATCCCGTTCCCGCCAGAGATCATCCATAAGTGCAACCAATGCAGTCTCTGTCCCATATCCTGGCTTGAAACCTGACTGGAAGGGGTCTAGATAATCCGTTTCATCCAGAATCCTCTGGAGTTGTAATGCCACCACTTTCTCAACTACCTTCCCCAAAAAGGGGAGGTGGGAGACGGGACAAAAATTGTCCAACACAGTAGGGCCCAGTGATAGTTTCTTGAGGAGGGGGTGTACCAGCACCTCCTTGAAGGCAGCCGGAAACACCTCCTCTCTCAAGGATGTATTAACCATCACCTGGACCCAACCACATGTCGCCTCCCATGCTGCCTTCACCAGCCAGGAAGGACATGGGTCTAGCTGATGTGTGGTGGCATTTACAGTCTGGAGGATCCCATCCACTTCCTCAGGGCCAACAGGATCAAACCGTTCCCAGATAACAGGGTAAGTACGTTCCCTTGGCATCTCCCCAGATTGTGCCTCACACTTAGAATCCAACGTAGAACGGATCTGAGCAATTTTATCCTGCAGATGCTCAAAAAACTCCTCTGCACGGCCCTGTAAATGGATCACCGAATCCCCCTTACCCAAGAGGGATTGGGTAATCTTAAACAGGGCTGTGGGGCGACATTCTGTGGATGCAATAAGAGCAGAGAAATATTGATGTTTTGATGCTCTTACTGCCACAAGGTAGGCCTTAATAGCGGCTCTAGCTTGTGTTTGGTCAGATTCAGTCTTTGTCTTCCTCCAGCGGTGCTCTAGACGTCTCTTGATCCTCTTCAGAACCCACAATTCCTCCATAAACCACGGGGAGTGCTGGGTCGGATGGGGCAAGAGAAGTCGCACAGGTGCAATCCTGTCCAAGGCCCTAGCCGCCTCCCTATTCCAGGCCATGGTTAGGGCCTCCGCTGGACTGTGCAGTAGATCCTCGGTTATAACTCCCAGCTCCCTCTGAAACCCCATAGGGTCCATCAGTCGCCGGGGGTGGACCAATCGAGTGGGGCCTGCCTCCCTGCGGAGTGGGGTAGTACCAGAGAATCTCAAGGCCACCAGGGTGTAATGTGACCATGACAATGGGGACAGATCTAGCTCTCCCCTCAGATCACATTGCCACTGTTCTGACAAGAAAACCAAGTCTGGGGTGAGGCCACTGTCTCGAGTCAGGTCCCAAATAATCTGGGACAGGCCCATGGCTGCTGTGGTGGCCATGAACTCCCAAGCTGCCTCCGAGGCACACCCCAGGAATGGCAGATTGAAGTCCCCCAGAACCACAAGCCTGGGGTACTCCACCACTAGCCCCAAGACGGCCTCCAGCAGCTCAGGCAGAGAGGTTGCTATGCAGCAAGGAGGCTGGTACAGCAGCAACACTCTGAACTGTTCTCGGGCACCCAACTTGAAGAACAGGGTCTCACAACTGGCCACTTGTGGAGCAGCACCCCTGAAGGCCACTAGAGACTCTCGGATCACAACTGCTACCCCTCCTCCCCTGCCCTGGCATCTCGGCTGATGCCATACCTGAAACCCGGCTGGGCACATTTCTGAAAGAGCTACCCCCACTTCTGGGCCCAGCCAGGTCTCAGTAATACACCCCAGGTTCGCCCCCTCCTCTATGATTAAATCACATATGAGGGGGACCTTGTTGTTAACTGACCTGCTGTTAAGCAGCAGCAGCCAGAAGCTGGGGCCCCCAAGGATCTGCTGACCAGGGCCTGGGTCTGAACGCAGAGGGCCGGAACACGCCACCGGTAACAAACACTGGGGGTGTCTTCCCCGAAGATGGCCCACCCTTCGGTTCCCGCCATAACATCCCTGGCCCATCACCACGTCAATCAGATGACCTGCCCTGCAGCCCCCAGAGTTTCCAGGCCCAGTTGCCTCCAATCCTGGACCTCCAGAAACTCTGGATTGAAACAAGGGTCCCCTCCCCCACATCCTCCCACACATAAAGACCCTCAAGTGATGGCAGGCTCCCCCAGCACACCAGCTCCTGCTCTCGGCGCTGTTTGGGCCTAACAACCACACACACTTGCTGTGCCCCCCTGGCCTCTCTCACTGGTCACAGGGGGGCACCCCACCCGCTTCTACCCACCTCCTATCTCTTACTTAGGGGTGGGTACTCTTACATAAATGACATATAATCCTGGGCTCCCCCCACATATTTCACACCTGAGGGGGAGTATCCCACTTACACAGATGGGACCCTAAAAATTCTCTGCTGCCTCCAAGCAATTGAGGAAGCATACAGTCCTCCACTCCAACACTCATTCCTTCTTACTGCTGGGGTCTGCCACACCTGTTGGGTCCTTGCCTTGTTAGAATCCGTGGGGTGTTGTGCCAAGCCGTTCTATTACCCAAGTCCCTTATGTCGTCCGACCGGCCCTTCCACGTTGCCAAAGTCCACCAAGCTGCCGCGGCCCACTCCTCAACGCTGGGACTCACCGCCTCAGCAGAGCCAATTCTCCACGAAGGGACTCGCCGCCTGCCAAACCCCCACTCCAGGAGTCTACCATTCCACCAGTCCCCAGACAAGGGTTCGCAGGGCTCTTCCCAACACCCCCAGGTCTGCCAAGGCCTGCCGGAATCCACCTGAGTCCATTGCTACCACCAGGCCTGCTGCGCTCCGCTGCTTCACCACTCCTCTCGGAGGCCTTGCTGCAAGGCCCGTCCCACTCTGCCGTTGCTTCCAGGCCACCAAGGGTCCGTCGGCATCTACAGGTCCTGCCAGAGTCCAGCACAGTCTGTAGAGGGTCACCCAAGCTCACCCAAATCCCCCCATACTGACAATAAAGTACTTAAGTAAGGTCTTTTTATCTTATTTTCTCAGTAATACCCAAAATAGTATGAGTCAACACCTTGAGTTAGGTTTGGAAGTTTACAGTTAGCTAATAGTTTATCATAGACTGGTATATTCTGTAAGTGTTGTGTTGTGTGAAGAAATTAAGATCTCTCACCCCCCTGCCATACTGTCTTTCTCAAACACTGTTTCCTGCCATTGCGTCTTCTCCTTGAGCAAGGTAAAAGGTTAGAAATTAAGCCTAACTGCTTAGACAAAAGATTTGTCTCCTCCCAAGGAAATTAGCACAACCCATTCAGACAAACATTCTTCCCAACCAAACAGATTTCCATAATCATATAATAAAATACTCCCTCCAAGGTGAACATTCCAAGCTAGTAGACAAAGCCACAGCCCAGCAGGGAACTTGGATTATCAGAACAGAAAACCACAAACAGCAGGGGGCCTGACCACAGAGCGCCTCCTCTCTGAACACCGGTAAACTGCACTTTCTTAGAATTCCTGGAGAGCGCCCCCTGCGAAGAAACCGGCGCCCTCTCAGAAGTTCCTAGGGGGTGGGAACACCTTTGCATAACAACAGCAAGCTTTCCTATATAAAGAGCTTGTGGGGAGAATACAAGCATGGCTACCTGTGACAGCTGATTGCTCTGTACTTCATGCTCTCAGACAGTAAAGTTTATCTCTGTTCGAGCAATCGCCTAAAAACTTTCATTCCTGGCTCGGAATGGACCTGGTAAGATTTCTTCCAACAGTGATTTAATCAAATAATGTACAATAACGTGGGATATTTGTGGAATCTCTTGATCTTATTTCCAGAAATGCTGTATCATTTCTTCAGAGGAAATCTACGCAGTCACTTTTGTAATTATATTGTATTATAAATAATACATAATACAATATAATTCGTTTGTCTTGTAAATAATTTGTTCTTTTTAAGAAGTAACATCCATAGCCATCTGAGGGTCATGTTGAAGGTACAGTATATGCTACGAAGAAAAATCACAAAAGAATCTAATCAGACATGAGGAACTTAAAATTATTATATTGCTTCTAGAATTCTACCATTCACCTATATAGAGACAATATCATCCTCTTTAGTATTCAGAGTTTGGATTAAGTACATAATAGTCCTATTACTGGCTCATTTTTTAAATGGTAATATAACATCATTTTTTTTAGCTTTTCAAGGCATGCTGATCTGAAGGTATGTTACAGCAGATTTCCGAGTACAGTAAAGCTGCTGTTGATATTGCCAAACAAATCTAGTTTGACTAGTGTGGAATTTTTTTGCCCCAAATTAAGATAACTTGCATTTTGCTTAAATGAACCTTGTGTGGCTTTTACCAGCTGACGCTCTGTGATTACACTTGGGAAGGATTATTGTTGTGACTCTTCAGGCTAAGGGTCTTTTGAAACTTGATAAAAATGAAGCTTTAATTATGGGGTTTGTTGACTAAATGGTTTACTTTGAAAGAAACAATATTAATATGGTGTAATTACGGGTAAGAGATTATACCTCAAATTGTATTTATATCTGCATTGGAGAAATCGGAAATCATCTTTTGTTTCTTCACTTTTATAGTCTCTTCTTTGTTTGTTAGCTATCTTTTCTTGTTTCTCTATATTTGTTATATTGTATTTCAACTACATATATTGAAATTGAATATAGTTCTTATTAACAACAAAAATAAGGAACTTGATATGATCCGTCATTAAGGTTTTTTTTAAAAGAAATGTTCTTAGCTATGGGATCATGTTCCAGTAATACTGTAGCAGCTTGCACTGTTACAGTTCTGCTTCTAGGTTCCATTTGCATGGCATTGATTTACTTTAAAACTCTAAATAAACTCCCAAAATACTTTATCCATTACCTTCTGTATTATTCTTTTTGCTCCCAGGGGACCCTTCTTTCTTTTGCTATTTTCAATTTTTACTGCTATAATATATATAAAAAAGGAACAAAAACCCTGCAATAATGTAACTGCCACCAGAAAACAAAAATAACAAAAAATTATATAGATATATAAAGTGGTTTTAGATGGGTAAAACATCCACATAGACTCATATTAATCAGTCTTTCCATTTATGTCAATAAAAGCCAGTTCAAAGAGAGGGAACACATTTCTTCAATCCAGACTTTTTGGTTCAGAATGATAGTGCTTTCCAGCAATGCAAAACTGTATTTTTAGCTATGCTCCAAGGCCAGTGTCCAAAATGCTTCATGAATTGACACATTCCAAGTTTTATATGTATAATTGAGTATCATATTAACATCTTTAAACCTTGTTTCTCTTTTCTAAACCATTTCAACTGTTGGAAGGAAATCTTACCAGGTCCGTTCCAAGCCAGGAATGAAAGTTGTTAGGCAATTGCTTGAACGGAGAGTATTTTATTTTCCAAGAGCATGGTATAGAGTCTGCTGGTTGGAGGTGGCCATGCTTGTATTCTCCTCACAAGCTCTTTATATAGGAGAGCTTGGCTATTGTTATGTGAAAGTGTTCCCGCCCTCTAGGAACTTTTGGGAAAGTGCACCTAGCCAGTTTCCTGGCAGGGAGCGCGCTCTAGGAATTCTAGGAAAGTGCAGTTTACCTCGGTTCAGAGAGGAGGCGCTCTATGGTCAAGCTCCCTGCTGTTTGTGGTTTCCTGTTCTGATAGTTTAGGTTCCCTGCTGGGCTGTGGCTTTGTCTACTAGCTTGGAATGTTCACCTTGGAAGGAATCTTTTGTTATTTGATTATGGAGATTATTTGGCTGGGAAAGAATGTTTACCTTGAATGGGCTGGCTAAGTTGTGTGAAAGAGTGACTTTTTTTTTTTTACAAGGTCTCTGATTAAATCCGAAGGGAATTTTTTGTTTAAACAGTTGGGCTTCCTCTTACATTTTTTCCCTTGCATCCATCCCCTTTGCATTGGACCCATTCTATTTTGTAATCTTTAACCTTTTACCGTGCTCAGGGAGGAGAAGCAATGGCAGGCAGTCAGTGTTCTGGGGGGAGACAACATGGCGGGCAGGGAGAGATCTTAATTTCTTCCCACACAACAATAATGTCAACATTAGATCAAAATGGAACAACCATGGGGCAAGCCTAAATGGTATGTGTCAGAGTTCCCTCAGATACATCTCCAGCAAAGAAAGATTGTCTCCCAACCCTTCTTACACATATGCTGAGCTGGCCAATAAACATGAAAAATAAGCTGTGATGAATTAGTCTCCTCTTCAGTTCTTAAGAAATATAATTAATATAATTTAAAATACAAGACTATTAATTTGTTAAAATAGAGTATTCTAAGCCTGTATTCCAGAGCTCTTGATGATTACCAGTATTTCTAATATGTTTCATAATTTATACAATTAAACTGTAAGTTTAAACTCTTCAAAAGCTCCTTCTAGTACAAATAATGTAAGGGTTTTGAGAAGCTGCTAATGCATCTCTCTGTGAAATCAAAAGATATTTTAATTGAATATATTGATATTCAACAGCTTTAAGTAATACACATTCTTTATGCAATACATCAAATATTTTGAAGAAATCATTACCAATTCAGGAGTACTAATATAATTTCTGCCCAAATGTTCAAAAAATATATTTACCTGCAAATTTAAAATGGAGGTTGTCCCAGGCTGTCAATTTTTCATGTCAACAGGGATCCATCCCCAAATTCTCTAAATACTTCTTACAGCTTTAAATGCTGGGAAAGGAGAATCAAGCCTCTGCTGAATTATCAGGGGGTCTAGGTAATAATATTCCAGTTGTACTCATAATGTCTTTTGAAAAAATCAGTTGTATGCCACCACCACCCCAAAAAAAGACCAGTCAAAATATAAACCTCAGAGTAACATGGAAAACTTTGGAAATTTAAAATCTCTGTCTTCATGGAAACTAGTTTTTGAATTACCAGAAATGTATATTGGACTAGTCCATCTCTTTGGTAAGGAATCTCATCAGGAAAAGTAGATTTTTTTGCAAAAAAAATATTAGATTTTAAGTTACCCAATTTAAAAAGATCCTTCTCTTTTCAGATACACATCTAAGACCTTAAAATATGAAACAATTAAAGATAGCATAAATATAAAAACTGTATGCATTTTCAGGGGTTAAGGAAAATGGAATAAACAATCTCAGATTGAAACACTTTTAATACTTCAAAAAGGTCTTAGAAAAATAGGAACCCCCTCCCCCCAATTATTAATATGAAAATAAACAGACATTTCCAAAGATTATAAAAATTAGAACTAAAAACTGTGGACTTCAGAGGCAATATTCTACAACATAACAGACACTTATCCTTTAGTTAAGGAGTTCATCTGCTATTAAAATTATGTTTATTCAAGCTATTAATTTTTTTCTGATTCCCACTTGAGAAGATAATACATTTGCTCCCAAATCTGGTTTTGATTTTTTGATTATGTGTGATCAAATTGATGTTGACTCTTAGTGACCACATACTGTAGATAGAATAAAGAAAAAATTACTGGATAAAGGAAAAAAAGCTGATTTCTTATGTTTGTTAATTATCTAAGGAGGCAGGTCAGGAAAAATTATCTTCATTCTAGTATATTCTGAAGATATGGAATATCTTTTTGGAAGAACTGCAAAATTCTATTTTTGGATGTTGATTTAAGGAATTTAACTATAATTTTGAATAATAGTGAAAATCCATATATTACCTAGATTTTATTTCCAAATTATATTCAGATGGTAATGAAAAAAAGTTCAAGTAAGAAATTTTCCATAAAGACCACTAGGGGCTACTCTTACTCTGCCTTAAAAGAAAGCTCAAATTGTTTCTGCATAATGAACCTCGCATCCAAATTATTTTGTCTCGGAGCTCCACCATTTCTTTGATGTGTTTCTTATTAGTGTTTTCAAGTTGACCATTCTTAATGAAGGTATGGTCAGAGGAATACTGTATCTTAAAGGCTAATGCATAGTACACTGCAAGGTTTATGCCAGGCCCTTGATGGATAAAATCACTCAGATCTCTTCTAAAGTGGACTCTGACTCGGGTCACTGGGACAAGTTTTTCATCCATTAACTGGGTGGAGTTTGAACCTGTGAATCTTGAGAAAGTAGAGAAGATTTTCAGAGCTTTTAGCATGGTTACCCTCAGGTTAGATCCATGCCTCTCCTGCTTAGTCAAGGCCATCTGGGAGAAATCTTGTGGTTGGGTCCAAGTGATGGTGAATTCATCCTTGAATAATGGGGCGGTTCCCCTTGCCTGGAAGAGGTGGTGATGTGCCTTCTCCTTAAGAAACAGTCGCTGGATCCAATGATATTAGACATTTTTGTCTGGTCTCCCACCTCCCTTTTTGAGCAAACATTATAGAGATGCTCTCTGGCTGCATCTCCAGAGGGCTCTGCAAGAAATAAATTATCTGGACCCTTTTCAGTAAGGTTTCAGGCCAGGATATAGTACTGAGAAAGCATTGCTCTTACTTGTGATGCTATCTGGTAGAACTGGGACAGAGATGGTACAACTCTCCTGGTCCTGCTTGACCTCTTGGTGGCCATTACCATAAATCATGGTATCCTTCTGGACTTTGGGAGTAGGGGGCTCTGTTTTGTGTTCTCTGAGATTGGTATCAGTGTTGGGCAGAGGAGAGGAAGGGTAGGCTGAGCCTTATTCCTCAAGGATCAGTGCTCTTCCCTCTTCTGTTTAATATCTGCATGAGACTGCTCAGGGAACTAATCTGATGGCATGGGGTCAGCTATTACCGGTATGCTAGATGATACCCAGTTGTATATCTGGACCCCTGTCTGGCTTTGTGTGGAAGTGCTGTCTCAGTGTCTGGAAGCTGTTAGCATCTGGATGGCGAGGAATAGATTCAGGCTCAATCCTAGTAAAAATTAGAGGCTTTGGATCAGCTGTGCTGGGGATTTTCCATTTTTTGTTCTCCATTGGGTAGCATTTCTGAGGCAGAACTGGTGTGCAATTTGGACTCATGGCTATTCCTGGAAGAGTAAGTGGTACCTACAGCCAGGAGGCCTTTTGCGTAGAAAATCTGCCAATTGTGTCCTTCTCCTTTATTGGCAGAACCTGCTCATGGTCTCTCATGCCTAAGTTACCTGTCATCTAGATGTGCTGCAGATGGGGCTGCTTTTGATCAGTCAGAATATAGTAGAGAATGCAGCTCTGCAAGCAGTTATGGGCATACCTCAATATCCCTGTGTGACACCTATATTCTGTGAGCTGGTTACCACTGGGTTTCTGGGTACAATTCAAGGTGCTAGTTATCATCTATGGCTTGGGGTCTGGTTATCTATGGGATTGTCTTTCTGCTTGATCTATCAGATCTAACAGAATAAGCATGCACCGTCTTGTGGGATCCTGGAGGCATGCCTTCTCTGTTGTTGTTCCTGCTGTCTGGAATACTGTTCCTGTTCCCCAAAGGTTTGTTAAGTCCCATCCCTCCTCTGCTTTAGAAAGGCATTGAACACTTTGATTTTTGACCAGGCCACGGGCCAAGATGTTTTGTGATCCTACCAAGTGATGACTTACGAAAGATAGTTGAAACTGTTTTTTATATACTTCCCCGTAGTATCATTTCATTTTTATATCTTTTGCATTTGATTGCTTTTACTTTTAATGCAAGTTGTCTTGAGTCTTTCTGATTATAAATAGAATAAAATAGAAAAGAGTGAGAATTTTAATGGTTTATTAAATTTAAATTTAATGTTATTTAATTTTCTATTATCTACTGCCACTTAATACCTTTCCAGGATTTTAGCAGCCCACATTTGTTAGAGTCTATTATTACACATTTTATTCTTGAGAGAGCAGCCATTTGGCTTTGTTTTTGTATCTTTAAATGCACTTAGTTATATCCAAGACAGTCTTACAACATTGCATAACTTGGTACTGTTTTTCCAATGTTTCTAAGTAAGATGTGGAGTCTCCCTAATTACTAAGTATTGCAATGATTTTGTGTCCTGTTTAGTTGAAGAAGATTGGTGGTGGTGGCTTTGGGGAGATTTATGAAGCAATGGATCTTTTAACTCGGGAGAATGTAGCTCTGAAGGTTGAGTCAGCTCAGCAGCCAAAGCAAGTTCTCAAGATGGAGGTGGCTGTCCTAAAAAAACTACAAGGTAGGAGATAAAAATTATTATGGAAAGTATATAGAAGTCTCTGGAGTTTGTTTGCACTATGTCCTGCTTTGTGCTAAAACATATGACAGTGTATTTAAATATAAAATACAGCTTTTTTCTTACAGTATAATGAGGGATGTCAGTGACATCCCTATGTTGCAGTATCACATGATTTTCATACTGTTTTAACTATTGTGGGTTTTTCTACAAACTACATTAATTGTAGTTTGTCAGGAAAGTTTAGAATTTTCTGTTGGAGATTCTAACTTCCATATCCAAAGCTACAATAATTGTATTCCCTGTGAGAAAAAGCAACTCTTTTAGACAAGTTAAGATACGTTGTGGAGATGCATGTAAATCGTTTTTCCTACAATCCCAAGAGAACTACATGCTTCTGGTTTAGTCAGAAGGGAGTGCTTTTGTTACTGCAGCAAATGTTATAATACCAAGAACATAAATTAAACCAGTGCCAAATATCTTCTGTTTGCAAACATGCACCTGGCCAGGAACTGATAAAAATTATTTCTTTTTCCTCCCAGATATGTGCTATACAAACACTAGATTTATGGCCCTATGTTTCACCAGCCTGGGCAATAGGTACTTATTTGGGGAACGATTAGGACAAAATCTCATTCAGACTCTCAACTGATGAAGAATTATTACATTAAATAAATATTTGCTATTACACTTCGACAAAGTTCAAAAAGTTACTTTATATGGTAAAGATGTGGGAAATAAATATTTACGTATATGCAGAAGAGAAAGTGTCTTAGTTATTATGCCTATCTCTCTTATGGACTGACATGCTATTTGGGAGTATGAAAATTAGAAAAAAATAGTCAAATAACACTTTCCAACTATGGAGAAGAGGGCATTGCTATGGAAATCATGTAACAGTCCAACCTTGCTGATTGGAGGAAACTTGATAGCTAGGTTAATGGGGAGGTGGCAGAGGCAAAAATGTTCAATTCAGAGAAAGAAGAAAAAAAAAAGACAGCAAGAGCTAATTGTATTTACTATTCCAGTGAAAGAGAAAATACAAGTCTGCACTTCCGTTCCCTAAGAATTACTGTAAAAAGATAACATGCATTAGGCTATCTTTTACAGTCTTTTTTAATCTAAATTCAAATGAAGTGAAACACTTGAAGCTGCTTAAGCACAGTCCAGAGCACACAATTACCCAGAAAGAACCATGAAAGTAGCATTGTAAATGGAAGCTCTGGCATTGATTTGTGGGAATATTCAATATTCTATTCGAGGTTGAGCCAGTAAGGGGTCTTAGATATGAAACTGTTTGGTTAAAATGGAAATAGTCAGTGGTCAGAATTTACAATTTAGGTAGCTATTTCCCATGAGTTCTTCTTGCTTGATCACATGAGACACTAATTCCAAGCACTGCATGACAAGGATGTGATTTCCAGTGGCCAGTGAAGTAGCTAAAAATTGGCTGGGTAAAAATATCTTTTAGGTAGAACCAGGTGGGACTAGCAGGTGCTTTTTCAGGAGGTAACAATTAAGGCAAACAGCTCATTCTCTCTCAGATAGCAATAATGGGGCAAGAAAAGAATCCCAGGGTGATATCTTACAGCAGAGTACTGGGTAAAAACTACATGGAATGGCTTAGGAAACTAAATGAATCCTGGATCTCTGAGGCTTTTAATTTTTTTGTGATCCATTGAGCTTTGTACTTAGAAATCACAGGGATTCTGGAAGAATCTTTGAAAAACTCTCTTCTGATAGTGACAAGCTATCTGTATTCTGATTGATTATTGAGAATGGAATTTGCTTTTACACTTTGCAGGGAAAGATCATGTTTGCAGATTCATTGGCTGTGGAAGGAATGAGAAGTTTAACTATGTTGTTATGCAACTTCAGGTAAGCCTTTCTGCTTTGTTAAAAAAAAACTTCATAATTGTATTTACCAGGTCATCAATGATGATCTGGATTCTTATCCAGAGGACCAGTTTTATAGGCAAGCAAAAAATGTGGAAAGTTTCTTATCTTCTGAAATACCATACAGATGGAAAAGGACTAGCAAGGAGGAGTTGAAAGGGAATCACCTTCTCTTTCCCAGGTGTCACCTAAAAGTCTCAGGAGTTATACGTTTGGTGGCAATATAAGTTGATAAATAAATAAATAAACAGTATAATATCTCTCTCACATGCCAGTAAGGTAATGCTCAAGATCCTGCAAGGTAGACTTCAGCAATTCATGGATCGAGAATTGCCAGATGTACAAGCTGGGTTTAGAAAAGGCAGAGGAACTAGGGACCAAATTGCCAATATCCGCTGGATAATGAAAAAGCCATGGAGTTTCAGAAAAACATCTATTTCTGTTTTATTGACTATTCTAAAGCCTTTGACTGTGTGGACCGTAACAAATTGTGGCAAGCTCTTAGTGATATGGGGATACCAAGTCATCTTGTCTGCCTCCTGAAGAATCTGTATAACGACCAAGTAGCAACAGTAAGAACAGACCACGGAACAACAGACCGGTTTAAGATTGGGAAAGGAGTACAGCAGGGCTGTATACTCTCACCCTACCTATTCAACTTGTACGCAGAACACATCATGCGACATGCTGGGCTTGAGGAACCCAAGGCTGGAGTTAAAATCGCTGGAAGAAACATTAACAATCTCAGATATGCAGATGATACCACTTTGATGGCTGAAAGCGAAGAGGAACTGAGGAGCCTTATGATGAAGGTGCAAGAAGAAAGTGCAAAAGCTGGCTTGCAGCTAAACCTCAAAAAAAACCAAGATTATGGCAACCAGCTTGATTGATAACTGGCAAATAGAGGGAGAAAATGTAGACGCAGTGAAAGACTTTGTATTTCTAGGTGCGAAGATTACTGCAGATGCTGACTGCAGTCAGGAAATCAGAAGACGCTTAATCCTTGGGAGAAGAGCAATGACCAATCTCGATAAAATAGTTAAGAGCAGAGACATCACACTGACAACAAAGGTCCGCATGGTTAAAGCAATGGTGTTCCCCGTAGTAACATATGGCTGCGAGAGCTGGACCATAAGGAAGGCTGAGAGAAGGAAGATCGATGCTTTTGAACTATGGTGTTGGAGGAAAATTCTGAGAGTGCCTTGGACTGCAAGAAGATCAAAGGCCGACCAAGGGCAAGGTGGATGGATGATATTCTAGAGGTGATGGACTCGTCCCTGGGGGAGCTGGGGGTGTTGACAACCGACAGGAAGCTCTGGCATGGGCTGGTCCATGAAGTCACGAAGAGTCGGAAGCAGCTAAATGAATAAACAACAACATAATATCTCTCTCTGCGTTGTTTAATTATTAATTAGTACCACATTTCTAGAGGCCAAATGACTCCTTAGAGTCTTATGGAAGGCAAGGCAAAGGAGTTGTGAATAGCTAAATAACTTGTACGGGCACTGGGGATTTTTGTGAGAGTTGGTTCTCACATTGCTGAGAAGGTTAGTAGCAGCTCAAAAATAATCTAAGAAGGCATCCTGGTCCACTTTCTCAAGAGGCCCCCTTCCTCTTAGCATTGAAAGTATGCAAAAAAGAATGAAAATCTTTCATCTGAGAATTGTTTACATGTTACATATATGAATTTTTTGTCAATTATTTATGGTAGATACTTCTATGCTATCTTTCAGGACCAAAATGGTTTTCTTGCTGTGCTTCATAATACAAGATAAAGATTCAAATATTAGCAAGCAAACATATATCAGCAAATAGGTGTTGGAAGTGGAGACAAACTATGGCATGTGCATCATGACACTAAGGCTATTTGTGAATTTGTGTCAGATGTCATGACACAAATACTAAGTTGGGCCTTCTGTGCAAAAATATTTTTGTGTTATTTTGATGTCATTGCAACTTGTTATGGAGGTCGCTGATCATCCATTTCATTCATATACTGTAGATAGATGCAGAGTAACTTACTTTGCTGCAGTGGGAAACCTTTGAATTGTAAATGTTTCTATAAAATTATTTTTAAAAAGTTGTAAATGTTTCTATAAAATTATTTTTAAAAAGTTGTAAATGTTTCTATAAAATTATTTTTTAAAAAATGTAAATGTTTCTGTTAGTTTGAACAAAGAGATGTTACAAAATTAGGAAGATGTTACTCAAATAACAGTTTGTTTCAGTTTATTTCATCCTTTTTGTCTAAAAAAATCCTGGTGTTGGGACATGCCATCCTCATGTTCCGTAGATATGAGAAGGAGTTAATTGTATCTTTCCTACTGCTAAACAATCCTGACTACTCTACTATCATTGCTTCTTTTCTTTTTCCATAATAATCTCACAGTTCCTTCCATTTCTCCTGCCTCAGAAAAGAATCATAGAGTTGGAAATGACCATACAGATCATCTAGTTCATCCCTGTGCTCCATGCAGGAACTGCTACAGCTTCTTTGACAGATGTTTATCCAGCCTCTGTTGAAGACCCCTAGTGAGGGAGAACATACCATTTTGGGTTCCATTGGCTGATAGCCTGTACAGTCAGGAAATTCCTCCTGTTGTTTAGCCTGAACCTCCTTTCTTGTAATTTTAATCCATTGGTTCTGGTTCTGCCCTCTAGGGCAATAGAGGAAAAAAAACTCCCTCCAAGTTTCAGTGTTGCTCTTTGTATCTCCAAAAGTGCTGGGTATGCAGCTGCCACTTCAGTGTGCTTGTTTCATTTTGCAGCAGATAGAAGAGAGTGAAAAGGCAGATTTTATGTCTTAAACTGTTTTTTTAAATTAACTATTGAGAATTGCTGTTGAGTCAAAAGATATGGTCCAGTTGTTCTTCCTTAACAGATTTTT
Source organism: Candoia aspera (assembly GCF_035149785.1). NCBI lineage: Eukaryota > Metazoa > Chordata > Lepidosauria > Squamata > Candoiidae > Candoia > Candoia aspera. Next base: position 39,827,121 of record NC_086153.1, read on the forward strand.
ACAAATGGAGGCCAATACTGATTGGACAGAAGACAGAACATCCAGCTGTATCTTCAGATGATCATTTGTCAAAATGAGCCCAGAAGAATCTGTTTGAGTTAAACTTAATTGATCTAAGCAGAACATAGAATTTTTCTTCCTTCTGGTGCATTAAATAATATCTGCTGACAAAATCTGGTACAGAACCTGATATCCACTTATTTCAGGGCCGGAATCTTGCAGACCTCAGAAGAAGCCAGCCTCGAGGAACTTTTACGCTGAGCACAACTCTTCGATTAGGCAAGCAGATCTTAGAATCCATAGAAGCCATTCACTCGGTGGGATTCTTGCATCGAGACATCAAGCCTGTAAGTAGATTTTGATGGTGGACCTTCCCTACATAGATTGTTTTTCCTGATGTTAATGCTTACTAAAATGTTTACTAAGAAGTAAGCACAATCCTCCTTATACTTGGAAAACGTACGCCTCCGGGGTATTGCATGAGTTTTGGAGAGAGAGGTGCATCCATGAAATGTATATAGAAGTGTGGCTTTATGTTTTATGATAGGTCAGGCCTCAGGTACATCACGACCCTGTGTACTTAACTATTTCCAAGTTGCAAAGGCATTTATCCTGTCATGTTTTGCTGTCACTTTTTCTACCAATGAGTGAGAATATGCATAGATGAAAGAATCACAATCAGAAAGTAATAACTATACTACAAACCGGATTGGGGACTACTGTGAACCATATTGCTGTGAAATTGGATAGGGCTTTCAAAGAGGATTGCCTCTACGATTCCCTCTTCGACAGAGTGAATTCAAATTCAAATAGGATTTTCAGAATTATTCATAGTATTTAAATATTGAGAAAACTGAAATAGTATTTATTTGATTTATATCCCACCTTTATTTTTGTACATCTCCAAGCAGTGTACATAATTTGTCACCTCCTATTTTCCCCACAACAACCACACTGTGGGGTCGGTTGGGCTGAGAGAGAGTGACGTTGGGTTTCATGCCTAAGTGAGGACTAGAATTCATAGTCTTCCAGTTTCTAGCTTAGCACATTAACCACTACACCAAACGGTCTCTATTTGTACCTATAACACTTTCTCCAGGTAACCTCTTAAACCCCTAAGTTTGTTTGTGTGTTTGTTTATTTAGTTATTAGTTGGATTGATACCCTTCCTTTCCTTCAGGCACTGTATAAAAGTCCAGGGACTTTTGAGCTGTACCAAGTCTGTTTTTTAAGAGTGCATTTGTCAGTGATTGCATGCCCAAATGTATACATCCACATTCTCATGTCCATTCAAGTCTCCTCTTCCTCCCTTATGTACACACTTTTGCATACGTCTCCATACAGCCTTGTACTTGCATACTTATACATAATATTCACACAGAAACCTTTTTTCAGAGGAAAAAAGAACCCTTCCCCTCTTAGCAAAGGATGGCAAAATATCAGTGTTTTCCTGTCCTTTCAGAAAATATCACCAGCAACAGCAGTACTAGATTTAGGAGAGACAGGAATATGGCGTATTTGCTTGCTTATTCCACCTTGTCAATGTTGCTTTTCTGTCTGCTGTGCCATCCTCATCACTCTTGTCTCCTTCTCTACATCAGCTTTCTCATGCCTTTTCTTTTTGCTGTACTACAGCTTACCTCATATTTGAAAATAGCACATTTGGTAGGATAGCCAATACTCTAGGAGTTAGAAATAAAATACAAACTGATATTGATAGGTTAGAGAAGTGGGTTCAGAATGATACGATGAAATTCAATAGAGACAGTTAGGGGTATAGGATACATAAATCAAATGTAAAGGTATAGGATACCTGAATTGGCAAAAAGTTATGAAAAAAATCTTGAAGTAATAGTTGATTACAAGCTGAGTATGAATTAGCAATGTGATGCAGCTGCAAAAAAATGTGATTTTAGGCTGCATCAATAGAAGGATGTTTTCTAAATAATTAAATTGGTTTGCTTTGCTTCACTTGGACCCCACTTCAAATTTATCCAGTTTGGACATCAGATTTTAAAAAGAATTCAGAGAAATTGGAACAAATTCAGAGAAGGGCAACAAGTTCTACTTTCAAGTGGCTAGAAACAGTTATTTGAAGAGAGATTGAACTGAGCTTGGTATGTTTAGTCTTTCAGGAAGCTACTGAATTAAATGCAGGAACTCTTTTTAATCACAGGTGTAAAAGCAAAATGACTGATAATGGGAAATATGTTAAAAATAGTAACTGGAACAGATTTTGGATAGCGGGAACTGTTTTTAATCACAGATGTAAAAGTAAAATGACTAATAATGGGAAATATAAAAATAGTAACTGGAACGGATTTTGGATAGGGGCTTCATTACATGAGAAGGGGTATTGATATATTAAACTTTTTTGTATTGCTTCTGTTTAGTCTAATTTTGCCATGGGACGCCTGCCTTCAACCTACAGGAAATGTTATATGTTAGACTTTGGTCTGGCCCGGCAGTATACCAATACTAATGGTGAAGTCCGACCTGTAAGTGATGTCTTTTCTATTTCTTTTGTCATTGTAACAAATGAAAAAAAACTATTATATTTTTATATTTGGCTTTGAAGCATCCCCAGGCTGCTTTGGAGCCAGTCAAGTGGCTGATACGAATGTGTTTGCTGCTGCCGGGGCAGGGTGTCTTTTGTGTTTGTATAGTTTTTAATTCTGTAAGCCATCTGGAGTCTCCATGTGTGAGCTGAGTGGCCTTATAAATTTTTTTAATAAAATAAATATTATTTCAATTTATATACTATCTCTCTGCCCACAGGGCACTATTATATTATTCATCTTTGCAGTGCTGTCACTTTAATATACCTATTTGTTGAGATGGAACCTGAACAGTTAGATTCTTCTAATTGCCAAAGAGACATTACATATGACTTCAGAATAAAATATTACTTTGCATATATCTATGCCTGTTTATCAGTTACTTATATCAGTACTAAAAGAAGAGAACAGTGCAAATTGTTCATCCCCTTGTCCCAGTAACTTAACTTTTATAGAAGACTGATTGTCTTTATTTATTTATTTAAAAACCGCTCATGCTGAATGCAGAAGAAGCAAATTTGCACCTAATAATGTTGTGAGTGGTATTGGCATATATAACTTACCTTTCTTTTTCTCCTGCTACCACCCCTAAAAATCTCCAGAGGGTTAGATGAACCTGCTGAACAGCAAGGTTCTACTGGTATAAGTGTCTTCTGTTTGATTTCAGTTTATTCAGTGATTTATTATAATACAGTATTCCAGTATGGTTTGCAGCATAAGAACAATAAACAACTCAAAGGTTCTTTTGAATAGGATTGTTTTAATATCCTTCCTAAATGCCATCAATTTGGGCACTAACTGAATCTCCTAGGGAAGCCTGTTCCAAAGTAATGGGGTTGCAGTGGAAAAACAGTGCCTTGGGAGCCCCCAGTCCCTCAAAAAGTAGGGGAATCTTAAGCATCCCCTCATGAGATGAGCTGGTTCTATCTAAAGGAAACATTCTTGAAGATACCTAGGAAATGGGTGATGAAGGGCTTCATAGATTAAAACTAGTACTTTGAATTGTATTTCGAACCTATTGGAAGCTAATGCAGCAGGTACCGAACTGGTGTTAGTTAGTTAGTTAGTTAGTTAGTTAGTTAGTTAGTTAGTTATTTATTTATTTATTTATTTATTTATTTATTTATTTAATCTATTGCCAGATACTTGGTGGGTTGCAGTAATTAAACATTAAAGCATCTACAGTATAGTTAACAGTTATTAAAAGTAAAAAACCAAAAAATCAATAACTAAACTGGGCATCCTAATGCTTATCATACACCCCTCAGAACAATTTGATTTTCAAAAATATCTAGATTAGAAAACCAAAATAGTGAAGGCAGTTTTAATATCTAGGGGAAAGCTATTCTACTGCATTGTGACTAGTGCTGAAAAGTAGCACCTATAAGCTCTGCCTCCCATATATTACAGAAATGGGGGATCATCAACATTTTTTTTTTCTGTGAGAGACAAGTCAGGTGTGACAAGTCTGGTTGGGGAAGGAGGTCCTGCAGCATTTTTGTACCAAGTCTTTTAGATTTTATAGATGGCAACCAGCAGATTGAATTGCATCCAGAAGTTAACAGGGAGCCAATGTAGGACTCACAGCACATATATAATATTCCTGGTGATGATCACTAGCTAATAACTGGATGCTGCATTCTGGATTAATTAAACCTTCCAAGAAGTCTTCAAAGACATCTCCAAGTGGAGTGCATTGCATTGGTCCAGACAAGTGGTGAAGTGGGTATGAGTTAAGATATCCTCCTGCTCTGGGAAGGCCCACAATTGGTCACCGATCAGTTGGGCAAAAAGTTTCCACATATCTATCAAGTAGGAACTGTGAGTCCAGAAGGACTCCCAAGTCATGGACCTGCTCCTTCAGGGGCAGTGCTGCCCTGTCAGAGGCAACCCTGGACTAGTCACAGTATCTCAATGGATAAAAAGCAACTTTCACTTGCTGGGATTCATCTTTAGCTTATTTCATCCTGTCCTGTTCTTAACAGCCTCCAGACACTGCAACAAAACTTTTAACAGTGTCTCCTGTTTGATGGAGGGTGGCGATGCAGCATTGGGTATCATCATGATACCCTGATCAATGCTGACTGTACCCAGTGGCTTTGTGTAAGCTTTCACTGGGTAAATGTTTTATATTATATCTGAGTTGCAATATTTTCTATATATATCTTGCAGGATTGAATGTAGGCATTGTAATTAATCACTGCATAAACTCTGGTCCCAGTATTTGCCAAGATTTCAATGGGGTCAAATGATACCTCTCAAGATGAGCCCAAAGAAGAGCTGAATACTGAAGGTCCTTATTCCAGCCAGTGACCAAAGCTAGGATTAAAGCTTAATGATAAGCTTGAAAGTTGGAAAAGTAAAATCCATCTTTCTTAACAGGTAATTGTACTTTGTGCAGTGAAAGCTCTTAGTACCAATATAATTATTCTCTATTTCTACTTTTTCTTCAAAAAGTTCTCCAAGGAAAAGGCTCTGTGAGACAGAGCCCAGTATCACACTACTCAGTATGTTAAAGATTAAAGTGCAGAGCAACTCTGGGATCAATCCTGTTAAAGCCATTTCATCCCTCTTATTCATTTTTTAAAATATTTATAGCTTAGGTATGCCCAGTGCTAACAATTCGGTATAAATAAAATAGCCAAGATTAAAACTTAAAGCTCAACTTAAAATTAGTCCAATAAATACATTAAAAATATATCAATAAGAGAAAGCACACAAAGCTAACAGTTTAAGACCCACTTAATCTGCAAGTCTGTTTATACACCAGCAGCCAAAATAAAAATGTGTCTTTGGGACCACATAACCCTGGCATGTTAGTATAGAAGAATGTAATATTTCAGAAAGCTTGGTCCTGTTTATGCCTTTGAGAGGCATAATTAATACTTTGAACCGTGGCCTATGACATAGGCCAGCAACTACAGTATCAAGCAGGAGTCCCTCAGCATAATCTTCTGAGGCAATTGTAACATCTCATGGAGTGACTGCCACCAACTGAGAGTCCCCACCCTTTTCTGGCTGGATGTTTAGACTCTTTAGCTGCTCTCATCATAACAGTGCTATTGGACAATGAACATAACGGCCCAGAGTCCCTTTTGGGAGAGGGGCGGTGATAAATTTGATTAATAAATAAAATAAAATAAAATATTGTGGCATTTAAGAAAAGTCATAATGGAGATTGAACCCTACTGCAAAGAGTGACTTTATGCTTTTGATTTTATGGGGCTCACTGTTCTTCCAAAAGTACCTTTACCCATTGCTATATCATTGTTTCAGTCTACTTGTACACTTAACTAAACCGGTTGTTACTTATGGAAGTTAGTCTTCAAGATGTCACAGCACATTTCTTTCTAAGTAATCATTAAGGTGTCTGGACCTTTTACTGAGGATGAAGGATAGGTATTCAGTTTACAGATTTGTAATGCAATCCATGTAGCCTTTTAGAAAAGTTATGCGGCTGAAAAAAAAGCAGATCTTGCAATCTTTTATTGTTTACTGGTTAGCACTGATCTACACTGATAAATATAGTTCTTAAAATACATGAAAGGATGTCACATAGGAGAATATCAAGTCTAGGCACATACAGAACATTCCCTGTAAGGATTGTCCTGTGTGTGGCTAAAATGCATATTTTATATAGTACAGATATGGCACAGATGTGGGTTAGGACAAAGCAGAGGCGTTTCAGGTTGGATGACAGCTGGGATAACTGGGTGGTGGCTAAGTGGAAGTAAGGACCGTAAAGGCTTGGGAAGATGGATAAATGGTGGTTGAGCCAGTTGAGGGTGCCATTCTTGTATTCAAGTAAGGCAGTAGTGGCTATTGGACAGGAAAGCACTAGGAAGATTGTATGAAGGAACAAGATAAGGGGGTTCATATACAGTCTTGTGGCAGGGGAAGGTTAAAAAGAACTAAGAAGCTGGCAGAAGGTTGGTTGGGATGGAAGCTGGAGAATGGGAGAGAAGAAGAAAATAATGCTAACAATCCAAAATGTACTTAGGCAGTTTAGGGCTGCTGAAAGGATTCTGGCTCAAGATCACTGAAGAGGAGTCTACATAGGGACTGCTGTGCAAGGAGGATGACACACTGTGGGATCTGCCTACCCTGCACATATATCCAGGGGGAGAAAAAGAACTGAAGACATCAGGAAAAAGACCAAGAGGTTGCCAACTAAATTTTAACTGGAGCACTTAACTAACTGCTTGGGAGAATTTAGTAGTAGCAACATTTTTGAGAAGCACACTGTCAATTTAGGCAGAAGCATTACTGTTGTTGGCAGGGTGATAGTTATTCCAGAATTGTAGAGCAGAAAGCATAAAGAAACTGCTACATTCCATCCTCCTTTGAAGGCAGACAGAGGATGGGAAGAAAGAGGGGAGGACTGTACATCTATATGCATTAACTGAATTCTGCTTGTGTAGTTATTTGGGAAAGCCAGATTTTCAAAGAAGCTGATGTATTTCTACCCTTGTGCTAATAATAAAGGAAACAGTTGATATAATTCACAAGAATGTTGTGTTTTGTCTGATTAGCCCTGAAATGCCTTTCCAGATTTTTCTTGGGTGAAACCTCAAACAACCAAAATCAGTTTCGGCAGACTGTGACCTGCCCAGAATGGTCCAACCAAGCTTCCAAGTTACCATGTGTGTGTTTCTTGCATAAAACAAAACACATTTTTCTGGTTCATGCATTCCCCTAGTCACGATCACTTCTCTCTCATTCTAGAGTGCAGGTTACAGAATACTGGATTACATTAACAATAGGGTTTCTCAACTTTGTGGTGCCCTGACCCCCAAAATAAATGAATGTGTTGATTCCCACCCAAAAAAAACTAACTATTTAATTGGGGTTAGGGTTGGGCAAGAAAGAAATATACAACTTTTAATGATTAGATTTAAATCTATAATCTGTGGGTTGAATTGCAATTCCCAGCAGACCCAACCATTCTGGCTGCGGGTTGTCCTCTGTAGGCAAACTGACTTCCAAAGAGAAGCTTTGGTTTTCAAGGAAGACAGATATATTCTCGTGTGCCTCCCTGATGCCTGTGGTCAAATTTCCAGGCTTTTTGGTATTAGAAGCAAAAGTAGAATGAATGCAGGATTTTTTTCTCCTACACTGCAAGTCTTTTGACAGCAACCCCAGTTAGAGTTGTAGCTCACTCCTTCTGCCTCCTTATCTTTAATGGTGACCATAAGGGGTTACTCATAGCTTTCTTCTTGTAGGAACAACCTGTCCTATGAGTGCCTCATCCCACAGAAAGCTTCCAAGCTATATCAGGCCTCTTTCACCAAGACGGATTCCTTGCTCATCCTTCCATGGACCCAGAGCAGAGGGAGGCTACTTGGAACAGTGCCATTAGTTTCCTTCTCTCCTCCTCCTCCTCCTCCTTTCTAAACTAATTATTGACAATGGAAATTATGTCAAGGGGATCAGAACTCTATCGGTCCCTTAGCATAATATGTCTCTGAAAACAAAGCTTTCATCTTTCTTTTGCTGGCTTTTTCCCCAAAACCAAAAACTTCCAAAATAAGCTGGATCAGGTAGTGGTGTGGAGAAAAATAAATTCCCTTGGCTTCTTCGGTGCAGCTCTTTGGTAGGGGCAGCTTGGGCAACAGTTTGGAGTGTTGGTATCTGCTCCATTCTAAGCCCCTTTCCATCCTCCAGAATAAACACAGCCCGTTCTATGCTTCCCAGCATACACTTAACCATAAATATATGGCCACTTCTGGTAAAGAAGTTGAAAAGAATTCCAGAAGCTATGTGTAGTTTGCTTTCCCTACCTTGCTTTTCCAGACAGGAGGAGGGAACTCTTTCACATAAAGGCTTTGTTACCACAAATAGGAAAGGTGTGAAAGGTGGGGGAACCAAAGAGTGATGCTGTAGTCACTTTCATGGCTTTCCAAGGAGAGTGTGTAAAAGGACATGAAGAACTCATGTCTGCCATATGTGGGAATGCCCTACATCTCTGGCTGCTTCTCCATGCTTTGCCTTGCTCCTTCTCTTGGGATGGGCAGAGAAGCTACGGCCATTGCTTCTGCCTCCCCCAGCTAGTCAGGTTGCTAGAGGCAGCTGCAGCTTCTGCAGGCAGAAGGTGTGGAATGAGATGGAAGCCACCTTTTCTCTCTCTCTCCTCCTTCTGCCCACCACATCTTCTCCATAGTGGTGCACAAGCTGAGTTCTTAGCTGCCATTGCCAGGCAGCCTGACTAACTCTCCAGATGTTTGTCACCTGTCCTGTCCTGGTGATGCCCTTTAGCTGAGCTGTGGAAAGACACATTCAGGAAAAAGTGTGGCACCTGCCTGCCTCTGTGCTCATGATCTCTGCCTGCTTGACGATTCTCTCTCACAGAAAGCCTCTAGGCTTTACAGGAGGGAAAATTTGCAAACAAAACACTGGGGATGAGTGAATGTACATTGTTAGCTACTGGAGGAGAGATGTCACAGGTGAATTGAGTGTAGCTGGAGCCTTTCAGACCCCGCTCCTCCTCTGCTTGGACAACCACTTTTGTGTGCAAGCCTTAAAAACATTGAACCCTCCCTCTAATTTGTTTGTGATTCCCTAAGGATTTGCGACCCACAATTTGAGAACCCCTGAGTTGCAGAAAGGGAGATTCTGATTGAACGCTAGAAAAGCTTCCAAACAGTAAGAGCAGTTTGACAGTGAAACCAGTTATCTAAAATATCATACACACTGACACACATTGACTCAGGGTGAAATTGATACTGGGCCCATCTAGTGTTGAGAGTGTGATGTTCCTCCCAGTTTTATAAACCTGTCTGCTGAAAATAATTTGTTTTGTTGTTTTGTTGGAAAGTATTTCTGAAATGACAAAAAAGATGCAGCATTATATCATGAAAAGTCTCTCTTGTTTGCATGAATTGAAAATGTGCTATAGTGCTTTGAATGCTGCTGTTTCTGCTGACTCAGCTCTAGATTATTGATTACAGCTATTTCCTCATGAATCAGACTGTTTGCAATACTTGGTTTGAGAATATTGCATATATGTGTAAGTATGGTTTGGTTTCTGGTTTTGACTGTATAGCTGAAGCAGAATGTAAAGAAATCTGATTAGCTTTGTCTAAATCAGAAATTTGAAGAAGAAAAAAAACACACAACAAAACCCTTATTATAACATGACCAATTTTTAAATAGAGCATCCAAGTCCAAATATGAACATTGTTACTGATTCTGTTATTTCCTAATATTGGTACAATTATTTATAAATACAGAATAATGTTCTGGAGCAGAATTAGTCATCATTATCACTGCATGTTGTAACAATATTATAGTAGTAATTACATCCTTGTCTCTGCATTTAAAGGCATTTCACATCATGATCCCTTTATTTCTGCAACCAAGTAAGATTACCAATTCCATTTCAGTTTTACTTGGTTCTTAGGAGCCTTGCTAAATTTTGCTCTAGACAGAGCAGAAAATTTGCCTGTTTAAATGGGGAGGCGGGAACCATCACTGTATCTCTCTTCTGTTTTGTTTGCAATTATCCTGTTATGTTTGCGTATCTGAAATGATGAAGGTATTATTTCAAGAAGACGCTAACTTTGGTATTGAACCCAACCACTTTTCAAGAAATCACTTATGGCAAAATAAAAGACTTCTACATCCCTAAATAATGATAGCTTTGACAGCTCCCAGGTGAAAATAAGAACCATGTACTTGAAAATCTACTTACTGTAAAAGGTAAAGGTAAAGGTTTCCCTTGACGTAAAGTCCAGTCGTGTCCGACTCTAGGGGGCGGTGCTCATCTCCGTCTCATCTCTACTTACTGTAATGCGGTAGAAAGCCCTGGTGTGTTTTGTTTGTTTGGCTTACAAACCTCAGTGGGTATGCTCACACTTCATACTAACCCAAGAAAAGCAAAATCAACATTACAATTACTTTTAAGTCAGCTCATCCCCATATGATTGCATATTTCAGAAAGCTATCTTTATCCTGATATAAAATATTTCTGTTTAATTTAAAATAGCCTGTTGAATACTGGCTTCCAGTTAGTGTTTCTTTCAAAGACAAAATCTTAATGTTTAATATCTCAGTGCATATAATACATAATTGATGCAATTCAATCACACTTCACAACTTCTAATCTCTAGAAAGGTTGTAATTAAAATGATAGTGGGAAACAGTGCAATGGAGTTTTGTATTCATGAAAATCAGCTGAGCCCTGATTCAAAAGAATATTCCATTTGGATATGGCACATACGGAAGTGGCATTGTTGTGATCTGATCAAATGTACATTCTCATATCCAGAACAGATTCTAGAGTTTTTTTATTAACAGTATTTATAACCCAACCCACTACTGAAGGACTTTGAACAATGTACGACAAACAAACAATAAAACATAACAATAAAATCCACTAGTCAAGTACCTATGATAAATGCCCTCAGTGAGATTAACTAGGACTGAACGCTCATTTAAATAAATACTTTATCTGACACAGACTATTAAGAGGGCAAAGACTGCATGTATCTCTGGAGGGAGGGTGTTCCAAAGATTTGGGGCTAATTTGGAGGAGGACTGTCATCTGCTCCACTCCCCATGTTTTTCTTATGGGAGGGATTCTCAACAGCCCCTCTCTGGGTGATATACGTTTAATTCCAGAGTCCCTCCGTTCAGAGGAGATGGGCGGTGACAAATTTGATAAATAAATTCTGGCAAGATGTTACCTTATATCTCCTGGTGCTGCACCACAAAGGGCTTTAAAGACTGGTCCACACTTTGAACTGGATCCAGAAGCCTACGGACAACCAATGCAGCACCTATAAAATACAAGTTACTCTACACTGATGGGGTTATTCCAGATGGAGCTTCTGGGTTGTCGCCAAAGGCAGCTTCAGGTACAGCCCACTGCAGTAGTCCAATAAGCAGTGATCAGTGCATGAATTACTGATGTAGGGCATGCTGGTTAAAGTAGGGATGTAACTAGCATGCTAGCTGAAACTGAGAAAATGCCCTAGCCATGATTTCTCTTTTTATATAGTAAATTTTATTAGGTTTCAAGAGAAGAATAAAAACTACAAAAAAAACCACAAAGAAAAAAAACCTTAAAAAGTACGGAAATACAAGAGAATTTTTTTTTTTTTTCAAATTTACAAAAAGATATGGCTTCCGACTTTTAACAGCAAGGATATACAAAAATTTCCATAATCAATCTCTTACTCTATATTAAACCAAAACACCACATTATTTCTATAAGTCATTCCACTTTAACACATAATAAAAATCACTAAGTACAGTTACTCTTCACCCTTACATTAAAATAAAGAAAAAAAGTTCATATAAACCACCTAAAATCTTTCTCCCCTCCAAAAGATAAAATATATTTTATTATTCCCTTCCTACCACTATTCTAAGGGACGCGGTGGCGCTGCGGGTTAAACCGCTGAGCTGTCGATCGGAAGGTCGGCGGTTCGAAACCGCGCGGCGGGGTGAGCGCCCGTTGCTCGTCCCAGCTCCTGCACACCAAGCAGTTCGAAAACATGCAAATGTGAGTAGATTAATTGGTACCGCTTCGGCGGGAAGGTAACGGCGTTCCGTGAGTCGTGCTGGCCACATGACCCGGAAGTGTCTATGACAACGCCGGCTCCAAGGCTTTGAAACGGAGATGAGCACCGCCCCCTAGAGTCGGACACGACTGGACTTTACGTCAAGGGAAACCTTTACCTTTACTACCACTATTCTATACATTTCTGTCTACTATAATAAGAATCAAATTAAAAAGCACATAAGTTGTCTGCTATTATAGTTAATAGTACAACAATTTTAATAATCCCAATCTTAATAAACCCAAAAAACAAAGACAATTCAAAACAGTAATTCCATATCTTTAAAAGGCAAATAGCATCAATCAAATCCTTAAAGCAAACCAGATGAACATTCTTCAACCCTTATCCCACTTCAGAATAAACCAAAGCAGTTACGTATCCCTACAATGTGCACAGAGCTTTCCTCTTGAAAGAATCAAACAGCCCAACTCCCCCCCTCAAAGATCCCAGGTTCTTTTCATGGCATTCCACCAGGAGATTGATTTTACTTATGGCTTGCAGATCACTCTCTCTCTCAGATTTCTCCAACTCCATTATCCAATCTTCATCCAGCATCTCGATAAAAATCCCAATCTCAGTCTTAAAAAAAAACCCCTTTCTATCGCTCTTAAATTCCTCAATTTCATCCACCACATCCCCAACCTGATGGCACATTTTAGATCTCATATTTTCTACAATGTCCTGGATATCTTGAATAAAAGCCTGAGAGAAGTCAGAAGAAACCTGTTTAAAATACAGGTGAAAGTCAGAAAGAATCTGTTTGAAATCCTCCATGTCTCACACAGTAGATTATGGCGCCCCCTAGGAGCTTAACCAGCAAAAGTTGAAGATATGGAAGAGTTCCAAAGTGTGTTTACATAAAATGAGATAGCAGACAGTTCTCAAGGGAAAGTGAAAACAGAAAGCTGAAGGTTCAAATCAGCCAATTCATTATGTAGGAAAATGCTAATATCTTCAAATTTAATACAGAAATAATAACAGGAAGACAATTGTTTACTCTCAATCTTTGGAATTTCCTTTGGAAGGAAAACAAAATCCAAAACTTAAAAGAATTTTTTAAAAAAAAAGTAATCCCAAAAATAACATTAAGCACCGAGAGATCCATCTGCTCCTTGCTGTAGAAAGCCTCTTTTGGGGTACATATACGTAAAAAAAAAAATGGTGATTTAGAAATGGGGTGGCCGGTCTTAGTGTCCCTTTAAGGGTACAGCGCAGCTTGAAAAGTGATGAAGTCCCCGCCTCCCAGCTGGCTCTTACTACTTGAATGTGAAATGCTGTTTGCAATCTTCTGGCTGCAAGCAGCCATACAGAGGACAGATGGGGTGATTCCAGATATTCTCCTTGATCCAGAGAACATTTCTGGGCTTCAGGAAAACCTGCCTGAGCCCAAAAAAAGTTACCGCGTTGTCAGCTCTGCCCGCTGAACCAGCAGGCACAGCCGTTCAGTCCGCCATTCCCACTGGAAGTCCGCCATGATTTCTGTTTGCTGCTTGAGCAGGAATTGGAAGGCCAGGAAGACTCCTATGTCATAAACCATATCCTTCAGGAGTGGGGTAGGGAAGCATAACCCTAATTTGAGTAATTCCAGGGCTGTTATGATTGATCGTTGAGATGTTTAGTGATGACCAGCAGTTCTGCCTAGGTGTGCTTTAGTCTGATCTTGTTTTGGCCCATCCAGATCTTCACAGATTCCAGATATGGATTCAAGGCTTCTATGGCATCTCTGGCCTAGACTGGAGTATACAGTAAGAGTGCCATCACTATGCTGATGACACCTCATCCTGAAACTTCTGATGATCTTTCCCAGTGGTTTCATTTAAATGTTAACCAACATAAAGGAGAGTACTGAACCCAGTGGCTCACTACATTGGAGCTTGAGTGCTTTTTCCCCAGGACCACTGAGAGGAACTACCCACTCAGGTGGGAGCTTATCCACAATAGAACAGTGTCATTAATTCCAGTGTATGTAACAGTCCAAAAGGATAGCATGTTTGATAATATTAAATACCACCAAGAGGTCTAATACAGCCAAGAGGGCACATTCCCCCCATCTAGATCCCAATTAAGATTATCTACCAGATGAGCAATGCCATTTCTGTCTCATAATTGGGATTGAATACAAACTGAAAAGGATCCAGTTAGTCTGTTTTTCTAGGAACTTCTGTAGCTGATCCCCCATCACTTTCTCAACAACCTTCCATAGATGGGAAGTTGGAGACCAAATAAAGATTATGAAACATGGCTGGATCCAAGGACTACCACCTCCTTCAAAGCAAGTGGCTTTGTGAAATTGACAGAGTTCAAATTACAGCAATCCCTATCTACTTCCTCAGGTCCCACAAGCCCAAATGTATCCCAGATTACAACACAAGATGTCTCCTCTCTCAGTACCATGGGCTCTGTCCATTTCATATCCAATCTAGAATGTATATGAATGGCTTTTATCTGCCAAACCATGAATTTATCCAGTATATCTGCAGGTGTCCCACCCAGTCCCACCCATCTTCCTATAAAAGAGTCCAAGTAATTGTGAATAGGGCCACCAGGTGGGAATCTTCAGACTAATCTTTTAGACTAATGGCTAAAAGATTAAAATCTTTTAGCCATTTAGATTCTATTATATTTCTATTTTATTGTATTATCATATTTGGAATGGTTTTGAATTTTAATCCTGTTTTATTGTAATCCGCCCAGAGTCCCCTGTGCGGGGGAGATGGGCGATGAATAAATTTATAAAATAAACAAACAAACAAATATTTAATGCAGAGAAGAACTTCACTGCTGTTATCACAGTTTGGGTTTAGTCATGAGGTCTTAGCAATACTCACTTGCATCCAGTTCTGGTTTTCTGCCATCATTGCTTTAGGCATATTTTCAATTTTTTTTCCCCCCTGAGTTCCTCAGTAAACCAAGAACTCAGCTTCCAAATGGTGACTGGAAACAGGTCTCACTGGAGCCATCTCATCAACTGCTTTGGCTGCCTCCATGTTCGACAGATCAATCAACACAAGATGGAACTGCCCTTCAAATTCCCAAGCTCCCTTTGGAAACTATCTAAATCCATTAGGCAATTGTGATGGACCATTCTGACACACGTGATTCTGTCAGAAATCTGCCCAGCTGGGTTACAGGTTCTGCAGTAGCTGTTGCAAAGTTACCTACTCTTGCTTATATGGATGAATATTTATATATGCTCTCCAGTTAATGGAATACAGTTTCCATCTGCCTAAAATGTAAGTGAAAGGCCAGAATTGCTGGATAAACCACTGTTTGAGTAAGAGTGCATTGTAATTTCTCTTTGGCTGGTACATGTACTTTTCCTTTAAATGCCAGGTGGCATGCTTAATCTTGGAAAATTGAGGTCCAATAATACACTCTAACACAGATTTTAAAAAGAAGTATCCAAAGAATTTCCAAAAGACAAAAATAATAGCAACTTGCTAGGAACTAGAAACAGGGACTATCCTTAGTCAATAAGGACCTTGGAGATAAAGAATAGTGTGATCCTTGAGGCCGTCCCTAGATCAAACAGTAAAGAATATCTAGCTGAGAAATTATGCCAATTAATCTTACCTTGTAAATGTGTCAGAGTAGAGCAGTAGTGATCAATACATGGCTGTTGAAATTGACTGTATGGTATTGACTACAAGTATCTTGCTAAAGACTGGGTCATTCCTGCTATCTCTGGATCATTCTCTAGAACAGGAGTCTAAAACTCATATGGTCAAGGGTCCATCTGAGGAATAATTCATTGGCTCAGGGGTTGAAACACTGAAGCCTTTGTTACAAAAGTTTCTAGTGAATCAAATATAGAGAAAAGGAAGAATATCATGATATGCCATTAAACAAATGTATTAAAGTAAAAAAAAAACTTTACTGCAAAAAACAGCTTGCAAAACACCCATTTCACTTTCACCAATTAGCTTGCAGTGCTTTTGTTAACCAGTTCACCAATATTTGGTTTGTTATTGGGTTATTCAATATTTTTTCAAGATTGTATTGAGGATGATAAGGGACAATGATTCCATGAATTGCTGCCCAAATCCCTGCTTTTCTCTTACTTCTTTCTCCTTGCTGCAGAGATATCTTTCTTTTCTTTTAGCCTTTTTCTCAAGAGATTTTGCTTGCCTGCTTGTTGCTTTCTATTTTTCCCACTTCTTGCCCAGTTGTGAAAACCTCAAGGCAGGGTAGCCAGACTTGGCCCCCTTCCTCAGCTATTTTCTCTTCCCTGTCTCTTCTCTGGGCAGCTCCAGCATATTTTCATTACCAAGTCTCACTTTCCTGTTGCTCCTGCCCAGACAGCCTGGCAGTGCTTCAGAAGCAACATCTGTCATGAAGTGTGAGAGTGGGTGGGGTTCCTAGATTGTGGTGCAACTTGGCATAAGAGAGTTTGAGGTGCTGACTGTGTGGCCCAGCCAATCAGGCCCTAATGCTGTTCTTCCTGTTACTCACCCTAAGCATTTGCATGGCACTCAAGGAACTAGCCTTGCTGGGCAGTGTTCTTAGTACCTACAAAATGTTGTGGCAGGCCACAGAAAATGAATTGAAGGTCCTCATCTGCCCACAGGCTGTGAGTTTGAGACCTTTGCTCTAGAAGCTGAGCCACAATGCACTACTGTACATAAGATATCTAGAGCATGATGAGGTTTAGCTAACTCAAGCAAGATATCCAAGGCCAGGGGAAGGGATAATAATAACGTTGATCCAATTTTTAGATTTGTTTCTGTTTTGTTTCCTTCCATTTTGCATTTTTATTGTCATGGTTTTCTTTGGGTTTCTCTTTGTTTTACAGTTCTTTTGGGCTCGTTTTTTGAGACTGTTTGATGCGTTGGCTTCCCATCTGCTGCTTATAACCATCTCAGCCATGAGTTGTGAGTGAGCCATCATAATGCTTCTTATTTTGTTTTAGTTTGTGTTTGTTTGTTTGTTTTAATAATGAATAGAATTCTGAGTTTTTTTCCCTTTATTTTGTTTTCATGAAATAATCCTTGCTCTCAATTTTTGATGCATAGGCCAGGAGCCTTCTGGATTCTGCATTTATGACTGTTGGGCCTTTGTAGGACTGCAGTGAACTATGTGGTGTTGAATGAAGATCCTTTGGACTTTAGGAACAACCTCTATTTTAAATTTTTACTTATTGTGCAAAAGCTGAATATGCCAAAACCTGTTTATATACATGAAAATATATTTCCTTCAGAAACATGAAATAAGTACCTGAAATTGCAGCCATTCTAGTGATGGAATCCTAACCGTAACAGAAAGTGACAATTTAACTGAAGTTTTGTTTTAGCATATGCCTCTCAGTTCTCAGGAGATCAAAAACATTTCTTTAAGCCAGTAAGGTTTGACATTTATTTGTTCAGGAAAGCTTTATTGCAACTTTTAAAAATATTTTTTCCAAAATACACTGAAGAACTTCTATCCTTCTATTTTTGTAATACCTTGTTTCAGAAAGTAGAGTATGTAACAATGGTGATTCAGTTTATGTGACTGAACTCATGGTTAGGAGTTAGGTAAGCAATGGCTCTTTTAGTATCACTGCATCACGTAAATTCTGAAAATCAGGTTTCAATTATTAAATAATTGAAGATAGAGGATTCTGTCCAAAGTTATACAAATAGACTTTCATCCACACAACAGAACACCTGTCCTTTCTCTCTGTACTGTATCACTTCCCATATTTGGTCTTCCAATTCCTTGGAGCATGTTTGAGGAGTTGCAGGAAGCAAAGGGCAATTTATTTCACCAGTGGTACCCATTTCTGCTGATAGATGAATGCTGGTCTATACATTGTGGAAGAAACAAAAACATTAGTACAGTTGGGACCCAATTGCTGCTCTTTCTTTGTTTTTTCATAGATAGTTTTTGCTGCACAATAAAAAGAACCAAAATTGACACTGAAATTATACTCAGCTATGAACAGCAGTCAATCCTGGTTTCTTAAATAATGTATATGGACATTCTTTAAGAAATGTACACACACACACACATATAATCGTAATATATAAATTTACAAATACAAATTTGTTTCTGATAGTTTTCTCATGTGACATTTTCAAGTGTACTTTAAAATATCTTGGGGTATACTTGAACTTTTTGCTTTCTGGAATCAAGGGGAGTCTGTCAATGTGAATTAAGATGGAGCAACAGAAAGGAACTGAGTTAGCAACTGAACCACTTTGGTAAGAAGGATGAGGCTGTTATCCCCTTATAGTCAACTGAATCTGTTTTTGACCTTTTACTTATTAAGTTCCTGAAGCCAGTGGTTTTCTGTTTTGTTCTGGAAAAAATGCTTTGCTGCTATGCTTTGTCCACTGAAGGCTACAGTATTTTCTGTGGAGAACTTATCTTTGCAGATTTTAAAAAAATTAATTGGTAATTAGATTTTGTCTTACAATGGTGTTTTCCAGTGGGAAGCATTACTGTCTCTAAAAGATTTGTTCAAAGATCAACTTTTAATCCATAACCAAAATGTCTAACTTGACCATCAGTTCATATTAATATTTGTCATTAAAATAGTTTGTGACCTAAGTGACAAAGAAAAGATGAAAAGTTTTGCTTACTTCCATGTTAAAAAATTAAGTTTAATTCTTCTTCTTTCCATTAGCCTCGTAATGTTGCTGGGTTCCGGGGAACAGTCCGGTATGCTTCAGTGAATGCACATAAAAATAGAGTAAGTTTTGTCTCTATGTGTATGGAGGGGGTTAAGTGGGAGAGGTTAAAGGAGAAGTGTCCCTTTTGTTGTTCAGTGTGGTGTAGAAGTGTCATACAGAATACATATTGGAACTAGGTGTGAATCAAGGTAGAGTTCAACAGGGTGTGTATGTTGTATTATAATGTACATAAACATTTTATTTGTTGATTTATTATTTTACAATATTTTTGTACTACCCCAATCAAACTGACTGTGTGGTACCGTACATAGAACAGCAAACCATAAACAGAATATCTGCACCATAAAAAAAACTGCTACCACAAATAATCAGTTGTCCACCAATTGTCCTAGAGTCCAAAACCCTATTGGAAGAAATTGCTTAAAGGGCCTTCATGAACAAGATGGCGGTATGAGTAATTGCATCTGTGGGAACAGTGTGTTTCTCAATGTGGGGACTGCTAGCAAGAAAGCCTGATTCCAGATCCTTTACTCATGTGGGTGTGGGACTTTAGTAAGCTTGCCCTAGATATTTGGAATAGATAGGTGGAATCATATTTTCTAAGGTGGTCCCTGATATTCTCTGGTGCTGTGCTGTATAGGGTTTTACAAGTAATAACCATCACTTTGAATTGGTCTCAGAAGCCTACTGGTATCCAGTGCAGTGACCTGAAGATGGGCATAATTTGCTGCTTCTGAGTCATCTTCAAGGCTGGTTCTGAGTCATCTTCAAATGCAGCCCCATGTAGGGTACCTTATGGTAGTGCCAGTTTTGTAATGATTTGGGCATGAATCACTGTTGCAAGGGCAGCAGGTGGGACCGTAACAGGTTGTATCTGGGCAAAGGCTTCTGATTGTGGTTACCATCTGTTCAAGCAGGACAGATAAATCTAGTAGGGCCCCAAATCACAGACCAACTCTTTGAGGGAGTACGTGGCCCCACTGAAAGCAACTACTACAGCTGATGCTGCTAGACAACTCTGATGTTACAGATGTGCAGTAAATCTGTTTTGCTAGGATTTAATCTGAACATGTTTCCAGTCTTGAATAGCTTCCAGTCACTCTTTCAAGACATCCACAGCATCTCCAGCACAATCTGGGAAGACAATCTATAAGTGGGTGTCATCAGCATGTTGGTAACACCTACCCCAAACCAACAGATGACTTCACCTAGTGGTTTCATATAGATGTTAAGTAATATGGGAGGGAGACCTGAACTCTTTGACGCCTGACACTGGAGCAGCTTAGGGATGGATCATTTTTACACCATTTTCCACCAGCTGGAACTACTTGCTCAGATAGGGATGGAACTGTTAGCCCTTTGAGATAGTCCAGACAAGAAGCACAACCAGGAGCATCAGCACCTCTCTTTTTAGTCTCTGGAAAACTAGGGAGGTCCTTTCTGAAATGTTTCCCATGTTTTTCCCCCACCTGCAGACTGAGCTGCCTCTTATCAGACTGTTGCCCTGGCTGCAGGTCTTCCTCCTGTCTCCCAAGGTCATTCCCACATACCATTCCCACATACCATCACAGGAACAATTGCAAAACATTGTCCCCTACTCCTAACCTTAGCAAGAGGTTCAGAAGGGTACCATGGCTGATGGTATCAAATACTACCAAGACGTCCAATAAGACCAGGAGAAGTACATTCTTCCCAACTAGGTCCCAATGAACAACATCAACTAAAGTGATCAATACTAATTCTGTCCCAAAACTGGGTTTGATCCTTGACTGAAAGAGGTCCAGAAAACCTGTTTCCTGTAAGATTCTTGATAGCTGACTCCCTGCCCCCTCCGTCCCCCCTTCTGAACAGTCTTCTTTAAACAAGAAAGCTGGAGAACATCAAAAGTTATCAAGTACAGCCAGATTGAGAGAGGGTTTCTTCAAGAGAGGGCAGATCACCACCCCTTTCAAGGTTAGTGGCAGAGCATCCTCCTACAAAGAGGCATTCACCACTTTCTGAATCCAGCTGCACACACCCTGCTCAGCTGCCTGAAGGAGCCAGGATATACATGGGTCTAATCCATAGGTAGCAGAATTCATACTACAGAAGCCCCTATCCACTTTCTCAGATTCTCTAGACTTAAAAGAATCCTAGATTGAAACAAAATACTGTCCTGCTTAGCTCACTTAATGGGCTGTTAGATTACTGAGGCATTCTAAACATTCTCTGTCCAGAGTGCTGATGGTCTGCAACGTTAGATTCCCTTACCTTGAATATCAGAATTTTTATGCCTGTAGCTGTGTTTATTAATATTTTTCCCAGCACAGCAGTTTGCCACACTGCATTACATTGTATTACTAGTGGCTTGGCTTTTCAAATGTGGAGAACAATATGAAGTTTGTGACACTGCAATCTAAACAAAAAAAATACACTATTAATCTTTCCTACTGAACAGGAATAGGATGATTTGAAGCTGAGGGATTTACAGCTGTTCTTTTCCTGCTGAGATTTAAACTTTGAGCAATTACTGTTTTTGGAAGAGGTGGGAGAACTTTTAGGATGGTCTGCCCACAGAGGCTAACAGTTTCCAATGGATGCCAGAGGGTTTTTGGAGATTTTCTGGCTAGTATGAGGGGTGGTCTTGTTGAAGTATGGGTCATCTTGTGATAGGTTTGCTCCAAACAGCCTCTCCCACTGTGCAAAGCTCATTCAGTTCTTAGCAATTAAACAAGATATAACTAGAATAACATGGAGTCCTGCTGATAGCCTGCAGTCCAAAGGAAGTTAAAAGGTGATCTCCTTCAGTGCAGTGATACAAGTATTGGAGGGGGGTATTTTAGGATACTTTTTTAGGATAATAACAAAATCAAGCAAATCCCAGCAGAATGGGGCTCTCACTGGGCTACAGTTCAGAAATCCTAATGGGAAAAAAATAGAGCTTGTCTTTATTAAATCTATAAATTCCAACTTTGGATTTCTTCCAAGTATAGTCAGTTTATGTCTCTTTTGGCATTGCAAAACAATAGGCATGGTCTCTTCTGACCTTTGTAATTCAAACACATCATGATGTGCAGCATGCATCATAAAGTATTTCCAATACTGAGGTGGAGGAATTTTTCAATAGACAAGACAATGCAGAAAAGCTCTATTGGAATCAGAATATATGAAAATTATTGCTTTCAATTTTTAGCTCTGGTTACATGAAACATTAGGTTTGATTATATATATTTATTTTATTTATCACATTTTTCGAATTGATGTATCTATAATGGCTCCTGGGTAGCAACAGTTTTCTGCCTGATTTTGAAGTTGTTGTAGACACTGTCGTCAGCTACAATATTTTGTAACTAATTTTTGATTTATTTCAGGAAATGGGTCGACATGATGACCTGTGGTCCCTTTTTTACATGCTGGTGGAGTTTGCAGTTGGTCAGCTTCCATGGCGGAAGATTAAAGATAAGGTAGAAAATGTAGTCGGTGACAATACAAGATCTTCCTTCCAAGATGAACAATAAAGCAATAAAAAAAAAAACCCTGCCTATGGGATGTCCACAGCAGTACATTAGAGCAATAACATTTTCTTGATTGTGTTTGCCGGCAGTGTTTCAGTGTTCAGAAACAATTCGTCTTTGATACTGGAGATAATATATAACCACCACAATTAACAGAAGTTAATACCTTAACTTCAAGCCATTTATTGTCTTGTTTTGTTTGCTAATGATATTGATTATATGTGGTATTCTGTATGATGCTGGAATCTGGTATTTTTCGGAGGGCTTTTCCAGAGAGTTTTTGGGGTGTAACACCAGGTATTTTGTTGTTTTGAGTTTTTAGTGTATTTATCTTACATTCCTAGTATTATATTCATTATTTTTGTGAGCCACTGAAACCCTGTTTATGAGCAGTGTTACAGCAGGATATAAATCTAAATAAATAAATAAATGCATACATACATACATTTGATCTCTCTAGGAGCAAGTTGGTATGATTAAGGAGAAATATGAACATCGAATGCTGCTAAAACATATGCCTTCTGAGTTCCACCTTTTTCTGGATCATATTGCAAATCTGGATTATTTCACTAAACCAGATTATCAGGTAAAACTCCTGTTTTTATTACTAGCTTGATTAGGAGACAATAATTTTGAGTTCCCACATGAAATTGGTAAAAAAATAATTAGTAGATTTTCTGACCTCTTAAATCTGCTCCTTGGAATATTATTTTGGAGATACTTGATTTACCTTTTAAAGTTTTTATGTCAACATGTCAAAATTGATCCAAATGAAATCAATATATTGCTTTTTTCCAGGTCATTAATTAGCATGAAACAGTAGGTTCTGCTCATTTTTGCCTGTTTTTGTAGAGTAATACCTATGAGAACAAATTTGCCAATAAAAATTAACATGATATCTTACAGACAACTAATTAGGGTAAGGCAAGATGCCTACCCTAAATAGATCAGTTGCTAAAAATTGTAAATTGAGGCTATACAAGTAGTAGTTTAATTCCTGTTGCACTGCTTGTGGGCAATAACTTTTATGATAGGAAAGGAATGAATTGTTATTCACATGTTCAAAGAATACCTGGGCATATCAATGAGTGAAGCCCAGGTACAGCAAGTAAGCACTCTAGTCAGATTTCCCTTGACATATTCAAATATTAAATGGGACCGAGTTTATTGCTTTTTGTTGGTATCTGCAATGCTGCATCCAAAGATCCTTCAAACACTGTTCATCATATTTGTGACTCAGACCATTATTCTGCACCAGCTGCAACTTCTAGAACAAGGGCAAGAGTACCCCACATATACCAGTGAATATATAACCAGAGTGTAGAGGAATAATCAACTAATACTACTGAGATAATCCCTGCAGAAAGGAGCAAAATCACTCCAACTCACAAAGACCATCTAGAAAAGTACAATGGACAACCCTATCAAAGCCACTGAGAAATCAAGTAGCATCAGAAGAGCTGGACTCCCCCTTACTCTTCCCTCAAGACTGAAATATCCCACTTTGGGTTACACTGATTCTTTTGTTCCCCCCACTCCTCTGCAAATGGGCAGAGGATTACTATTGCTTTATGATTAGTGTATTATGTGTTTTACTGCTGTTTTTATTGTAAACCACTTTGATGCTTTGGCATGGGGTGTGGTATTTCACCACATATAACAACAACAATAACTACTACTACTACTATTCCTACTACTTACAAGCAGATCTTTCCTCTCAGTTGTATCCTGAGGTTGATTGCCTTAACCAGGGTTATTTATAATCAGTAGACAGTCCCATAATGCTGTTAACCCTTTTTTAGCTATCTGTTTTAATATATCAGATGGAAAATAAAAATGTATTGGGAAATCCTTTTAAGGAGGGGCAGTAATTTTGCAGCAAGGGAATATTATAGAAGAATTCCAGACATGTCCAGTTAAGAAAGCTAAGTTCAGGGAAATACTTTGCCTGTGCTGGAGAGCTGGAGCTGACCTACTTGACAGGTGTGCATTACTTTTACTTGGCTTTATGAGCATACTCCAAAAATAATGATGCAGTTATGAAATAAACTAAATTCTGTTTCATTCACATTCATGTTTAATCAAAATATAGTTAATATGCTTACTCTTCAGTCAAGAATATAATGATTTTCCATTTTGATTCCATTTTAATCAAAAATTAGACTTTGGGAACAATTTTTGGAAAGCTTAGAGGGTGCAACCAATGGTTTAAAGTTACATGTGGCCCTGGGGCCTCAAGTGGTGAATTCATGAAGTAAATCTCCATCTGATATAAAGTGGCTTCCTATACTCCTTTTTCTGATTGTGGATAAAAAGTTGAATCTTACTATTCTGTTTTTGTCTAGCTGATCATGACTGTGTTTGAAAACAGCATGAAGGAAAGAGGAATTACTGAGAATGAGGCCTTTGACTGGGAGAAAGCTGGTACCGATATTTTATTATCTACAAGTACATCCACCCCACCTCAGCAGAACACACGGCAGACTGCAGCCATGTTTGGGTGAGTGGCAGACAGCATGTAACCAATATCACAGAACCTCATTACAAGGCCTTTTGGTGCACTGGCAAATTCCTTTATACAAATATAAAGTCATTGTTTATTGCTACAGATGTTTCCACAATGAAGTGTGGAATACAGGTATAATGCTAATATTAATGCTATGTATGAGTTTGACCTGTTGACTATACATGATTTCTTGTGAGTTGATTGAATTGAAAGATGTCCTATTGTTTATGGATGGAGCCTTTCAGAAATCTAAAGAACTTGTATCTAGTGTATGTTTTGATTCATGGGCAATGGGTGGGGAATGCAGAAATGCAGTTGGTCTAACATGTCGCTCATCCTTTTGGAGTAGAGAGAGCTGAAGGGAGGACAAGAGAATATTACCTTCTGACCTCTTGCCCTGAGCAGGAGTAAAAAGCAGAACTCTGCTCATAGGATCAAACCCTATTTGTGTTATCATCAATGTGCTGCTTCAGATCACTCTAATTTTTAAATTTTGGGAGAGTCTCTGAGTTTGTGAATATTTCCTATGTGAGTGAATCTGCAGGCTAGGCCTGAAGACAGCTAGGAAGTAATAAACCGCCAATGTAATTTAAGGATATGTTGTGGGAGTGGAGAACACAGTTATTTAATGAGAAAATACATATCAAGGCATAACAAGACATAAAGTTCTATGAAAATTGTTGACCTTGTATTCTGGTTTCCTTGTTCCCTATTAAGGCAGCTCCCCTGAAGGATCATAAACCTCAGGCAGAATCTAAGTATTATAGATATAAGCCACATCTCAAGATTTAAGTTGAAGCAAGCAAGAGGCATCCCAGTATTTTGCCATCAAAATGAAAAATAATATACTTTATTATTCTTATATTTTCTTTTAGCAGGGCTACTCAGTGAGCTCCATCCTTCTTCCATAACTAGTACTGTCTTCAGTACATCATAATGACAGTGATTATAGTAGATTCCATATTTCTGAATTCCCTCCTGCCATAAACCATCATAATGACGAATAACAAACAGTACATTTTTTTGACTGAAGGACAAGAAATTCTGTAGTATGCTAAGTAGTTATTATGGAATCCTTATGAGAAGATTTCCAGGCTGCCAATAAGGGATATACTGTTTCCAACAGTTAAATGCAAGAGGGGTAACAAAGTTTCATCCATCTGTTGAATCAAGTGGTGTCTCAAGAGAAGATACTGATGGTGGCTAAATAACTTATTTAGAGCTGGATGCTCTGTTGCAGTGGGCTTGGTATGCATTATCCATAGTATTGACTGTGCACAGGTGGGGTCTTTGGAACTGCGAGAAATAGTAATTCTAAAGCTTTAGTGTTTTGATCTGAAGTTTGTACATTTTTTCCCTTTCAGTGTGGTTAATATCACTCCAGTTCCTGGAGATTTACTTCGTGAGAACACAGAGGATGTTTTGCAAGGAGAACACCTGAGTGACCAAGAGAATGCACCCCCAATTTTATCTGGCCGGCCAACAGAGAATAACTTAGGGCAGGCTCCAAATGTTCCCTTCAATGAAGGAGAAGTTTGGGAAGAAACAGATGTAAATCGCAACAAACTCAGGATCAGCATCAGCAAAGTAAAGCCTTTTGACCTTTTTGTGCACTAACCTCTTCATTTTCTTCCTAAGAATAGTGGCTTTGTGAGTAGACCATATACTAAGTTAAAGAGCTTTTAAATTAGGTTTTAGACGTATAAAGCATTTTTTAATGTAAACTGCCTCTGTCTTGCACTGAAATGAAGTGCTCAGCATATGCTCTGTATATCTTTACTGGGCTAAAGATATGAAGGATTTATTATAAACTGCAAGCTCTCTCTTGATGCTTAACATTAATTCTATTATACCATTTGATTATGTCTTCTTCGCCAAAATTGTACTGTCATTACTGCAGTCTCCTGGGTATAATCTGTCAAGGAATGATGGATGTGAAATCAGATGTTTAATTAGCACAGATGATAGGCTGCTCATTACATTGTATATTTTTGTGGATTTATCATATTCTCAGTGGTTTCTCTTTCTCTATCTCAGACGCAGTGTTTAGCAGAAGAAGATCAGAAAAGTGGTGTATGTCCCATCTCCCCAGTGCGAGCAGTGCCAGACTCTCCTACAACCCAAGGGCGCTCTCTGAGATATCGTCGTGTGAACAGTCCTGAGTCAGAACGCCTCTCCACTGGGGATGGAAAAGTCGATCAGCATGAGCGAAGGTTTGCCTAGGGCCAGCAAGTGGCTTTTATGCATTCTTGTTCAAGCTTTGGGCATATAACTAGAGTCAAAGTAAAGAAAGCTCAGAAGAAGCTGAAATAGCATCCCACCAGAGATCTATACTTTAATGACTTTCTGTAAACTGTTAAAACTTGGTTGTCCTCTCAGGCTTTGGGACAGGATGGTTGTGGAGTCTGTCTGGTTTTTGTTTTTTTTATGATAATCTTCAATTGGCTGTAATAATAATAAATCCTTTCTCACCCATATGGGTGGTATGTGTCTTCCTCAACCTCAGGTCCTCTACCAGAGGCCTGGGTATTTGAGGGTTCTGTGCAGTATCTTAGCTGTTCCTAGCACTGCACTCTTCTGAACAGAGAGCTCTGATGTTGTTCCTGGGATCTGTTGGAGCCACTCTTCCAGCTTGGGGTCCCCGCCCCAAATGCCCCTACCACCATTGGGACTACTTTGGCCTTCACTTTCCACATCCTCTCTAGTTCTTCCTTCAGGCCCTGGTACTTCTCCAGCTTCTCATACTCCTTCCTGATGTTGCTGTCACTTGGCACCACTATATCTATCTCCACCACTGTCTTCTGGTCCTTGTCTATTACCATGATGTCCGGTTGATTGGCCAGTACCTGCCAGTCTGTCTGTATCTGGAAGTCCCATAGGATCTTAGCCCTGTCATTCTCCACAACCTTCTGTGGAATCTCCCATCTGGACTTGGGAGGGTCTAGCTCATACACTGTGCAGATGTATATAGATGTATATATAACTGTATATACAGTTTCCTTTTTTAATTATAAGTCACCCTTACTGTGTCACTGAGTCACTGGGGAGTTGGGTGGATTTGAAATAAAACAAACAAACAAACAAGGTGCTATTATTTAAATGTGCTTAAAAAGAGCAATTATACATTCTTACAGTTTATTTTGAATCTGTATTGGCAAATTATTCTTTTTTTTTTACGCAGACCTATCAGTGCTAAGGAGTGCAGAAGGAGAGAAATTTAATTGTGTGTTTCATTACTTGAAATACATGTAGATCTCTACTGAATTTCCTTTACATTGTTATGCTCAGATTTTAAAATTATGTACCTAGTCAATGAATAGACTTGCTCATATAAAAGTCTCTGATTTAGACAGATAAATGGGCTCCATTGAAATGTATGTATGTATTATTCAGTGGGTATTATTTCACATAATTAGTTCATATCACTGAGACTTGGCTGGGTCTGGAAGGGGGAATGGCCCTTTCAGAGATAGGTCCAGCTGGATTTCAGGTGTGACATTAGCCAGAACCTCAGGGTAGGGGTGGAGGTGTGGCGATTGTAATCCAGGAATTGCTTATGGCTTTCAGGGGCCTGCACCAGAGTTTACCAGATGTGAAACCGTGTTCATTAAGTTGGGCTCTAGGGATCAGTTCGGATTGTCGCTGTTGTCCCAACTTCTCTGATGCATAACAACCTCCCTGCCAGAGCTCCTTGACTCCATCTCTGGGTTGGCAGTGGAATTCCCCAGACTTATGGTCTTGGGGGACTTCAATCTGCTTTCTCTGGAAGTGGGGTCAGGCGGTTCAGGAGTTTATGGGCACCATGACAGCCATGGGCCTATCCCAGGTCATCCAGAGCCCGACACAGGACGGTGGTCACACACTGGGTCTGGTGTTCCTGTCAGAACAGTAGCTATGTGATCTGAAATGGGGGGAGCTTTTGGTGTCCCCCTTGCCATGGTCAAATCATGCCCCAATTACCATGGGATTCTCTTGTGCCACCATCCATTGCTGAGAGGCCGGACCCATTAGTTTGGTCCACCCCCAGCGTCTGATGGACCTGGATGGGTTTCAGAGGGAGCTGGGGGTTGTTCCCACTGGTCTGCTGTACAGTTCATCTGAAACCTTGGTCACCACTTGGAATAAGAGGGTGGCTGAGGCTTTGGATCGGATTACACCTATGCAGTCTCTCCCCTCTTGTGGATCCTGTCACTACCTGTGGAGTTAAGGGAGACATGGAGTTAAGGTAGATGAAATGAGAGAAGAGACGTCCAGAGTGTCACTGGCATTCTACAGGGGATGAACTCGACTGAACATGAGTCAGAGTACTACTAAGGCCTACCTTGTGGTGATAAGGGCTTCTCTGCCCTTGTTGCGTCTGCGGATAGCCGTCTGGCAGCTCTGTTTCGGATGACACATGCCCTCTTGTGTAGAGAGGGCTTGGAGAACCCCTTGCAGGGGTGTGCGGAAGAATTTGTTCAGCATCTGTCAGACAAAGTCACTCGAATCCACTCACAGTTGGATGCTGGCCTTGTTGTAGGTCTGGGGAGATGCCTGGGGAGAAGTCTTGCCCAGTTATCTGGGAACTGTTTGAACCTGTTGGGCCTGGGGAAGTGGACAAGGTCCTCAGGACTGTGAGCTCAGCTACTTGCTCTTTAGATCCATGCCCCTCCTGGCTTGTTAAAGCAGCCTGGGAGGTGTCATGTGAGTGGGTTCTATTAGTGGTGAATTCTTCTTTGAAGGAGGGGGTTGTTCCTTTACCTCCTCAAGAAGCTTTGGTTCGCCCCCTCCTCAAGAAGCCATCAGTGGACCTCGCTATACTGGACGATTTTTGTCCAGTATCTAACCTCCCCTTTTTGGGCTATGAGGCTGTGGGGGTCTGGAGGGAGAACAACAGGCCTCAGCTGAACCCTGGCATGACTGAGTGGCTTTGGGTTTTGGGGCCCGCTGGTTCTAGGACTGTACCATCTTTGTTGCTGGATGGGATCGCACTGCCCCAAATAGACCCCAAACAGACTTCTACCTGCTCTTTGAGCAGGAGTCATGAGTCTAGGAGGACACCCAAATTTGGGAGTCCTCCTAGACTCATGACTTCTGCTCAAAGAGCAGGTAGCAGTTGTGCCTAGGAGGGCCTTTGCACAACTTTGTGTTGTGTGCCAGTTGTGCCTGTTCCTAGATTGAGGAGCCCTACTCACTCAGGACCTAGTCACCTCCTGGTTGGACTACTGTAATGCGGTCTACATGGGGCTGCCCTTGAAGAGTATCCAGAAGCTTCAGCTGGTGCAAAATGTAGCAGCATGGGCAGTTACGTTTGTTCCCAGGTCCAATTCAAGGTGCTGTTTTTGACCTGTAAAGCCCTACATGGCATGGGGCTGGGTTATCTTGAGGGACCATCTTGCCCTGAGTACATCTGCCTGTCCTACCTGATCCAGCAGACAGGACGTATTACAGGTCCTGTTGGCTAGGGAGCTATATTTGGCAGGTCCTAGACAGCAGGCCTTTTTTGCTATAGTACCTGCTTTATGGAACATCCTCTCCCCACCCCAAAGTGAGGCTGGCTCCATCCCTATTGAGTTTCCAGAAGTCCCTCAAAACATGGTTGTGCCATCAGGCCTGGGGCCCCCAGGGGACTGGTGAGATACTGAGGTGGCTCCATTGTTATTAACATCTGCTCTTCTCCTAGTATTTGTCCTTTTTTAGCTCTGTGTTTTTTACAGCTTTTAAAGCTAACAACAACAATTGTTTTGTATAATTTAATTGGTTAGCCTTGTTTTATGCAACCCAGAGTCACTTGTATGTGAGATAGGCTGCCGTATAAATTTGATGATAAACAAATGAACAAATGGAAAATAAAATAAAAATAAAATTTAAAAGCATGAAATGAAGGCATATGATATATCTTTGAGTTACATAGCCTAAAGGATATGATGGTTGTTAAAAATTGCTCCCAAGCAAGTCTTCCTGGAGGATAATTTCATGTGAGGCATTAGAATGGATAGGGTCCACTCCCTAGTGGCAATCCTCTTGCACAGGAGAGCAGGGGCATACTCTGGGAGGGGAGTGGTCAAGTAGATACACGTGGTTAAGAGCTTTTTAGAAAGTCAACAATAAATATTCTGTAGCAGAGAAACATATGGCTAGTGAGTTATACTTGAAGAAATACAGCTTTAATATTTGGTGGATCTTTTGAATTTCTAGTGGATTTGGAAGAGGGCAGATCCCAACTCAGGGGAGCTATTCTCAGAAGGTTCTCTAACTTAGATGATAAGAAATAGCTGTTCTTATTATGAATAATCCTAAATTCTTAAATTTTAAAATGAATTTGACCTGGCCTTCTTTGCTTTTATTTTCAGATCCCGAGTGGATTTGCCTTGCTCTCCTTCCCGGCTTGTATGCTCTTCCCAGCCAGCACAGATGCTGTCTATTGAGACTGGTCAGGTAGACCGACAGGCAAGTGGCAGGATGGACGTATCTGCTTCTGTGGAGCATGAAGCTCTCAGCAATGCTTTCCGATCAGTGCCCCTGGCTGAGGAGGAGGACTTTGACAGCAAAGAGTGGGTTATAATTGATAAAGAGACAGAACTGAAGGACTTCCATCCTGGTGCCGAACCAAGCACATCTGGAACAACAGATGAGGAACCTGAGGAACTAAAGCCCATTGAGGAAGGGGATGAAAGGAGGCAATTGGGCGCCGAAGCAGCAGTCAGGCCCAGAATACATGAGGGGCGAACCCGAGGTATGCAGCCTGTGGCTGAGGAGGACAGTTCCCACAGAAATGAAGTGCAGTGCCAGACAGTGTCTGAGAGTAAACATGAACAGCAACCAGGAAGCCCATCACAGTCCCCCTTATATTCAGCACCAGCTATCCGACAGCGGAGACGAGAATCTGAGCCCATTGGTCCTGAGAGACAGGTAAGATATGCAAAAGAAATGCATCTCCTTCATGTTGCCATAGTTTTCATTTTTGTGATGTCTATTTTGTTTAGTCATCACATCTGGGCATCACATCCCAATCTAGTGTATTATATAGAAGGTAAATCTGTTTTAATCTTTTATATCAGAATCTAAAGATATTGATACTAGAGCTATGGCACCAGCATCAATGATGTTTTACAGCAGCTTCCATTAGAAGTGAGTCCACGTGAATTTTTTTTGATGCAAATTAGTCCTGAGCATCAGCAGGGTGGTGGGAAACCTGTGGCCCTCTAGATGTTGCTGAACCTTTAATTTCAGCAGTTAAAGCCAATATGGCCAATTCTAAGAGGGATGCTGGAAGCTATAGTTCAGGCACAGATTGTCCACTTCTGCTATAGGATGAGGTACTGTAGACTGGGAGGATCAAATTAGACTAAATCTGTAGTCCCCAACCTGTGCCATTCCTCTTGTGCACTCCCTCATAACCTCCCGCACACTCCCTGAACTGCGCAGAGCCTCTTATGCACCCTCCCTGACCCTCCCCAACCCACGCAGCGCCTCTCGTGCATTCTCTTGCATCCTCCCCAACCTGCATGGCACCTCTCGTGCACCCCCTTGCACCCTCCCTGATTCACACAGCGCCTGTTGCGTACCTCCTCCCACCCTCCCCGACCCTCCCCCACACCCCTGTGCACCCCCTTGCTCCCTTCCCTCCTGGCAGCAGCCACTTACTTGCCTGCTAGCCTGGGACTTGCAACTTCCTGCTGGCTTCCCCACTGACTTTGGTTGGGAAGCCAGCAGGAAGTTGCCTCACCTAATGACCATGGAATTCAGTTAAAAACAGCAACCGAGACTGTTGGGATTGCCATCACGAAGCGATGTGGTCACACTTTATGACCGCATCACTTAGTGACAGAAATTCCAGTCCCAATTGCCATCATATGTCGAGAACTGCTGCAGTTCCTGAGAACACTTCTTTGGTTAGTTAAGGAAAATAACCTATGCAGAACACTTTAAGAATGCCATATAAATGCTTAATATTGTAGAAAAATATTATCTATTACACATCAGAAACAGCATCTTAAAAATTCTTAGACATACCTTCCTAATACAAGTTTAACTATTATACTTCTTCACTAGTCAATCTATTGTATTTCTTTGTATTTTTGTTTCTTTTTTCCTCAGGTATACTTTTATAGCCATTTTCCCAATACTTATTTTATTTATTCAGCAGCTAAGGTATCCCACTGGTTGGTTTGGAATGCATGTCCCATAGTTCTTATGATTTGCTTAGATTCACAGTTCTTTTTAAATAATCAGAGAACTCTGAAAAATATTTAGATGTCTTTAGTATGCTATGGGTTCACAAATACATCTTTCACCATACATAGAAGAAGGAGGGATTGGGGAAAGTAGGGAAAAATGTATTTTGACAGTGATATAAATGGAAGTAAGGCTAATCATGGATATTTTTGTGATAGATGACAAGATAAACTGGTCATAGGCATGCCTAATATTTGATGTAAGATTTTGCTAGTGTTGTTGTGCTATTTATTTGAGAATATTGGAACCAACTGAGCATGGAAGAGCCATGCATAGCAAAAGATTTGAGAGATCTTAATTTGTCCTGTTAATAATAACATTTTGTAATCTAAATAGTTTATTGTCTCTCTACTGAGCAAATTCCTTAGTGCTTTCTTCATCATAAAGGAAGACATTCAGTAAGGAAGCAAGAGGGGAAAAGTCTGGACTTATTCCTTTCCTATATTTATCCCAAACATTTAGTAAGTTCCTTCAGTAGTCTCTTTAAAATTGTTTCTTTCTGTGCTTATCAATCCAAATATATCCACACAGCCACTATGGAAGGTCTGCCCCTTCCATTAAGATGATGGAACTGTAAAGAAATATAATCCATTCTGAAATCCATGTTAGGCAACTGGCATAATAGTACACCTTTTAAAAAAAATTTTACAGGTTGTTGAATTTAATCCTTGGCTGTTTGTTAGACTATATATAATTCATTATTTATCAGTGCCAGTCATTTAATAACTAATTCTCAAAAGGAACTGGAATAATTTGAAATAGAAAGTTTAGTTGTGGTAAAATATTCATTTTGACTGCTGCAATTCTTCCTACCCAAGACAAATGTAATTTTTTCTGTCTAGAAATATCTGTCGTCATATGTTTCAAGTTGGTAAATAATTGTTTTTTAATAAATCCTTATTGTTTTTTGTCAGAAAGATTCCTAAATATTTGACCTTTTCAGCAGTAAAGCCAGTTAGCTAATACACAGATTGCTTTTCATCTTCTGTCAAATTCTATATCAACCTCTGAGTTTTCTCTTTATTGATTTGATGTCTTGACATCAAATAATATTGTTGCAGAAGTTCTATCAATGTTATTAAAGAGACCCTAGGTTGAGCAATTGTTAGTATAATATGGTCAGCAAATACTTTCAGTTTTTGTGTTCTTGCACAGCTGATTTAACTTCTGGGATTATGTTTTCTTGATGTACTTGGATTTCCAAGGGTTCTAATGCTAGTAAAAATAAGGAGGGAGAAGACATCTATTCAGTAAAGTACATTACTGTGAAATAAGAACATTCACAATAACTTTAGCTTTTTGTTCTTTATACATACTCTGTATCCATGTAAATAAATTAGCGCTTCAGCCCACTTTTTTAAGAACTGCAACCAAAAAAGACCATTCCAGATTATCAAAGGCTTTTTCAGCATCAAGAAAAATGATAGCCTATCTTTGGTCTTTCTGCTTTGTCTTATCAATAGCCTTCAAAATGTAACTGATATTATCTCTCATATACCTCTTCAGGACAAAGCCCTTCAAGTCAGGATATATTATCTCAGTTAAAAAGAAGCCATTTATCCTCTTAGCAAGAATTGCTGTAAAAGTTTATAATACACATTCAGAAATGAAACAGGTCTAAATCTTTCAGGACAAGCCAAATCCTTTCCTTCTTTATAAATCAAGGCAATTAAAGCCTCTTTCCATGATGTGCCTGAATCTTGTTCATTGTTTGATTTAAAGATTTAATCAGAATTTATTGAAAAATCTTATAATATATTGCTGAAATACCATAGGGTCATGGAGTTTTATTCATTTTTAAATTTTTAATTGCTTCTTTAGTTTTGTCTTGAGTTATAGGTTAAGAGCCTTTTTTGTTGATCAGTAAATTTTTCAGGTAATATTCCATTCAAACATTTTTCAGTTTCTGCTGGGTCAGATTGCTGTTTGCTGTGTAAATTTGAAAAATAATTGATGAAATGTTGAATAATGCCTTTTGTTGTAGAGACATATTTGGTTCCATCCCAATTAGAAGTTACCATTCTTTTATTCTGTTTCTTCTGCAATTGTAAGGCAACAATTTGTCTGGGTTATTACCTTTTTCAAAGTATTACTCTCTGGTAAGATTCAACTTTTTATAGGCTTCATTTACTCCTAGTAAATCAAGCTGATTCTGTATTGTTTTAAATTTTTTGCTCTAAATCTGAGGCTGAATTTAGTTTATGATTTGTTTCCAATTGTTTCAGATAATTCAACGAGATATCTTTCTGATTTTGCAGAACTGTCCTTCTAGTTGATGTGAGAGAGATGAACAACCCTCTCATAAATGCTTTACTAGCCTCCCATTCTGTAGTTAAAGGACTTTCAAAAATTAAATTCAGTTCCAATATGTTCATAAGAAATTCTAGTCCTGACACATAAATGAAAGAAGGCTCATCCTCTGTGAAGGAATTGTATTTCTAGATATGTCCTTAAATATTTATCTAATGTTAATCAATGCTTTTTTGTACTGTTAATACAAATCACCATAGGTCAGGCTTGATAGAGGGCAGTCTATAAATAAATATGAAAGACTACTCTGGGTTGTGGCTACCCTACAATTTGTTATACAATACCTTTAAGATAATAACCAGGTATCCCCTCCCCTCCTTTTTTTGGCTTCCTTTTTTAAAAATAAAAATATTGGTCACATTTTCCAAACATACCTTATTTTCTACTTCCATATTCTGTATTTTGATAAATTAGTCACCTTAATAAAAACCTCAGTTGGTTTAAAATTGTATCCCCCAAAAGGAAACCACATGAGAGGAATATTCAGATTTCCCAAGTACAGAAGAACATATGGAAAATATTATCTTTATTTTTAGCATAATTATATCCAAGGACTAGAAACTTGGTTTGTATGTCATGAAACCTTTGATTCTTAACAATCCATACTAGGCATTTCATTGCATTACATTCTACCTGTGGGCAATCACAGCTGTGTATTTCCTGCCTGCCTGTTGCCAAGTGAGTACAGAGCCAATGGGCAATGAAACAGCTTATTAAAGAGGTGGGCTATAGCAGAAGAATGTGGCAGCATTCAATGATATCCATATAACCCCATGACAAATATCATGCTATGACAAGTTCAAATTTGTCACAGATAAACCCAGTGGTGGTCCTCTTCTGCCTTGTACAATAAGTACATTTCAGGAGATATTAAGGCAAATTCTTGGAACTGTCTTGATATATTAGTGTTAGCTGCTTTTTAAATGGATTAAGGTCATGAAATGCTAGGTATGTTTGAATGTCTGTATCATTGTCCAAGTTCTTACAGCTGATTAGAGAGGGATCTCTCATCCATGCTTTCCTTCAGATAAATGTTGCAAGCTCATTGCCATCAACTGATCAGTAGTTGCCAGTAGTCTAGATCAGTGGTTCTCAACTTTGCGTATCTTAAATTCCACCAATAACTCAGTCAGACCAAGACAAAAACAAAAGGACCATTGTTTTGCCAGGTGTAATATATGTGTATTTGTTTACTGCTATTTTGTTACTACATTTTTTTCATTACACTAAGGTTTAAAGACACAAAAATTGTTTGCTATAATAGTAAAATAATGAGTGAGAGCTGAAGCCGTGGTTTGTCACTTTGATAGCAATCTTCTCCTAAGCCCCTCAAATACATCCAAATAATAAGAACTAGCACAAAACATTTTATTCTATTTTATTTTATTTATTAAGCCCAAAACTTTCATAAGTTACTATACTCCTAGACTCCAAAAAATGCTTTGTTGAAATGATCAATTCCCTTCACCTAGCATGCTTAACTAGATACCAGAAGGTCTGTCATTCTTTGGTATGCTATTGGTGTATAGTACAACTCATAAGATTACATATATTACAAAAATAACATAAATTATGTAATTTACATCAGTTGCATCAGGCTGAAAATGATACAAAGCACATGATTCACATCATTTGCATGATGAATCACAAGTACACTTGTCCTCCTTGTCCCATCCTATGTATACCTCTGCTCTCTGATCTCCTTTCTCTTTCCCAATTTGAGAAAGAGAGCCTTGTACTGCTGTTTGAATACACTGGTCTAAATGACTTTCAGATGCCCCTTACAACCTTTTATTCTATAAACACATATATAATATAGTAAATGACCTGAGTACTTCTGGAAATATGGAATACATTTGTTTGATACAGTGGCATAGTGTCTGAATCCCTTCACTAATTAATTTCTGAATTAATCAGGTGTAAAGCATGAGCAAGCAAAAAATGAAATTTTGTTATTAACAGTTTTTGCAAGTCTTTTATAACTTATACCCTGACCCTAATGATACTCAGAAGTAAATCTCACTGCCCATGTTTGGAAATAACAAGAAATCAGAATTCACATAGTTCTTGGCTTATTTTTTTCAATTTGCACCATGAGAGAGAGAAGACTATAAGGTTCTTGCTCACAATAAACCAAGATAAATTAGGAACTCTGGCCTATTTTTTGCTGAGATGGTAATCTTACTAAATAATCCCTATTCTATGGTAAACTTCTGTTGGATAAAAAATTAATTTGTTTAAAATTAGGAAAACTCAGTGCCTGATTACAGTACATAAATATCATTCTATCTTCAGTATAATAGGTTGTATAATAAGGTATTTCTGATATTTAACTAAGCATTCTGCCATACATTATGTTCTACAGTATTGTTTCTGACTACTTTTTGCTTAATTTGTAGGGCTATGAATTTCTAATTTCTAAAGAAACATAATATATGATCTTACCTTAGTCTGTATTAAGTTTTTTCTTAAACAGATGTATATCTGAAAGGCGAACAAAGATATGAAACATCCAGTGGTCTGAAGGTAGCCAATGTAATTATTTTGTTTGTATACCACTGAATATTCTGACTATAAGAAGAAAATAAAGGCAAGGAATTGGATGTTTAGTTTCTTCAATGTAATAGTGAGCAAAAAGTTTCATATTTGGAGCATTCTGAACTTGAAATAGCTTGTTTCAAGTTTAAAACAGTTGTTTCGAGTGTGAGATGGACTGTTTTATTCATTTTGGAAGTTTTTTTCATCTTGTCTGATGATCTTCTGTGCCGTTATCCATATTGGATGCTAGAGTCTTGGATATGCAAAAGAACTTGCCAAAATCGAGTAAAGCATACAGCAGCCATTCCTACCATATCATAAACAAATCCTTCTGTGCTTGGGCTCTAGCCCTCCATTGTTTTACAGTAGTCAGGTAAAATGGAAACATTTAGTAACTTTTATGAAGATAATAAATTTTTCTATCTACTTTGCATGGATTTCCTCTATTCTCTTGAAATATCACGAACGTGATTTTGAAATGAAGAATGTTCATGCTAAAAATAATCTTAAATCTATGTTGTATTGTGGGGCATGCTCCTGGCTTCTGTAAGAATATTAATATTTATTAATATGGCATGAGACAGTGTGTTCATACTTGCCTTAATTTAACAAGTCATTGCTTAATTCATAGGCATCTTATATAAAGATTCATTTATCTATTTCTAATTTTAAAAAATGTTTGTGAATCCTGGAATGACAGGTGCTCTGATCTTTAATAACATTTAATCATTGCTTTTTCCTAATGATGTCTACATTTATATTAAACTGTAATATGACATAATCTATAAAATACATTGAACATATCATAATAATGTATTTCTGTTCCTTAATTGTTAGTAGAAATACATTATTTAATACAGGAATAGTTGCATCTCTGTATATATCCTAGAATAGATCAGTGTATAGATTTTTAAAAGTTGTAAATGAACTGGGATAGGCCCAGGATACAGCAATTAACACAACAGAAGGCTTCTAAACATTGAAGAAATTAGGTACATTTGATTTACATAAAATACTAAAGAAAAAAAAAGGCTGAGGTGAGTAAAAGGATATGATAATTAGAGGAGCTTCAGTTTTTCCTTGTTTAACAGGCTAAGAAAGACAATTTAAAAGACCAAAAGCACAACTTCTAGGCTCAACCCAAAAGCTATCTTTAGGAATAGCACATTATTTGCAGAGAAGTTGTTAAGGAAGGCCATGATACCAGTTGGGTGATTCTTAAGTGAACACTGGAATATCTGTTCTTTTGGAAGGCAATTGGATCTAATCAGTTTATATCCATATGCAAAAGAAGAGCATATGAGTAGCTAGGATAAAATAGAGGAAATATTCTGAATGAATAAAACACAGGCATTTTAGATCTGGTCTCTGTATTTACTATAGCTTTCCTCTATAAGCTCAATTAAAGAATGGAATTTTTGTATACCTTGTTCTGAGAAATACTTAATATGATGATTTTATACTAGCTTACTTCAAGCAGTGCAGTGCCATAGTATTTATTTCTTTTTTATTATTACTTAATGTTAAGCTTAACTTCAGATTAGTCTATTGAAACAGTTTGTGTGTGTGTGTTTGTGTGTATGTGTTTGAAAAGAGGAGAATATAGTGGATGTCTAAGTTGCCTAACAAATTAGGAAAGAAATGCTGGCCTGCTTCCTTTAGGGTTAGTATCAATTCCTTTCACATTATCTAAAGCTCTATTTTCACTCTTCCTACCATGCCAATGAAACTTGCAGGAGAAATCATATACATTCATGATAGAGCTCCCAACAACTCATGCTGTGCCTATTACTTTAACTTTCCAGAGTCACAGCTTGTATGTTTTGCATCTCTACTTAGCTACCAATCAGGGTACTGTCGGTGGCTTCCCTACAGTGAGATAGGCCTGAGACAGACTAAAATATAAACTTCCCTATTATAAGATATCATTGTTACTTTAAAATGTGACCTTTAGTTTTAAAAATGCAGTAGAAAAAAATGTAGACTTATATCCAAGCAACTAGTTTTTCCAACTTGGAAGAGGGTGTGGTGGGATTAATAGAAAAGCGAGGAGGCGAACAAAATTAAGTTCAGAACTATTATCCCTTTTCCATTATTTGATTAAAAAAACTTTTAATAGAGAAAGTATGGATCTGCTGCACTGTGAAAGTGCACGGGTAAGGCTTAGGTGTACCTCTTACTTCTAAAGGGCCTCTTCATGTAACAGTCTGAGGTTAGCCTAGAAATGGGTGAACCTGGAGGCTATGTTAAGTCCCCGTAAAACAGAAGTGTTTGCCATCCGCCAGTGAAGATTTCTGCAGCATGCACAGCACAAACCAGGGGCGAGTCAAGTCTTTGCCTGACACCTTTTCCTCCACTCTTCTTGGTCTTTTGCAGTTGGAGGAGGACAGGCATTCTCAACACTCTCTCCCGAGGTACAGCCCCCTAAGAAGACTGGCGTCCTCCGTTTTCTCCTCCTCAACCCTGGAGACAGAACAGTACCCTCACCTTGGCGGCACTTTCATACAGCGCAGCCGTTCGGCGGAGAGC
Source organism: Candoia aspera (assembly GCF_035149785.1). Lineage (NCBI taxonomy): Eukaryota > Metazoa > Chordata > Lepidosauria > Squamata > Candoiidae > Candoia > Candoia aspera. The sequence continues at coordinate 39,867,450 of NC_086153.1, forward strand.
AGCCCCGTGCGCATGCCCCACCGCAGGCACATGCCCCTCACAGCAGGAAACCACAGACTTATGCCTTCTGTCCTCCGCATTTCCAGATCCCAGCTCCAGCAGGTGTGGGCCCGCTTCACACACAAAACATAGCCTGTACTGGGGAAGCAGCAGCCTTTGTAATGCAATAATAGAGCCCACTTGCCCCATTTGTCACCATTTAATGCAATATTGAATCCCAGTCGTCTTTGACCTAGAAGGTATTGTAAATGTCTAAATCCCCTGCCAGAGAAAAAGACTCAGAACACCTGCCTCTCTCTCTAATTCTCCAGTACATGGTTCAGAGGCTCATCGTGATTCAAGAGTACAGCTAGTCTGGCATGTAGGTTATTAAAGGCTGATAACAATACTCCAAGGGGATGGTCTGGAACAGTGGGGTAGCAAGTATTAGGCTGTAACACTGAATAGGGCAAAAATAGTAAGGCTTGAGGGGAGAGACAATACGGATACAAGAGAGAGCTATCTTTACACTAAGATAAAATCTCTGCAGTTTTGTGTTGGTCTGTGCTGATGTTGAGGCCTTTTCATATTTTGCTCTATCGTTAATTTAGGTAAACATGCATGAGAAACTTGAGTCAGTTGCTAAGAAGGATTCATAGATGCATATTTTAAAAATTACAATCTCAAAATCATAGTCTTTTTACTACAATTTCCATATCACAGACAAATTGCACATCTTGCTTCCCTCTGAGTTTGCCTTTGCAACTCACACTGTATAGTTTGGGCTGCATTTCTACATCCCCAGCTCAACCTTTCAGGCATGAGGATCTAACAGACATGATACATAGCAATCATTTTTATCTTGATCCAAGTACTGAATGCTGTGAAGGTACTTTATCTCTAGAAGCCATTTGTCTGCCAGTTTCCTGGCCTGGCTTAGTGCATTCTTGAGGTTATTCTGTTAGCGTGTTAAGAAGGAACTAGCTGATTTATGAAGATTCTATTTATATTTAACTTGAAAGGTAATATAAGAGTTTTCCCCCCTTTTTCAATACTTGCAGGTACTTTCTTTATAAAGATGAATTTCATCAGTTTTTTAAGACAGTATAAACAAGCAGAACTTTGCTAGAACACCACCTGCTTGTAGGTAGATAAAATAGAATTCTTTTGAATTGTGGCCCTTCAGTATCCATTGGTCAGAACCCGGGTTAAAATAAATATTTATAATGCTCAAGTATCTCAATGATACAAACTTTCAGTTAAGGAGGAGAGAGACTAACTGTATAACGAAAATCAAGAATTAAAGAAGTTGAGCAATGTAACATATTGAAACTTCTGTTATAATAGAGAACTTCTCTGGAATTTTCTGGGGTTACTGGTATTCGTATTATGAACCCAGTATAATTAAAACTTGTCCCTATAAAGTTGCAATTTCAACTCATCAGGAAGTGGAACTGGGTTCCCAAATCAGAAATGACTTAAACTTTTTATTTCATGTTGTGTTTTTTAAAATTATCTGTTTTATTCATATATAGCTCAAAACTTCTATTCAATTATATTTTCAATGTTTCCTGTACCTAGGAGGGATAGAAATGTCTAAGCACAAGCTGGCACACCTCCCCCTTTAAATTATGTTTGTTGTCACAGCATTTCATAGTTATTGCTGTTAGCTGGTGGCAGTATTTATTGTAGGTCTCTTATATTTGCTATGTTAGTAAGAGTAGAATTGCTAAGGTTGGATGTAGGAAGTGTATGTCCTATTTTACAGATAGCAGTCCTGCTTTTGAAGACATCCTCTGTAAAAAGGGCTACCTCCAAATCGAATTTAAACATATATAACCCAAAGAAGGGATGGCCCAAGGTCTTGAAGTTGCCCGCTAGCACCTGCCCAAAAGACTGTGCAGGCACAAGTCTCTTATCAGTCTTCCCTGCTATGCTGAGATTATGTAGTTGTTTTTAAATTATAATAATGATTTCTACATTTGTACAGGTACATACAATACATATAAGCACATGTAAAGTTCATGTAAATTGGTGTTCTTTTTTTGTCTCTGTGTTGGTAATATCTAACTGACAGCTCAGGTGTCAAGAACAGTCAGAGAAGGTTTTGCTTCCCGTGTAATATTTTTCCTTCATAGTACATGTGAATGGATAACAGTCACAGCCTTGTGAGTTAGTGGAATGAAAACTAAGTACTGTAGTACAAATTTGTAGAGGGAAAAGTTATATTTAATCCAAAGATTATGTAATTCGAGGATTTTGTATCTTCGTTCCAAAGGCAATGTGCATGCTTAAACAGAGACCCATTTTGGCAGGAACTGGGAAGGATTTTGTTTAAAATGGCATACTAACAAATATTTTTTGGTACCTGGCTTTACTTTCAAGAACTGAATGAAGTCTGAAATGGTGGCACCAATTTATAATTGCAGCATTTTGGTGCAGGTTGTCATTTCCCCTTTGCTCCTCAAAAAAGCATACTCAGCAAAAATTCTGAGAGATACAGAGCAAAACAAAACAAAAAGCACAAAGTGACCCATAAGATGCCCTGTTCTAATGGTTGGACCTATTTATGACCTTGTCCAGGACAGGTGGGTAGCCTGCAGATATAACAATGGCAAGCTTATCAGTGCAAATCAACTTTATTATTGAAAGCAAGATTATTGTGCTTTTTGAGACATGTATCACTGTAAGTGATGAACAGTGTCTAGAGTTTAGAGAGATGGATGAAAAAGGTGAATGACTTGTGGTCTGAAAGATAATGGAAAAGAAGCAGTATCTTCCCTGGATAACACCCATGTGGCCAGGTCAGAGACCAGTATAATTCTGATATGGGTTTAGAGCCTTTCTGAATACAAGGAATAATTAGGATAGGTCTAATACAAATTGTGGATTTCTTTTGAAGTTGATTATTTATAATGCCATATTAAAAAGAAACCTCCAAGACAAAAGCTGCCAAACCAATATAATGAATTTGCATATTCTCCTAATTAATTAATTAATTAGTTAGTTAGTTAGTTAGTTAGTTAGTCTTATATGCCATTCCAGCTTTAACCCACTTTGAGTAGCTTGTATATTTCTCATAAGACTGCTTTTTAAATGAAAACCACAACATAAGCTCACTGTAAAATGTATGAAACAAGAGCTTCAAAACATTAGACATGTGAGAATCTCTAATGTTCTTAGACTTGCTGTTTTCCAAGCAAAGAACTTAAATCTGAATTTAAGACTGCCTCAATGTCATTTAAATATATAATGTGCTGTTTGGAGTTCTCTAGTGTCGTCAGAATCCACCCCACTTCCCTTTGTAATTTTAATTTTGCTTGAGAATTCAACCTGCTTTTAAAGGCTTTCAAAATATATGTATATTTTCACCAAGCCATTCATGCATTTTTAAAAAAGCATTTCTTAACTGCTGTAAGAGATGACATAAACACTATGGAGCAGTACAGTGAGAAAAGACTATGCATCTTGTTAGCATTCTTTTATTCTAATATGTTTTGTGTATTTGCATGTGCACAATTTATAGAGTTTAAAAATGACTTTGCACTTTAAAGCAGAAATTTGATGCACCTTTCTTCAGCGTAATCTTCACTGAACCCATTGTAGCCTACTTCTCAATCAGTCTACCCATCCTGTCTTTACATGTATCGGACTGCAACTCCTATAACTGCACGTCATGGATGATGAGAGTTGTGGTCCAGTATATCTGCAAAGGCACCAGTTTGATGAAAGTCTGTTTGAAGCTGTGCTATAGTACATTCTAATCTCTAATCTGATATTACATTGTATAGGAAGTGGTAATGAAATGTACAATTTGAGGAGGCAGTTTAATAAGTTATTAAAAACACAAGAATTAAACGACACTATTATCTTAACAGAGCCTCTGAGGAATTTATTCCCTTTAGGCTTATTCCGTGAATAATGAAGATGGGGAAACAGTTCCAATGGTTACGATTTGGTTTATTATAAAAAAAACTCAGCTGCAAGGTAATAGCCAAGCAACTCAATGTTCAATATACCTCACTGATACAAGCTTGATTTGCAATGAATGGGGATTGCCCCAATTGTGCTGCTCTAACTGAAGACCAGTTCTTTGGTGAGCATATGGGTTCCATTTTCAAGATCTCCAGTGCTTAAGAATATAAGTGATAAAACCTTCTGTATAGGATGCTTTGCTCTGTGTTTCATAATATTGAAAACTTCCTTGTCTATGCACTGATTATCATGTTTATCTTTTTTCTTTTTCAAAACTACAGAGAGCAGTGGGAGTTCTTGAAATCTAAGACAAAAATCATAGCTCTCTAAGAGCAGACTGGCCTGTGAAAGGCCCTTTTCACTGAATAGTAGAAATTGGCTCCTCTTTCTCCTTGGCCTTCTACACTCTCAGTTTCTCCCTCAAAGTCTTTTCTTCCTGGTCTCTTTCCTATTCCCCTCATGCTCAATCCATTATTAGGTTTTTGTCTAGCATTCTTCATCTTACTTCCTTGCCGTTTCTGTCCCCTTTTCTTCTATGTCTGTTGCCTCCGTTCCATTAATATCTCATAATTCTAATTCTGCATAAATCTCTCTGAATTTCTGTTTCTAGGCTTTTTTTTCTTATAATAATGGTTCTAATTCTCAGCCTTCTTTTAAAGGTGCTTGCTCCTTATAAATCATAATGTTTGTGAACATGATTTCACAACCAATGATTTTGGGCTGGCATGCAAGACAACAGGCAAATTATGTGTATATGTAATATGTTGGCTTTTTATAGTATCTTTCATCCAAAAAGTTCTAAAGTGCTTTACAAAATGTGCACAATATACACAGTATATACATAGTATTTATTTAACACAGCTGCTCCATAATGTTTTTTAAAAACTTGATTTTGCTATCTGTGATAGTAGAATAGGGTTACATTCAACAGCTCCATAGGTTGCTGCTATACACCAGTTAGGAATAGAGTGTAGCCTGATAGGGAAATTGATACCCTAGGGATGACATAAGAAAAACAAGTACAAACCAGATTTTGTTTAGTCCCTAAGGATATTATTCTGATTGTGGGGAAAGGCATCCAGACATATCCAAAGAAGGGCAGGATCTTGTTATATATATCTATGGAATTGTTCCATAGATCCACTACTGTGAATCCAGTAATACAAATCTGTGAACTGGCTTCTATTTTTTTGCTTCTTTGACATAAAATAGTCAAAACTTTCTAATATTATACCATTTTATATGAATGTATAAAAATGAGATTATAGTCATGCACTTTCATTTCTTCCTCACTGAATTGTAATGATGCTTCCTTCATTTGCCATTATGCTTAATTAAATTCTTTAATGTAAGAATGTTAGAATAAAGGGGAAAAAGTTTACCTTGCCCATTCATAAGTTGGGAACAAACTGACTTGTGAGAGTGGATTATTTTCTAGCATAACTATATTAGAAATCCTAACAAGTTAGAGAATTAAATTAATCTTAAATTAAATTAATCTTTCTGTTTATTTTTAGTATAAGTATCGAGAGATTTTTCTTAAAAGATGCAATATGCACATATATATCCCAGCTTATTTTGTATGCTGTGTTCTAGAACATAATGCAGTCATGGCACATAGTCTACAATGCTGGACGGGGTCCTTACTTAGGGCTTTGCTTCTATGGACATTTTCCCCCCTAACAAAATGAGTACTTTAAAAAAGTACTCATTTTTCTTCTACCAAATGTTGGGAGAGATAAAATACTGGACAGCTCCTCTATTCTCTCCTCACTAGCCCAATAGCAAATGTTTGTAGTTACTGGTGAACCACTCCTGCCATTTTGAGTAATTCATTAGTATTTCAACACCAAGTGACACTTTCATCTTTCATTGTATATCTTGTCTATTGTTGTTTCTTCTGGTCTTTGATGTATTGAAAAACTGAAAAGAGCAGCATAGGATCAAAATCAGAGAAGCTGCACAGCACAAAATTTTATGCAAATTTTGCTCTGTTGTTTCTCAGTTGGATGGATGTAAGTTATGCCCACTTCAATTATCAGTCAGTGGCTTGAACTTATAGTAGTACAAGTTGAGAAGTGCCTTACTATGTGAGGCCTCATCCTGAAATTAGCACTGCAAAGAAATTCAATCAAATAGATGGAAAACTACTTTTGGTAGTTTTTCAGAAGAAACAAAATTATATTCTATTTATGGCATGTAGATGATTTTGCTTCTGTAATGCTTATAAAACTTTCTTTTTATTAGACACTACCATCAAAATCTACCATTTTCTTTTTCTTAAGCACAGACCTGTGCTGATAAATGAGCTGAAGTTGCTGTTGCAGTACAGCTTCCCTTTGGATTTGGATCAAAGGATTTGGCTTTGTACTTGCAGATCAGAGTCAATCACTTTGAAGGGTTAGGTCATCATTGTTTTATTTTGTGCTGTTTTGTACCACCTGCAATCTATGCTACTTTATTTTACAATAATTCTTGATAGAAGCTATGTAGTACTGAAACATGATTTACTGGATTTTGTCTTTCCCCACAATTATATGAAACTGGTAGAGTATTTTTTGTTGTTAGTTTTGGTAACATTTATAAAATAACATTTGGTCAATGCCCTATCTCCTTTTCTTGTTATACTTCTATATATTGGGTCACTGTAACATTTAGTTCTGCTTTGGCAGTTTCACAACAGCACAAGGATAACATTTATGGTAAATGTTTCTAACACTCCATTTGATGTATTGGTAATAATTATTTGTAGTATTCAAACTACTGAAAAAATGATACAATGAATGTAAAAAAACATACAAGCTGCTATAACTATGTAACCTGGAGTTGAAAGGTGATCTCCATTTTTGCATTAACCTGCATGTAATTTAACATTCAGATTCTATGAATTTTTTAACAGTGTGATATGCTTTCTGTTGAATCCTGTCTCTTCAGTGCACCTGGCTTAATTATAACTTCTTTGTAATAAATCACAGAGCTTCCTTATCAACAAATCATTGCAAATGCAGGCAAACTCTCTTAACATAAAATGCATCTACATTGCAAAAACTGCTCCATGTAACAATGGAATAAGAAGGATGCTTATAGGACACTTACTTGCCCCTTCACTTTGGTCCTTCCTGAGAGAAGCAGAGCTTCCTTATATTTGGCCTTACCTCTGTACCAAGAAAATATTAATATTTTCAGGTTATTTTACAGTTTATTCCTCCTTCTCAAGATTGGAACACAAATTGTTAATAATAATTTCCCCATTCTCTGTCTACCTACATTTTTTTCAAACCTCTGACTGGTAGAAACATAGCAATATGTGAAGAGTTTCAAAATGAAAAGATTGACTGAATGAAAAGTATATTCAGTTGGGGTTAATTTTAGTGCTTCTGATTCATATAGTCTAGATTGCAGTGTATTTTAGTCTATGCTAGTTTCTCAATGTTTTCTATTGCCAGTAGGGATAGCCATGATTGCCAGCATTGTGCAAGGCTACATCGATGAATCAGGAGCACAGGAAACACACCTGGACCTATCCTTAGCTTAGAAAAAACTATAAAGGGAGGAATAGCTTCTGAAAGCTATTAAGCAATGCATGTGTCCAGAATTTAGTATACTAAGTTGGTGAGAATGAGTATATTATAATCATGCAAGGGCTGGATTTATATTTTACAAAGCAGATATCCTACAAGTTTGAAATTCTAGATTTGCCAAATCTGACAGTTCTAAATAAATAATGAACATATTCTGCTTGCGAAGGGTAATACTGGTTTCAGGATATATTAAGCCTATGCTGTAATAACTAATTCCAGTGGGAGCTGGATTCTTGTTTGTTGGATTGCATCTGCATTTCTCAGGACTAAGTTTCTTATGCCTGAGATCACTTGATCACTTGTGTTCTGTTTCTTGGGCTTTCTAGATTTCTCTCATAATCATCAGCACCCTCAGGGACTAGTGTATCCTTCTTTTGCCTTATCCTAAGCCCACACACTTGCTGCTACTGTTTTATTGTGGATCAGCAGTTGGCAGTACTAAGATTTTGAAGGAGAGAAGGATTGGGTCATTTTTTTCTTCTGTTTACACAGTGGTCCCAGTATGTATAGAAATACAACAGTGATCATTTTATAGGATCAGTGTGCATACAAAGAACTAATTTCTAACTGTATTTTGGCTTAACTGTGGAATCATGTTCTCCTTCCCTAGAGCAAATCCCCCCTTCCCTCTCACATGCATCTTATTGTGGCTATGCAGTCAAAACCTCTGTTGTTCCAGAGCATCAAGACTAGAGACCACACTCCAAAAAAGATGAGGCTAAGACAAAAACTGAATTTGGTTTCATTTCCATTTAAATTTAAACAAAAATAAATGTGATTAATATAATTATTTCCAGTCATAAAATTTTCTTCTACCATATAACAACTTTTGGAGGCTTCTAGAACAGCACTGAAAGCTTATGGGGGTGGGGGTGCGACATGCAGTCCTGAAGCCTCAGTTGTGCACATAGAGGACTTCTAATGTCAAATCTTTCATTTTAAGGCAAGCCACTTCTCGGCTAAACCAGAATGAAAGTCAGTATTGATGTATTTGTTATACACTGTTTAGAAAGAATGGAATTCGTGTTAGAAAGTGAATGCTTGGTCCCGTAGTTAAGATATCAACCATATTACATCTGCGCTAGCTTTTTGTCCTGTGGCAGCATACTATATGGGTGTGTTTTCCAAGATATCCATGTGGATGTTACGAAGTTTGTTTTGTGTTGCTTTTTCTTGTATGGAGTGCCAGTTCATAATACTTTAAATATCTTTTTAATGAAAACCTCAGGAATTAGAATCATCCTGGTATTATTGTAGAAGGACATATGTATATTTAGCATCAAGACTGCAAAAGGCCTAAAACCCTTCTTATGAGAATTATGAGGTAAAACTTTATTGTGGGACAGCAGGAATTAATTTGGAAGGACCAAGTTGTCAGAAGGGGTTCAAAAGTTTGTTTTCCCTGAGCCTTTTTATTCTTTGTGTGTGTTGCCTGTTAGAACTGAAGGTAATTCTCTGCACCCCTACCTTTCACCTTTTTGTACTAACATTGTATAATATGCTTGCACTACTCTCCTGGGCAAACCAAGCATGTAAGAAGAAAAAAAAATTGAAGCTTTTCTTTTTTTGGATAAAAGCATTGTATTACTTCTGTATATAGAGAGACTAATGGCAAGACAGAACTTGAATTCTATCTTCTGTATAAAAGCATGCACTGAATTACTTGTATGTAGAACATGCTGTAAATGCTGCAGAGTACTGTAAGATCCTACACTTGAAATTACAAATAACAAGCAACTTCATCTTTTAAACAAAACAAGAAACAAAAAACTAAACCGAAGCTGTGCAATGGATTTTGTGCCTTTTTTAAATCCATGTATGTTAATCCAGACAATCGGAAAAAAAGCTTGTATACTACCAAAACCTTATTAAAGAATCAAAGGCAGAACTTGTGGCAGTGTTTTTTTTTTAATCTGATTTTTCACTGGACCTTCACTGTTCTTGTTACGTAGGCTTCAGATCCAAATGCAAACCTCTCCTGTTGACTCATTATGCTGCATCAATGTTGTGGAGGACTTTTACTAGTGAAAAGGAGGGATAAATTCTGGTTTTAGTAAAGAGAGGAATATGCCCTGCTCTTCCAGCCTGATTTTTACATCCTATAGATCAGTATAAGAGAACAGATCTTCTGGAGCTTCCTTCTCTGGGATCTGTATTGTGATTTGACTAATGTTTTCTTCCTTCTTCATTTTTCTCACTTCCTATTAGACCTTGGGACAGAGAGAAACAGGTATAGTGATCTGTCATCCAAAGAAAACAACAGTTTGATGCTTTGTGGAGAAAATCACTCTTTGTAACTGGGGAGGGCAATGAAATGGGAGAGTCTGTCCTTTGCATGGCAAAGAAAAGAAAAACTCCAATACTGACTAACACAGTGGAGAAGAGAGCAACAACCTCCAGGCATGCCAGGGCATCAAGATCAATTGTAGCAGGAAAGCATGTTGTGTGGGCTGATTTGGGGGTTGACCAGACACATTACACCAGCTAAAGGTAAAATGCATAACTGAGATGCAGCAGAGTCAGGCTTGATTCCTGGCACTGTCACAGACATGTTCAGGTAATTTTCTTGAAAATGATATAGAAGTGGTTTGATGTTGTTCTTCTGAGATGTCTTTTCAGTTTTGTAGTCTAGTTGACAGACCTGGTGTTTCCCATTTGGGTACCAGTCAGGTACAACCTGCTTTTGGTGATCAGTTAAGATCAGCTACACGCTTGCTGTATCTACACAATTTTGTGAGCAACATTTCCTCAAGTGTGGATAATGTATATTCTGATGCTTTTCAAAGATCAGACTTTTAGAAAACAGAATCTGCTAAGTGTAGACTCAGCTATAATGCAGCTTCTCTACTAATTTTTGTGAAGGTGTTTCCCAAATTTGGAAGAACAGCACTGTCCATTTGGCCTGCATAAATTTTTCTAGTAATTGCCTGTTTTGCTATTTTGGCATTCCTCTGCTGTAATGTTTTTCTTCTAAAAATGACATCCCCCCCCAAAAAAAATTGTCATAGGAATTTCCAAATGGGATTGCATTAGAGGGTACATTTAATACTCTCACCTACTGTATGCTATGGGACTCTGAACTGCTAACTTCTACTTCTAATAAATTAGGTGTTTCTAAGGCTGAAAACGTTGCTGGTCCAAATTGAGATGCCAATAAATGCAGTTGTAAATACTGCCAGTAAGTTACAATGGACAATTGGTATTTATCTTTTTAACACAGAAGGTAAGAAAAAACTCATTATCACCCAATAGTTGATCTCAAGTAAAAATCATATCATCCATCCAAATCTTTTATATAACAGTTTTTAAAATCAGTTTTAAGGTCTGGATTATCCCATAGTGTCCATTTGTTTGACATAAAAAAAGAAAATACAATTTTCTCAAAATAGTATACCACAATAACTGATGTGATAGTGACAGGAGATATATCTATTATATTTTAACCCAAAACAGTCCAATGATCTAAAACTTCTATACTGTATATGAATATTCAAAAAGGGTCCAGAAAGAATTTATATTAAGTAAAAGTATCCAAATCTGGTACTAGCAAAAAGGTAAACATTCTAGGAAAAGCATAACGGAGATCAATGTCTCCATATATAACTGTCAATTGCACATTTTTCAAAGTTAATGGAATATCTGGAATTGGAATTGGAGACCCCATAGACATTGATGGAACAATGAATGGGGTTTTTGAAACTGTGTGCAGGAATTCCATACAAATATAAAGTATCCTGGGAATTGCACTCATTTGGACCATGCTTTTCCTACCCAAAAGGGTGAGACCTAGACTGCCATCTATTACTTAGGAGGGCCAGAGTTGGAGAGATTCCTTTTTCAGAGATGTGCCCACCTGGGTTCTGTGTTTGGCATCAGCTGCAACCCCAGGACAGAGAGAGAGGTGGCAGTTACTATCTGAGAAGCTCTGATAGCTTTCAGAGCCTTTATGCTCTAATGTGAGACCAGATGTGAGACTTTCATAGGTGAGGTTGGATTCTAGACAGCAGTTGGGTTTGTTACTGCTATACTGGCTTTTGTGTTTTAAAGCAACATACCTGCCTGAGCTGCTGGATTCCATTGCTGGGCTGGTAGTTGAATTCCTCATGCTTGATATAAACTGCCTCCAGGTAGCACTGAGTTTGGGGTTGATCAGCAGTTCATGGTCACCATGGCAACCATGAATCTGACCCAAATTATTGACTCAAAAACAATTTTGTTTTTGTCTTGGAACGCTTGCAACAGGATCAGAAGGTGGAGTACATTATCATCAGTCCTTTGTCATGGTCAGAGCATCTCAAATTGGTTTTTGGCTTACTGCTGCTACCCTTCCCTGCAGGAAGGTAAAATCTGTTAGATCTACCTGCCCCAAGACCCTAAGGGACTCTGGGATTTTAGAGGGTATTCAGGGTCGTACTTGAGTTTTTGATGGGTTGTTCAGCTGAGGCTTTAGTTGCTAGCTGGAATGGACAGGTAATGAGGACCTTGGACTGGGTTGCTCCTATACAGCCTCTTGTAGTATGTTGATCCTGGGGGTGGGGTGGGGGCTTGGTTCTCCAAGGATCTTTGGGAGATGAAACATCAGTGGAGATGTTTACAGTGCCATTGGAGGAAAATGAAGAATGAATCAAGCATATGTAAGAGCACTTAGGGATTACACCATGGTGATGACAATGGTCAAGTGTAGTTATTTTTTCACTCTTTTTGCATCCATGGATAACCAACCATCAGCCCTTTTTCAGGTGACCTCCTCCCTATTGGGCAGAGATGAGCCTCAGAACCATCTGTTGGGCTGCTATGAAGAATATTCAAAGCATCTAGCAAATGAAGTTGCTCAAATTAACTAGAATGTGGACTCTGACAGGGCAAGTCCTGTCAAGGTGATGGAAGTGTGGCCTTTTTTGATTATCTGGCATGGGTTTGTGCTGTGTCTCTTGAGGAAGTGGACAAGATCCTTAATATGATAAGCCCAGCCACTGCTATATTAGATCCATGCCTTTCCTGGCTGGTTAAAGCCACCTGTGAGGCATGGCATTGGATCAGTGTGCTAGTATTTGCTTCTTTGAGAGAGGAGATGGTGCCCCCTGCCTTGAAAGGGGCAGTGGTGCATCTCCTCATCAAGAGGCTTTTTTCATCCAGTCTCCAACCTTGCCTTTCTTTCTGAGAAGATGGTGAGGTTGCAGATTCAGAGGGCCCTGGAAGATATGGATTATCTAGATCCTTTTTAGTCTGGCTTCAGAGTGGGGCACAGTACTGAGAAAGCATTGGTTATGCTTGTTGTTGTTCTTTGGTGGGGTCAGTATGGGTAGTGCAGCCATCTCTTTGTGGCTTTCAATACCATCCACCATGCTATCCTTCTGAACTACCTGTGGGTTAGGAGTGGGGGATACAATGTTCCAGTGTTCTTCTTTCTCTGTAGACAGGTCCAGTCAGTGTTGATGAGGGGGAGGGGGAAGAGAGAGATCAAGCGAGAGATCCCTCCTTTGTTGGGTACCTCAGGGCTTGAAGCTCTCACCCCTCCTGTTTAACATCTATATGGGTCCAATATCATAAGTATGCTGATGACACCTAGCTATACATCTCAACCCTGGGCAGGTGATGCACTCAAGGTCTTGCCTCAGTGTCTGGAGGCTGGATGGGTCTGAATGGAGAAAAATAGGCTTAAGTTTAACCCTGACAAGACTGAGTGGCTGTGGATGTTTGGACCTGCCAAGTCTGGACTGCTTTCGTCTTTGCTCTTGAATAGGATTGCACTCTCCCCTCAGGACTGGTATGCAATTGGGGGTTTTCTTGGACTCACAGTACCTGCTTGAGCAGCAGATGGCAGCTATGGCCAGGAAGGCCACTACATGCCTATGTAACACTTCTCATCTGTGAGCTGTACTGGTTGCCAGTAGGCTTCTGAGTGCAATTCAGGGTGCTGGTTGTCATCTATAAAGTCCTTTATAGCATAGTTTCTGCCCATCCCACAAAATCTGACAGAATCTCCCCTAGATTAAAAAATGTCACCTGGCAGGACCTAGGAAACAGGCTTTCTCTGTCATAGTGTTTACTTTCTGGAATACCATTCCCCTCGAAACTTGTGTAGCCTCCAACTGGACCTATTCAAACAAGCCTTTAAACCTGTCCCTGTCCCAGGCCCTGGGTCAGAGTGGGTGATAGACCTTCTGAATGATGTTTTGTTTTTTAAAAATTGTTGATTTCTTGTTGATTTTTTTTGTTATGCAATTCTTTGTTTTTATTTTGCTTTTTATTGTTGTAATTTGTAAGTTTCCCAAAGTTAAAACAGATTGGGGCAGCCTGTAAATCTCAAAAGTAAATAAATATATTCATTCATTCATTGGAAAGGAATATATATAAAGCCAGTTTGGTCTAGTGGTTAAGGTGCTGGGCTAGAAACCAGGAGGCTGAGAGTTCTAGTCCCACCTTAGACATGAAAGCCGGCTGGGTGACCTTGGGCCAGTCACTCTCTCTCAGCCCAGCTCACCTCACAGGGTTGTTGTTGTGGGGAAAATAGGAGGAAGGAGTATTAGGTACGTTTGCCGTCTTGAGTTATTTATAAAACAAAAATAATAAAGGTGGAATAGAAATAAAATAAATAAAATAAATAATGCAATTTAATTACCTGAAACATTCTCAAAGTTTATCTTTACAGGTCAGTAACATCTTTTCTTTTTGCAAATAAGGCTCTTTTTGGAAAAGATTATCAAAGCTATGTCAGTTTATTTCAATGGCTCAGAAATAGTGAAACCATAGGTAAGCAAGTACTGGTTAAATCTCTTTTGGTTAGCTAGTGTTTCAGTAGTTAACCTGAAACCTGAGAATCTAAAAGTTGGAAGGAACCATTTAAGCCATCAAGTCTAATTCATTGGAATCCAAAGGTCCAACATATGGCTGTCCAGTCACTGCCTGATTTCATCCAGTGAAGGAGAACTCCTCACTCCTTTGGTAGTAAGCTGATAGTTGTACTCTGTTTAGAAGGTCTGTAGTACTGAGCAATCAGGTGAGATTTTTTTATATACATACCTACATGAAATTGCTGGGCAAGGTGATCTGATGGCATGGGGTGTAGTACTATTAGTATGCCCCGGGATTTGCCCACATTGCATCTCTGTTGCATGAGCTGTGCTGGCTCCCAGTTTCCATCTGGGTGCAATTCAAGGTGCTGGTCATCACCTTTAAAACCCTATATGGCATGGGACTAGGTTATTTGGGGGATTGTCTCTCCGTGAGGATATCTGCCCATCCCACCAGATGGGATAAGGTAGGCATGCTCCAAGTCCCTTCCCTTAAATGTTGCCATCTTACAGGACCTAGGAAGCGTGCCTTTTCCATCATAGCCCCTGCCCTCTGGAATACCCTTCCTCTTGAGACCCAGCAGGCCCCTACCCTTTTAACCTTCCAAAAAGCACTAAGACCTGGATTTTCCCCCAAGCATTGGGATAGGGTGAGATTGGAATGGGAGGAGAGTGTCATGGCTTGCATTGGGAAGTTTGGTTATGGCACCAGGTGTTACTGTTTTTATTTTTTGTATATGTTGTTTTTATCCTTTGATTTTAAGCTGCCCAGAGTTTGGTTACAATGGGTGGCCATGTAAAGGATTTAATTCAATAAATAAAATACAATATTTTTCTTTAGAGTTTGGAAGAAGGGTTCTTCAAAGGATTTTGATAATCTAAAGTACAACAGTAAACTGAATTGGCCTTTATTGCTGAGGACATTGTTTCCTGCTCTCTCCTGGAAAAAAGGACAATTCTGATTAATTGTAAATTTCCATTCTCAGTGCCTTTCAGTGAACAATCTATCCACATTACTGAATATTTGGTTTATGCAAACTGTCTTGAGAGTCAGATTACTAAAGCCCATTTTAAAATGCAGTTGCCATTCTGATGTTTTCCAAATACTTTGGACTTGTGTTCCCATCACTCCCAGGAAGGGTAGCAGTGGTGACGTACTATAATCTCTTAATGTTTGGGATAGAGCCCCAAATTTCTGTAGACAATTAGGTTGCCTGCTTGGGCTGAGGTGGAAGTAGACTGGTGTTTGCTGTGAGATATTACTATTTGTCTCAGTCTTGTTCTGCATATGAGATATGAGTGACATAAAGGTAATTTATTACATCTATTCATCAGTCAGTTGATAAGGTCAGCCTGGAGTGGCAAAATCATGGTCAGTTCCAAGTTTTTTGTGCCACATTTGGGAGCAGATGGAGGCCATTATCACTCTGTTCAGTCTAGCCAGCCTGCTACCTTGTCAGCTCTACTATTGCATAAAATACTTTGGTCCCATTCAGTTAGTTTCTTCCCTCATTAGAAGACATGATGAGACTTCTGGTATAGAAAAGACCAATTACACAGGAGAATCTACTTCAAAAGTGGTATCTCTAGAGTTCCACTTTGGGGATTTCTGGGCTTCAGTTCAGGATCAGAATTGAAGTTGACTCCACAGGACTCTTGGTCCTTCTTCAGGTGGTGGTGACATCTTTGTTTTGGAATCCTAAGCACTGTTCAACCTTGTGGGTATTATTGCAGCATCTTTGGGGGATCAAAGCATACAAGATGGCATCCTCAGCATTGTGATGCAAGTCTGCCTCTTTTGTATAAGCATGCACTGTTGGCATACATACAAGAGAGGTGGACTTTATATCACAATACTGTATCTACCATCTTGCCTGTTTTGATACACTCCTTCCCCCACTTCCCCAGGTACTGTTATGTATTATCATTCTACTTATGAGGGATGCTCGAATGTTGTCAAGCATTTTCGTTGAGGACATCTAACCTGCAGGGCTCAGACAGGCAGGGCGTTATTCATTCCTTTTCAGCTTCTGGAGTGGGATGGGAGCTCTGCAGCCTATGAACTTTGCTCAGGCTAAATGCTGCCTACATAAAAGACGGCATTGGCTGTCTATGTATAAGATGAAAACGGCATTGGTCGCACTTATGGATGATCTTTGGCAGGAGCAGGCAGGGCCACAACTAAGGTCTGTGTCACCCAGGGCAAACATGGATTCCGCACCCATTTTGGCACCCCCCAGCACTCATTTTGGTGCCCCCCAGCGTGGTGGCTGGGGCACATGCCCCGCTTGCCCCCCCCCCAGTTGCCCTGGGAGCAGAATGGGGGTAGTGCATCCATCCTGGCTCTTCTTGACCTCTCAGCGGCTTTTGATACCATCGACCATGGTACCCTTTTAGGTCAGCACAGGGAGTTGGGGGTGGGTGGCGTAGTTTTGCGCTGGTTCACCTCCTTCCTCCAGGGCCGGTCCCAATCGGTGTTGATGGGGAGTGAGAGGTCCGACCCTCGACTCCTTCTTTGTGGGGTGCCGCAGGCTCGGTACTCTCCCTGCTTCTCTTCAACATCTACATGAAACCGCTGGGCAACATCATCCATCACCATGGGATGAGGTATCATCAGTATAAGACAGGGGCATCACCCTGACAGTACAGTGAATGCTGAAAAGAATGGCATAGGATAGGGATGCACAACTCAAATCATTGTGAGAACTACTTTTACATATGTATTAGCTTAAAAAGGCTGCACCATGTCTAATAGTAGGAAGGCATGTGTAAAGAAGAAAGAAGATGACCTTGACAGAGATATGCAGAAACTGTTGCCTAGGCAAAAGGGGCTAAATAATTTTTAAATCCAGAACATCCAGGTAACATTTGGAAGAGGCTCAGACAGACACCTTCCTAATTCACTGAACTATAAGGAAGAGGAAGAGCGACAGCACAATCAGAATTGCAAGGTTCTGTTATTATAGCCAATCTCAATAAAAGTAATTTTAGCCTTCCTGTGGAGTTGATTTCCTGGTCTTGGTCTATCTAGTGGGACCATTTTGCCACATTTAGAATGTGAGTGTTTTCTTAACACCTTTTCATCTCACTTTTGGTCCAAATGTTTTTGCCAACATCTCATTATCAGGCATTTAGAGCTAAGAGAGACTTTAATATTTTGGCTGGCTGAACACTGATAAATCTGGTGGCCTCTCCTATCAACACATTTTCAAGAACAAGGCAAGACAAAACATTTTGAAATCTTTACAAATGCCAGTGGCACCAAATTGCTTCTAATAGACTCTGATTTTCTAGGACAAGAGGCTGATGGTCCTGTATATTGACATCCTGGCTGAAATTGTCTACCATTCCCTTCTGTGCCTATCAGCACAGGAGGTGGCAGAAAAAACCAGTATTTGGACTGAGGGTTGTAGCTGATCCCTACAAGTCCTGCTGTATCGCTTTCTGTCTCCGGTACTCCCCACATAGTGTCTTCTTGGCAACCCTATCTGCCACTTCTCATGTTATTTGCTTTGGCTTCTTTACCCACATCTTGCCTCCTTATTTCATCTTTCTCTTCCCTATGGAATTCCATGGTAACAGAATACAGTTTTAACTCTCTTACATACTGAGAAAAGCTCAGGCACAGATGTGTTGTGGCTGGTGGGATACAGGAAACTGGAAAAAATTATAGCAATACCATCCACCCACTCTGCATCGAACTCCAGAGAGAAGACAAACAGCCTTCTTCTGTTTTCAGCTCAATTGTTTATAGCCACAGTTCTTATTTATTTATTCATTTATTTGGTTTTATATTATTATTATTATTTTAAAACTATATCCCACCTTTCTTCTAGGAGCACAAATGGGACCTCCCCCTAATTATATTTTTTTACTGTGCAGTGGATTAGACAGAGAGATTATGATTGGTCTGAGTCTGAAGTCCAGCACTTTAACTTCTTTGCCACAGAAAGTTATAGGCTGCAAAAACAAATGATGAGGTATCTGTGGGTTACGATGGTGCTTCCAGATGCCATGTTGATGGCATAATTTTTAGTTAATGAACTTTATGCTTTTAAGTCCAATTTAAAGATAACAAGCCAGAAAAAGAATGGCGAGGAGGTACTAGGAATTTGCCCGTTAACTCTTTCTGTACAGCAGATAGAGCAGACACAAAGATTCCCTAGTATAAACTTGTCCCCCCTTTGGTTATATATTATGTATTTCTCTTTAAATTACTATAATTAAATTAGTCATGTATACATTAATTATTTATCTGCTAAACAAGGGGGAATCAATCTATATTCATGTTATTACATATCTAAAATGAACTGGTATGTAATCCCATACAAATTATTGGCCCAAATGTGTAAGCAGTTGTTTGTGTCAGACTCACCTACCCACACCAAAGCAAAAATGAAATTTACTTAATTACTTAGAGGGCATATCCTTTTCTTAATGAGAGAGGATATGTAAAAGTCTGCTTTAAAATAACAGAGATAAGTTATAGAATATAAAGTCAGACTAAGTCTTGTATCATTGAAGTTCTTTACAATTCTTATTGATAATCCTAAATTTATCACAACATTGGCCTTTATGGTACACTAATATTAGAGCTTGCTAGCAAGAAGTTGAAGAAGAAATAAATGATTAATAGATATCTCTTGTAAAAAGCATGCTGCTCACTCAAGATTCAGAACTGGGCTTCAGAAAGCTACAGAATATCACTGTGGAGTGATTTAGAAGAAAAGAGTCATTGGCAGAACTTATGTATTACTTTAAATATAAATGATGTTTTATAAACCATAATGATTGAGAATTATCATATGAAGCCAAAACCGAACAACCATAATGCGTACAGTCTGATATTTGTCTTACTGTGCTTTAGAATTATATCACTGAATATTATGTGTGTAGTCTGGTCAAGTATATTTCACCATCTACTTAATTCTGTCCCCTTTAAATATCTAGAAGGTTATTGTAAGTATCTTTGCCTGAATTATGCCCCCCCCAATCTGTGCCTAAATATTTGAAGCTTACTCAAATGCTGTAAAATAACTTCATTGGTTTTCTCTCTATTTATAAAATTTCTTATGCAATTTATGACCGCTGTCATATTATATGGCAGTGAACCACACAACTGTGTTGTGGAAAGATGTACTTTTTCATTATGATCTCTGTGCATCACACATATGAGTTGATATATTTTGTAGAACTAGATCCCTCCCAGCCCTCAGTTCCTTTTCAACAGCCACAGGATTAATGTCCTCATCTCCTTTTTGAAAGCTTAACATTTTGTTGCTTTTTGTTTTATTGTCACAGCTCTGTTGTTCTTTCTGTATATGTATATATTCTCAAGTTATTACTTCCATTCATTGTTTGCTTTTTCTCAAGCAGGCTCTCAGTGGAATTTTCTGCAGCCCATCAAAACTCAGAATCTCTTTCTGAAATTCCTCTAAATGTGGGAGCAAGCTAACCACCTATGGATGGATATTCCCTCTGTCTCATGTGTCTTGGAGAGGAGCATCTGGTAGATAGTTGTAATACATACATTTAGTAAACAGGCTCAGTGCAATTCATCTTGCCTGTGAGGCCTCCTTTGGGAAAAAACAGTCCTGGCTACAGACCTTCCAGTTTGTCTAAAGTATCTATTTCTCAACCAGTTCAATACTTACAGCAGCCATATGTAATATCCATGGCTTCTAAACTGTCTTCTGTAGCCTTGGTAGCAAGTCCAGTTCAAGTGCAGTCTTCTGTAGCCTTGGAGCCATTTCCAGTCCAGACAGCTCTCTTAATCTACCAGCTTCAGTTCTTTCTTTTGATCTTTTTCAGTAAAAAGTGAAGTATCCTTTCAAGAATCCTTCAAGTGAGCCTTAGAGGAAGAAAAAGAGGCACGAATGCCTGGTATTACCTATATCGAAGTTCTCATTCCCTTCTTTATGGTTTTCATCCGTTCTTATAAATGTTCTTCCGTTTCCACTTATCATGATGGTTTTCTACAGCTTAGTTTGTATGGTGTCTCCATGCAGCCTGGTTCTTAATTCTCCTCACTGTCTCTTACCTCAAGCTTTCCACTGGAAACAATCTGTTGCCTCAGATTGGATCATCTTTTTGACTTTACCACTCTTCATCTCAATACCTAGTTTTTTCCTCTTTGTTTTCAGAGAAAGCCTTGGTGATTATAGAGGCTGCACACAAGTTTTCTACCTGGGGTCCTTGTACAGATAAATGGAATAATTTCATACAGTCCAAAGCGTTTTGACCCAGTTACCTGGCGATTGCTAATTGTTTTTGATTTTGACGTTTTTGGAAGTCTCAAGTTTTTTATTTCCCTTTACAGTTTTCCTTGTGACAATTTCTGCTATGCAAACCATGACGGACCACTCTGCTGTGTTTTCTTGTCCTATCGTTAAGAACTTTCTGAGGAGTATGACTAAGACTTACCCTCCAATTCAATCCTGGTTTCAGCTTGAAATCAAAATCCAGTTTCAGTCTGGATTCTCTCAGTAGTTTGCACATCCCACTTAAAAAGCCACTTGAACTCTGGATCATTGTTTCTGCTTGCTAAACAGGTGGCATTCTTCGTTGCCATAATTTCAACGCATTGGATACTTACAGTGCTTTCATACTTTAGATAATTAATGGGTGTACTAGCCTACTGTACTGTCAGGACCATTGATCCCACAATGCTTTTTTTTTTTAATTATCCAGGACTGAAGAAAGGTTTTCCAATGTCATTGCAATACAGGTAGTCCTCGCTCAGCAACCACAATTGGGACCGGAAACTTGATCGTTAAGCAAAGCAGTCGCTAAGTGAAACAACTGTGCTTATGATCTTACTTCAGCTTTCCTTTGCTTTACAGACCTGTGAAGGTTGTAAATGCGAGGATTGGTCGTAAAGTTACTTTTTCATCACCGTTGTAACTGCAAATGGTCACTAAACAAGGTAGCTGTTAAATGAGGACAACATGTATTTTGCTCATTGGATTCATGACAGTATTACTCTGTATTGTGGGCTGATGAACAACCACTTTTATTATTTATTTATAAACAATTAAACATATAACAAAATAAACAATTTTTCTTATTTATTTATTTAAACTATTTGTCTTGATGCCTATCTTGTTCTCAGAACTCTGGAAGCCTAAAAATACAGTAAAACCCAACACAGAATGTACTGCTGGGTTCCACTGTTCCATTATATATCAAAACTGACTGACCAGACCTATGATTTCTTCTATTGCTTCCCTCTGTAATATTTCAGTATTGAGGTTAAGTAAACTGGTGAACCAGCTCAGGTCGACTCAGCCTTCCATCCTTCCGAGGTTGGTAAAATGAGTACCCAGCTTGCTCGGGAAGGTGATGTGATGTTTGAGCCCACTTCTGGCTCCAAAAACGAAACTTATCCTGAGTCAGAAGGGGAAAACGAAACTTATCAGGAGGGGCTTGGAGAATCTAAACCAGGAAGTGACTCAGCAGAGCGGGAGAATTTGCAGATGCAGATTGGACAAATTCTGGAGGAGGATTTGAATCCTCCAATCAGCGCTCGAGACAGGAGAGCAGAGAAGTGTGTGAATCAGAAGGCAGCCCGACTGGCTGCAGGAGAGAAAAAGCACAGGCAGTTTCATTTTAAAAGGCAGGCATGCGAGGAGCAAGCTGCTGGAGACAACTGATCCTTCGAGCTCACAGCCTCTGCAAAAGAGTCCTTACCGGAATCAGAAGCCTCACCTGTAGCCAGTGTGGAATCAGCGCCAGCGCCTTCTGCCTCCACAGACCCACCTTCTGTACAAGCTGCTCCAGTTGAGCCTCTCCTTGCCACCCCTGCTGAGCACAGCCTCGCATCCAGCTCCAGGCCTCGTCGCATCGCTCCAGCACGATCCAGGTGTGCTCCCAGATTCAAGCCTTGCCCAGATTCTCCAGTCCAGGCCAGCCTTGCTTCCAGTTCTCAGCCTTGCCTAGACTGTCCAGTCCAGGCCAGCTTTGCTTTCAGTTCTCAGCCTTGCCTAGACTCTCCGGTTCAGCCCAGCTTAGCCTCCAGAGCCAAGTCTTGCCTAGAGGTTCCAGTCCAGTCTTGTCTAGCCTCCATGTTTCAGCCCGACCACATCTGTGTGCCAGTCCACAGAACCTTGCCTCCAGCTTCTGCCTTGCCATGCACTCTAGCTTCACCAAGTCTGGCAGCTTCGATCACAGAATTAGCTGAATTCTGCCACAATCTGATCCTGCAGCCTTGTCTGTTCATCCGTCATTGCCTGGGTGGTCTTGACTGAAATTGCTTAGCTCATTTATTCACCAGGGCTTCCACTGTTGTAAATAGTTGTTTTAAATAAAGAGTTTGATAATAATTCTATGAGGCGGCCAGAAACAGGACAAGTGATGACTGGGGAAGGCAATGGCGAACCACCCCACTATAGTCTGCCAGGAAAAGAAAACATCGCAAAAGTGGCATCCCCCCAAAGGGTCAGACATGACTCGGTGCTTTCACCTTTCACAAACTGGTGATATGATGTTAGTCGCCAATCTTTATTATGTATTATTGCTTCATTGTTCAAACCAATGCATCTTTTGGACAGGCAGGTATTTTATTTAACTGTTTTTGCTAAGGTATCTGCCCCAACTCCAAGTTAAACTTGCTAATCACTGATACATGTGATACAAGTGGTGAAGAAGAACTGGTTGCTAACTGTTTTTTCAAGTGGTCACTGTTCATTCACGTTTAAAAGTTACATACTTTATTGCACCTCTCCCCCAATTTTTTAAAAAACAATTAAGCCTAATTAATTAGTCTTTGCATTGCACTGATAAAGTGTCAGTTCATACATAGAAAGTGAGTACATGTCTATCACCTAGGTTGCTATGTTTAGAAGAACTCTTTATTTTTCCAACACTGAATAATTATATTATTTGCTGTATGCTATCCACAGTATATCCGTAATTCTTATACAGCATAATCATAGATTCCAAATTTTTGTATATAATTCAAGAGCACATTCACATCTTTTATGTGCATTAATATGACTAACCTACTTCCTTTGGCTGATGCCTGATCTGCCAAATAATTAGAGCTCCAAGAGTGTCATGTCAGTCATATGACATGGAGAGTACAATTGGAGTCACTGCTAGGAACATAAACAATACAGAGCACGCTTTTGTAAAATGTTGTAGAAAGTAGCTGTAGAACATTTCTGGCAGTCATTCTATACAAGTGTATTACCTGTACATGTGCATGCAGAGATGATTACTTGAAGAACCACAGTAACATTAAGCAATTTATTTGTTTTTTGTCTCGTTCATGTTTAATGGACTATGTGGAAACCTAGTTCTTACTCCCTGTGTAACACTTGCTTCCTACTCATTTCTTGAGATATTCATCGATTTTCAGAGAATGCTTTAAAAAAATAAAAGTATTTCCACTTCAAAATAATGTCATATATCTCTCTCATATCCCTGGACATCTCTTCCTTTTTCTACAGCTTTCCTTTTATTTTATTTAATGACCTCCCCTGTTCCTGCTCTTGTGTGCTGCTAGAAGTCATGTAATCTTTACCTTTACTGTTTATATTCTCTTTTAACTGGTTTTGTATCTGTTCCAGTTGCATTTTTCTTGTTTGCATGAACAAGATGACCCATGAGATTGGCTAGGGTATTAACTGAATAATAACCTTTTGCATTGTTACCTCTTAGGAGTGTTCATCAGACATCACACTAGTAGGAGGTGAAGGATAGGTTTTGTCTTTAGTAGTGGTAGCATCAGATTAGAGGGAGGCAGTTGCCTCTCATTCCTTCCTATTTGTATTAGATCTGGATACTGAAGATGGAATACTGAAAAAGAATGAGGGGGAGTTCTACAAACTGTTCTTCAGGCATCCCAGAAGATACCCTTGGGTTTTAAAGCAGGGTATTAATATCATGTGGTAAGGGATTTGTCATTATGCTGAATACACTTTTTTCCTGCAGAATCTTTCTTCAAAAATAACTTGTTTCTTAATCTTCTTGTTATTTGACTAAACCAGGAAGGGGCACCCTGTGATTCTTGGGCTGAATGCAGCCTCAGCATAATTTTGAAAGCCTGTATAAGTAAGTAGTTCACATCCATGGCAAAAGTTTCTGTTTCTCCCTCAGGGAGAGAAAGGTGAAAGACCAAGAGTGTCTGAAGGGAGATAAGGTCCATCTACTTTTCACTCTGACCCTACCTGCTGCTGGGTCCAAACAGATGGCCCCCAAGTAGTGTGAAGTTGGCAGTAAATGGTCCCCAGCTCTTGGTCTACGTTCATCTCTGGTTTTAATTCACTTGACTAATTTCAGCTATCACAACATTGCTTATATAGTTTCAACATTCTGGATAACCAAATGTTTTTGTATGTCTTTTTCCAGGTATTCACACTGAAACCTTTTGAAATGAATGGTCTCCCCAAGGTGGTGCCTTTAAATTTGCCTTACCAAGATTTCAAAAGGGATGTATCAGAAAATAGGGAAAGATCCAAAATTCTCCAACGGATAAAAAAAGTGGATTTCTCAAATGTTGTCTTAACTGCCCCTTGTAAATCACCTATAGCTCATCTTCAAGTGGCAAATGGCAGATACAAAGAGAAGAAGGAGGAAAAAGAAGAGGAGGTGGAGGAAGAAGAAGAGGAGGAGGAGGAGGAGGAACTTGGTGAATTAGGGGAAGAGCTTGATATGCAGAGTGATTCAAGCAGTGAAATTAGTCAAAAAAGTACTGAGCATAGTCAGGAAGGTGCCCCATCCACTCTTTTGGCTGATGACCAGAAGGAATCCAAGGGCCGAGCATCAGCTGCAGAAGGAGACTTGGAACTTGAGGAAGGCTCAAAAACATTAGTTCTCTTTTCACCAGGTGACCTAAAAAAGTCTCCTGTGAATACAGACTTGGCTCCTGATATTGATCTTGGAACTCTTGCTGCATTGACTCCTCAAAGTGAGAAACCTCAGCCTATGGGAAGCCAGCTTGATGTATCTGAGCCAGGAACATTGTCTTCCATCCTCAAGTCTGAACCAAAGCCTCCTGTGTCTGTGGCCACAACCTCCTCCCCTTTTACCAAAGTTGAGCGCACATTTGTCCATATTGCTGAAAAGACACATCTAAACATCATGTCTTCCAGTGGCCAACTTATGAGGCATGAGGAATACTCTACTCCAGGGCAGTTTGAAGAGATAATCATTGAGGAAGAATTAGAGGAAAATCAGGTGCTGGTAGAAAATGGGAGTGTGAATTCAGCCTTGGAAGGGGGAGAGATGGAAAGTTGTGCTTTCTCAGTAAATCATATTGAAACCACCTCTGAAACTGCAGGGGAACCGGTACTTCTGAATGGTGTTAAAATGGGAGAAGAAGAAGAGCTAGAACTTAAGGGCAAACTTATTCCCGAGTCAGATGTGGAAGAAGATAGTAAGTTGATTTTGGAAGAACCTGGCCTTGAAAATAAAACTCTTGCAAAAGAATCCCTTAAACAAGCAGAGTTGCTTCCACGTATTCTAGCAGAAACTTCCAAAAAGCCACTGAATATAAGGTATAGAAGCCGGATTCCTGTCCTGCTCTCTGAAGAGGACACTGGCTCAGATGTTTCAGCCTCACACTCTGGCAAAGAGAGGCTATACAAGAGACTGAAACAGCAGGATCTGGCCCGTCTGGTGATGGAGAAAAGGCAAAGCCATCTGTTCAGGTTTGCTTCTGGAGCATCATCTTCTGCTTCCTCTAGTGATGAGAGGCAGCGGGCTTCAGAAA
The DNA here is from genome assembly GCF_035149785.1 of Candoia aspera. NCBI lineage: Eukaryota > Metazoa > Chordata > Lepidosauria > Squamata > Candoiidae > Candoia > Candoia aspera. Next base: position 39,893,492 of record NC_086153.1, read on the forward strand.
CGTTGTCAGCCACTGGTTCTGAAGAGGATACTCATGACTCAGATGATTTCACCCCAAGGAAGATTGGAAATCAGGAAAGAATTTCCCTGGTTAAGATGGAGGAGAAAAGCTTAAATACAAGGAGCAGAATCCCTCGCCCCGTTGTACCTGTAAAGCCACCTGTGATAGAACTGAAATATGGGAGCCCTTCAGCCCTTCCACCAGCAGCACCAAGTAGCAGTACGGGTGATGCAGCTGGGTTGAACAGGTATGCAGTACTTCTTCAGGAGAATCTGGAAAAAAAGATCTTCATTCTACAGAGAGGACATTTTTAGGCAGGAATCACAACTGAAGGGGGTAAACCTACTTTGTGCCCTTTTAGTTTAGTGTTCCCTACTGGAGATTTTTTCAAGCTTAATGTTGTATGTTGGAGGTTCCTAGATATAAGAGAGGATGTGGATGACATTTCTGCCATATGTATCAACTCACTATGACTTTTATTATCTTAGTTATGTAGTTGCATCTACAATGTTCTCTAATGCTTGCTGTCCTTTCCTTATTAAGTATGAGGAGGAGGAAGAATTACCAGGCTGAGAAAGATCAACACTCAAATAGCTTATTATTACAATTAATTTATACTCTACCTTAGTTACTATTACGCTGTTCCAACAAGGACAGACAAATTTATTTCTTGTTAATTTAATTTGTATCCTGCCTTTCTTCCAAATAATAGATACAAGGCAATGAAATAGAAAAGAAACATAAACATCATTAAAATACTTCAATCATATCATGGGAGTCCTCTAGCTTTAGGTGCTCAGTATGTAGTGCTCAGTATGTAGTGTTTGCTTCTGTAACACAAGTGGCTTATAACTTCTGTTTATGCTACTTTCAGCACAGCTAATGCTGTTCCTGTGAAAACGTAACCTGCATCTCACCTCTACAGTGCAAATAACATCTTGCTTGAAGCAAGCACTGCACACACATGTCCAGATATAGGTATCCGCAGGGAAGGCAAGAATGACAAAATATACATGACCATGTCACAGTGCAAATGTGACTCACACACTAATGTTAGACATGTAATGGTATGTGGGAAAGACCTTGGGAGAGGGGGCAAAGAGATGCTGTCTAGGGAATGGTCAGATAAGAGAGAGCATAGCCCGCAGCTGCATAGTGGGAAGTGCAAGAAGCTCAGAAGGGACCCTCCCTAAGTTCTTGGGCTGTAAAGGTGATGGCGGAAGAATTGTACTTCGACATGCAGGGTTCTGTTTATGTAGCTCTACAATAAAGTAGAATTAGCTTATCCAGTCATGTTACCTGTCTGGTCTACCTGGTAAGGCTGACAAAAGATAAAGATCCAAAAAACTAATAGTGGCATTTGTGTGATGACATCTCTGTATGCATGTTGCTATTTTGATATCACTTTGAATGCTGCCATGCCAGATATGTAGGGGCTCTTTTGTTGCAGGAGAAAGACGCATACTTCTGTGCATCATGGCTTGAATACATTGTTCAACTCCCATAAGATATATGATGGAAGAGCCAGCCTCGCTGTCCTATCACATCAAGTTGATATTGATGATACAAAAATGTTGCATGAGGCTTAGTTATAAAGTCTTATGACTGGGTGTACTGACAATCTAACTTTTCCTCTTACTTGTTGGGGCATTGCTGTAGCACTTGGCCACCATATGCTTAGTTTTAATCTGTTACAGACTATCAGTTTCTGTCACATGGTTTTGTGTAGACTTTTAGAATAAGCCAGCTGTTGTGACCTTGTCACAAAAAAGCCTTGCTCTTCCTCTTTGTTCTCTTCCTGCAGGATTCAGGGGCAAAGACCATGTGGAAATATATCTGGTGATCCCCGGATGAAAGCAACCACAACTCCTGCTATACCTTCTTTGAAGAGCAGCCCAAGAAAAGCCTCCCATCCTCCAGCTAGAAGTCCTGTTCTTCCTCCACGAAACCTCAGTGCTTCCCCCAAAAGCCAATCCCTGTCCAGAAAGGAAAGCCCATCACCATCTCGACCACATAGGCCTGGGACCACGTTTCCTCCATGGGCTCAGTCTTCTCCCAGAGCTCCATCCAGGGCTCAGGCTATAGGCCTGTTGGGAGATACTCCTGTGTCACCAGGTGTGCTCAGAAAAGGACAAAAAGGGAAAACCCATACTCCAGGAACCAAAGGAAGACAGGTATCCCAAGAAGGCAAGTCTACTGCTAGATAATGATCCGCTGCTGCCCGTCCATTAGACCTCCCGACCTACCATCTTGCCAGGCTGGAAAAACCTTTGCGTGTAATATACACTCAAGATGCCGCAGCACAGCCTTATATGTCGGAAATATATGCATATAGCAGCTAGCTGTACTTCAGTGCTTCACTTGCCCACATGTCCATGCTGTCTCAGTCCGGCTCTCTACCTGGCTGAGAGCCTCCTGGCCAGCTCATGCTTGCTTTTGCCAGTCACCAAGCAACAACTCAGGCAGCCTGCCTAGTGCCTGATTTTCTTTCCTTCATACTTTCTTTTCATTTTTCAGTTAGCAATACCACAGAATCCTGAGAGATTGCTAGGAGAGATGGCTTTTTATAGCATACATCAGCCCCAGTCGGTGGAGAAATTAAAGGGCTGCACATAACATGGAAGATAAAATTTGATGTGAACTTCTAGATGGTCTAGACATACTGACGTCCCTGTTTGGCACCCTCTCTCTCTCTGGGCCATCTTTAGTGTGGCTCTGGTGATGCTGCTGGTGTATTGATAGAAAAAAAGAGTTACAATCAGACCCCTCAATGGCTGTCCTGCCTATAGTTATATGAAGAGTCAATAACAGCCCAGAGGAGAAGAGCTGCATCTTGTGCAGCTTGTTTGGATGCATAGCATCCCTTAGCAGCAGTCCTGAAGGTTGCTGAAGAGAAGTGTTAAGTTTCTTGGAGAACCTGCTCCAGGGTGCTCTGAAGTGGAGAGGCATCAGTTTTTCCCTTCAGCAGCGTGCCTGTAAGCTAATATCCACAAGAAGTAGTGCTTTGTGTAAAGGTAGCATTGCAAGCTTCTCAGGGACCTCTACATGGTCTCTTTATTGGTAAAAATAAAATAAAGTGCAAAGAAAAGAGCTTCTAGAGCCTAAATAATGACCTAGGGGACCAATGTGGCACCAGCATGTGGGGTTTCTTCAGAATCCAAGTATAAGGCATTCTACAACATTGACTGCCTCTCCTTCTGGGATATGTTGGACATGTCATTTTTTTGTTTTTATGTTTTGTTTTAACAGGCTTTCCATTTCTAAATGCCTTGCAATGATAGTACCTGCTTGTTTTAGAAATCCAGCTGCCAGACTTTAACTAGAGTGTTTGGCAGCTCTCAGATTAACTGGTTTTCAACCTGGCGCTTGAATATCTTGATAAAGCTTTTGAAGCTGGCTAATTTGTGGAGGTGGGGTTTCATGGTAACCCCCTTCTGTGCTCTGGCCTGAAAAATGTGAGTTGTATGAACTTGCTATCATGATCAGGAAACACATTATAACTAAGAGCTTATATCTAAGAGTCTAGATTTAGATATGGAGACTTGAAAAAAAAAGGAAGAGTAAGAATGCTTGCCTCTTGTAACTGTACTGAATAATATTCTCCCCACCATCTATATGAATCTATAAATTGCAGCATGATAGAAAGTAAGAAATGAACGACTTGAGCAGAGCAGGCTAACTTGTGTTAGTTCTAGAGGTCCTTATTCTGGTTTTCCTTTCCTCCCACAACTATCAAGCAGAGCTATATGAATGAAGTGTGAATGGAGCCTGGTTCCCTCATTCATTTCTTTAGACCAGTTTTGGTTGCTGTGTGAACTTAATAAAATGATACCTGCAACTTCTTAGTAAGAGATAAAGAGATTCTTGGTACTCAACATTATTACTTTTCCTGGTGGGAATTCAGGACTCAGTTGTTAAAGGCAAATATGTGTGATAACTATTTTATCAATAGGTGCTCAAGCCCCAAGACTGCCCATGAATGTTCATGCATCAAAGAGATGGTGGCTATTTTTTATATTGTATTAGGAGATGGCCTTTTTTAAAAAAAGAGATGATGTACTGTTAATCTCATGCCCATCTTTTCAACAAAGGATAACTACCAGAATGTCTAGAATATACTATTGAAACAATAGCATGATTGTCATGGCATACACCTGAGGAAACATGGGACTTGTGGTTCTATGAGAGGAGAGAATTCCAGGACAGGGCTAAGAGCAATATAAGACACAACTATTTGTTTTGGTAAGATCATGTTGATGAAACAACAAAGAAACAACAATAGAAACAACCCTGATTAATTTTTTTTTATAGTTGGAGCTGCAGTGTGATTTTAGTCGAGACACAGTTGCAATGAGATTTTGAAAAGAAATGCTCTCATATTACAGTGTTTCCTCCTTTTTTAATGCGTATCTATTTTTTTCCTTTCCTCCCATAACCCTCAGAGTTTTCTGTTCTGCAACTCTAGGAATCCGTAGTATGCAAAAGCCTCCCAGTCATACTGCAGGCTGTTCCAAGCCTCCAAGGCCACTGCTGGAGTGAGTTTTTCATACCTCTTTAAAAAGTATTCTGGGTTTTTTGTATGTTTGTTTAAATATTTACACAAACAAACCATTTTATCCTCCCCATTCCCTTCATCAACAACGTTCCAACCTCCCCGCATCATAGACCTCTTTCTCACCTGTCCACTAGACATACACATCCTAGTGGAAAGGGACAGAGTTTAGTGGCAGAGCACATGCCTTGTGTGTAGAAAGGCTCAATTACAATTGACAGCTTTTCTACTGGAATGAATTGAAGAGATAGGAAAGAGTAAAGACCCCTGTCTGAGATCCTACAGGGCCACTGTGAATCTGGGTGAACAACTGTACTAGATGGACAAATGATCTTATTTGCAGGATGCCTAGATATATCTGAAAAAGCAGGAAGATGGAGAGCATCTAATGAGCCATAAAGAGAACCCCTAACTTGGTTCTTTTCCTTGGTGATAACCAAGTATGGCTTAGAATCTTTGCTAGCCAAATTCTGCCAGTTGGGAACCATTGGCATGACCTGTATTAGTGGATTAGTCTAGGATCTGTGGGGACAATTATAAATAATGTTTCTGCAGCCTTGAGTAGCCCCCCTTGAGAGGTAGGGACATATAGATTATAAGGCTTGTATTAATAAAATGTGTTATTCTGACAGCTATTTGGGATCAATATTCTTGAATATCTGATCTCATCAATGTGTTTTAATATGCTGTATTTCTCATATAAATGGTTGGGATTTATATCTGAATAGAGGACTGGACCCTATTATTGAGCTTAGTCATATGGCTCTCCAAAGACATTTTATTAGGTATGGAACACCTTGGCCTATTCAATCCTAGACCTCACATGTGAGATAGGGATGTGCCAGTTCCATTGGTAGGTAGCCATCACTCATCCCAGCCCTCCTTTGCACTTGGTAGTAAACGATCTACAGTGGAAAGCCTATTGGTGCTATCTACAACATTGCTTGATTAGTTCAGAAGAATCACTACTCTAGACCTTTTTCTTCAATGTGTGGAGGGTGATGGGGCAAGCATGTCATGACCCAATCAGTCCTTCTATTTTTTTAATGTTTATTTGTTAAAAAAACCCCCACTGCTCACATGTTGACTTCCTTCACATATTGTGTTAAGTCATAATATGGTTTGCTTGTTTGTATTAGTTCCGTGAACCAAGCCACTGTGGTCAGTAAACAATTTATAGTTTACCACAATATATGAAACCAGCCAACTGATACATGAACCCAGTCAGCTGTGGTTTATTAAATAAACCACAGACCTTTTCCCATAAATTCAGAAAAACGGGTGTTATTCAAGAAAACTGAACAAGTATAAACTGTTCCCTCTCTGGCCCAGCTAATCCTTGTCTCAAAATCAATATGCTATGTAAATATCAGGGTACAAATTTGAGCACAAAGCCTGGACAGAAGAAGCTGGTTCCTTCCCCTTCTGGTTTCTCAGAGTATTTCCCCCATCCTAGCTATTTGGGGGGGGGGAGCATTCAGGAAATGGGATGTGGGATACAGAAGGACCCTGTATGTATTCCTGATTCCAATAAGAAAAACAGTTCAAAAAGAAATTTTTAAAACCTAAAACCAGAATAAGCAGTCTGTCCTAACAGTCAGGAAACATGCTGAGACGAGGAATAAGTCTCTAGTGTTTTATTACTGCTACATTAGACAGAAAATCCTAACAAACTGAAGAAGCGTGGGAAAACCCATACAGATAAACCCCAAAAGTCAAGGCGGGTCTGTTCTGTGTCTTTGAATGACTGCTCAACTCTTCACTACTACGCATGCGTTTTCCCCCCTGGATAGGGGCCCCCTCCTGCTCACCATCAGTGCTCATGACACAGTCTCTCTCTTCTCTCTCTGCCCATTCCTCCTCCTCCTCCTCCTCCTCTGTACCCCAAATGTGGAAAAGGAAAGAAAGGGCTCCACATGACATTTTGCTTGAACCAGAGGCTATAAGTTCTCAGGCATAGAGCGTTTTGACATATTAAGTCCTAGACCTCACATAATATAGGGAGGCAGGGAAGCACTGATTCTGTTGGTACACAACCATCATTCAGCCCTGCCATTCTCCATGTAGTGAGATGATGATGATGATGATGATGATGATGATGATGATGATGATATAGATATATTCTGCCAGACTCCCAGCAACTCTGGGCAGTGCCATCTACAACAGTACTGTTTAGTCCAGGGTTAGTAGCTATTCTGTCAATAGATGTCCATGGTTCAACATTGCTCAGGGCATATATACCACCAGAGATGGGAGTCATCTTTCATTTTGTAAAGGAGATGGCTGCTGTTTTTTTTTCCCTTAAGAAACAAATCATTGCTAATCTCTTGCTTGTCTTTCCAACATGGGTAACTGACAGACATTTTCTTACAATGCATTGAGGTTGTGAGGCAGGTCATAGGTACATGATGGGGTAGGGCAACTATTGAATTCCTGTTATACCACCACACAGTTTTAATCATGAAGCTGAGAAAACCTGCAGCCAAGCATAACATTGGGATATCTGTGTGTGTCTCTCTGTGTGAAATATTTTTCCCTGCGTTGCACATCTCAAACTTTCTGTAGCCAAAGTACTGGACTGAAAACATCCCTTAAACAGCAGTTATTTTGGCTTTCAGAAATGGGAAAGATTAATCATAATTTTATGTGCCATTAGTAGGTTTTTTGTTTGTTTGTTTTGTTTCAGAAAACACTTTAGGGGATCCTGTGAAATTTGGAACTGGGATTAGCCAGATTTTCTCTTATGGCTCAAGGCTTGTCTCCTCCAGTTTTCCTAAGAGGTGCATCGTATCTGATTTCTCTGGCATTAAAAAGAAGCATGCAATTGTTGACAGTTTTATAGAGATGGGTATGGAATGCAAGCATTTTCCCTCACCCAATTGTTCTCTTTTGCTTGGTGTCTCTGTTTTGTCCCAAGGGATAGAAAGAAATTACCAACATTTTGGAATACTTGGATAAGACAGGCACAATGTTGTTATATTCCAGGTATGTGCAGGAAGTGGGAACATAGCTTCTTCCTCTTACATTTTAAGATTGGATGAGCCTCTGTCTCTCCTTCTCACAATAGGGATCAATTGTTCTTGAGTTCATGAGCAGACTTGTCTTGGATGTCCTCCTTGATATTTAATGCTAGCAAAAGAAAATCAGCTTCTGCTCTCAGTTTGGTTTAGGAGGCCTATATTATTTTAATTGAGTGATATGTGATAAGCAGGTCTGTTCTATTGGTAGGCAGCTCTAATCCCGATATATTTCATATGATGTATAGCAACACTGGAAGAACAGGAAAGTTTTAATCTGCCCTCCAAATAGTATTAGTGTTGGGCACAAACATGTTATACCTTTTGACACAAACAAACAAATTACAGAATCAATACCATGTAGATACAGTCAATACCCTGTAGATGTAATTATCATGCAGGATGAGCATCTGTAGGAATTAATATTCCTTTGGGACACTTGTACATATTTACCTGAATATTTATTGAGGATCAGTGTTGATAATGAGCTGAAAAAAGGCAGCATAGGGACAAATAATATTGCTGATATAGCAGCAAGCTGGAGCTGTATGTACCTTTAGTCCTTGGTAGTGATCGAAACAGCTGTGTATCTCCTGGTGGAATGAGTGCTTTGTTTTAGAGATCCAAATAACTCACCCATGAAATATCACAACTCCATGCTGAAAATGGGATTTCATGGATTGTTAGTTGAGCATGTTATCTGTGGTGCCATGGTATAAACAAGTATCACTGTAGAGTCAAAAAGCACTGTTATCTTATTTTTTCTTAGGGTTACAGATCGTTAGATCTACTTCATTGTGTTCTTTGAATTCTGAAGACTACTATTTTTCTGATGTCCTCAAGAATTCATAGTTCCTTGTCACGTTTCCTTTTCTTTTTATAGCATTTTGCTTATAAATGCTGACTCTCCCACAATAATATTCTTTTGCCCAGAATCTGAACCTGTGAGACAGCTCCAATTACTCTATTTCCTTAATGTCACAGTACATTGTGCACTCACCCCATTCGTTTTTCTGAGCTAGTGCAGTGGTATTAATTACAGAGGGTAAGCTGTGATATTGTACTAGTATTTTGGACCTGTTGATTGATGCTACACTTTCCTATTACATTTATAATAAATTAAATTGGAATATTAACTAGGGATGGTGTGATCCCTGTTAATGTTATCTATACAGGTTTATAGTGCAACCTCATTGGTTACATTATTTAATGTATTTCTAGCCTGGATTTTGGGACCAAGACTTTGCCAGGTAGCTTATATTACAAGTGCATGTTTTTTTTTAATGAACAAATATATTAGATCAAACATGCATAAAGGAATAGTTATAAGATCAGTAAAATGATTGGCAGATTTTTAAAAATCTTTGTGCCATCCTCAGTTCCCCAAACCATCCGCAGCTCATTTTCTGTCTGTCTTTTCTTTATAATTATTCAGTGACAGTAGCAGGAACAGAAATTTTCTCTCTTGCTATACATTCCCACTTCTCCTGTTGTTGCTAATTAAAAATGGGGAGTGTATTCTGCAGAATCAGCTGGGATGACTTTTGGGAATGGGGAAGAGAAGTAAAATTTGGAGGGGGAAGTCAGGAAATGTTGTTGCGAGTTGCAGAAAAGAAAAGGGGCTTTGAAAACAAGGTGCTTGTATGAGGAGGGTAAAATTGTCTTTTGGGCTTCAGCACCGCCAGAGACCTTACAGCTTATTGCACCCTAGTCAGATCTTTGCCATTTGATTGTTGTGTGAATCAGCATTAACAATGGGGCTAGACTAGGTTGGGGGGCCTTATCCAGCTAATTGTACTTGGCTAAATCTAGCATCCTCAATATATAGCCTGCTTTAGTGCCTTAGCTGTCTGATTATGAGACGGTTCTTAACGTCCCTTCCCATCTATTTCATCACAAAGCTTTATATTAGTGACAAATTAAGAACCAACACCGTGCCCTAGGAAGACCCTGTGAGAATTAAGTTTTAATATAAACAGCATAGCCCTTCTTGAGATCTCCATGAAGATTTATTTACATGATAACATGCAAAACACACAGATACATTCTTTGTATTACTTTTTAAATATATAGCATGGTGTGTCAGAACTGCAGACACCCAATTCCATTTCCCCTAATTTCCTATCATTTGTTTCAATAATTAGGCAGCTTGCTCATTCTTCATTGTTGTTCCCTCATTATAGTATTTTCTTTTGCACTTCTGGCTTCCTTGTTGTGCATGAGTGATGATGTTTTAGTTACATAAGCAGCTAAATCAGCACTGATCAAATGAAATGGAAAGAACACTTACCCATAATACAGTTCTTTTTTATGTGGATGAGGGGTGATGGGTGTCTTGAATAGCAGTCACTGGGTGATGAAGCTTTAATCCTCTCTATATGCAAGACCCTTGTAGTAGCTTCATCCAAATAGATTTGCAATGGGTAATCTTTTAAATGGCACTTGTATTACCTTATTTTATTACAGAACACTCAAAATTATGAGGTGCAGTCCAATACATACTTGTTTTCCCCCTACAACTCCAGCAATTATCATTGGAAAGGTTGAGGAGAGAGGACAGAACCAACAAGTGATTCTGAACAGATTTCCCCCACACTCACTCCTGATATAAGAGTGGAAGAAGCTGCAATATAAAGGTCTTTTAAAAGAAGAAAGAGATGTTAAAGGTTATACTGGCTGTCTGGAGAGAAGAGGAATGCAGATAGTCAGGACTGTGGAAAACAAATTTCTCAAGGAACAGAGCAGTGGTGACAAATTTGGGAGAGGGCAAAGGCTTGTTCTTTGCTGCCCCAGATGGTCAGACTAGATTCACTAGGCTAAGGATACAGTTTAGTTCGCTGTTTCTCAACCTTGGCCACTTGAAGATGTGTGGACCAACTCCCAGAATTCTCCAGCCAGCCATGGCTGGCTGGAGAATTCTGGGAGTTGGTCCACACATCTTCAAGTGGCCAAGGTTGAGAGACACTGGTTTAGTTGGAGAAACTTCTTAACACGCAGAGCAATTTGAGAGTGGGACCTGGGACTGGACATGGGTGGTTGGGAATGTTCCTTTGCTGGAGGAAACTAGAAGACAGTAGACAGCCATCTGTCAAGGATGTCCTAGTGTCAGATTCCTTGCATCTATCTTACAGCATTTTAAATTTGCTTTCAAAGGGAAATACAGAGTTGGTGCCACTGAAAATAGCCATATTGCCCCCCACCCCTTTTCTCAGAATTTAGCATGTCACAATGCCACTTTCTCTTTCTGTCATTGACGAAGCCAAAATCTGGTGGGTGAGAAGATGTGGAATGTGGTAATGTAGCAAACCATGCTAAGTTATATTAGACATTATGCAGGGGTTGTGGAAACAAAATGATTTCTTGGTGGAGTTTTACTGTAATTTGCAGTTTGGACCGGAGCATTTAGCAGAATATGTATTTCTGTATAATATACAATTGGAGTTGTAAATATGAGAAAAGGCTATGGCCCCAGGAAGTTAAGTGACTTCAGTCCCATGCTTACTCTAATCTTACCTTTGTAATGTTACTATGCACCCTGAGAAACTAACTGTTTAGAACCAAGATGTCATAATTCCTTGGCTTGTGTTTCTGAACAGGAGTAGGAAGCATTTGCTAATCTAGATGGCAGAATACCTGTAGACTGGGGAAGAGATTTCAGGGGTGCTTCTGGGAGATTTCGTGGGCTGAGTGTTCTCAAAGGCTGTTCTTAATCTTTGGGTCACATGGGAACATATATAATCTTTTGCTACTTCGTTTCTCAGGCTAGTCTGAAGTATAGAGTAACTGCAAGGCGTTAAACCATGTGTTCAGTCAAGATGTGAAAGAGCACAAGCCACCTATTTTGAAAGATGAAAAACAAAACAAAACAAAACAAAACAGGATGCTATATATGTCTCCTGTGAAAGGCAATGTGTTGTGCAATGTAAACAATATGGGTATTTCTTTGGACTGAATTTAATACCAGACCGCTAATAACTTTGCATTGCTAATGGATGAGAGGGCTTGCTTTTAAGGTCAGAAATGTCCCACCAAGGAGCAGCTCTGTGTTAACACTGTCTCCCACAGTGCAGAACAAACAAACCTGGTTGGTAGGCAGGATTTCAGGTGACTGGTATTGTATGCTCAAAACATTGTCAGGCTCCATGATAAACCACCTCAATGTATTTTTTTTCTTTTTTTACGTTTTTCTGAAAGCAGCTCTAGAATGTTTTACACATTACAACTAGAATGTACAATTGCAAACAAGGAAGTAAAAAGAAAAAAACCCATTAAATTCTGGTTTAAATGCATGGCAACGTTCTCAGCGCCACAAAAGTTTGGCATGAAGCTGTGTACAGATTCACATGGCATTTTCCTAATTCTAAATCATGACTTAAAAATAATAAAAAAAAGGAAATCACTTTTTTGTTTGTATGAAAAACGATCATTAGTAGATTTGTTATTCAAAGGGAATTCTTGGTCATGCCATTAAAAAGCTCGCCGGCCTTTTCACCAATGTGTCTTTTACCATTTGTTTGATGGGCTGCTGAGTTGGATGTTAGCCAGGGGCACAGAGGGTTCATGCCAAGAATATTTTCCAGATGTCCTCAGTCTCAGCCACCTCTAGTAGATGAATGTTCTTCTCCCCACCCCCACCCCCTTTTTTCCTCTTAGAAGGTAGGGATGAGATGGAGTGGGAAGCAAAATGAGCCTGATTGGAGTTAAGAGGAAAAGAAGTTTGTAGACAGGGTACTGTTGATTGACACCATAAAATAATTTTTAATAAATGCAATCAAAAGAAATATCTAAAACAAAGCACTGAAAAAGTAAATTCTGTTCTTGTTTTTTTAAAAATAATGCAGTATAGATCCATCTTGAGTAACGGAATGTAAAAGGAAATAAAACTGGTGTTCCATCTTGGGGAATTGTTATAGATTCCTGGGACAAGAAGTGTAAGCTTAAATATTCTGTATAAGCAGAGTCGCCTTGCTCTGAGAATACCCAGTGGGGAATTCAGGAAGGGAGGACAGGAGAAGTCTTCTTTCAGCTGCTGCCAAGGGGGCAGGAGTGAGCCTGCTGAGTTTTTAAGGGAGCATTGAGGAGAGCAGCGGCAGAGTGGAGCCTGGTTCACCTTTGCCACATATCAGGATCTGCTATCCACAGTGACCATATCAAGGACTACATCAAGGACAGTAGTGCTTTCAGAGGACATTCCTCTAAGAAGAAATGCTGTGCTGAAACCTTCTTTGCAAAGAAAAGCTTCTGGTTTCCATCTCATTTTCAGGGAGCTTGAGAATTTCTTCTGATTTTCTTTTTTTGAGAGTCCTCTATTCTTGAACGTAGCACAGAGTGAGAGAGCAGGCTCAACTACTGGTATTGATTTTTTTTAAAAAATGTATTTCTGCTCTGAGGCCTCCCTGGTAACTCACCTTTTTCCATCTCTCCAAAAAGGAAGGATTTATTATTACTTCTTTCTGATGCCTTCCATTGAGAAGCCAAAGAGCTTGCAGACTGCTGGATAGATGATTATCAATGAAAAACAGGGCAATTTCATCTCTCTCTCTTAAAGAGTAAGAGTAAAGAGTAAATAGTGCAGGAATATCATCATATGCCTCCAAATGACTTCTGTTTTGAAATAATTGTTAAAAGCAAGTTCTCTTTTATCGCCTTGAATAAATTGGTAGGAAAAAAAAGTCAGGAAAAAATTTGCACACTGCACAAATTTGCTCCCTTTGAAAGGCTGTCTGAATGGAACTCAGTTTAAAAATAAAGAACTATAAGAAGGTAAATAATGGTGTCTTAGAGTTGCCCATCACCAAGAGTTGGACACCAGGCTGTACAGGATTATCAGTTACAATACTCTCTCTGGTGGGCCATATTATGTTGCTATATAAATTTATAGGCAGCATTTCTAAGCTTACATCTCTCATAATGAATTAGCATTCAGTATACAGATTTTATGCCACCTTTTGTCTTTTTTGCCAATGTACAAATGATGACTCTATCACTGAGTAAATAACTCTGTTATGTATGGTGGAAAATGAAGTTTAAGTACAATGATTTTCTCAAGTCTGCCATTTCAGCAAGACCTTGAAATAACATGTTTATTTTCCCTTGTACTGTTTTTTTTCCTGGCACCTAACTCTGATGGATGAGCCTATCATGTCCATCCAGCTCATGTTACGGGTACAATTTTCTAAACTGCAAGAAGAAAAAACATATTTTAAATAGTATTCAAAAAGGAAATGAAACAAACATTTCTTGTAATATCCCAAAAGTTTATTTTCTAAGTGAGGATATGCTGGCACTGATGATAAGACAGAAACAATCATTTATTGGGCTATGAAAAATATGTATCTGATGTTTTTGAAAGCTGTTATAAAAGTCACTGAAAGAGTCTTCTGCTTCAAAGAAGCAAACTAAAAAGGAGAAAGAATCAGGAGCACATGCAAAAGAAACCATTGGTATGCCACCCATCTGTTGTCCTGGGGTTCTCCCACTGGCAGGATTCCACTCAGTTTTGGCATGGGGCACTTAATCTTTTACTATATCACAGATGTTGTGGGAACAGGGCTCCACTTCTCAGTTGTGATCTGTCGAATACCTTTTTATTTGCACTGTTATTTAAACATTCTTACAATGAGCAAAAGGCAGTGAATATGATTCTTTTCATTATTTGATCTTTCTAGTAATTCAGAGGGAAAGATCAAGACAAAACATTGTTATTTGTCCAAAATTACCCAGTGGTTGGGTGTGCTAAAACCTAAATCCAAGTTAACAAAACACAATTACTCTGTTCGTATAACACACTATCATAACCTAATCTGATGGCCTGTTTTATACAACACACTACAACAGTGGCTGAGTTCCTAAAACACGCTGAACCACAAAATGCCCAACCTTGTTTTAGCTTAATCTAGCATGTTGTGTGAAATCAACCATCACATTTCACAGCAAAATGGAAATTTGAATTCTGATCTCTCCAGCTTTAATCTAATCCCCGCACTTGGCCTGAAATTCAGATTTGGTTCATGTCACTTCCTCTTTGGGGAAGAAGATGCATGTCAGAATGCATCCCAAATGGTTGTTCCTAAACTGCAAGATTGTGATAAATGCCCATTCAAGCAAAAATGAAAACAAGAGGGCAAATAGTGTATACTATGGTCAAACCATGGAGCCTGTGAACAAGGGTGGGATTTTAATTTGCAGTTTTAACATAATCTTAATAAACAGCACTTATATCACTATAATTTCTACTGCCAATGTGTGCAATTTATATGACAGGAAGAAACATAAAAGAAATATTAACTTCAACTTTTTAAAAGTAGTTGAATTGTTTTTCTTCATGACTTTTATTACACAAATCAGAAAAAGCATATTGAAGTATTTACAAAGGTTTTTAGTTTCCTTAGTACAGAGAATTCCAAGTGTTTGCTTTAATTATTTATTTATATGTTTAATTCAATTTTGATGCCCCCTGACTCCTCAGCAATTCTGGGAGGCTTACAGTTAAAGGAAAGAACATCTATCAAAAAGAGTGCAGCTGATTGGAAGACCAATTCCAAATAAAATAAATTTCAAAGGTCAATATTTTTTCTTACAACAATCATCAATATATTTAATAAATATATTTGTGATATTTATTTATTTATTTAATATGATGACCTGAATCCTTCAGGATCCAGAGTAAGCTTGTCTGAAATATGGTTTGATCCTTTAAACATTCACAAACATTCATTCTCTCCAAGAAACAGACATACCCCTGACCTATAACCTGCTTTTCTATAGTATGTGTACTCTTACACTCACCTGTTTCACTTCCACATTCTCCAAAGCAGTTTGCAGGTGATCTCTGTGATGCCGTTTGCTTTTACTGACTTGAAATGTTGAGAAATCATTGGGATGTTCTGAGCTGCTTGCAGGTTCTGCTGCAACAACAAAAAAGCCAACTCACCCTCAAGTGAAGGGAAAGACATACCTAGTGGTTTGGTGGTGGGAGAAGGATGGGAACGTGATAATAAAATACTGGCAGTTTCCAACTTACTAGTTCTGCTTGGGCTATGGCGGGGAGCCTGCAAGACATCAAAGTGGCATTTCCCTTACAGGACCCAAAACTCAGGAGCCAGGAGGTGGGGTGAGACAAGATTTCTGCCAAAGGGGAAACAAAGCCATGGTGTCCTAACAAAAATCCAATAAAAAAAGCAAAACAAAGACATCAAGCTGCAAGGCTAACTGGATGTCACTGGGGGTCTGGAGCTGCTTTCAAACGGGCAGAATCCTTATGTGGGAGTGCTCTGACTTTAAGGGCCAAGCAAGTGTTTTATGTTTGCAACCATCATGTGGAAAGTCAGAGCAACCCAACTTGCAGAGCAAAAGAACCAGGCCTGCAGGATATGAAGCATTTGCCTCCAGGGATGTCAAATGTCCCATCAAACCCATCCATTCTTTTACCATATGGTGTTCTGGCACCAGGAATGCTCTTCTCAGACCTGCTCCAGAATTTCTGAATGTGTAGAGAGCTACAGAGATGACCTTGGAGAAACTACGCAGCAACACTTGCAAAAATAAAAAGATGCTTTAAGCCTGGGAAACAAGGAAAACATAAAAAAGAAACTCAACATGGCTCTGCCCTAACTTCCTGGGTTATAAAAAGGAGAGAAGGGGAAACAATCAAGCTTGCAAGGTTTTGTTACTATATCTCAGTAAAATAGACTTCCAGTCAAATTTATAGAATTTGTTTCCTGACCTGAATGACCTTGAAGGGTAAGTTCTTAATTCATACAACTCAAAGGGTGTCTGCAAGGTTTCATATTTAATTGCTTGCTTTGCTAATCAGCTTTTGCTAACCTGCTGCTCTTTAAATAAGTTAGGCCAAAAGATATAGTTCAATCCATCAGAAATTCATTATGCTGATCCTTACTTAATTAGTTCTACTCCTACAGTGGGATGTGTGGAAGAAGAATAGCTTGAATCAAGCTGTTGCTCCCTTCTTCTATAGTAGTAGTAGTAGTAGTAGTAGTAGAAATTTATTAAGTTGGTATGCCACCTGACTCCCAACAACTCTGAGTGGCTCACAACAATCAAAACAAAGAAATTACAATAAAACTAAAAATCAGAAAAAAAGATAAAAGATGGCAACAGTGACAGACTGGATGGAATGAAGCAAGGGGTCCTCTCCCTCACCAAAGGCCTGGGCAAAGAGCCACATCTTCAGGGCCCTTCAAAATACCAGTAGGCTGGGAGCTGTTCGAATCTTGGGGGGAACCTCAATGCAGAGGGCAGGCAGTGCTACAGAGAAGGCGTGCTTCTGGATCCTGATAGATGGCCTTGTTTACTTGAAGGAATCTGGAGTGCGCCAACCCTGCCTGACTGAAGTAGCCAGGCAGATATCAGGGGAGATAGGTGGTCTTGCTCACAGATCTGTCCTTTTTGGCTGGCTGTCTGTCTGACAGGTGAGTATTTACTTCTGTGGTAAGCTGACTCACTACCAAGACTTCTGGATAGATAATATGTTCATAGCAGATCAATTTTAAAAACTGCAAGACATCTACTACACACAACACCCTACCCAAAAAGCAGATGCTTGAGTGTTACTGCATGATTCTTAATAATTTAGATTACTTAAGTTCAGGGGCATCTGGGTGGTGGTGGAAAGGAGGAAAAAAAAAGCAGCTGCAACTGTGCAACCAAACCCTTGTCCCCTTTTATGTCAGCCACACATGGAGCCAGGCTCCAGTTTTCTGTAAGGGTTCAGTAGTTTAAAGTGGAACATAATCACTTGCCAGTCAAATCAAAAGTCCCATCAATTCAAGTCTCCCCTATCTAGGAATCAGGACCCTGGGCGGCTCCTAGGAGCTGCGTTAGCTGAGCATGGAATGCTATCTCCTTGGCAGAGAACTGAAGCCATCTAAGGTTGCATGCAGACTGACAACATCTGAACTGCCTCCGCATAGAAACTAGGTTATTCTAAAGAGCCTTGTTTGTTTCTGAAAATGCTGGTTTCTTTGCCACCAACAGATAGAACTAACTTTTAAGGCTGATGCAAGTGGAATGGCCACATCCGCAGAACAGGAAGGTGCAGGAGAATGTGCCTAAGGCTCTTCCCCACCCAAGTAGAATGGCCTGCATTTCCTCCACACCATTAACCATCTCATTAACAGGCAACTTCAGAGCAATCTTTCTGAGCCAGACTGTTTTTGGACCCAGCCCCTATAATTTGCCTAAGAATAGGTGACTGACACGCATTTGCACATTTTTGGACAGATGATGGATGGAGCCTTGGAACTTCATGTTAGGTTCTGGCTATTGCCTTAAAGCAAAACCAAGGAAAGAATAAAACATTTATTTATTTTTTAAATGTAGTTCAGAGTGAGCATGCCACTCAAACAAATAAGAAAAGTTGAAACGAACAAACAATACTTCGTATTTTTTTCTCCACAGAGTGGAAGGTGATATGGATAGTGAAGTCCAAAATATGTGCATTCTTCTAATTACAGTTTTTGCTCATAGTTTTTGCAAGGATTCTCAAAATTTGTATCCAGACTCAACAGTGGTTCTATAATGAGGATGGGAGTTTGGCATTCTGAACATTTTCCTCAGCTAGGCTTTTAAATTAAAGATAAGCAAGTGAAATTCAAATAAAGGCAGTTCATTATGCGGTTTGTATTTGAATTTTATTATTTATCTTTTATTTTAGAGTGTTAGCTACCTTGAATGCCCTATGGACAGAAAGGCAGGGTACAAGTTAAAAAAAAATCAAGTAAATAATACAGATGCATTTGTGGTAACGATTCTGCCCCATCTCCCCTGACCCGGTGCTTCAAATCTTCTCAGCTCTCAAATCCTGTGCCAGAAGCACAAACAACTCCAGCAGCCAGCTCAAAATGCTGAATTGTGCACCCTCTCGCTTTCACATGCCCCTTCACGTTCACATTTAGGATGAGAATATCTCTATTGCATTCTTTCAGAAACCACCACTTGAGCCAACTTGTGATGAGTTCATTTAGCCACAAGAAGTCAGTGTTGGCTTGTTCTGAGAAACCTGAAGTGGAAAAGTTATTCTGGCTCAAATAACAGCAAGATGACCTTTCCTTTCTTTGCTCCCTGCCTGCGTCCTTTAGGTATATACTGTCTGATCTGGACATGAAATAAATAAAGATATGCAAGCTGATTGATCCCAGATGAGTCCCAGCATGGCCATGTAAACCTAATTATAGATAATAGGCCTGAATGCTACTGCCCCACCCACTTCTCACTCTGTGGGTGCAATTTGGTGCTCTCTTAAGCATGTGGTTTTGGACCTCCATCCTAAACTCAAGCATCAGCTGCACCACTGACTGGAGGCCATCTGGCAAACCTCCCCCTACCGCCAAATAGGGAACCAGCTTTTTACTTATCCCCTGTTTCCTATGATGTCAGCATCCTTAAGGGCTGTACAAGGAACCCATAGCTGTGAAATTGCTTTTGGAAAATCAAGATCTACTTCACTGGGTTTTACTTAGAAATAAATTAGGTACTACAGTAAATGTATCCAGTTATCAAAATTTCTGTAATCTAATTCTTTTCCCCTTTCAGTAAAGCTAGTTAAAGAAGACTGTGAGAATCTTGTCTTTTGGTTGTACAGTAAGTGGCTGCTAACAGATTGATGTTAATTTTGTCAGTTCCATTCTCCAATACTCCTGGAAGCATGGAATCATGGAGGTCCAGAGAAGCTTTCAGACTGTCTTAGCATCCTATAAGCCCAAATGTCCATTGACAGTTGAGCCATTGTTGCCCAAAATGTGGGTGTATGGAATTGATGGAAAAAATATTATGTGAATGGTGACCCAAATGCCCACATAATCATGCTTTTACATTTTGACTCAGCTGTAGAATGGATAGATATCAAGTATCAAACTTTCTGTGGTATCATCAGTAGCTTTTTCTGCTCAGCAAATTTGATATGCATTTCTTCCATCTCCTCATCCAAGTCATTAATAAAAATGTTGAAGGCTCACTTTAGAGTTGATCTTTGTGGTACCCCACTTGATATCTCCTTCCAGTTTGATCAGGATGATGAACATTCTTTGAATATATGTTAGCGCCAGCTATACATATGCCATCCAATCCACACTTAACTAGCTTGTTAATCAAAATGTAATGCAATAATTTATCAAATGCTTTGCAAAATCATATTATGTGTACAGCATTCCTATAGCCTACTAAGAAAATTACTGGATTCCCTCCCCTGTGCCCCCCCCCCCAAATTAGTTCAACAGTCCTTCTTCTGGAATAATTTATGCTAAAGTCTAGTAATTGCTGCATTGTTTTCAGGCTGCTTAGAAGTCAATTATTTTATGGTTTGCTCTAAATATTCCTACTGTATGTGTCGATGTCAGACTGGGCTGTAGTTTCCTGGATCATTCCTTTTGGCTTCCTTCCATGTTCTATATATATCCTTTTGGGTTTATATCTTAACTAAACTCTTTCCATTGTCAACACAACATAATGTACCGCTGCATTGGCTTCTTTTATCGCTTTCCTCTTTTCTTCCCTTGTTGAAACTGTTTGCAATTATGCTTTGCATAACTTGATTTACTTTTCTTGTTAGTTTTTCCAGCCATGGAATTCTATTTATCATTGCTCTTAGTTTATTAAACTCTACTTTATTGAATCCAATATATACATGTACATATACATGTACATGTACATGTACATACACACACACACACACACACACATGTTTGACATACTGAGCCTTAGTTTCCTGAAAATCATGAAGTCCAACATTACATGGTCACTTTCTCCCAATATTCCCATTATTTCCACTTCACTGGCTAAGTCTTCCCATTCGGTTAATCAAGGAAACTGATCTGTGCCCTCCCCATCTCTGAGGAAGAAAACTGACTTTCCTAGAGGCTATCCTAATCATGCCTGTGGCCAAATCATCGACCAGTAGGGGGAGCTCGAAGGGATGAATTCTGCTTCTCGGAATGGCTTTCATGAGTTGCTTTCATGAGTTGCATCAGCATCTGATGAAGTGAGCTACAGCTCACAAAAGCTTGTGCCTTTCAATAAAATGTGTTAGTCAGAAAAGGTGCTACCAGATTCCTGATTTTTTGCCACCATGGACTAACGTGGCTGTCTTCCTACACTTGTTCCTCCTGGGTCATCCAATACACCATCTCTGTGCATGTTTTATAGTATACTTACAGGATATTAGCTGCCTTGTTGACCACTGATAGAAAAGCATATTACAAGTGGACAAGAAACAAAGAGCAACATACTAGATTCAAACAGCCTGATCTGTTGTATAGGCAGAAGCTTTTCATAGCAAGGATACAAAACATTTCTACTTGGGAATTTCTGCAGATCAGACCATTATTAAAGTCACGAGTCCAGTGGCCATTTCAAAAATTTGTAATTCTGAGTGGGAAAATCAAAAAAGCTGCAAAAAAGCTGTCAAACTGTCAAGAGGAGATCCCCAACCTTTTCCTTGGCATTGTACAGTGGTTTGATCTGCAAACCTTCATAGATTAAACTTTTCATGTCATGGACTTGTTATCACTGGTCATTGTCTGCTGACTGAGTTCCTACTAGACAGGCAGATGATCTATACTTAGACAGCCAGCTAACATGTACTACTGCATCCTATGCACTGGTCTTTAACTCCCCATATCCCTCACCAAGAATTATTCCATACAGTTAGAACTTCCACAAAGTTTTTGGATGATTGAGTCCTTTACCTTTGAGCACAAGAATCAGGAATCATAGATGGGACTAAAAATGGTTATAGACATTTTTTGGCATCTGCCTTTGGGCATCCTGAGTTTGTCACTTATTAAACACCTCATTCTTTTCTCAAAAGAATCCTCAAACATAAAAAGTCCCAGTATGATATGTAAGGATCAAAGAACTATCAAGCATGTGATTGTGTTCACATGACATGCTTACCAAGGCTAATGACCCTAGTTTACCCAGCTTTCTGAGTTGAAAACTGAATAATAAACACCTGGACTAAGTTTGCACAACCTGTTGCATTAATCTGTGATTGATTAGTTAGTTTACAGTTTAGTTAAGGAACATCCTCTATGTCCCATTAAAATGTTTGAACTGGCCAGCAAGTCTCACCTTGGTTGACCTATTCCTATGCTTTGGTTATTCTAAGGCAACCTTGTACAAGTCTTTCCAGTGCGTTGGATGACAACTCCCATTATTCCTATTTAAATGAACAAGGACAGTGAGATGCTCTGGAAGAAAATTGTTGGCTATAGGAAGGTACTGTGGCCTGTATGTGATTTTAGTAACCTGCATGGGATAGTATTTAGCTTTACAGACAAGGAGAGAGAAATATATATTGTATGTCCAGCCTGATTCTTGGAAGCATTAAAGGTTATTAGTCAACCAATAATATCCATTCTGTTAAATATTCTCCTATCTCCTAGCCTTCTGTCCCTACTTTTTCTATTGGGCATCTTTCTTTCATGTCTCAGTAACTATGATTTTACTGATTCTGGCTCCGTCTAGTTCTCACTGTGAATCCTTTGGCACAGTTTCTGCTGGGAGGGGGAAAGACATGTTCTACATTTCAAAGTCCACAAAGAGTTTGTGAAAAGTCATGGCACCTGGTTCATATAGAACACAACACAAGCAGGGTTTTTCTTCTCTGGCATCTTAGCTCTTATGAGCAAACAAGCGACTTGGCAAAGATGAACTTTGAAGAGCTCCTGCAAGAAGCTGGAGGCTTTGGGCAATTCCAGATGTTAACACTGCTTCTGCTCTGCCTTCCAAGGCTCTTCCTCCCTTTGCATTTCCTGCTGCATAACTTCCTAGCAGCCATACCAGGACATCACTGCGCCATCCCACATCAGCACCAGTTTGCCAACCTTACTGAAGAAGAGGTTCTACTCATCAACATTCCAAGGGATTTTAATGGTGCTTTCAGCTCCTGTGAGATGTTTTCTGAACCTCAGTTTCGCCTCCTGCTTAACTCTTCCCATGAATTGACCAACGTATCTGTCCAGAGCTGCCAGTATGGATGGATCTATGATCAGTCCCAATTCATTTCCACTATAGCCACCCAGGTAAAACTTCAAATTAGCATCAGACTTCAAATTAGCATCAGAAAAAAGCAAGAGAATGAAGTATTAAGGGGTGAAAGAGAATATAGTGTTATGTTATCCCTCTCCTCACTTTTTCCAAAACCTTATGTGGGTAATATAAGTATTCTCCTTAGATAATCACCTATCCAATCATATATTGGAATTTCGTATTCATTTAATTCTTATTTCTAGCTGAATATGCAAGACTGCATTGATCATAACCAGTCCATCTTACTCTTGTCTCTCTGTCAATTTACTTGGCTGAGATTGTAAGCTACTTAAGAGCAGGGTCTTGTCTAATTTTGTCTATGTAATACTGTAAGGCACAATATACATGATAAAATTATTACTACCACTACTGATATTAGTGCATATGTTGCCTGTATCATCAGATTATTTCTTGATCCATTTTAATCACTCTGGAAACAAGATTTTGAAAAACGTTGATGAATGTATGTACATTTCACTGTTTAGGAAAAGTAGGAAAGAAGCACTGAAAAAATGCTTTGCTAAACTTATACTTGGGATGAATGGAGATGACATTTTCATTTCCCCTTTTGACTTGTACCTCAGATTTATACACTAGTAGAAAGAGGTTTAAACTTTCAAACTTTTGCCTCCTAAAGACCTGGGAATATAATTTGAGGATATTTCTGAGACATTACAATTAAATGTCTCTTTACTTTCTTCAGAGGACAAATATCAGGATTTACAACTGCTTTGAAGGGTGAGGACTAGGAAAAGGTGTTTTTCTCTTATTCTTGTTTCTGGATATTAGGCACACACACATGCCCAAACACAGTATGAATTTGGGTCAGAGAAGTCTGGATCAGCCTTTGCATTCAGAGAGGGTTGAAGATATTCAGCAGTGAGAGAAAGTAACTTGCCCCCAGTTCAGGTGTGGTCTATTTTCATCACTTCATAACTGCCAAAGCTAAGCAGTCAGAGAATGAAGTTTCTGCTCTAAATGCAAGTAGTTCTGAATAAAGCACTGAATATTTCCAGGCCTGGCTTGGAAATCCTGCAAAGGCATTGTTATAATCAGATAGAGGTCTTCTAAGTGTGCAGCTAATCCAGCCCAGCGTCAGTATGACCATCTTGATGATGAGTGTTGTAATCCCACACATTTGGAAAGTACCAGATTGGGAAAGTTGGCCCAAATGATACAGAGCCACAGTATGACTTGATTACAAAGAAGCTGCTGGTCGTCTTTAGTTCCTTCCAGGGTCTTTCCTTGTTATGCCAATAAACAAACAAACAAACAAACAAATAAATGTATAAGACTGGCCCAGGCACATTTTCTACTGAGAGCAGAAATTGGTATTTCCAAGAACATGTTTCTGGGAAGAAGAGTTACTTAGTTAAAGCAAGGTGCTTCCTGCTTAAAGAATGTAAGTTGAAATAATAATAATAATAATAATAATAATAATAATAATAATAATAGGATGATGATTCATAAAAGCACATTGGGGTAAGAATAGATAAAGGGAAAGTCAGGACTGAAAGGAAATGGAAGGACAAAACAAAGAAGGAGGCAGTGGGATGACAAGACTCATTTCAGAGCTAAGAGAACGAGCATGTGTGGGTTGTGAGTTCTTCAGGTTCTCACTACCAACAGCTTGTATTTCTTTTGCAGTGTCTCTTGATATTGCCCTAGATCTTCTTTGTGCTATCTTAGTCTGTCACAATCTGATGCCCTCCAGTTGTGTTGGACCACAACATACGATATTCCCAGCCAGCCTGGCTAAAGGCTACTTTGGCTGGAGAGGGAGAGAAATTGAACCCATCAGAACAGCAGCAGCTTGAAGGAAAGCTGTTTCACATGTTTAACCTTGTGCTCTTTGTTTCAGTAATGGAAGAAGAGTTGTGTGGGATCAGACCAAAACCCACTGAATCCAGCCTTCTCTTACCAAATGGGCAACCAGATACTTCTCAGAGACCCACAAGCTGGTTATGGCAACAAGAGCATAGTTTCAGTCACATTCCCCAGAGAATGCTATTCCAAGCATGTTGCTTCTGGGGGATGTAGCTGTCGTGCCTAGGGAATATATCACCTTCACTCTTGCTCAGTTTCTCATTTTACCAACCTTAACGTTATTTATCATGATTCTACCTCGGTTTATGGAAAAATCACGGGTACACTTCTCTGCCTTTTCTCCTAATACATAAAATGCCTGTACACTTTTCCTAGTGTACACACCTTTGCAGTTTGGTTCCTTTTAGTAGGCTGGTCGTGTTCTTGGGGCAAAATGCCCTTAAGCATGTATGCTGTTGTGATATAATATTGTCCCCCGAACATTTTGAGTGTATGTATGTGTTTGGGGTGGGGTGGGGTGGGGTGGGCGGAGATGTCTCCTTAGTCCTCACTGAAAATCTTTGACTTTTGATGATTGACTTAATGGCTCTGTTCCCATGACACACAAGGCCATAAACTAGTCAACCATTTTAACTTACTGTGCTATATGAAACCAGCCCATGTGGTTCACTTAGTTCATTTATTTTATATACAATGTCTTCTAATGCATGTACATCACTGAAGGTGATTTATGGTTGTGCATTGTGTGAGCCCAGAAAATTAGATTAATTCAGTAGACCATGTGTCAGTTAACTGTGACTTTAGCTTGTCACGAGAACACAGCCAATTTATTCTGAGATCTGGCAACAGTTTTGGGGGTGGATGTGAAAATCTTTCTGTATAGTGTATACAATATTTGTTCTTGGTTTGTAGTAAGCATTAATTTTTCCATGGCATTCTGAGACAGTAAATTTCTTACTTGTTGGTCTTCTCTTCCTGGTGTCTCCAGCATATTCTAGTGTTCTATTTTTGCTGTCGATTTGCCAGACACCCATGCCTACTGAAGCAACAAGAATCTGAAATGCTCCTCTGGTGTCTGTCCATTACTAGAAAGAGGCTTGCCAAAGAAACAGAACATGAGATTTGTTTGGTTCAGAGCAAAGATTGATCTAGTCTAGCATCCTGTTTCTCACAGTGACCAAACAGATGCTTCAAGGAAGTCTATCAGCACAGTGTAACTACAATAGCTTTCTCCTGCTAGCTTCTCGGTATCACAAGCAACTGAAGGGCATGGTTAGCAGGCATGACTCACAGTCTTTGAGGAGCCTATCCTCCATGCATCTCTAGTGCACCAAATCGGGTGGCCATCTCAAATTATTAACACTCACACTTCCCAGCAGATTAAATGGCAGATTTACTCAGCACTTCAGTTAACTTCCTTAAATGTTAGAGAGTTAATGATTTATCATTGCATGGCAAACTTTCTTCCTATCAGATTATCTGCAGCACCTCAGAAGCTTTAAGGAAAATAAATTCACTCAGATTTAAAATAGCTGCACTGGCATCTCTAAAGGTAGATTGAATGCCCACCTGCCCCCCCCCCCCAATGCTGAAAATCAAGACATTGATTTTGGCAAACCCAACTCTGAGTTATTTTGGGGTCTAATAAAGGGGCCTAATGTTAATTTGAATGAATTTTAGGGTATTTGGGTAATATCTAAAGAGGGGTGATCACCTTTCACCTCGGTTTAAGGGTGTGGAAGGAAAGTAGACTTGTTCTGTCTGTTCTACCAACCAAATTTGGATCTAAACTGCTAATTTAATCTCTGATAATATGTGGTGATTTCAATAAAAGTGGCTTTGTATATTCTGCATGTTCTGGCTTTTTGATATTTCTCTGATTTAAAATGATTTAAGTACTGCTGTACAGGTTGTATCTACAGGGCTCATTCCCACCCCCACCCCTTTGCACAAATGAGAATTAGGAGTGTTCAGGATGACTGCAGGGATAGCCCAAGACCTTTTGGGTTCTGAACCAAAGAAGAACATGGTGCCTACCTCTCATTCCGTGTAGAAAAGCCACAGTATTTGAATATTCAACTGACAGTGAATGTTCCTTCAACACTGACTATGGAACAGCATCTTCCATAGCATCTGAAGGCAGCAGTTTACTTCAGGGAAGTAGGAAAGGCTGGACTGTATGCTGCTGTCTCCTCCAAACTCCAGCTGCTGCTGTTCCCCAACATCTTCCATTCACTCTGGTTAATGGTCGGGCCAGTGCTGGTGCTAATGGAATTTCATTATCTACCCTTTGGCATAATAACATCTACCAGCAGAATGGTACCTTTGGATCCAACCCATAGACTTTGGTTAGTTGGAATGTATAATTTTAAAATGTTTTATCACCTTCTGTAAATTATCATGAACATGAAACTTACTGGGCTACTGAAAAAGGGAATCATTAAATGAATGCCTATTTTCCAGTGGGATTTGGTTTGTGAGCATAAAAGCTTGAACCAAGCAACTGCTACCTTCTTCTTCTTCGGGGTGATGCTCGGGGCTGTGATCTTTGGATACCTGTCAGACAGGTAATTTGGTTTCATTCTTCCACTATTTTATCTAGATATGTGTGTATCTGAGGATGTATCTGAAGGATATGTTTGTAAAAGTTCATGCACAGGCAAGAAAAAATGTGAGAATTCAACCCCCTAGATCCCTATACACAATTTCCCAATGAAAACACAGCTCTTTTGTTCATCCATTTCAATTTTCAGCCAAAGCTTAGTTGTAGGACAAAATAGTTGTTCAGAGTCAATATCCAGTTATCTCTGTATGCTTCCAAAGCATACAGAAATTTTGCAAAATCCAGAAAAGAGACAACCCCATACTAGCTAGATAACAATCTGATTTGTTTTAAAATAACTTAGCATAATAATGTTGTTAAAACCTATAAATAACACTACCAGACCTGGGGTGTGAAACACTAGACAACCATTAGATAGCAGCAAAGTATTGGTATTTTGATATATCTGCTGCCATCTAGTGGTTGTTGGAGCTTTACAGGCTAAATCTGGTAGCACTAACATATGGGCCCTTTGTCAGGCAAATGATCAGATGGAAGTTTTTGCAATAGCCAGGAAATAGATGGATCTTTTTGGAATGTTCCAACAGGGGGAAACTGTTGAGGTAAATGTCATAACTTTTCTCCTTCCACTTAACAGAAGGGAATAACAGAAACAGTGTTGGAAACGGAGGAGGCAAACAGTGAGGGGAAGGCTAAATTTGGAGCTGTAAAGCAAAAGCATTTAGGAAGGCAGCAGAGCATTCCCCCCCGAAGATCTAACTGGGGGCAGGAATCTAAGCAATTTGTCTTCATCTATATTAGAAGAGCCAGTTTGGTGTAGTGATTAAGGCACCAGGCTAGCAATCTGGAGACTGTGAGTTCTAGTCCTGCCTTGGGCGCAAAGTCAGCTGGATGACGTTGGGCCACTCACTCTCTCTCAGTCCTAGGAAGCAGGCAATGGCAAACCACTTCTGAAATCTTGCCAAGAAAACTGCAGGGACTAGTCCAGGCAGTCACCAGAAGTCAAGACTGACTCAAAGCCACCTATATATTCATATTATTATTTTGTAACCAAATCAGACTAAAAACTCCCCCCCCCAAAATAGTAAAAAGTGTTAGAGTCTTGAATGGTTTTTGCTTCCAATGAAAGCCACACCTAGATAAATCTGGGTAAATCCTGCCTCTTGACATGTGCTAGAAGTTTTAATCCCATGCTTTTTTTGGGGGGGGGGAGCCTAACTTCCAATTACACATTTGCAGAACAAGCTCCCATCTCTCTCTCAACAATAACTCTGTAGGACCAATTATTTAGACTGCATGAAAGGACCAGCATAGATGTAATGCCACAGTAAATATAAAATAGGTCAAAAACAAATTAAATGGGTACTACCATTTCAGACTTACTTACTTATTTTCATTTATTTCCACTTGTGTTCATAGCCTACAGAAACCTAGTAGCTGCTCCAAAATAATTTCTGTGCTATATTTTTGTTCTTGGACAGGTGAAAAAGACTTGTTCAAAGTACAGGATATTGCTATTTTTTGCCTCAATAGAGATTACTATCACATGAAGCTTTCTTGCCAAGAGCTGATTCTGCTCCTTGAGGAATTCTTTGCTTGTTTGGATAAAAAGTGAACCATTAGTCAATTTCCCTGAAAGGGCGATTTGCTACTCTCATGACCTGTGGTAGGAATCTGGGGATGACTTCCAAGTTGTCTCCTTTGTCGCAGAAGTAATGTTTCTTTCTATGGTGCCTCAGGTTTGGTCGGAAGAGCATGCTCCTGGTGTCCTACTTGGGCACCCTCATCTTTGGGGTGCTGAGTGCGGCCTCAGATTCCTATAGTATGTTGGCAGTGACACGGACACTGACGGGGGTGTTTATCTGTGGGCTCTCCATCATCGTAATTCCACTGGGTAAGCCAAAGGGAGGGTCAAGGTGGGCCTTTAAAACTGGTTAGGGATAGATAGGAACCCGCTGTGCAAGGGAAATCATGGATGCGAAAAATGCCCTTGATTGCTGCATGCTTCTTGTGGAAAGATGAAAGACTCAAGTGTATTTTATATAGTTATGGATCAGAGGTGTCCACAGTAAAAAAAGTCAAGATGGCCACGATTGCACAATACAAACAGGCAGAGCTTTGATAGCATTCTCTTACCATGCCCTGCAGAAACTTCTGGTTTGGTACCTCTGCAAACTGAAATCTAACCAAATACTAGGTAAATACGATACCATGTTGGTATCTTTGTGAAAAAAGAAAGAAGGAATCATAGAAAGAGAGCCTCTAGTTCTCATGGTCTAGAGATGTATGGGCAGTAAACCAAACCTGGGAATCTGGGTAAGGCTGGGCAAGAATTAATGGGCCTGTGATAACCTGTATCCTTCCCTCTAATTCTTTGGAAGTGGTCGGGACAAAATATTTATTACATTACAAATCTGAAAATGTATTAATTAGTGGCAAGATTAGCTCAGTATTCATAAATCCAGAGGAGAACAGGGGCAAATTCCACATGGACTGATTTTAGTAAACCAAAAATTGCCTTCATGCTCTTTGGTAATGTGGTAGAGTCATTTCTGGGATTTTTTCCCCCAAGGCTGCATCATCAAAACTTGGGTGCAGAATTAAAAAATAAATAAATGGAAATGTGGGTGAAAATAGATGTATTAATCCTAGCATGAAAATAAATAAGACCCAATCTTATCAACAACTCCTCAGAAAGGCTGAAGAAAAGTAGACATGAGAAAAAGATGTTATAACAGAAGCATTTTTTTAAAAAAAAAATAAGCAACTCTCTTACTGTGACTGAAATAAAGAAAACTGTAGGGCTGAGGTAGACCAGGAAGGGGGATATGAGTGAAAAAAGTGTGATGTAGTCCTCAGTTGCAGGATTGAAAACACATTCTAAGCTGTGTACTAAGCAAGTACACAGAGGCCCAGATCCTTTAATTGTGTGTCTCAATTTTGCTATTTTGCACTTAGTGAAAGGAAATGATGAGATAATATATGAGGGTTTTCCTAAAAGTTGGAAATAAAAAAAAAGTGAAGCACAGGATGTTCTAAATGTACTCACTGACCCTAAAAGTTTGCAATTCTTGATTTAAAACAAAATCTGAAATATCAGGAATACAATTACAAGATCAACTAGCAATAAAAACAACAACCAAGACAGGGGTCAAAGAGAAGAAAACAAGCTGATGAAGAAAGTGGCAAATCTGAGAAGTACAAATTACATCTCAGTTGCTGGAGAAGCAAAGACTAAGATTAAAGGCTGTAAAAATGCATCCACTGTATTGTAATAATCAAGATCTGTCCTCCTCTCCCAATAAAAGGGAGACGTAGTTCTGTGCATAGATAGGCTTGCTGAGCACTTTTTATATCTTCCAGGCATGGAGTGGGTGGATATAGAACATCGTGCCATGTCAGGGGTTATAACCAGTCTCTTCTGGAGTTTTGGAAATATGCTTCTTGCTCTGATTGCCTACTTGGTGCGGGATTGGTCCAGGCTGCTTCTCACCACCTCTCTTCCTTGTATAGTGGGCATCATCTCTATATGGTGAGTGAAATCAATGTTGTTTCTCAAAAGCTCCTTCACAAAATCAGGTTAAACTAGTAAAATAATAACTGGTTTACCTTGACTGCAGGCCATGTCCTAGACCAGCCTTTCTCAACTTTTTGACCCTGGAGGAACTCTTGAAAAATCTTTCAGGCCTTGGAGAACCCTGCACATTCAGGCTCAAATATAGGCCAGAAGTTACAAAATTATTATATTGGTTTCATGTGTAGGCCTGTAGATTTGCACTAACAGTGTTCTTAAACTAAAATTAAAGAATGAAACTTACCTCTTTAATGTGAAGTTGCCTGAATTTGAAATAATTTTTAAAACAAATTGTGATCTCCCGGGGAACCCCTAGTGACCTCTCACAGAACCCTTGGGTTCCACGGAACTCTGGTTGAGAAATCCTGTCCTAGACCAAAGCAAGATTTGGTGTATTTGAATTGGTGTCAGAAGAATTCATGGTGCTTTTGATGGTGGGACTTTGGAAACACAAAGTTTCAGGCAGCTAATCAGAGGCAACTGTGTTTCTAAGAAAGGGTCAGCATCAGGGGTGTCTGCAGGGCATGGTCAAAAACCAATCGAAGAGAATATTTGTAGCTCAGGGTTGAACTGTGGAGTCCTTGGTGCTCTCTGAGCCTTATAGTTTCCTTGCAGACATTTCATTTCCAGACAGTTGTACCAAGGAGAGAACAACACCTGCACCGACACAAACAGGGCAAGCCACTGCATATAAACAGAGAGCGAACCCCACTCCCTTTTTGCACTGAAAATGTTGCCTAGTCTGGCAAAGAAATGCCTGCAAGGAAACTACAAGGCTCAGAGAGCACCAAGGACTCAACATGGTCAAAAAGTCAAATTAAAATATTAAGAGAAAGATGTTAATTTGTGCCCAGGATGTTTGCTATAAACTGAAATGAGTGATCCAACACCTTGTCCCAAGTGTTAATGACCCACCGTTTGGCATTTTTTAAATAAATAATATCTCAGTAATGGCCCACCAAGAGCAAAATAAGCATCTGGTTGACTAAGAATTGGGCATTACTCATACAAGTAAGGAGAAAGTGTGCAGTTTTCTTTTGTGAAGCCTTTTGGATTGGAATTTGGAAATCCACCACTTTAATATAGTCAAATGCTCAGATATGCTTACATATTTAAATCTGTCTTGGCTTTTGCATCAGCATCAAATTAAGATTAACATTATCCTGCTTCAAAGTCCAGGTCAGAGACCCTGAAATAAACATTCCTTCTCTAGACTTCTATTCTGGCTTGGGACTATGATTCCAGAAAGTAGAACTTTGCTTTTGCTGGAAGGATTCTCCCTGTAGGTTTCAAACAACAGCTTCTTTTCCTCTATTCCTTAAATGAAATGGTGGTCAGAAACAGACACTGATGTAATCAGTTTCTCTAGCCTAGAAGAACAGACAGGAACAAGCCTGAAACTGTATTTAGTTATTAACTATGGGGTTCAATATACCTCCTGTTTCTACAAGGCTTTGGGAGGTTTACAAAAGTAAGGAAAAATGCATACAAAGAAGATGAGCACCCAGTATCAAAACTATCTACTAGGCAATCTGCAAACCAGTAAGTTCCAAATACTTGGAGGAACAGCCAGGTTTAAAGCAATTTGCGAAAGAAGTAGTATTTTTATTTGGCATGCATTTGTATCTAAGTGTGGAATAAGACTTTTTTTTTTCTTCCAACAGCCCTGCTGTGAAGTTGGTTGGACTGAGAGTGAGTGACTGGTTCAAAGTCACCCAATGAGCTTCCATGGCTAAGGGGGGACTAGTACATGGGTCACTTCTGGTTCAACACTTTAGCACTACCCCACATAGGCTAGGGGGTTTTGACTCTTGTAGATCCTGGAAGGTGAGGTGCTCCATGCATGGGGGCAGTTACAGAGAAGGCATATTATTGTTAAGGCCCTATTCCTTAGACTTCATGTTGGTTGAGACACTCCTTGTAGGAACTGCATGGGACAGGCCAGAATTTGTTGGATCCTGTAGGTACCCAATTTGCCTTAAACTGCTTGGGGTTTCACTCTATATTACACACAGAGAACTTTACCCTGAAAACAGCAACAACAGTAATAATTTGTAATGCAGTGGCCTTGGAGGCTAGAGTTTCATCCAAGAATGGCAGAATGGAAGAGTGATGGACATATCCCACAAAGGGCTGTTTTTATTCTCTACTGCATTGCTCTTAATCTTTTCATTTTAAGTTAATCTTGTTTTTCATTCTCTACTGCATTGCTCTTTAAGTCTGAGCATTAAAAATCATCAGCATTAATCACCCATCCATGCCATCTCCTCCTACTTCAAGATAGTACCTTTTGTGAGAAGGGTCTGGGTGTCCTGGTAGGCCACAAATTAAGCATGAGTCAGCAGTGTACTGCAGCTGCCAAAAGAGCCAATGTAATCTTGGGCTGCATCAATAGAGGTATAACGTTGAGATCACAGGAAGTTCAGACTGCACCTGGAATACTGTGTCCAGTTTTGGTTACCACAACACAGGAAGGATGCTGAGGAACTGGAAAAGTGCAGAGAAAGAGCAACAAAGATGGCAACAGGCTTGGAAGCTAAATCCGATGAAGATTGGTTAAAGGAACTGGGTATGTTTAATCTAAAGAAGAGAAGGAGATATGATAGCAGTCTTCCAATACTTGAAGGGCTGTCACAGGGAAGAAGGTGTGGATTTATTCTCCATAGTGCCTGAGGGTAGGACAAGAACCAATAGGTGGAAGATTTACCGAGAGAGATCCAAAGTTGAAATAAAGAGGACTTTCCTGACTGCGAGAGCTATTAAGCAGCAGAATGGCCTGCCTCCTGGAGCTGTGGGTTCTCCATCACTGGCAGTTTTCGAGCAAACGTTGGGCAACAATGTGTCTGGCATGGCCTGAGGATTCCTGCATTGGGCAGGGGGTTGAACTAGAAGATTGTCAAGATTCCCTCTGACCCTATGATTCTATGAAGATCTCAGTCTGTTGAGTTCAATTCATAGGAGGCTTCTATTATTTTAAATAAGCCAGAAGAAACTTGAATATATCTGCAAGTAGCATGTGCTCACAAACATGACTTTAGGAGCAAAGTTCTTTAGGAAACATACCTTATGACTCAGAAAGTTTTTTTAGATGAGCAAGCAAAGCATGCTGCATGTACATTTTTAGCTTTGTGGGAAGTTTTCATAAAGTTGTGATTAAAACATGACAATGTGAGTGACTGAATACTTTGGTCAGCTCTAGAGCTGCTTATCATACTCAGTGAGGATGACATGGGCACACAGTTTGAGGAGTTTTAGCTAGAGCAGTGTTTTTCAAACTTGGCAACTTTGAGATGTGTGGACTTCAACTCCCTGATTTCCCCAGCCAGCCTTGCTGGCTGGGGAAATCTGGGAGTTGAAGTCCACACATCTCAAAGTTGCCAAATTTGAAAAATGCTGAGCTACAGAATACAGGCAGATTGTTGTTTATTCGTTTAGTCGCTTCCAGCTCTTCATGACTTCATGGACCAGCCCACGCCAGAGCTTCCTGTCAGTTGTAAACACCCCCAGCTCCCCCAGGGACGAATCCGTCACCTCTAGAATATCATCTATCCATCTTGCCCTTGGTCAGCCCCTCTTCCTTTTGCCCTCCACTCTCCCTAGCATCAGCATCTTCTCCAGGGTGTCCTGTCTTCTCATTATGTGGCCAAAGTACTTCAGTTTTGCCTTTAATATCATTCCCTCAAGTGAGCAGTCTGGCTTTATTTCCTGGAGGATGGACTGGTTTGATCTTCTTGCAGTCCAAGGCACTCTCAGAATTTCCCTCCAACACCACAGTTCAAAAGCATCAATCTTCCTTCTCTCAGCCTTCCTTATGGTCCAGCTCTCGCAGCCATATGTTACTACGGGGAACACCATTGCTTTAACTATGCGGACCTTTGTTGTCAGTGTGATGTCTCTGCTCTTAACTATTTTATCGAGATTTGTCATTGCTCTTCTCCCAAGGATTAAATGTCTTCTGATTTCCTGACTGCAGTCAGCATCTGCAGTAATCTTCGCACCTAGAAATACAAAGTCTTTCACTGCCTTTACATTTTCTCCCTCTATTTGCCAGTTATCAATCAAGCTGGTTGCCATAATCTTGGTGTTTTTGAGGTTTAGCTGCAAGCCAGCTTTTGCACTTTCTTCTTTCACCTTCATCATAAGGCTCCTCAGTTCCTCTTTGCTTTCAGCCATCAAAGTGGTATCATCTGCATATCTGAGATTGTTAATGTTTCTTCCAGCGATGTTAACTCCAGCCTTGGGTTCCTCAAGCCCAGCATGTC
This sequence comes from Candoia aspera, assembly GCF_035149785.1. Taxonomy (NCBI): domain Eukaryota; kingdom Metazoa; phylum Chordata; class Lepidosauria; order Squamata; family Candoiidae; genus Candoia; species Candoia aspera. Next base: position 39,928,335 of record NC_086153.1, read on the forward strand.
GCGTGATGTGTTCTGCGTACAAGTTGAATAGGTAGGGTGAGAGTATACAGCCCTGCCGTACTCCTTTCCCAATCTTAAACCAGTCCGTTGTTCCGTGGTCTGTTCTTACTGTTGCTACTTGGTTGTTATACAGATTCTTCAGGAGGCAGACAAGATGACTCGGTATCCCCATACCACTAAGAACTTGCCACAATTTGTTATGGTCCACACAGTCAAAGGCTTTAGAATAGTCAATAAAACAGAAATAGATGTTTTTCTGAAACTCCCTGGCTTTTTCCATTATCCAGCGGATATTGGCAATTTGGTCTCTAGTTCCTCTGCCTTTTCTAAACCCAGCTTGTACATCTGGCAATTCTCGCTCCATGAATTGCTGAAGTCTACCTTGCAGGATCTTGAGCATTACCTTACTGGCATGTGAAATGAGTGCCACTGTTCGATAGTTTGAACATTGTTTCGTGTTTACCTTTTTTGGTATGGGGATATAAGTTGATTTTTTCCAGTCTGATGGCCATTCTTGTGTTTTCCAAAATTGCTGGCATATAGCACGCATTACCTTGACAGCATCATCTTGCAAGATTTTGAACAGTTCAGCTGGGATGCCGTTGTCTCCTGCTGCCTTGTTATTAGCAATGCTTCTTAAGGCCCATTCAACCTCACTCTTCAGGATGTCTGGCTCTAGCTCCCTGACCACACCGTCAAAGCTATCCCTGATATTGTTATCCTTCCTATACAGGTGTTCTGTATATTCTTGCCACCTTTTCTTGATCTCTTCTTCTTCTGTTAGGTCCTTGCCATCTTTGTTTCTGATCATACCCATTTTTGCCTGGAATTTACCTCCAATGTTTCTAATTTTCTGGAAGAGGTCTCTTGTCCTTCCTATTCTATTGTCTTCTTCCACTTCCATGCATTGCTTGTTTAAAAATAGATCCTTATCTCTTCTGGCTAACCTCTGGAATTTTGCATTTAATTGGGCATTTCTCCCCCTATCACTGTTGCCTTTTGCTTTCCTTCTTTCTTGGGCCACTTCTAGTGTCTCAGCAGACAGCCATTTTGCCTTCTTGGTTTTCTCTTTCTTTGGGATGTATTTTGTTGCCACCTCCTGAACAATGTTGCGAACTTCTGTCCGTAGTTCTTCCGGGACCCTATCTACTAAGTCCAGTCCCTTAAATCGATTCTTCACCTCCACTGCATATTCCTTAGGAATATTAGTGAGCTCATATCTAGCTGATCTGTGGGTCTTCCCTAATCTCTTTAGTCTGATCCTAAATTGTGCAAGAAGAAGTTCATGATCGGAACTACAGTCAGCTCCAGGTCTTGTTTTTACTGACTGTATAGATGTCCGCCACCTTTGGCTGCAAAGGATGTAGTCAATCTGATTTCGGTGTTGTCCATCTGGTGAAGTCCATGTATAAAGCTGTTTCTTAGGTTGTTGGAAGAGAGTGTTTGTTATGCAGAGTGAGTTGTCTTGGCAAAATCCTATCAGCCTATGTCCTGCTTCGTTTTGTTCTCCCAGGCCATGCTTACCTGTAATTCCAGGTGTCATTTGACTGCCCACCTTAGCATTCCAGTCTCCCGTGATGAAAATAACATCTCTTTTAGGCGTGTTGTCCAGTAGGTGCTGCAGATCCTCATAGAACTGCTCTACCTCAGCTTCTTCAGCATCTGTGGTTGGGACGTATATTTGGATCACTGTGATCTTAGATGGCTTGCCCTGAATTCGAATTGAGATCATTCTATCATTTTTTGAATTGTATCCAAGCACTGCTTTAGCCACTTTACTATTAATTATGAAGGCTACTCCATTTCTTCTGTGGTCCTCTTGTCCACAGTAGTAGATCTGGTGGTCATTTGATGTGAAGTGGCCCATTCCAGTCCATTTCAGTTCACTGATGCCCAAAATGTCTATCTTTAATCTTGACATCTCACCAATAACCACATCCAATTTGCCCTGGCTCATAGATCTTACATTCCAGGTTCCAATGGTGTGTTGATCCTTAGAACATCAGATTTGCCGTTTGCCACCAGCACCGTCGGCCGCTAGCCACCCTTTCGGCTTTGAGCTAGCTGCATCATCAGCTAGTTGAACTCATCCTCTGTTCCTCCCCAGTAGCATTTTGACCATCTTCTGACCTGGGGGTCTCATCTTCCGATGGTATACAATGAGACCTTTTTTTCACCCTCCTCTTTAATAGGTGGCTCTCAGAATCTGCCAGGTGGTTGTTGATTAAAGGGAAGCTGAAACAAGCTCACAGTCATTTGAAAAAGTGTGCCAGAATGAACAGAAGGAAGGAGTTTGCTGACAAAATAAATCCTGAGGTATGTCAAGACATCAGTATCTAAAAACACAAGAGATGAAACTGATCTCTTCTGTCCCCATCACCCCCCCACCCCCATTCCCTCAACTGCTGTGAATATAGGATGGGCAAATCAATCAAAGTCAGTTTTGCAAATTTATCCAGTTTGGATTCTTTCAGTTTTTCATTTTCCATTTCATTTTGGTTTGCCCATTAGTAATTTTACATTCTTTTTCAATAAGGTTGCATTTAAAAATATATGTAATTTTGTACATGTTTCTCCAAGCAAAAGCATTTTTGTCTGCAGTTTTATCTAACATTCACAGTTTTCCCAAACAATTTTCCTTCTATGTTTATGCAGATTTTTATCTAATGTATGTTATTTTTTTGAGTGGCAATCTGCACTGCAGTATTTGAAGAGGTGCCAATTTCAAGCAATAACCCAGACATGATATAAAAATGAGAATTTAGATAAGTCTGCATTTGGATGCAAACTAAACAAATTGTTCTCCAATCCTCACATGAAAATAGCACCAAGGAGAGGCAGACTGGGTCTACTCTTGCATATACAAGGCAGAATCAGCTGGTCACATTTTATCCCATACTTGAGACCTCCAGTTCCCTAATGTTGTCACCACTAGGCACGCATTGGTTCAGCTTAAGAAAGATTGGGCACTGCTTCAGCTTAGATATACTAGGGAATGGGGAGTATCTGTGAGATGCTGAAGATAAGAGTGGCTCGTGGCTCAATCCTGCATCTCCTCAGAGGCTATCTTGGGTGTAGAGGACAGTCATATTACCAGTGGTGAAGATTTAGCTGTCATCAGATTTTTTATGAGGAAAATGGGGCTCATGTCATTTTGTCCTTCCTCTCATACAGCTCAATAGCCTCCACTATATAGGACCACTTTCCCAATTGGCTCACTGTCATTTGGCCTTCAGGTGACCTGAGACCAGCTTCTTGGCTTCCCTGTTCAATGACTGAATTTCCCTGCAGGAGACAGAATCCCATCCTATCTCTTGGACATTGCTAAGTCACAATGTGTGTTTGATTTTGAATTAGCATTTTGGGGTGACCCCAAAGACTGTGGTTTATAAACTGTAGTTGATGACTGAATATGTTGGTGAATCCAGATAGTTGGGTTTATTCAATAAATCATGACTTAGCACCTTACACGTGTTCCCCATATTAAAGAACTGAAATACATGAGACCAATGGCAGGGGTGTATTTCCCACTTTATGGAAGTCAGTCTTCTATTTCTGCATGTGTCCTTCATCTGAAGAGTCCAAATTTGGTTTAAAGAGAAAACACTAGCAGATGGAAGACCAGAGGTATTGAAGATGCCAATCAGTAGTCCACCCAAGGACAGAAAACTGAGCAAGCCCACAGTTCTACAAAATGTGATCTTCCCCTTTTGTATCATATTCCTATGTAAATTGCAGTACTTGGTTCAGATAGGTAGATTTGTAGCTCTACCAATAATTTAGCAAATGCAGTTTTAATGGCAGCGTGTGCTTTTGTTTTTTTGATGATACATTTCTGTTCTTCTTCCTTGGCAACATGTAAGTGGTTGCTGTAAAACCCAGCTTCCCTTCCTCAGATCTTACTCAAGACTGCAGCAGCAATAGCACAGAAGTCAGATGGGAATTATTCCTACATCAGTCTTCTCCGAACGCCAGTGCTGAGAAAGATTTCCTTTTGCTTGGGAGCTGTGTGGTGAGGCACACTTCTTCTTGAGTTCTCTTGTACATTTTTGTCCTGATTCTGGGGTACCTTTGCACATCTCTTTATCTCCCCATCCTTTAGGTTTGGAGCAGCTTTCTCCTATTATAGCATAAGCATGAACATCACTGATTTTGGCCTGGGAATGTACATGACCCAGTTTGTCTTTGGGCTCATTGAGATTCCTGCCAAGCTCCTTGTTTTTGTTCTGGTGAATCGAGTTGGACGAAGAGGGAGCCAAGCCTGGTCCCTCATCCTAACTGGATTATTTATAGGAATCAACATTATCATCTCAACATGTAAGTGGGTTTAGATAGATAGTTTAATCCTCTCCCCCCTCTGTTTCTCAACCTCAGCAACTTTAAGATGCATGGACTTCAACTCCCAGAATTCCCCAGCCGGCATCTTAAAGTTGCTGAGGTTGAGAAGCACTGATCTATTTCACATATCTGGGGACTAGTCACTCCAGCAAGGCTGATTGAGTAGATATTACTGAAAATTAATTCCCCAAAACAATTTTTTATTCAAGAGAGCAACTTTCCCCAATCAGGTGACCTCCATGTATCTTGGACCACAATTCATAGAGTTACCCATGTCTGAAAGGTACCAGATTGGAAAAGATGCAATTAAGACAAGTAAGGAACTGTGTACATAGGGAGTACCTTTAGACCAGGTCCTAATTGCATATCAATCTCAAGTTTGTCTACTTCAAGGGTAGGCAAACTGTTGCCTTTCAGATAATTGTGGACTAGCTGGATACAGGAGAAGAGCTGCTTTATTCCAAACTGACCATTGATAGTGGGACATGGTGGGAGTGGTAATTCCAAAATCTGAAGGCCATAAAGTTACTTGGCCTAGCGTATCCCAGCAAGAGCAGCCTTTCCCAAGTTCTGGACAAGAAACATGGAGGAAAACAGGCTTTAAATTATATGGAGTAATCAAAAACCTGATGACTGGGGAAGGCAATGGCAAACCACCCCGATATAGTCTGCCAAGAAAATGTTGCGAAAACGGCGTCCCCCCAAAGGTTCAGACATGACTTGGTGCTTGCACAGGGGACTTTTCACCTTTCAATCAAAAATCAGGAACAGCCTGGCAGCATCTTTTCCAACTGACACATTTTATTAAAAGGCGTACTGTAGGGTTTAAATTGAAATGAGGATGGTGGGGGTAAGGGTGGGGGTAAGGGTGGAGGAGACAAGTTACTAATGAAGATGCAGATTGCATGTGAGACAGATTAAAAGTAGCTTAACAACTAACAATTGCAATGTGTTAAAAACTCACTCTCCTTGTCTTGAGTAGTCAGGGATTTAACTTGGCTATTTATTTCTGCTTTTATCTTTATTTCAGCTCTATAAATTGCTCACATTATATTAATGTAAATATACCAAGTCAGACAAAACCCCTCAAATTTAGATCAATATTTATTCAAACTGGATGTAAGAAGAAATCTTAACTATTTGTATTTGCATATTTGTCTAAGGCAATTCTAAATCAAACACAATTAATTGATTTTGAAAAAGTGATTTACAGTATTTCACATTTACTGCCAAGAACATCCACATCACTCATTACCTTTAAACTCAGTGTTCCTTGTGGATCATTGGGTCAGATCAGAAGATTTGAGTGATTTTGCTGAGATTTTAAATGAAAACAAAATACCTTTTAAGGAATTCTGATGCAATTTCCTTAGTGGCAAAATCCATATCTTACCACACATTGTCCCTGTGAGTATAGTGATTTACAGGGTAGGTTTACAGGTTGCCCTTGTTTAGTGACCACAATTGTGACCAGAACTCAGTCATTAAGCAAAGTGGTCACTAAGCAAAACTGCAGCTGTGCTTATGATCTTACTTCAGCTTTCCTTGGCTTTACAGACCTGCAAAGGTTGTAAATGTGAGGATTGGTCATAAAGTTACTTTTTCATCACTGTTGTAACTGCAAGCAGTTGCTAAATGAGGCAGTTTAAACAAGGACTACCTGTATAGGATACATATAGGATACATTAAAACCTCTTGGTTGTTCTCATCTCAGTGCAAAGCTGAGTTGTGTCAAGATTATTTTGGTGAAAGTCCAGTTTTCTGGTTGAGAAAGTGCAGCCTACACAACACAGGCAATCCTCCCAGCCTCAGGCTCTGCATGTGCAAAAGGGCTATGGATGTGGTAAAGCAACAACACCAGCATCAAGATCCTAACTTGCACAAGCAAATGATTGGCCTCTACCTGAAACCCCTAGCATATGACGAACATGGTCAGCTTTCACTATAGCACAGTGTTTCTTAAACTTGACAACTTTAAGACATGTGGACTTCAACTTCCAGAATTCTCCAGCCAGCAAATCCGGGAGTTGAAATCCACATGTTTAAAGTTGTCAAGTTTGAGAAACACTGTTGTAGCAGGTGCTAGGTCCATTTCTGTCTTATCAGGTAACAAATACCAGGGTCAGTTAAACATTGGTGGGATGGCTGTAATGACACAGTATGAATGTGTGCTTCCCAAGATTTCAACTGCATCCTGTTTCTCATCCCAGCACTGGGGACTTTGCGCTTGGTGGTGGCCATCATAGGCAAAGGATTTTCTGAAGCCGCCTTCACTACAGTCTTCTTGTATTCTTCAGAACTCTATCCCACCATCCTTAGGTAAGAAAGAGATCCTTTTGAGATGAATAATTGGTTGCATTATTAAGTGCTGGATCAAGAAGATCTTGGGTCTGATTGAAAAGAGTTACTGCTATGCTTGTTCCAACAATCCTAGATCCTAGCATGCGCAACCCCTCTCCCCCACCCAGCACCTTTTAAGAATTTGCTTTTCTGCATGTAAGATCACGCAGTGCCATTTGGGGCCTGAAACTGCAGTGTTGAATAAATAGATCACTTAACCAATTATAAACTTTTTTTTAAAATTCAGAGCTATTATTTTTAACCCAAAGATAAATTACTTAATGATTTGATTCACATGTCCTTACTTAGATGATGGTATGAAAAACTGAAATGAGCAACTGGAGATACATATATAATGATGACATTATCAAGTCTCTTAATATGAGGATGCTTTTGAAGTTCTCACATCCTGTTCATTACCTTGTTCCTCTTGCAACTTATGTTCTTAACAGATAAACAGTGGGTGCAAATGTTGACCTAAATCAACACATCCAGCCTATCTTTTGTGTGCTTTCTCAACCTCTTTTGATTGCTTCCTTCCTTTGCTTCTAGACAGAAGGGACAAGGATATTGCTCCTTCCTGGCACGTCTAGGAGGGTCTGTGGCTCCGCTTGTCTTCCTGTTGAATAGCATCTGGAAGCCTCTGCCCCAAGTGGCATCTTTTGCCATAGCAGTGCTTTGTGGTTCATCAGCCTTCTTCCTCCCAGAGACACTAGGCATCCATCTGCCGGAAACTATAGAGGACATGGAAAAACTAAGGTGTGAATGAGATTCACTAAGAATTAGAAGACTGTGTAATTTGCTAAAATTTTCACATTTTTAAAGCACAGCTTAATTTCTTCCCATCTCTCCATCAGTTTATGATTTTTTTTAAAAAAAAGGCATATTTTAAAAGTTATAAGCACGTTTATGTAAAATTTGTTTTGTGCACAGAAAGACATACAATTCTTGTATACAATTTTCCTAGTTTTCACATTTGTTAGCATTTGCTTTTGGTATTCTATCTTCCCCAACTTGGGTCAAATTCTTTAATCAAGAATTGCACATAAAACTAGAAGTGCCCAAACCAGTGGATAATTGTACAGCTAAACAGCATTTGAGTTCACATATTAGTTAAGGAAGTTAAAGTCTCTTGAACTTAAACATAGAGATTAGAGTTGGAGATAGTAGGAATCAGAGATTTTAATGAAAGTCTAAAAGGGATCACCATTAGGTAGCAATGTGGATTACTTTTCCATTAATCTGCCAATGCAGATAAATATATGATCTAACAGGATCTAATAAATACTACTCAGGAAGCAGTCCCTTAGTAGATCCTGTGCATTATTTACTGGAAGCCAATTCCAAAGTTTTCTACTAGCTTTACTGGGCTAGGCTATACAACAAAGTCTGTAGCTCCTTATAAGGTGTAGGGAATGTGTTGGGGTGCCTGTGCACATGTGCACAATGCTAGGCCAAATTGGGGCCTCTGTGGTCCCAGGAGAATTTCACAGAAAAAGGAGCCCCCTTTCTCTGTTGGTGGCTGATGGGTCTATTTTTTTTTCTTTAAAAAGCCTTTATCTGGATTTACAGCCCCATGTAGAAAGACAATGCTGCACTGTCACCAGACTGATAACTGGTCAGGTAATCATTTTACCAAGGAAGAAAATGGAGGAGAGTCTTCATATCAGACAGGGTCAGAGACTTCTGAGCTGAAGTCCAAGGGTAAGCTGCAGTACAGGATAAGTTGGATGTGATAAAGTGGACCCTCTTTGGTCTACTGTTTTTTTTTCTGCAACAGACTATGCAAATAGTCTGGAGTAATTGGATAATTGGATTATGTTTTGTCTGGAAAATATATGCAAAAAAACATTATGTTAGACCTCAAGTGACAACTCAAAAGATAAAAGATTTTAATATAAAAAAGACTCCATACCTATAAGAAACTAGATTGTCAGGGATACGGTTAGGCTAAAAGCCTTTCTCCGGATAGCTAGATTTCTATGTGGAGTTGCCAAAAGCCTTGGGATTGGTTGCAGCTGCAGGGTGCAGTGAGATTGCAGGGGGTCGTTTCGCATGAAAGTAATGCTCAGCCCATTCAGACTGGCCACTGGGTCCTCTGGGCAGGAATGAATAAAAAGGGCTTGTTGAAGTTGAGACTTGGCCCATAGAAAATAATAAAATTTAATTTCATAATGCCAACTGTACTTTATTAGGTCCGGTGAGAGTTAAATTGAATATACCATGTTGTGACAATTTGTGTTTACCTTAAACATCCAAAATTGGCATAGAACTGATTTTTTAAAGAAGTGGTATCTGAAAAACACCAACTTACTTCTTCTGGGATACTCCTGTTGGGATAAACCTTCTGGGATTCTGGCCTTGTTATTTTCCTTCAGTCAAGTTTAGTTTCAAACAGTATCTATCTCCCCCTGCCTGTCCCCCTCTAACTATAGCTCAGAACGGAAGAAAGAGCTGCACGGAGCTGTACCTGAAGTCCTACCTCTCCAATTATCATAGACTGACCTGCTGAATGGTTAGGCCTAACCACGGTAGGTAAGTGAAGCTGCAGAAAGAGGTGAGGTAACAACACTTGCTTCCAGGCCCTAATTTTGCACCACAATAAAATGAATAATGGAACCTTCTTTTGTATGATTCCTTAGCAGGCAAGCAAATGTTTCGTGGATCTTGAATCTCCAGACTGGATGCTTTGCTGTCATAAATGCTCTTCCAACTGGCATTCTCCAGAAGTGGCGAGAACCAGCAATATCCAATATTTCCAGGCCATGCTTCAACAAGAAGACCTTCAGGAATGGGGTGGGGGGCATAAAAATAAAGTAAATAAACAAGCAAACAAATGTCCAGTATTGTTATATAGGGTGTTCCCTTATTATTCTTCCATACAGTAAAAGACCTGACACTTTCGGGGTGGGGTGGGGTACAGTACAGGTCTTCGTAAGGTGGATGGGTGGGGAGTGATGTTGATTATGCACGCAGGTGCCACAGTCATTTCTCAGATTGTTCTTCAGAGGACCCTGTTCCCTCCACTGAGTCCAAGGCAAACTGTTCCAGAGAAATTGGCATTCCTTAGGTGCAATAAAGGGACTTTCTGGACATTGGTTGGGAAGACAATTGGCATATCCTTAAAAGTACACTTCTCCAAAGAACTAGATAATGTAGATTAATATCTACTATAGTATGAGGTGGCAAGGAAGATCTCTTTCTGTCAAAATCTCTTTGGACAAATCCTCATTGGAGGAAAAAAGGGAAGAAGGGCTGGGAGGAGCCTATGAAGCTGGGGAGGCTTTCTCCAGAAGCCACAGGAGCGACCAGGGGCTTAGGCGCAGAATCAGTTCTTTCCATTTCTTCAGTACCTGCACTCCAACATCTGTTCCTGAAGATACCCCCTAATCTCCTGCCTGTGAGAACAATATCACCACTGAATGGTGGATAACTTGGGAGTCAGGAATTTCTCATGAGCAATCCTTGTACCTTCCACAGCTAACAAACACTGGCTGAGTTTGGAAGGAACCTTCTGTTCCCTCTGCATATCAGCCTTGGGTAGAAGGCAGGCCGATGCTGAGATAATCATCAGAGAAGGTCTCTCCTTGTCTTTTGTGTCCAGATTCTGATCCAAGCTGCTCACCGGGCTTCGTGCCTGCTTCACACGCTCTGTGTCTGCTCCTCTGATTGTAACAGTAATCAGGATACTTTATCGATTAGCCAATTGACCATATCAAAGCATAGGCATCAGCCACAGTAAGATACAGAAAATAAAACAAAGTGAGATACAACAAAATGAGATAAAATCGGCTACGGTGAGATAAAATAGATAAAATACGATAAGGTAAGATAAAGTAAGGATAAAAGTAAGGTAATATAGTATGAGATAAAATAGAGTACAGAGATGTATCATAAAATGAGTATTAAATTCGAAAACAATATGTGTTTAGGTGAATTCATTACCTTTGCATGCAACCCCAACATGTTCTATAAAACGTTTCTCTGTTGGACAGCCCTGACTATAAATTTAACAGTTCTAGTGACCACATATATATATTTGTGCCCTGAAGGAAGGAAGATAATCTTTTGTTAGAGTCCCAGTATATGGTTCTGTCAAGTAGTGTCTGCAAGTACTGAGCCCTTGCTGAGGCATATAATTGACAGTTAAACAGGACATGCACAGTATCTTCTATTTCTGATGCTCCACAAACACATGTTCTCTCAGGATATGGCGCTCCTCTGATTCTATCACACTGCCTCTGGACTGGATTTTTCTGCCTTTCTTTTGTATATAACTTTTATTAAGAATTTCGATTATAATAATAAAATCTAAGACAAACTAAATTTAAAAGAGAATAGAAAGAAGGAATAAAAAGTGCAAAGAAAAAGAAAAAAGAAAAAAGTAAGAATATAATAAAGAGAAAAGAAATATATAAAAAGTGACTTCCAACCTTTTCTGATTCCATTCTTCAAAAGTCTCCTTCAGTATTTTTATTTTTATTGTTATAACATTTTGCATTATTTTATAGGCTTGTAAATTTTTCCTCTACCTAAAATCTTTAGTCCCCTCTAGCGTCCAGTTTTCAAAATTATGAAATTGCTTACCTTTGTTATTTCTTGTAAAAAACAAAACAGAATCTATTTCCCATGAGAAGCTGTTTGTTCTTTACAATTAATCCCAAAATCTTATTGTAAAAGTTTCAATGTTCCAATTTCATCTGGACCCTTAGTCTGTTTATAACTTTCTAAGCTCAAAATCTTATTTAGTTTTTTGTTGTTTATTTCAGATTCTTTAAATTCTTAAGCTTATGATTAAAATTTTATTTTGTTCAGGATTGCATGCAGACTCACCCAGCATTTTCCAACTTGTCATTCCAAAGGTCTCTAATAGCTTAGGAGTAGTTAATGAACAATTTCCAAAAGTGATTAAAAAGTGAGGTTTGCAAACTTAGTGTCCTTTAAAAGTCTCTGCCATGGTTGTGAGCAAGATGGCTAATCCTATCATTTTCCTGCACTCAACCCCATGGAAAACTGCTGTTCTGTGGTCTCCTTGTGTCCAAAGGACATGTGGGCAATCTCCTGTCCTCTCCTTATCCAAAGAGGTTCCAAGGAACCAGTCTACCTCCTGGTTCCTTGGTCTTTTCCACAGTCGCTGGCTCTGCTTTCTCAGAGCTGTCTTCAGTTTGCCATATCTCCCCTGAAAGTCCCTGTGACTTTTTCTGCTGTGAGTGCCCATGTGTTTGTTGCAATGCTGCTTTCTCCAAAAGCAGGTCCATCACTTTAAAAAGGCTTACACTTTTTGGGGGGTGAAATCACAGATTAACAGTGCAACGTTATCTAGTAAAAGTGAAGTCCAATAAGTTCAACAAGGTTGACTTTTGCTGATAAATGTGCTGAAGAATCAATTAAACAGTCTGAAGAAACAAATACGTGTAATAATTTCTTCCCAGTTTACGGTACCTATTTTAATTAAATCACAATTTCTCTTTAGCCATGTTTAAACACACACACACACAGAGGGTCTTTCCCTATAAATTGCCAAATGTGCTATTGTGGAGTCCTTGGTGCTCTCTGAGCTTGGTTGTTTGCTTGCAGATGTCTCATTACCTGACTAGGTAACATCATCAGTGCTAGTGAGTGTGGAGTTTGCTCCCTTCTCTTCTACTGGAAATGTGCTATTACTTGCACTTACTTTAAGAAGGAGACTATTTGGAATACTCTGGGACTGGGACATGATTTAAACATTTCTCTTATTAAACTGGACAGCAGGGTCTGTCAACTGCTTGTGCCTGGGAACCCGCTGGATCCCTGAAACACACACATCCTGCAGTTTCAGAATTCTTGCAAGACATGAACATTCTTGGGTGATAGGTAAAGGTAAAGGTTTCCCTTGATGTAAAGTCCAGTCGTGTCCGACTCTAGGGGGCGGTGCTCATCTCCGTTTCAAAGCCTTGGAGCCGGCGTTGTCATAGACACTTCCGGGTCATGTGGCCAGCATGACTCACGGAACGCCGTTACCTTCCCGCCGAAGCGGTACCAATTAATCTACTCACATTTGCATGTTTTTGAACTGCTTGGTGTGCAGGAGCTGGGACGAGCAACGGGAGCTCACCCCGCCGCGCGGTTTCGAACCGCCGACCTTCCGATCGACAGCTCCGCGGTTTAACCCGCAGCGCCACTGCGTCCCTTATCTTGGGTGATATCTCACAAGATTTTGGCAATTTATTTGGAGGGGGGGATCTGATCCACCACACATGATGATACCCAGAGCAGGAGAGGGTTGCCAAGAGTTTCTTTTTCTTCTTGAACTACATTTCATTGTTATTAAATTAGTACAGCTACTTTTAGAAAATCATAACCCAAACTAGGTGATATCATTGCTTTCCCACTGAAAGGAAAATGACCTTGCAAGAAACACCCTTGAATTTTTTCATGCTCTGGAACACCATTCAAGGGAGGGAAAATCATCATTTTTAGGACCTCAGTGGAATTATGGGGAAGGAGGGGGCTTCATTCGACTGCGATGCCTCATTGTAACTTAATCCAATTAGCTTCAAACCATATATCATTCAATGAAAAGTTAGTGTAATTACACAGATTACTTAAGGGAAGCCATTTAATTTCCATCTTCCCTGGAGTTCCATTTCCTTTATTTTAAATGAAACTGAGGATGAATGCCAAGATGGTTATAAGAAAACTAGCCTTTTTCTAATGCAAGATCAGAGTCAATTTTCTTCCCTACTCATCAAGCATCAGAAAGTGTTACAAGAGAAGCTGTTTTCCCTTAATAAGATTTCCAAATGAGTCACATGCCCTATTTTGGAGAAGGGTTAAACCAGAGGCAGCAGAGAATTGCTTTGGATATCTGAAGAGGGGCAGCCCTAGGCTCACTTACACAGAAAAGAGTTTCATTGAACCCAGTGAGCCATTTGGAGGAGTGTCTGGCCAATTATAGAGAAATATCCTCACTGCTAAAAGGGCTTGCAAAGGGCTGCCTTAGATGACACTGTAAAATGTTCTTAGTGTGCTTTTTGGCAAAAAAGCTGTATGTTATGCACTTAAGAGGAGACCCTAGTCAGGGCCCAGAGTCCACTGGTGTTGGGTGGCTAATAAATTCAAACAAACAAACAAACAAACAAACAAATAAAGGTCTACCTTCGTGTGGGCAAAATGGCACCTGCAGAGAAAGCTCAGCATGGGAATCTCTCCTCCTTGACTAGCCTTGGCTACTTGCAGCCTGCCAATCCCTATTTCAGCAGGAGTTGACTGTGTGCTTCCCAGTTCCAAATACCCCTCCAGCAATACTTCTCCAAAGCAGCCTTCCCCAATTTGAGGACCCTGAAAATGAGAGGGCTTCAACTTGCAGAATGCCCAATCTCTGGGAAGCTCCCAGGTTTGGAAAAAATAGCAATGTCCATGATGTTTTCTTGGTAACAAAGTAGAATGTTTTGCTATTGCCTTCTTCCAGGATGAGGGTTTTTTTGGGGGGGGGGGGACTTCTCAGTCCCTAGCCTACAGCCCTGGGATTTTCTGATGGTTTCTCATCCAAGTACTAACTAGGTCCAAACCCTTTTAGCTTTTATGAGACCAACCAAGGTCAGGTAGGTGCTGCCACCTGTTGTAATCGCTTTGGGAAAGGCTGTTCTAAAACATAGCAATACTCCTCCATAAACCCATAAACCCATAAACCCATAAACCCATTAACACATACTGTCATGGCCTGGTCTCAAGAACCATTCTCAAATGAGGAAGAGAAGCAGGAGGAGGCATCCCAAGAAGCAGATCCTGTATGGCCAGGATATACTGGGCAAACAGTTGGACTAATAATGCTGTTTTCCACTCTTTCAATTCCATGTCTCTGGACTTTCAAATTTAGTATGAATTGTTATGAATCCACAAGCATCATCAAGTCCTAGTGATCCTGGATTTGTTCACTATTTATTCTTGTCATGTTCACTGATTCAATGTAGTTTATACATCGTAACGTTTCACATGCCATGGCGCTGACGCGCATTTCTGTTTGGGAGGGAGCTGCTGTGAGACCTTGTGCCAAGCTCTGTATGTGAAATCAGTACAATGGAATGTGTTTGGGTTATTTTCTCTGCTCAAGGACTTTTTCCGCAGACCATCAGAAACCGTTAGGAGCACCTGGGATTGTGAACTTGAGAAGATTCTAGGGGGGGAGGGATTTCATTTGCACCGAGGGTTTTTAGTTTGAATTTGGCGCGCTTTCATCATTCTCAGCTTTCTCTGTGATCCTGCATACTATTCTTTAATAAATCAGATATCTTTGAATTTCTGCTCATGAGTCTGATGGCGTTTTAGAATAGGCAACTGTTACATAAAGCTGAGAATCACAAAGTTGTACCGTTAGCTCCTACCAAGATTAGTCTCTTGTGAGGGAAAATAGTTAACGATGGCTGAGTTGTGGGGACAGAAATGGACCCTGCAAAAATTCAGGCGATTCTAAATTGGGAACATCCCAGCACCCGGAGGCAATTACAAAGTTTCCTAGGTTTCAGTAATTTCTATCAGCAATTTATCCAGGGGTTCACTGAGATTGCTCTGCCCCTCACTGATTTACTCTGTACCAAGGGCTTGGGGGAGACACGCAAAGTGAAAAACCCTGGGGCAGTGCTGAATTGGACACCTGAATGCCAGGCAGCATTTGAGAAATTAAAAACCCTTTTCACTGCTGAGCCTATTCTACAGCACCCTGATCCTGAGCGCCTCTTTGTGGTCCAAGTTGATGCTTCTGACTTCTCTGTTGGGGCTATTTTGTTACAAAGGGATTCAGAAAATCGCTTAAAACCCTGTGCTTATCTATCCAGGAACTTTTCTGAAACTGAACACCGTTGGCATGTTTGGGAAAAGGAGGTGTTTGCTGTAAAAGCAGCTTTAGAAACTTGGTGCCATCTCCTTGAAAGCACTAAATGCCCTTTCGAGGTTTGGAACGATCACAGGAATTTGGAAGCCCTCCGTACCCCATGATGTCTTAGCACTAAACAGATTCGCTGGGCTCAGTTTTTCAGTCGCTTTAACTTCCAGTTAAAATTTATTCCAGGAAAGAAAAACTTTCTGGCCGATGCCTTGTCACATTTACCTCAGGACCTTGACCAGGTGGCGGATGTGGTTGGGACTGTTCTCACTGAACCACAACTGGGCTTGGTTGCTGTCCCTCAGAGCCAGACCCATGCGCAGGCAACCCCACCCCCAGCCCAGTCTGGGAAGCGGAAAGTGCAAGTTCCTTGTCAGTTACAGAAGGACTTTCTCCAGGCACTGAAATCTGACACTTGGTTGCTAGCTAATAGAGACACTGTTTCTTTTGAAAACGGTCTGGCGTGGGTGGAACACCACCTTTATGTGCCTGAAACTTTAAGAGCTGATGTTTTGCAGCGTTCCCATGATGATAAACCTGCTGGACACTTTGGTTTTGTCAAAACCTTGCATTTGGTTTGCTGTCAATTTTGGTGGCCAACCTTAAGACGTGATGTAAAAGACTATGTTGCTTCCTGTCCTGTTTGTGCCATGTCAAAATGAAAAGGGGGGAAACCACAGGGGCTTCTACAGCCAGTGGCCAGCCCATCCCGCCTCTGGGATGAGATTTCTATGGATTTCATTGTGGACCTACCTCCCAGTCAGAAGAAAACTGTCATTTGGGTTGTAAAAGATTTTTTCTCTAAACAAGCTCATTTCATTCCATGTGCATCCATCCCGTCAGCCCCACAATTGGTGCTTATCTATCCAGGAAATTTTCTGAAATCAGTATGATTAAATGGGTTTGGGTTATGTTATCTGTTCAAGGACTTTTCCCGCAGACCATCAGAAACCGTTAGGAGCACCTGGGATTGTGAACTTGAGAAGATTCTAGGGGGGGAGGGATTTCATTTGCACTGAGGGTTTTTAGTTTGAATTTGGCGTGCTTTCATCATTCTCAGCTTTCTCTGTGATCCTGCATACTATTCTTTAATAAATCAGATATCTTTGAATTTCTGCTCATGAGTCTGATGGTGTTTTAGAATAGGCAACCATTACAATTCTTGACACATCCCTGCAGAATACAAGGTCTGCTATAGCACTTGTCAGAGGATCACAGTTCACAGCCCACTACTCTGTTCAAATTACTGATGCACATTGTTCAAACTACTTGGAGTGCGTTTAAATCTGTTGTCCATGCACCACCCTCAATTTGATGGATAAATGGAGCAAACAAATGCTACATCAGAGCAATACTTGAGCTGCCTCTTTCCACCATTGAATTATGTGCCAGCAGCAGACCAGAACTGGGAAGTACCTGATATCTTGAAGGAACAACTTGAGCAGGCCAAAAAGGCCTACATGTCCTTTGCTGACTGTAAATGATAAGAGGTACTCCTGTGGAACAAGGATTAGAAAGTCTTGCTGCCTAACAAACATTATTTCTGCATTCCTTAAATGTCTTAATTTCCAGGAAACTAAGTGCCAGGTTCCTCGGCCCATTAACCTATAGATCAAGTCAACCCTAAGGCCTACATGTTACTGTTTCCCTCCTCATTGTGCTTCCACCCAACATTCCTTTGATCTTTGTTAGTCTTTGACTCTCCTTGTCACCCTGCTTATCTGCCTGCAGCATGACCACCTCGCTTGCTGGCTGAAGGACAGGCAGAATATGAACTGGCTCACAACTTGGGATTTTCACTGATGCCAATGAAAGTTATAATATTTGCCCACCTGGGTAGGGTATACATTGAGAGATTGTTCTTGAGAATATGTATACTATATACCAGTCTAGAATGGCCTTGTCTATTTCTCTGTTAAAACCAGTTGCCAAGACTCTTTTCTGGAAATCTGACTCAGTTTGTCTTTCAATTCTTTCCTCATGGCTCCTCTGAAGACTGTTTGCCCTAAGTCTTATTTCTGTGTGTATAAAACTTGGACTGAATTTATGAGTTTGAGTTATTGCTGTCTTAAACCAGTTGAGCACAGCCATTTGTGAGGTTCAAACAGTGTGTTTCAAGTGATCCTACTGAGTCTAGGTTGCTTTATGAGATGCCTCTTCCTGGTTCTTGTCTGAGGAGATCAGGCCATGACACATATACAGAACAGGTAAAGAAACCTATCATAATATAAAATACATTCTATGAGTCAGATAAATGAGAAAGCCCAGAATGTTATTTGGGAGATGGGATGTCCACACATCTTCAACTGGTCACAAAATGCTTTAATTTGTCTTTCAAATTAGGCTATGTTTCTGTGTCTAACTGTATTAGGGGACTGGGAGTTATGTAATTCGTAGTTATTTATTTTCATTTAATTGTATTAGGGGTCTGTGGAATTTTTGGCACAGTGGAGCAGGAAGATACACCATGGTGAGCTGCATTTTAAGTGGCTTTCTATAACTTGAATATTTTAGATAGCATGTTTTCATTTTCCACACATAAGAAAATTTTCCACATAAACTCCAGCCTTGGATTCTTCAAGCCCAGCATGTTGCATGATGTGTTATGTGTACAAGTTGAATAGGTAGGGTGAGAGTATACAGCCCTGCCGTACTCCTTTCCCAATCTTAAACCGGTCCGTTGTTCCGTGGTCTGTTCTTACTGTTGCTACTTGGTCATTATACAGATTCTTCAGGAGGCAGACAAGATGACTTGGTATCCCCATACCACTAAGAACTTGCCACAATTTGTTATGGTCCACACAGTCAAAGGCTTTAGAGTAGTCAATAAAACAGCAGAGGGCAGCAAAAACCTACCTTTGAATGAATATTATTGCAACTGCTAAACTGTGTACATCTACTGAATTGTCATAGGGTAGGTGGTTTCCCTTGCTTCCCTATGATTTCACAAATTCCTATTTAAAGAAACAATACATTGTTAATTATATGAATAAACTAGGAGCAAGAGAGCTTCAGTATTACCCCCAGAATCTGTGCATCTTGGACACAGAATGATGATTGGACAGGTTAGTACTTGGGGAGAGGACCACTGGAAAATCTCAGGGTTGTTAACTAGACTAGGAAGATGGGAAAACAAAACACATCCTGGAAGATGGCAAAGACACACTGCTGTAATTTTGCTCAGACATTCCACTGGCAGGAGCTGAGATTGATTTAGAGTAGCTAAATACCTTTTCTTTATTTAAAGAGGTCGAGTTGGAGATAGGGGGCCATGTGTCCTACT
Source organism: Candoia aspera (assembly GCF_035149785.1). Taxonomy (NCBI): domain Eukaryota; kingdom Metazoa; phylum Chordata; class Lepidosauria; order Squamata; family Candoiidae; genus Candoia; species Candoia aspera. Next base: position 39,947,156 of record NC_086153.1, read on the forward strand.
TCCCAAAGGACTGTTTTCTGTTTGAAGGGCTGCCCAGACTAGTTGGAGAGAAATGACACCAAGAAGGAAGGGGGGTGGTCTGGAAGTTGCCCTTCTGTGAGCATCTGGCAATAATCTGGGCAACAGACACACAACTCTCCTATTCAAGGTCTTCCCCATGTCATGCTTCCCAGATTGGCATCCCTATATATGAACTAGCAGACACTGAAATTATGCAAACCTCTCAAAACAGAGAGCATGGCGTTCTGCGGTCCTAGGAAAGTGGGAAATGACATTCCATCTGCAAAGTACAAATGCTTCTTTGAGCAGGAGAGAGATGCTGTAAGAGGCCTTTCCAAGGAGAATGTTCCAATGGTTGCGCTGGCCTTTTGATCCTCTCATACAAGGAGATTTTCCCAGTGCAATATCCATTAACTGATTATCTCTTCACTTCAGGCACAAACCATTTTGTAACATTTAGAAAGAAAAGAAGAGGAGGAGGATCCTGTTAATATCCTGCCAAGAGTATTAGAATACCAGCAGTGCTTTCTTCAGGCAGACCCCAAGGATTTCTGTCTTGTGCCTTCATCTTTTTCAATAAATATGCCCTGCCTCGTGCCCTAGGACTCCTCCTCTCTAAGGGTTCACTCTTTTCCAAGTTTAGCAAAGTGCAACTTAATTGCTTTTAATTGCTTATTTTGAGTCAGCCCAAAATACTGTTTCCTAGCTATAGGGCAATCAGGTTATTTTGGAGTATCTGCCTCCCACTTGTTTCTTAGTATAATTGTTAGGACATTTCCAGCCGCAGCTTTAGACTTCCCACCACATCCTCCGGGAGGGACCAAACCAATCTCTGTAAATCCCAAAAGAACTAAACTAGTCCTCAGCAGGATCAGCACCCAGGCAAGGATAGCAAACATCCCAGGCAACTTTCATTCATGAATGAGAGACCTCTGTACACACAGCACTTCTGCACATGGCCTAAACTGGATTGGTGGAGTGAGATGGCCAATTCCAGATACTGCTTTTGAAACCCAGATAAATATTTGTTCAGATAAACATGTACAGTAACTGCTGGGGGTACTTGAAACAAATCAAGTGAGAAGGGCAAGAGGAGGATGGAAAACTATCAGCTTTTGATTCATGTATCAATATAGGAGTAAAGGAAGAGGAAACATGCCTCACCCTGCAGCAACATGCACAGACTCACTTTTGCAGGTATGTTTCAAGGCAGCCAGAAAAGAAAGTCATAGACTTTAGAGATGGAGGGTACCACAAGGATTATCTCAAACCTTCTGCAATATGCAGGAAAGCCAATTACTGTATATTATTCACCCTCTTCTTAAGAACCTCGAGGTGGAGGACCCACAACTTCTATAGTAGACTATTCTGCTGCTGTACAGATCTTACCACCAGGAATGTTGATGATGGGGAAGACCCTGCACTGGATTTTCACATTAAGATTTTATTAGCTGGGATCTCAGATTTTAGTTAACTTCATGGGCTGAGCATATGCTGAAACTCCTTGTTCCTTCATTTTTAGCATATGCCTGCCCACACTAACATTTAGAATGAAGCTCCAGTTGTCAACGTCAAGATTCTATGGAAACACAAAACAGATCCTGCAGACTGGAAATCTAGAACCAGCCCAATACATTTTGCTGGACAAGCTGGTGGTGGAGGTGTCCTCTTGCAGTCCACCTGCTACCAGCTGAATCAACACTGGGAATGGGAGAGCATCTTCAGCCACCCTTGAGGCCAGTGCTGGCCCCTTCAAGGGGAAGAGCCTTGAAAAGCATTTGGAAGCTTTAGCTAGTCCAGAATGCAGTGGCACGTGCAGTATTGGGCACACCATGGTATGCCCACATAACACCACTGCCAGGGCTGCAACTGGGGGGAGGCAAGCGGGGCGTGTGCCCCAGGTGCCGTGCTGTGGGGGGGGTGCCAAAATGGGCGTGGAATCCATGTTTGCCCCGGGTGACACAGACCCTAGTTGCGGCCCTGACCACGGCTACATGAGCTGCACTGGCTCCCAGTAGGCTTCTGGGTACAGTTCAAGGTACTGGTTGTCACCTTTAAAACCCTGTATGGCATGAGGCCAGGTTATTTGTAGGACTGCCTCTCCCTGATGGTTTCTGCCTGTTCCACTAGATTGGACAGAGTGGACTTGCTCCCGGCCCCCTCAGTGAATCAGTCTTACCTGGTGGGTCCTAGGAAGGTGCTACAACCTTCTCTGTTGTAGCACCTGCCTCATGGAACAATTTTTGGATGGCCCTGACCCTACTGGCCTTTTGGAAGGCTGTGAAGACCTGGCTCTTCCCCCAGGCATTGGTGCCAGGTTCTTAGCTTCTAGAGCTCTGGATATATGGAGTGGGTGTCTTTTGAGGCTTTTAGTGAGGGGGCCTTGACTTGGACTATTTTTGCCCGTTTTATGGTTGTGATGTTTTCTATATTTTGTTCACTGCCCAGAGTTTCACTGGATAGATGGACAGCCTTATAAATTTTGGAAATAAATAAATAAATTTAAAAAATGAAGGGTCAGCTCAGACAGTAAATTTTTAAAAAATGAAGGGTCAGCTCAGACAAGGGCAGCCCTTATCAATGTTCTGGCTGTTCCTCTCTATTGAGGAGACAAAGCTGGGCACGGCAAATAAGCTATCCTGGACCCCTTAAAATCTCCTGCTGCCTCCGGTATGATGGAAGATGCCATCTGATCATCCATGTTTAAGATTCACCTACAAGACATGTGAGCGTCTGCATGGACTGGAGAAGGAGCCCCATTTTATGTGTTACCTCCGGCAGCAAAAAATTTGGATCAAGCCGATTGTGAGGTAACAGTCTAGATTAGGTGGCCATTGTGTTACATATCTAATTCTTCACCTTCAACAGAGGGGAGCAGCTGAGGAATCCAAAAAGCTGTCCCTGCCATCTGTTGCTAAGGCAGTTGTTTCTCTTGATCGAATGAGAGGCTGTCCCTGCAGACACCACTGCCTACCCTGCACAGCCTGGTAACAGATTCTGGACTGCTCTATACATGCAAAGTCTCACTGCTTATCTGCTGGAAAGTCTCACTCCCCCTCTCCCCCCCTCCAGTTTAACCCAGGGGGTGATGAATTTGGGGCCGCAAAGAATATGCCATTTGAAACCACTGGAAGGCAGTCCTGTGATGACATGCTAAGTAATTAATGGCATTACTTTTAATAGATCCTGCAGAAAGTGCTAAGTCAGTGACATCTGCAGCAGTGTGGGAATGATACCTTCCAGGAGAATATTTTTAACCCGGTGATGCCTCAAAAGGAAGCCTGAGGGCAGGCTGAAAATGGCCACAGAAAGAAAAAGCAGCTTTCCTAGTCCCTGAGTTCTTCTCCTTTAGTCAGCTGAACCTGAAACCCCTCCTGACTGTTGGGCATCTTAATCAAGAATTATGTAGCATTTATTTTCTTCTACAGGGCTAAGAGAAAGTAAGTGAATGGCATGCCTAATAATCTGCTCCAGCAAGGGAGCATTGTCAGCAGATATAACCTTCCTCGTGCATTGCTGATGCAGATTAATTACCTGTGACCAAGAGCTGTATCAAAATCCTGGTCTCTTGTGGATGAGAAAATTAAAATAAAGCAAGCTTGCCAGGAATAAGGAGGAACAGAATAACTACAGCGTCTTGCTGAGGTGCAAAGTTGACTCAGTAAAGCAGCAGCCTCTTTTTTTCAGTTTTCACAGAAGTCTAGAAATTCAGGCTGCTTTAATGAATAGTCAGGTAGTGTTGTGCTCATGTGAGGTCCAAAGCATTTCTTCCGAATGATCTTCAAAGCACGTGCAGTTCTAATCCTTATCCGGGCCAGTTAAAGACCTAGTGGCCCCATGGGGAATTTTGCAGCATTGATCTGGTAGTTATGTGGATGTTCAGCTTTATTTCTCTTTTGTGGCTTAGTGCATTGGGCAGACCAAGCTGATTTGGTTAGTTAGTACACTGAAAATGAATTAATTCAATAATTGTGTTACAAGAATGCAGCCACATGCTGTCAATGTAATTCCCAGGATTAAGGCAAAGGATTTCTAAATCAAAGAGAAATATTATCAGGCAGATTTTTGCTCAAACATATTTTTCCCTTTAAGTCAGAAATGTATAATCTGTTTGCTTATTTCACTCTGCTTTTTTCCTTTTATACCAAAGAAATAAAGAGATCAAACACAAGAACATATTTTCATCATTTCATTGCTACAGTAGGAAAAAAAATTCCCTATTTAAAGTTATAGAGACCTGTTAATTGATGTCTACTGTTCCTGCCAAGCTTCTTTGATTGCTGTTAAAAAAATATGGGCTTTGTAAATGAAAATAGAGCAAACCTAAATATACATATGGACCCTGGAGTAAGATCTTTGTTCAGAGTTGCAGCAATGGTGGAGGGACAGCATCCTGCACCAAATAAGACACCAGGGAGGCAGGATGGATTGTATGACATTTTCAATTCTGTCTCTTCAAAAAAGAGCTAAAAAGTTCAGAAACTACTACTGCTGTCTTTCAGCATCTGTTGCCTTGGGTGATTGGCTTGCTTTTCATTATTACTTCTATTGATAATTTTAGATTAACAATACTGGCACTTTTGGATATACTTCTTTGTGTCAAATTCTAGTGGTTAAGGCAACGGGCTAGAAACCAGGAGACTGAGAGTTCTAGTCCTGCCTTAGGCATGAAAGCCGGCTGGGTGACTTGGGCCAGTCACTCTCTCTCAGCCCAACTGTAATGACTGCAACACTCTATCACCACTAAATCCAATTCATATGTAAATACAGTAGAAATCTCTTTAAAGGAAGAAGAGTGTTGCTGTCATTACATAAAGTTGCGAATCAGTTTTTCATTGGACTCTATCTGGAGACACATATCCAGAAGAGAGTTCAAAATCTACAAAATGACACACTTGACTTCTGATGATCCAACTCAACAAATGGAGAGGGAGATGAGAGATGAATTGAATGGGGATTTGGACACAGAAGGAGCTGTGGGAATCTCCTTACCTCCACAAAGCCGAACAGTGGAGTTAGACACAGAGCTGATTACACTGGATGTCACCAGAGGATCTGGAGTAAGGAGTCCTGGCTGCAACAGTCCAGTCACCCAGACCTCAAAGAAGTGGATTGGACACCACTGGGTGCTGAACGACGATGCCACCAAGACTGGGAAGATAGGACAGAGAGTGAGGTCACCTCCGCCCCTCGCCAGTCAACTGAGGTGCGATTGAAAGACCGGAGATCCAGACTCCAAGACTTGGAGACTGAACGGGAGATTACCATGGAGAGGATACAAACCATCGAAGTCCAAGTAACATCCATGGAGACAATACTGCAAAATGTGTTATTGTCTTTGGATCAGGTGTTAACTTAAATGGAAGTGGCTTCTGGCATGTCGTCCAGGAAGTCTACACCTGAGCCGGCACCAAGAAAAGGGCAACCGTCCCCGACTGCCGAAGCCAAGAAAAGCAGCAGACCCTCTGTGTCGGGGGGAGAACCCCTCGAAGGACATGTAAGTCTACCCTCCCCCTGAGTGGGAAGCTGGGATTTACATGTAAAGTTTAATGGGGACCCCCAGCAATTGTCCTTTTTCATGACAAATGTGTGTGCCTTTATGGAAGAGTTTGGGGACACCTTTCCCACTGAGTATTCTAAAGTGAATCTAGTGGGATCCAGATTGAAGGGACCAGCAGCTGACTGGCTAGTGCAGCTGCATGATGCTGGAGCTCCTGAACTTCAGCACCTAGATGATTTCATGAAAGACCTCAGAGAATGCTTTGAAGACCCATTAGTGAAAGTGAGAGCTAAAACAGTGCTTCAGCAACTCAGACAAGCTTCAAAGACTGTGTCTGAATATGCTACAGAATTTAAAGCTTTGGCAGGAAGAATTAGTGAGTGGTCAGAGTCAACCAAGGTGGATTATTTTAAAGGAGGATTACAGCCAGAACTGCTCCACTGGGCGCTGGGATGGGGAGATTCACCCACAGTGAGAGAATGGATCTGCTTGGCGGGAAAAGTGGAGAATACGCAATTTCAAGTCAGATGCCAAGTGAGAGACCAAGTGATGGGGAGAAACACCAGGGCCCCAAGTAACCTGCAGGCAGCAGTGAAGAAGCAAGGTCGGTCCTGGGAGGAGGAAAAAGAGTGCCGGGTCAAAAAAGGATTGTGTGTTAAGTGAGGAAAGGATGGCCATCAAGCCTTGGATTGCCCCAAGCCAGGATCTACCACCAGCACAAAACTGGGAAGAAAAGCTTCAAAGTCTCCACTGATAAAACGCAAGGGATCTGCAGCTATGGCATCTGCTCAAAGGGAGGAAGTTTTTTTCCTCTCAGAAGACTCTGGCAAGGAGTCAGAAGATGAAGCACCTCAGCCGGTGGGAAATGAATCCTGCCTGCCTTGAAGGATGCCAACAGACAGGCAGAGGATGATGGATGCGAAGATCCATTGCTTGTTAAAATCAGCAAATGACTCACCCAGATGGCATCCGACATCGCCTACACCAACCCCCATAATGATTGACAGTGAACAACATTTTGAAGTTCAAGAAATCTTAGATGCTCACAAACATAGAGGCTCTTTGCAATATCTGATTTGCTGGAAACTTTTTCCCGACCATGAATGGGCCTACAGCCACCATGTTAATGCACCTCATTTAATCAAGAAATTCCATACTAACTAATAAACCTAAAGCCTAACTCACTACTAATTATAACCATTGTATTCTACTGCTTTAACTGTTTTTCTAGTTGTTGTTTTTTTGGTGGGAGGTATGTCATGCTCCCCAATCAAATGTTCCCAGAACATCTGATTGGACTCACATGCATGAATGAAGTCAACATGTGTCAAGACTTGTGAGTTGGTAGAGTGGGAGGGGGAACATTCAGGAGTGAGAATACATCATGTTTGGAGTATCTCTCATGCCCAAGGTCAACTGGCTGAGCTGTTGAAGACACCTGCAGAGAGTCAAGAGACTGGCACAAACTGGGGGAAGGGGGGTTATATACCAGAGTGAGGGAGGGGGAATCATGCACTCATTGGACTGTTTAAGTTAGGGAAAATGCAGGAACTTTCACTCGCAATTTTTTTGCCATTCTGTACGCTTCTTCCACTAAAGGGATTTCTACTTTATTTACATATGAATTGGATTTAATGGTGATAGAGTGTTGCAGTCATTATACCAACTCACCACACAGGGTGGTTGTGGGGGAAATAGGAGGAGGAAAGAGTATTAGGTATGTTCGCCACCTTGAGTTATTTATAAAAAATAATAAAGGCGGGATAGAAAATAAAATAAAAATAAATTCTATCCATCCATCCAATCTATCATCTATCATCTATCATCTGTCTATGAATCATCATCATCATCAATATCTATCAATACCCATCCATCCATCCATTCATCCATCCATCCATCCATCCTTGCTATTCAATAGCAGCACAGCTCAGGGAGCATTTTGTTGCTTTTTCTGAAATGATCAGTATGGAATTCATGAGTCAGAAGCTGGACAAACTGAATAGCTAAGCATTCACTTCAATAGAGAGGTTCTCATTAGGTGTCTGGCTAGTTATCTCCCGAGATGAACAGATCACTGGAAAAAGCTCTGGCCCTGCATATGAGTCCAACTACATGACAGAAGGGAGGGGGAATAAAGGCTTAAGAATAATTACCTGACCCCACCCACATTTATAGATGTCTCATGCAATCATTAAAAGGACTTGTGTGGGGGCCAGATGTGAAGTTCCAGATTCCTGTTGTAGCAGGGAATGCATGAGAGCTGTCTTTGCTGAGAAGCCTCAGATGACAGAAGAGGTGGAATTGGTAGGCAGTCTTACCATGTCGTACCTTTGTATTAGAACACAGATCAACTGGCTAATGAATCATTCCTATTACAGCAGCTCACATTTTCACATTTTTATATGAATACTTGCTATGTTGTTTCTAGCTGTGTGGGATATCTTGTTCTGTGAAAAAAGTGCAAAAGGTTTATTTGATCTACCAATACATAAATAAACAAATCTCAAACAGAAAGGAAGCTTCTTCTCTCCACAGTATCCAGAGAAGGAGAACTATCTCAGTTTGTTGAGGCAAAATCAGTAAAGCTTCTGATCAACAAAAGCACAATAAAGTTGTGGGAGATAAATTGAGATAAATTGACATATCGGTTATGTCAGCAGTTGCCCAACAATAAAGATTCTTATCTATCTGTCTTGTGTCTCAGAGTCTTACCTTAGTATGAGCCTAGACTTCTCAAGCCCCTAGGACATTCTGCCAAACCTGCCAGTGAGCATGATAGCACTTTGTACCAAATCTGAGATTTTTTTCAATTACTTCATAATTTTAGAAAGGTAAATCGTGTTTGATGGGTAGAAATTGAGTTGGATCAGGTTCTTTGTTAGTTGAAATAATCCCATTCCCTCCTTACAGTAAGAAATTAATCACTGTTATCTTAAATCCATATTTAAAACTCTATTTAAACATTTGGAAAAGGGGGAAACAGTTTTTGGCTCCCTACCTTTCTTCTATTTTTGTATTATTATATTTAGAAGCATGAGGATAAATTTGTTCAGTACAAGAAATGGGTAGCTAGAGGATTTTATGGACTTATGGAAACTCTTTTATTGCTTAATGTGTTTTGTAAAAAGATTGATCACAAGTTTCAAATGAATCAAGTTCAATTACCACCATTTACAACAATAGAATACAGCTACTTTGTTTAATAGTAAAGGAAACTCATCCATACTGTATACAGGTTGTCCTCGACTTACGACTACAATTGGGACCAGAAGTTCCATTGCTAAGTGAGGTGGTTGCTAACTGAGTCACGCCCGATTTTATGACCTTTTTGCCACAGTTGTTAAGCAAATCTCGCTTCCCTCATTGACTTTGCTTGTCAGAAGCTGGCTGGGAAGGTTGCAAATGGTGATCACATGACCCTGGGATGCTGCAACCGTCATAAATACACGCCGGTTGCCAAGCACCTGAATTTTGATCACATGACCGCAGGGATGCTGTGATGGTTGTAAGTGCAATGAACAGTCATAAGTCACTTTTTCCAGCACTATCATAACTTTGAATGGGCGCTAAACGAATGGTTGTAAGTCGAGGACTACCTGTATAACCCTTATATTAAACATGACAAATTCTTTTCAAACTCTCTAAAAATGCTAGGAGGATAATTTTAGATTTGAACCTAATGAATCTGATAAAATTCCTTTTAAATCTATTTCAGGAAATTATCGACTATTGACCATGAAAACAATCCATAGATGGTACTACCTTCTGCTAAAATTACACTAAATTTTTAGATTGTGTTGGCAGGATTATAATCAAACTGATGCATGCTATCATCTTTAGTAAGAATTCCCAAATATTTCTGTTGGATTAAATTTTTTGTGGAAAAACGGCCAAGGATTTTTTGCAATGAATTCTACTGTTAATTTATTGCCCTTATTTTACAAGGTGTATAAATTAATGTAGTAAAAGAAATTGATGGTTCCGTTCCACTTTTAAATAAGTCACTATTCAATCCTGTGTATACCTATTCGGTCTTACTGAGTTCAATGGGATTAATTTACAGATAAATAGTTATAAATCCTACAACTATTTACCTAGCAACATATTCCAATGAACTAAATCTTCTGAGCAGATTTACTAATTGTGGACCACAAGCGGCATGTAATTTATCCAACACTTTTCTGCAGGCCTTGACATTCCCCCCATCCACAACAATGTGGCTGAAATTTGGCACAAACCAGCTGTGAAATAAAATAATAAAATAAAATAAAATATAAAATAAAATAAATAAAATAAATAAAATAAATAAAATAATAAAATAATAAAATAATAAAATAAAATAAAATAAAATAAATAAAATAGTGGTGTGGTTTCCCCTGATTTTCAGCTGAGAAGGAATATAGATATGCTAACCTTTCAATAAGCACAATGTACCTATTAAGTATAATGAGGTGGTGGTAGAGGCCATGTAACCCTGCCTACTCTAGTGACATCATAGCATCACCACCCTACCCCTGTAGTCCTCAGTGGGCAAACCCTTTTGAAACAGACGTGTTTCCTAGCCCTGATTTACAGTAAAAGAATGTTATGTTAGAGGTGAAAGGAGCTTAGATATCAACTCTTTGCCTAGAACTTTGCTCAACATATGCTATAGTGCGTGCAAGATCCTTCCAATCATAGCACTTCTGAGAGATGGCCACCCAACATCTGCTTTATGCCTCCGGTGAATCTTCCTTATCTCCTGTGATATGGAGCAACACACTCTCAGGACAGTTTATTTTCCCTCAAACCACCACAAAAAACCTCACACTATTCGACTTAAAACACACACACACACACACACAGCCACTCTGGCTAGTTAAAATAAAAACTGACTCAGCCTTAACTATGGTGGCATAGTCACACCACTATAATAATGGTTGTTTTATTATTATTACCCATATAACCAAGAATCAGAAAATTAGGAAGGTGGCTTAAAGCTGGCAGCAAAGGAAGGTCCTAAAACTGTAATAATTTCAGGGTGAGTCAGCTCTCTCTGCAGGTCTCGGATCTCTGCCTGTAATTTTCATCTTATCACATGATGTGATTAAAAAGACTGAATTACCAAGTGAAACTACGCAGGAACAGAGAATAACCCTCAAAGCTGTGGCAAATGTTTTAAATATAGTAACTCGGTGACAGCTAATTTGCTCTTCTGCAGTTTCAGACAAAAATGGAAGTGAAAAGAAGCACCAGGAAGGACAAGTTTCTCCTTGGTGTCATTCTGTTTCCACTTCTGTGGAGTCTATTGGGTGATTAATGTGGCTGACTGTCTCTCCTGTGTAACTATAAATGCTAGAAATCCTCAGGGCTTGCACCACACTTGCCCAGCTGAAGCAGAGGAAATCAGCTTCCTTTGCTTGTGGGTGGCAGCTTCCCACCATTGGCCTGATACCACAAGGAACACCGTCTCAATTCATTTCCTCACTGGTATCTTCTAAAGCCCTCTAGCGTCATCCAGCCATTGTTGAGGCAATATAAAGCCTGCCTTCATTGCTGTTGTATCAGTGCAACAATGGTTGGATGACGCTGGAAGAAGCTATAAATCACCTGTGCGGAAATGGCCTCTGTCTCCTGAGTTGAAAGGAGCAGAAAGGCCGTTTTTTAATTTTTGCAATATACACATAGGAAGCTCTAGAAATTCCTCTAGCCCAGAAGTTCTCACTTCACTTTAAACTCAAATCTTTATCACGTTTATTCTTACTTCCATTCGCTCTGCTGAAGGTTTGTTTTTAAACCATTTTCAACGGCTACCAAACCCCCCTTTTTCTTTCATGAAGACCAGTCTGCATTTTCTCTACGTCTTTTAATCTTAACCATGCTTTGCAAATGTCTTTGTCTATATACAGTACATTATATATTTCTTTCATCCTCATTTTTTTCTGCAGCAATTATTCCCTTATATACATTTTTCCTCTTCCGCAAACATAATTCCACCAATCACTCTTCTTCACACTTCCTAACTTCACACACTTTGGTGGCACTTGGGAACATAATTCTTTTCAATCTGTTCCAAACAGTTTTCATATTCTCTTTCCATACATCTTCTTTCCATTCACTTTCTTCACAGATTTAGCTACCTTACAACCCTTTTTCATGTAGGACCTGTACAATTTCTTCTACTTTCACTCTTGTTACTTCTATTTCCTTCCTTTTCTTCCATGTCCATTTTCTGTTTGGTTGGGTACTGTGAGAATAAATACTGGTTTAGCTTTGTGCTTTCTTGAATTCAACCCAGCTCTTACAGAATATATAATAAGTAGTGGGATTTGTTCTTAGTGGTCCTGATAAATTTAAATAAAAATTAATTCCAGTTTGGAAATAAAAAATTAATAATAATTTCCTGGTTTATAATATAGAATCAGAGAATTATACAGTGGAGTGAACTATTCAGGCAATTGAATCAATCTCCTGCTCAGTGAAGAAATTCGGATGTAGGATGCTTTACTAGAGAACTTCATCCCTATGAAAGTATCAGTGAAGAATACTCAATGCTGGGCACTGATCAGTGAAAGGTAGACATTTTATCTGCCCCGAATTTGGAAAGTATGCAGAACCACAATGTTACTATATTATTTTCCTTGCTTTGGTCTTTATATTGACCTTTTCATCATATGCAGAGTTCTAACTTCATTCAATAATATGTTGTTCTACTTTTCCTTCCTTCTTGACCTCATGTTGCTCTCACTCAATTAAGGTCATCATCTGTGAGTTGATGTCATGATACTTGTAATGTCATAACAGCTTCTACTGGACAACTAGGCCAGTGGGGAAAACAAGATAAACCACTGATTTAATCTAATAGGGCTCTTATATTTTTCTGTATTTTGTTCTTTCATTGTTGCTCATTTCCTTCAACGGCATCTTGACACATTGAGTTCATATACTTTGCTGCTCAGCCATGGATTGTTTACTACAGTTTACTGAATAAATTACAATTGGCTGGATTTGATGGCTGCTTGCCTTGGAATCCTGAGACCTACAATCCCAACAAATATCTGGAGACCATCAAATTGGAGGAGGCTGTGTTAAAGCAACTGAATGCAGGAATTGGGATAGGAAAGGGAGGAAAGGTGGTTTACTCCTTACTCCAATATACTCCTTTATAGGTCCTTGTGTGAATTAACTGGGGAAGGGGGGAAATCCAGTAGATGGCTGATGAGTTTTATCATCTGGGTTTACTTGAAAGGAAGACAACTTATTCCAAATTTAACTACCAGGTTCAGGGGCACCTGGTAGGAGGGAGATGACGAAAGACAAGATGGTGGGAGCGGTGTTGAGATGCAAGCCGCACCCCCTTTTGTACACACAACCCTTTGGTGACTGCCCTCTGATAATGTTGGCCTGGTTAGTGGATATTTGGGTTTGGACCAAAAATCCCCCAAACTCAAAGGTAAATCAGGTAAGCCTGAAGTCTGTTCAGCCCTAGTCTGTTTAGTCGAAATAATGCTCTTTGCTGGTTACTCCAAGCATTTCCTTTGAATGTCATGGTTTTGATTTGTTTTCTTTGAATTTCCCAGGACTTGATGAGATCAGCCAAAATACAGAAGAGAGGCAGGTATATTTTAAGCTGAATCCTCAGAAGAAAATCATAGCTGAATTCTGCTTTTGGTTCAAGTTTGAGCCGTATTGACCGCTTAGCCATGACTGCTCTATCTTTAGCTACCTTGGTCTCATTGCTGCTTTGTAGAGGGCTTGTCCTGTAAAGAAACAGCAGGAAGAATGTTGTTTTTCTCCCAAGTAGGAGAATGATTTTTCTGGGAGGGAGGCTATACAATTTCCAGCTAAACATGAACAAGAACAATGAATAAGTGCCATTCACTGTTCTCATCTGAAATCTGCTGCTTGAGTGACTAGACTACTGGAAATTACCATCATATATATTTTTTTTCATAGCACAAAGCTGCCAAGTGTGCTACACAAGGAATAGTGCATTTCAACCACATGAGAACCTAGACTTGGACTGGATTTTTGGAACCACAGTTTGGAAGTTGGAATACTAGAATAAGCTTATATGATTTGGTTTTATTCTAGCACTGACATATTTGGAGCTGAAATTCACAGAACTGTCCACATGACTCTAGAGTAATTATTGTTTTTCAGGGTTGCACATGTTCTTTTTGGCTGTGTCCCTAGTACCTGAAATTTTTGCCAAGAATTGTAGATAGTTTATACATGGAAATGGCCAAAATAATTGTTATATGCTACTAGAAGAATAAATCTACATCTGATCTACAGCAATAGATTGCTGATGCATGCTGTTTTTCAGCATTGGAATTTCTCACTCTCTCTTTTTCCCACCAGGGCTATTTTTTCACTTAATTCTGTATTTTTCTTCATCCTTTTAATTTCCATATCAGTTTATTTTCTCCTATAAATGTGTTGTTTAACAGAGCACAAAAACCCAACCACCTGGCCTTAATAGTGCTATGTTCCATCCCATTAGACAGCAAAACAGGTTTACCCCTTGAAGAGCTCCCACATAAGGAATATTGTAAGACTTTTAATGAAATAACATGAGCGTCCGAATATGAGCAATACTGCATTAGAATATGTTGTAATGTGTTCAATTTGTTAATTCAATATTTATAAACTACCTTTTTAGGCCAGTTTCTTCTAGGATGAATATGCAGCGTTCAGATTAAGCCCTACTGAAATTCATGAGAATGAAATTAGTCATTATAACTATCTCTTTGATAGCATTGCTGCTTTTCATGACTTTATTGCTACCCCACAATAAGCAAAAATAATAATAGTTACAGCACCAAAAGAAAACTGTAGAGAACAATAAAATCTCAAACCATTTAGGTAAGAATAAAATCTCAAACTGTAGATAACAATGAAATCTCAAACCACAATGTACAGTAAATACATTTTGCATTATGATATGCAAAGACAAGAAAAAATAAAGGAAAAAAACCCTGCATTGCTATCTAGCAAGACTAGGGTTACCAGATATCTGAGCAGGCAAAGGAGGACTTGGACAATTGGAAAGGAGGACAAATGGGGAGAAAAGGAGGATACACTAACTGTTTAACTTTCTTGTTACCTGCAACAAAAATTACTGTGAAAAACTGCAAAAAAAAAAGTACTTAGGCCTACATGTGGGAGCCAGTTTGGTATAGTGGTTAAGGTACCAATCTAGAAACCAGCAGACTGTGATTTCTAGTCCCGCCTTAGGCTGAAAGCCAGCTGGGTGACCTTTAGCCAGTCCCTCTCTCTTGGCCCTAGGAAGGAGGCAATGGCAAACCACTTCTGAAAATCTTGCCAAGAAAACTGCAGGGACTAGTCCAGGCAGTCACCAGGAGTCAAAACTGACTGGAAAGCAAAATTACATCCCCCCCCTCCCAACACACACATGAAATTACTTTTTCCAGCAGCAGCAGATTGGCTTTTCAATCACGGAATGTGCTAGAGCTTAGGAGGTAAAAGCCTTCAGTGTGAAATTGATCAGGGTCTTGTCAATTTCAGGCAGCAGGGGAAGCCACTGGAGGGTACTAACCAACTAATTAAGGTCACAAAGGGAAGCTTGTTAACTTGCAGTTAGAACTTATTAGGGAAGTGCTGCGCTGCCCAGAAAAGCTGCTCAGGAAGAGATACTCAAAAAGCTGGACAATATTTGATTCTAAGGCTATGCCTGCCAGGTGGAGGACAGGAGGACATGTCCTCTTTTTGTCGGATATCTGGTAACCATATATAAAGCTAAGTTTTAGTTATATTTTACAGTTTAGATCATCTGTATAGAAGTAGGTTTCTTTTTTCTTTTGTTTATATATATATATATATATATATATATATATATAAATATATAAAAGAAAAGAAAAAAGAAACCTACTTCTACACAGATGATGTGTATATATATTTATATATATATTAATGTTTACAATATTTTTATAGTATTTTGTTCTTCTATACAGCATTAATATTTAACAATAGCAGACACTTGTGGTAGCAATGCTATATTTTTTACATTTTATAAACTTGGTTGATAAAGTTACTCACTGTAGATGTTACAGTTTTAGGTAACTTTATGCTGGTCTGTGATCAAAATAAAGAGTTTTAAAGGTTTTTTTTTTAAAGCCAAAATGCATTTCTCATTAACTTGAAAATGAATACTACTTTTTAATCCTAAATAAGGAACAGTTTCTTGAATTGCAGTTTAGGTAACAAGCCTGCAGCCAGATGAAATTTCTGAGTAAGACAACTGGCTATAGACTTGCAACCTATTCTGCATACCTTTTTTTGAGGTAGAAAATAATATATATTTAAAATAAAAACATGGTGGTTTGCATACTGGCCCAGTAAAGACAAGTGCCACAAGAAGAATTGACCCTGGTGTGAGCATACCAGTACTGGTCAGGTTATTGATTCCTGTTTGTTGTTGTCCCAGTTAACTGCTGTTCTCCATGGGTATCCTTGGTTGTGAATCTCTGGCCTTTAGCCTCAAGATTCAACTGGAGCTGCGCCACTGGAGAGTGAGGGGAATGAAGAAAGTTATCTTATTCCAGGAGCATCAGGACATTTAGAGGTAACAATATGGGAAGGGAGTACTGCTCATTCTTTCTGAATATGCCTTTGATTATCATACTGATTTCTCTCTAGAATAGTGTTTCTCAACCTTAGCCATTTTAAGATGTGTGGTTAAGCCACATCCCAGCCACAATGCTGGCTGGAGTATCCTGGGACTTGAAGTCCACACATCTTAAAATGGCTAAAGTTGAGAAACACTGCTCTAGAAGGCTGGATGTAGAGAAAAGGGCTCTGAGATACCAAGATACTTTGGTAAGCATAATGGTCATTACAGAAGATGAACAAGAAGACTAGCCTTGTACCTAAAGGTGTTAAAAGGTGTGCTTCATATTTAGTTTGTTGTTGTTGTTTATTCGTTTAGTCGCTTCCGACTCTTCGTGACTTCATGGACCAGCCCACACCAGAGCTTCCTGTCAGTCATCAACACCCCCAGCTCCCCCAGGGACAAGTCCGTCACCTCTAGAATATCATCTATCCATCTTGCCCTTGGTCGGCCCCTCTTCCTTTTGTCTTCCACTCTCCCTAGCATCAGCATCTTCTCCAGGGTGTCCAAATCTCCAGGATGACAAATCTCAGTAAATAGTTAAGAGCAGAGACATCACACTGACAACAAAGGTTAAAGCAATGGTGTTCCCTGTAGTAACATATGGCTGTGAGAGCTGGACCATAAGGAAGGCTGAGAGAAGGAAGATCGATGCTTTTGAACTGTGGTGTTGGAGGAAAATTCTGAGAGTGCCTTGGACTGCAAGAAGATCAAACCAGTCCATCCTCCAGGAAATAAAGCCAGACTGCTCACTTGAGGGAATGATATTAAAGGCGAAACTGAAATACTTTGGCCACATAATGAGAAGACACCCTGGAAAAGATGCTGATGCCAGGGAGAGTGGAAGGCAAAAGGAAGAGGGGCAAGATGGATGGATGATATTCTAGAGGTGACGGACTCGTCCCTGGGGGAGCTGGGAGTGTTGGCGACCGACAGGAAGCTCTGGCGTGGGCTGGTCCATGAAGTCACGAGGAGTCGGAAGCGACTAAACGAATCAACAACAGTGCTTTTCAAATGTCATGTGAAACAATGCAAAGACTTGTTTCTTTTGCTTTCAAGGGGTGACTGAAATCTAATGGGATTAGGTTTCAAGAGAATACATTTCAATAGAAACAGGACGTAAGAGGTTTGACCAACATCCTCCTCTCCCCATTACTGTACACAGAAGGTTGATAGATTCTTCTTCACTTCAGGTTTTTAATGAGAGGCTAGACAGCTATTTCTTACGGACCCTCTAATTCTGGATTTCTTGTATCTATCAGGAGGTAGCACTTAGTGGCCTACAAACCTCTTCCAGCCTTATGGGTATTGCGATACCATGTTTCTGCCATGTTCCAGAATGTGTTTCAGAGCTATGTATTCTGTTGTTGTTTTTATTGAGAACCTGTTGGGTCTAGTGATTAAGGCTCCAGGCTGGAAACCAGAAGGCTGTGAGTTCTAGTCCCGCCTTGGCATGAAAGCCGGCTGGGTGATCTTGGGCCAGCCACTCCCTCTCAACCCACAACGTCTGGCTCGGGCAACAAGTCAGTCGGTCAATTCCTGTTGCAACCAACGGATCAACATTTGGTTGATCTGGAAAAAAAAAAAAAACAGACCCTGCACATGTGGAAAAAAACTCTAGGAAGAGAGAGAGAGATGATGATGATGATGATCCTATAGCATATCTATATCTACATTATCTCCATGCTGTGGTGAGTAGCTGTTTTCTCCTTCCCTTCCCTTGTTGCCCTCTCTTCCTCCTTGCTTTCTTTAATGAAGATTATCCTACATCACTTGGGTTGTGCTGTGCCTGCTGCTGATAGACGTAGCGTGGTGTCAAAACTCTGTGGGTACGGATTTTCTTATGCCCCCAGCAACACTGATGTTACAGGGGAATTTTTTCAGGACTGGAAGCATTGGAAACAGAGTCTTTGTTTGTATTTGGCTGCAGTTGCAGCAGACGGCACTTCTAAGGAGCAACAAGTTGCAATTACTACATTGGGTGGGGGAGGAGGTCTTAGCTGTGTATAATACTTTTGGCTTCTCAGACACTGCAGGGCCGGAAAATATTGAAAATATTCTTTTGAAATTTAGGACAGATTGAACTCCCCATCGAAATGTTGTGCTTGAATGTTATACGTTCTGGAATTACTTTCAGATTTATGGAGAAACTACTGAGAATTTCGTTACACAACTTAAAGCAAATGCTGTGAGTTGAATTGGAAGAAGGTGAGCGTGGTTTTAAAACCGAAGGAAGAAACGTCAATAACCTGCGCTAGGCTGATTAATTATGAGCAGTGTTTCCCTGGTAGCATACGGAGGAACTGCTATACAGTCCTTAGCAATTATTGTTTTGGGATGTCAAGCTGCAAGGAAAACAACAAAATTGCTGTTTCATGAAACAAATGTTTCAATTCCAATATTGGAACGTGCAGCTTGGAAAATTTGTTCATCAGGTTGCTATGATGAATATAGCTGAACCATTAACTCAGGATCAACTGGTTGCTGTTTATTCTGATGTTTTTGAGGGCTCGGGTGACTCTGGAGGTCTCACCATATTCCCATTGATCCAGCGGTGAGGAGGTATGTATGTATAACAGGAGTTACATGAGTGTAGAAAGCTTCCATTTGCTATACTGGATAGACTGAAAGACACTTTATTTCGCATGGAGAAAGCAGGAGTAACATCTAGAGTCGTGGGACCCACTAACTGTGTTAGCAGTTTGGTCATTACAGGAAAGAAAAATGGAGAGTTAAGTATATACTTGGATTCTCGTGATCTAAGTAGGGATGTACGTAGACAGCATTATACCACTCCTACAAATGAAGAAGTTTTGGGTCATTTGGCAGGAATGAAGGTGGGAGGAGATGGGCGGTGACAAATTTGATTGATAGATAGATAGATAGATAGATAGATAGATAGATAGATAGATAGATAGATTTGCTGTTCTTGATGAGAAGGATAGGTATTGGCAGGTGAAATTAGAGTCATCATGGTGATGTATATTTTGTACCCCTTGGGGAAATTATAGTTTCCATTGCTTCCATTTGGGCTTAAGATTTCTAGTGAAGTATTTCAACCAAAAAAAGAAAAAAGAAAGAAAAGAAAAGAAACATTTGGGCATATAAAGGGGATATACTGTACATGCTAGCTGATGATATGTTTATTGCAGCAAAGACTCCAGAAGAGCATGATCAGATTTTGCATCAGGTAATGGAGATAGCATACGCTAAAAATATTAAGTTTAATAAAAATAAGATCCAATTTAAGGTAGTTTTTGTTAAATCTGATAGTTGCATGCAGCCCTGCGGGTGGTTGATGGGTTGAGTATGCTCGCTCTGTCTTTTTAACTTTGTATATATTTTATATTTTTCATTCTTTTTTTACTTGTAAGCTGCCTAGAGTCACTTATACAGTGAGATGGGTGGTGTATACATTTAATAAATAAATAAATAAATAAATAAATAAATAAATAAATAAATAAATAAATAGGCCATGTAGTGACTGCTGAGAGGGTAAGATTTGATGGGGACAAAGTTAAAGCCATAAGGACATGGCACCTCCTGAAGATAGACAAGGTGTCCTTAGATTTCCTGACTCATACACACTAAGCCCTGTTAAGGGGACCATACACTACACTATGCAAAGCTTTTAAGTGATTTGCTTTCCTATTAGCATGAAGCTTTCCTATTAACCTCACCCAACCTTCTGGTTCCTGGTTTCAGCTGCTATAGCATTCTTTTCATGGGTCCTTAAAGGAGAAAGATGGCTTGATGGCTTCACAAATCCCCCCTCACAGCAACCACTCTGATTAAAAAAATATATTTTTTTTGCACATTACCAGACATATTTACACTGTCTGGTTGATTGCATGTTAAAAGTCTGCTGAAATTGATCTGGATTATTTTCACTTTTCGTAGATGGTGCAACTGTTCCATCACACACAGTACTCCAGGCAAAAGAAGCTGGGGTGAAATTAGAAAAGGTTCCATCTGTTTTGCCCTTCTCTTTGGCAGATACCAGGCAGCTGTAAAGCACCAGACTGCTGCTTGGGTTGGGTTTTTTTTTTGTTTTTAGTGCCTGGATGGGGTGGGTGGGTTCAGTGCCCAGATTGGGGGTGTTCTCTGCATTCTGAGGCCTGCAGTGGTGAAGATGATCCCACAGCCAGCTTCAAAACAATGTGAAAGTATTGGGGGGTGAAAATAATGCAATGAAAAGTTTATCAGTTTAGAATAGGGCACATAGATTACACAGCTGTATGTTTTCAGTTTTGCCCCCTTCCAAATTCAACTGTCCGTGTACAGATTCATACACTTCTCCATTGTGAATTAAGTTGCCAAATTTATCCCTGATTATCTCTAAGAGGTGAGATTATTTCCCACTCCCTTTTTATTTACTGCAGGAATAAATAATTGCGTAATCAACAGTATTAATTTAAGACTTAAATGGTAGAGGCAGCCAATTGAGCACATGGTGATCTTAGGGCATTTCCTGCTGCTGAGTTAAAGTATTATCCACCCATGCTTGAGGCAGGTGAAAATTAGACTGGCATGAGATGCACAGTCTCAGCTGCTGTTCTCTGCCCTGCCACTATGGCTTCTGCTTCAAACTGCAGCAATCACCTAACTTTTCTCTAATTTAATGGGTGACAAAATTTAACAGGTTTTTAATGCCTTGAGGCTCCCCCTGGAAAGTGTCAGAATGAGTAAGAAAATATTACTTTAACCCCTGGACAATTAAGGATGACTTACAGCTGTCTCATTCATGGGCCTGGGAGGGTTTAGTAGCAACACTGTGAAGACAGAGCAGAAAAAATACAGTATGTTGCCATGATAGGTTTGAGCCATAGATGGGTGCAAGTGAGCAAAGGTCCTTAGACTGAATGCATCTAGCTTCCCCTGCCTATCCTGACTACTCGTGGCTCTTCAGGAGTAAGGCTGAGGGTCCTTTCCAGCCATGCAACCTTTGGTTTATTTAGCTGAAGATGCTAGGGACTGATAGAACCAACTGTATGCAAAATATTTGCTCTATATCTGAATTACAGTCCTTTTGCAGAGGCATACGAGGCAGGACCTACCCTGAAGCCTCTTTCTTAAAATTCTCCATTTTCCAGGGATTGTTCTTCAGACATAACTCTGTTCTCCTCTTATCGTACTAGTTGCTTTCTTTCACTCAGTTTGACCCTGTGGCCAGTTTATCCAGCCTTTGCTGATTCAGGGAGTTTTTAGAAGGTCCTTTGCTCCCCTCAGAATCCTAACGATGGCCCTGGAACCTCTTGCGTACTGTGGTCATTTGTTGTAACCAAGGACCATTTACTTTAGGAAGGTTCATTTTCTTTTTCAAGTTAAGTGAAATCTGCTAGAACTAGAATAAAATGTAAACAGGACAATGTGAATTAAAGTATAATTACCTTAATACTTAATGTTTACATTTGTCTTTTTTTGGGAGAGGGTGGATAAACATACTTAAAAAAAGAAGAGATTGCAGCCCCTCTTATTTTTATTTTCTAATAATGTTTCTGGGGTATGTACAGGAGACAGAAGCATGACTGCAAGTAAAGACCGAAGCCACTATTTTGCCTTGTAAGATGCTATTTTGCCATTTAAATAAAAGAAACTAAATGAATGAATGAATGAATGAATGAAAGAAAGAAAGAAAATCAGATGTGGTCTGTAAGGAGATGTCCAAAGGCAGACTGGCACATGTGGGCATCACAGAAGGACCAGGTTTTACTGCATACTGAGTAACTTGTATATGGAAAAAGGATTAGCTAAAATTGAATAATCTATGCAGTATGAACTTTAAAAAAAATTATTGACACTATTACTAATACAAGGGGTGTTGCAGTATGTTTAAGTAGTTTTGTCTCTGATTATTGAACTGTGGTGTTAATGGAATAATATTTAAGCTTCATTACTGAGTTTTAAGAGGAAGAGTTTCTTCCGGAATATTTATTTGTCCTCTAGCTTTCATCCTTGGTCCTCATGCAGGTGTCTCCAATTTCCCTAAGCTGGGCAACAGTCCAAATAGTCTGTGAGTAGTACTAATGGTGATATGGGCTCTGAGCAGCTGTGCTCTACCTCATCAGGATGACCTTCAGTCCATCGCAGCCTGTAGTTTCAGCATCACTTACGAGGCCAACAGAATTTGGGACGGGGGAATTGGTTTGATGTTTGGGTCCTCCCTCTGAGAAGTCCAATCCCATGTCTAACAAGAGCTTGTAAGCTCCCAAGCCCTCCAGTAGGCTGTGGTTAATGGGTTCTTTATTACATGCATGTTATGATTCTTTGGAGCTGCTCCAGGATGCAAGAAACAACTCCTGAGAGTCCATAATCACTGGGTGATATTCATCCTTGCTTCTTATTAGGCAATCCCACCCTATTCAGTTTTGCTGTTTTCCAGGATTATTATTGTGGTTATTGTCATTATTGTAACTGCCAATGATCTTAAAAAGTCTATAAAGCATTTATAAAGCATCTGCGTATTTCTAAGCACTTTATGGATACTAAAAGATTAGTTCTGCCAAAGAGTTGCAGTATGTAGTAATGATAGGAAAGGAAAAAAGAATGGGGATGTTAGAGGGAAGACAATATATTGGAGCAACTGAAGCTTTACTAGCTGATGGACAGATGCAGATTGGTCTCCCTCTTAACAGTGAGTGGTAATACTATAAAAAGTATTAAAAAGAAAAAAGTAATAGATTTGCATAATATCTGCATGTGGTAGTATACTGATGTAATGGGCAGTAGCAATAACCTCGAGCAGGAACAGGAGGATGAGCTGCAACCAAGACAACAGTCAGACTAAAGAAATTTGAGTCCAAAACAGAATTGTAATTTGAGTAAGCATCTCAGACTTGATCTTCCCTAGTTCTCTTGAACATAAAAGGAGGGAGGGGAGAAGCGTATTTAGACTTGCAAGATTCTGTTCCTGTAACCTTATAATAAAAGTAGTTTTAGCAGTCATAACTTTGGTTTCCTAGTCTGGTCTAGCTTGAAGGGCTGACATCTGCTCAGTTTACTGTCCAAATCAGAAGCATCCATTGTGGGGAGGTAATAAAAGCGCAAAACCACAATTGAAACCCTGTTCCTTACTACATGTGTTACAATGCACAAAAATAGAGATGGGGCTTTGATTGTAGGACTGCAGCTGTCATCTTGCCTTTTTTGACCCTCCCTAATGGATGTCAAAATGCTAAGTTTGACTGACACAATTTCAAGACACAATTTCAACTTGTTACAAGTTCTCAAAAATTCCTTTCTTACCCCTATGGGTGGTATGTGTCTTCATCACCCTTGGGTCCTGTATTGAGTATCTTAGCTGCCCAGTATCTTAGCTGTTCCTAGCACTGCAGTCTTCTGGATAGAGAGCTCTGATGTTGTTCCTGGGATTTGTTGAAGCCATTCTCCCAGCTTGGGGGTCACAGCTCCAAGTGCCCCTACCACCACAGGGACCACTTTGGCTTTCACTTTCTACATCCTCTCTAGTTCCTCTTTCAGGACCTGGTACTTCTCCAGCTTCTCATACTCCTTCTTCCTGATGTTGCTGTCACTTGGCATCACTACATCTATCACCATTGCTGTCTTCTGGTCCTTGTCTACTATTACAATGTCTGGCTGATTGGCCAGTACCTGCCTTTCCATATGGATCTGGAAGTCCCATAGGATATTAGCCCTCATATTCTCCATGACCTTCTGTGTAATCTCCATCTGGACTTGGGAGGATCTAGCCCATACACTGTGCAGATGTTCCTGTACACAATGCCAGCTACTTGGTTGTGCCGTTCAGTGTATGCTGTTCCTGCCTGCATCTTACACCCTGTCACTATGTATTGGACAGTCTTTGAGGCCTTTGCGCAGTCTGCACCTTGGGTCCTGTCTAGTGTAGTAGATCCCTGTATGGATCTGGTACTTAGTGCCTGTTCTTGTGCTGCTCTGATCAGTGCCTCAGTGCTGTCTTTTAGTCCAGCCCTTTCCAGCCACTGGTAGGATTTCCCAGTGTCAGCCACCTCAGCTATCTGTCAATGGTACATCCAGGGCCTTGTCTTGCCATGGCACTTCCTCTGCTTGATCTTCTTTCCATGTCTGCTGCTGCCTCAGGCATGCTCTCAGCAGCTGATCTTTAGGTGCCATCTTACTGATGTACTCCTGGATGCTCTGGCTCTCATCCAGGACAGCGGCTTGGACACTCACCAGACCCTGCCCTCCCTCTTTCCGCCTTGTATACAGTCTCTGGGTGTTGGACTTGGGGTGGAAGCCTCCGTACATTGTGAGGAGCTTCCGGGTCTTCACATCAGCAGTCTCCATGTCCTCCTTTGGCCAGTTCACTATACTGGCAGGGTATCTGATGACTGGCAGGGCCTACATGTTGAAATATTGATATGATATGATATATATGAATCAATATATATTTTATATCAATTATATAAATATTATATTATATTAAAATAAATATAAAATATATAAATCATATGTTATAAATATATTTATGTACAGTACAATAGGAAAAGCCAATATTATTTTATCTGTAAAGAAGATTTAGATTGGACTGCATAAGGTCTCCACAGAGGAGACATTTTGAGAGAGAGGACTCTTGGCCCTTTTAATAGAAAGATTTAAAGGAGGTACATATAGTGTTAAGTTGTTTAGACAGCTTACAAGATTAAATAGTCTAAATTAAAATAACATTTTTTTAAAAATGAAGCAAATGTTGCATGACTATAGATTAGTGTTCCTTAGCCTTGGCAACTTTCAGATGTGTGGACTTCAGCTCCCAGAATTCCTCAGCCAGCCAGCTGACTGGGGAAATCTGGAAGTTGTAGTCCACAGACCTTAAAGTTGAGAAATACTGCTCTAGAGGTCTCCCTCCCTCTCTGGCAACACTCTGGCTGGGCTCTGTTATTGGCTATGCGGCACAGCTTTATGCAGTGCTGAACAGCTAAATGTGGCCTTAGCCAAGTCTTTCCTATGGTATCCTGACCTACAATGATGCTAGTGCATTAAAAGGGGCAGCCTGAAACCACTTAAAGTGACAGGCCAGAAAATAAGAAAATTGGGAGGAAGCAACAGTGACCTCTGCTGAAATGTTTTGGCTAGGTGCTAATGGTGGTCCACTGGGATCCCTCCCCAAACCCTGCCCAGATGGCATCTAGGACTAGCTGTCCTTGGTGATTTGTTCCTTCGTGCTGCAGTGCTGTTCATCATGAGAAGACAGGCCCCAAGGAGCGCGAAGGAGGGAAATCTGCCAGTGAGCACCAGGCATCCTCTGTGCTTCTGGTTTTACTGTCTGTGGAACAGTTGGGGAAGGGGGGATGGCCAATCTATGCTGTGATTGCCACAGTGATTAGACTAGATATTTTTGCAATACATTCAGTAGTTAGCCCTAGACTATTGTTGAGCACAATAGCAGCAGCTTTCTACTGGCAGAAAAAGGGATTGATCTTCCAGCCAGACAAAGGCACTTTGCTCATCAGCATTCAGAGTGATGCCATGAAGCCAAAAGTATAGTCCTAGCTCTTCATAATCCACATCTGGGGAGACCCTGCCTAAAGCAAATCCTGCTATTTAAATATTCTCTGAACAATACTGCCAGTTGTGGAGGCTGGAAGAGAAAAAGGAAATAGCCTTGATCAAAGGGGAATCATTCTGCAGTCATGCAACACCAAGGAGCAAGACAAGGGTTTGGTGTGTGCTCATTTTTTTCTATTTGAGAAAGGCTGATTTGCATACAAAAGAAAAATGAAACCAAAATGTTGTGACAATGAAAAGCAACAATGGATTGAACTGCAATATCAAGAATTTCCCACGAGGAGACAGCTATTTCCACCCAGCAAAGTTTCTCTTGCCAGCTGTCTCTCTCTCCCCCAGCATTTCTATGCAGCTATTTCTGACAGCCCTCGTTCTTTGCAGTTTATATCCAGACGGAGCGTTTTACCCACCCAGCTTGCTGCATTGCACCACCAAGTTAGTGAAGACATCACTCTCATCAGAATGCTCTCCTAATCCCCTTCTCAGATCTACTTGTCTTTCTCTTTCCAACAATTAGGTTTAAATACACTGCACCAGAAGCAGCCACTCCCACCTCCCAGGGGGCTTCTTATGGCTTTTGAGGTGACAAATTACATTTACAAATTACTCTCTCACACGCAGACAGACCCAGTTTTTAACAATCTTGTCTTGATTTATAACATGCTTGTGAACTGGAAATATGTTCATCCCACCCACCAGCTATAGCCTGTCAAGGGCTGGTCTGGTCCTCCTCTTATATTCAGTAAGAAACTCTGTTTTCATGTCAATTCCCCCCTGCCTTTTATATTTTTTTTAAACAGCAAGGGCCAAAGAAAGCCAAGACAGCAGCAGGCAGGCCTGTTTCCCCAATATCTGGGTCCCTAAAATGTCACAATGAAAATATTAATAAGTGCTTTTTGGACCAAAATTACACAGTGATTTTTAAAGAGATGCTTATGAATTCTGGCTGCCCAAGGCCTCAGTCCACAGGAGGGGCTAACTTCCAACCCAGCTATCTGCTGTTTTCTACAGTCAGGGGGGCTGTGGCAAGGGAATGTGTATCTCGACTTGCCCCTCGATTTTCAGTCAACCGTAAAACATTAGCTTGCTTCAGGTTATCCACTGCAGTGTTTCCATTACATTATTCCGGTTTTACATTGTCAGCCAATGTTTTTAGAGTTTAAAAAATTATACAACGATTGTTCTTTCCTGATTAGCAGTTAATACTAAGATAGATGTGCTGTCAGTTCCAGAGTGCTTTAATTTGCCCACAAAATTCTGCTTGTAGGGAAGCTGTGCTTTTCTTTTTCTATAATCAACCCCACTTGGATGAGAGCTGGTGAGTGGGGTGCTGGTGCTGGTGAAGACTTGGTCTCATAGGACTCTCTGAGGCCTTGTATGTAACTGTCAGTTCATAGATGGTCATTACTTAACCCTAACCGTAACCCTGTTAGCCTAAAGGAAGTTTGAGACATTATCTCTGAGGAGAACAGATCTACAACGGCTACGGCATATACCGTACGCATGACTCCATGATGCAAATAGTTCACATGGACTTTAGACAGCAGCAGTAGGGACAGGGAGCAAAGCACTCCCAGCAGCTGATTACATCAATGATAAAACATGAAAAGACAACACTGTAACTCTTGGAGGGAACTCTTCTCTGATCACCTTGCCTTACACCACACCTTTATACCCCAAATCTAAGATTTTCTACTCACTATTCATTTGTCCCTCCTTTTTAATTGCTTTTATTTAGCCATCCCTCTTACCTATCTTTCTTAGTGATACACACCATAATTAAACATTAAAAGTTTACACAGTAAGTAATTAGAAAAATCAAGGGAAACATCATTATTAAAACCAGAGCAACTGACAAAAAGAGATGATCCTCCTAATAGCATCCCCCATTATACCATATAAGTCCTCTGGAAGAGCTCTGTTTTGACCAACTTCCAGAAGCTAACTTTTAGATCTTCAGTAGCTGCCTGGACTTAAAGTGGTTTTCCCTAAGCAGGAATCTTGCAAAGTTCTCTTTAGCAAGATTTATTAAGATGAAAAAGTAGTTTACAAGAATTCAAGTAAGTGAATTTTTTCAGTCTTTTTGTGTGTGTCAGAAGCACCTACCAAGGCGCTTCGGTATTGGGAGGATTTGCTGGTGACGTCACCATTGCCCAGGGGATGCCCGAGGGGGCTCCTTTCATGTCCCTGTTATTTTCCCACTGAAGTGGTACCTATTCATCTACTTGCATTTGCATGCTTTCAAACTGCTAGGTTAGCAGGAGCTGGGACAAGCTGACAGGAGCTCACTCCGTCATGCGGCTCGCGCTCTCGGGTTTCAAACTGCTGAGCTGCCCACCTAATGGTCCCATGACTCAGCGTCTTAGCCACTGAGCCACCGCGGCCCCTCTATTTCAGTTTAGAGCAAATGTATCTAAGTATGTTTCCATTAGGATGGAGATTTTTTTGAGTCTTTCACAACATAATGGTGCACCAGAAAGGAGGTGGGATAAGCCACATAGCCATCCTTATAGATTACAACTAACACTTCAAATTGCACTGGAAAACCATAGCAGCCAATACAAGACTCACAGTGCTGGTATAATGTGCTTCAGTTGCCTGACGCCACTTAAGAGGCCGTCTACTGCATTCTGTACCAACGATAGTTTTTGAGTGGTCTTTAAAGGTAGCCTTGCCAAATAGTTGGCAAAACCAAGGAAGCAAGAATGACACAGATTTCAGGAAGATATCTTTAATACTAGTCTGGCATAAATACAGAATCATGAAAAATGTCAATAAATTCCCAGCCACAATTATAGAGAGTTAATTAAGATACAGTCTTCTGAAACATTTTCTTCCCATGTTTCTCACATCTGGAATCACTTAAGGTAAAGGTAAAGGTTTCCCTTGACGTAAAGTCCAGTCGTGTCCGACTCTAGGGGGCGGTGCTCATCTCCGTTTCTAAGCCTTGGAGCCGGCGTTGTCCATAGGACACTTCCGGGTCATGTGGCCAGCATGACTCACGGAACGCCGTTACCTTCCCGCCGAAGCGGTACCAATTAATCTACTCACATTTGCATGTTTTCGAACTGCTTGGTGTGCAGGAGCTGGGACGAGCAACGGGAGCTCACCCCGCCGCGCGGTTTCGAACCGCCGACCTTCCGATCGACAGCTCAGCGGTTTAACCCGCAGCGCCACCGCGTCCCATCACATCTGGAATCACTTACCTATTCTCAAATAAACCAAATATCCCCCACTTTCCCATACAGCCCCACATAGAGCACTTCGCAGAAATTCAGTCAAATGGTGATAAAGGCATGGATCACTGTAGCCAGCTTCCCTGGTTCCAGATTGGGCCATAGTTACTGCACCAGCCAAACCTGGGCAAAGACCCTCCTTGCCACAGCAAAGAGGGAACCCAAGTCATGGTCCTGCTTTTTCTGGGGCAGTGCTACCCCCTTGAGAGACAACAATGGAGCAGCCAAAAAGCACCTCTATGTTGCTTGGGTTCGCCTTCAGCCTGATTTGGCTCATCCATGCCCCAATAGCCTCCAAACATCAGGTCAAGACTTTGATAGCTTCATTGATTCAGCCCAGGATGGTGATATATATCAGCATACTGAAGATATCACCCTGCAAGGCAGCAGATTACTCTCCCAATTGCTTCATGTAGATATTAAAAAGTTAAGGGGGAGAAAACTGATTCGAGTAGCACTCCACAATTGTGTTGCCATGGGACCTCTCCTCCCCTGCATTGTCTGGAACTGCCCACTGAGGAAAGAATTGGACCACTGCAGAGCAGTGCCCCCAATCTACCACACCCACAGGATGTCATATATTAGTGCAACCAATACTCTCTTTATCCCATGCCCAGGTGCAAACTTGACTGAAAGGAGTCTAGATAACCTGCTTCATCTATGGCACTCTGTAGTTGGTTCTCTGACACACTTTCAACAACCTTCCCCAAAAAGGAAAGGATAGAGTCTAGGTGATAGTTGTCAAGTTTGCATTGTGTCTGCTTTTTAAAATCACAAGTTAAATGTTTCTAAGGAATGCTAGTATGATAACCAGGAAGTGGGACCTTGCCATGCTCCAGGTTGTGCAGCTTCATGCTATGATGCTTTTGGCAACTATACCTTAGTCATATACAGTTGTAGGAAGGGAAGCTAGATCCAGCCCAGCCTTCCCAGACACAATGTCCCAAATATGTGCTGGATTATAAATCTTATTCCCAATCAACAAGATCAGTGGGCCTGCTGGTTGGGAAGAAGGAACTTGTAGTACCCCTCAGATAAAGGACACCCATTTGGGGAACTGGCACACATAAATATCTGCCCATATATGCTTCTTTTGGAGCCGCAACACCAGGGGATCAGGTTTACAGCTTCTATGGAAGTCTATCTGCACTGAGACCAATGTGCTTAGGTCATTCTTTGCAGACATCTGTACCAAAAACTGTGTTTCTTTATGGCTGGAGTCAATCAGGTAATGAAAGGATGGAATCATGATTGTCAGTTGTATAGGACATGCTCCTATATTTGCATGGTTTTCTCATCTCTGCCCCTATAAAGCATGGAACAGAAATCATGGAGGCTTCCAATACCAATTTCTTTGGAATTAATATCATTCATGTTTTTAATCCAGACAAAATCATTGGAAAAAGGGTTGCATTCAAGTTTTCTCCCCCTTCTCCACTCTTCATTTTCGATAAGATTTATTGTTTTTTTCTCAACTTTTAATGCAATTGTAGCCCTGGGCATTCAGATGTGGACTGCCAAAGTATTCTTGAGTTACAGAGTGATCTGGTTTTACTAAACCCTTTCATTTCTGCCTTTCCTTTTTTCCTTCTTCTGATGCCATGACTTATTGTGCAGGCATAGTTCAAATGTTCAATTGTCACCAAGACAAATCCAAGCTTTTGTGTTCATGTAAGATATAACTACTTGCAAGAAACCATTTTAATAATAAAGTTGACAGACTTACAGGAAGAGTAGGTCTTTGGGGCCAACTCTTAGTTCCAAGGCAGGATTCTTATTATGAAATCTTAAGAGGTATCTGTTTAGAAGCAAACCTTATTGAATTAAATTGAAATGTGTTGGTTTACAACATAAGACAACAGATTGCCCCAGCTTAATGTGATCCATACAGAGCTGGACATAAATGAATTTTACAACAGGCAGTAGAGCACAAATGTGGATGCATTTTTTAAAATATGGGCTCATCTTTAATCAATTTCATTTTAATCAGTCCTTCTGTGGTTACATCTTACAGGGCATTAAATATTCAGATGATAATTTTCATAATCATGCAGATGTACAATCATGCATAATTAAGTATTGTAGTTCCACACACACATATCTCTTTTTCTAAATCCCTGTTTAGATTCTCAGCTTGCTAAAGCTATCATACCTTGACTGCAAAAATCCAGTTGATTGCTAGATGGCAGCAAAGAGATAAAAAAATCTAACCCAAGGTGGTGTATGCAATGTTCCCTCCTCCCATTTCCCCTACAACAACAACCCTGTTAGGCTGATTGGGCTGAGACAGAGAGAATGAATGGCCAAAGTCACTTCTGCGGTTGAGGGTGGAGTAGATCCTGGGTCTCCCTGGTGCCAGTCCAATATCTGCACTTCTATATCACGCTGGAATTATCTGTTGAAAATTCATCAGGCCATCTTACTAAGCTCTTTCTAGTGGTTAGTAAAGACTCTTTTGGCCTCATTTATATGGTTTGGATCCCTAACTGCCTGACCTGATCTTCCCTCTGCTTGTTTTATTTCATTGTGAACAGTTTCAGAATGTGGCACTCAAATTTTGATGCCAGATATCATTGTTTCATCTTTAGGACCAAAAATGGAGAATCTTTATTCCCCAATGAATGACTTCTGCATTTGATGGCTTTCCTCTGCATTGCTCCTGGCTACCATAATCAGACAGCTGTAGTAACTCCTGGCCAACTTATAGTAGGAGCCTGGTTTATTCTGTTAAGGGCTACATGCCCTAATATAACTGATGGGGAGCCGCATGCCACTTACGGGTTGAGCAAGAGCCGAAAGTGGGAATGGGGACAATTCTCTCTCTATCCTCCTAGACAGTAGTAAGAAGAGTGGCTTTTCTGAAGTGACCATTTCCAGAGACATCTGCCCTCCTTGACTTCTTTATCCATTTTGCCTTCCTCTCCTACTTCTTCCTCTCCTTGCCAGAGGTCTATACCGATGGCCCATCGAGAAAGCTTCTCCCTTCTTTCCATTGCTCTGTCTATATCAACTCCTTTCTGCTCATATTCTCACTCTGCCTATCTTCTTCCTCCAGGTCCCCCACCCCTGCATGCCAAAGTTGGTGGATGGGTTGTCATTCTTGGGGTGCAAGTTCCCGTTCCTGCTTTAGAAAAACTAAAAAGAACAAAAGCAGATGCATGACTGATTTCCAAAGGCGAGGAAGTCATTTGGCAGACCTGCAAAGCTACTTTCAGAATGTACAATCTGCTTTACAGGGGAATCGAAATCCTGTTCATTCTTATTTAAATGAAATCACACTGATCCTCCAGACCTTTAATATTTGAGAAGCTGGAGATCTGACACCATTTAAAAAATATATCCTCCTCCAAGATTCTATACAAATCATGTCAGGAAAAAAATGACCACTGACAATGCTTGTAAAGAACTAAAGGCACAGGCTCAAAGTGCTGAGAAGAACTCTATCATTAATTGGACAAGAGCCTCAGAGCTAAAAAATGAAATAAAATTTTAAAAGAAGTATTGCCTATGGCAGAAAAAAAAATAGAACTCACCCTGAACTGTGAAGAAAGATGCAAAGAAGTAAAAAGGAGTTGAGCTGCATGTAAGTTATGTCAAATGAGCCAAAGTAAATCACATCTGGCTGTGAATGTGACATCGCAGTAGCAGCTAGGCTTTGAAGAAATTGTTTATGTATGAAAAGAGTGGAAAAAAGAAGATTTTTTTCTTTATTCCCCCAAAGAATTTGGATATTTACATTCATTATTGTTCAATCACTTCTGACTCTTTGTGGCTCAATGGACAGGCATTTGCGATAGCGGTGGTCGGTAACTGCTTCTTTGGCTTCTACAGTTTTTAAAAGCTCATGCTTCTTCCAAGTATCAAAAGGGTCTTCTCCAAAGACTCTTGCTTCCACACTGTGTCCAGAATATTTAGGCTTATCTTCATTATTGGTTCTTTCAGTGAACTGACTGTTTTTATTTAATCTAGTACAGGTGGTCCTTGGTTAACGACCACTCGTTCAGTGATTGTTCAAACTTACGATGGCGCTGAACGAGTGGTACTTACAGCCAGTTCTCAGAGTTCCAGCCTTTACAGTGCCCCTGTGGTCACATGATTGCAAGCTGGGTGCTTGGCAACCAGCCCAGACTTCCAACCCTCGCAGTGTCCCGTGGTCACGTAATTGTGATTTGTGACCTTCCCGGCTTCCCACAAGCAAAGTCAGTAAGGAAGCTTGGAGGAAGTTGGAAGTACAATCATGTGAGGTCCTTGCTTAATGACCCACAGTGATTCATTTAATGACAGTAACAGGGGACTGTCGGGATTGCTGTCGCTAAGGAATGCAGTCATGTGATATGCTTTATGACCACATCACTTAGCAATAGAAATTCTGGTTCCAATTACTGTTGTTAAGCGAGGACTACCTGTATTGAATAATTTCTTATTCTTATGGTCCAAAATACTCTCAGCAATTTTCTCCAGTTCAGAGACATCAATTTTTCTTCATTCAGCCTTTCTGGTGTTCCAGCTTTCACAGCCATATGCTTAGTAAGACTGTGACCTTGACAATACCTACCTTTGTTGGCAGAGTGAAGTCTCTATGATTTAATATTTTTTTCTAGATTTGTCATAGTTGTTCTCTGAGAAGCAGACATCTCTTTATTTCAAGATTACAGTCACTACCCTTGTAGATTTTTGAGCCCGGAAGGATAAAGACTGTTACTACTTCTGTTAATTCGTACTGGGTTGGCACTAGTAGCTGACAATCTTTTAAAAAAAATACTGAGCATAGGAACAGCTTTTGAACACTCCTCTTTTAACTTCAACAAAAGTTCATGTTTGCTCACTTCTAGCCACTAAAGTGACATTTTCAGCATATCCTTAATATTTCTTCCAGCAACCTTAATTCCAACTCATGTTGTGTTGGAACTAAACTAGTGGCACAGAATCAGTCTCGTAGATGGAAAACCCCAGTTTTAGTGCTTGTCATCTCCAGCTAAAAAAAAATTAGATGGAGATGGAAAAGTCAGAAGTCAAGTGATGGGTTGTTCATTTATGAGAAAGCAATGACACAAGAGGTGACCTGAGTTTTATTACGATCAGCTTGGACTCGACTCTGACCTCAGACAAAAAGGAATTTTAGCATGTTCCAAGGAGCATTCATCCCTATAACATGAGTAGGTTCACTTTTTGGTAAATAGAAAACTTCCTCCTATTCCCTCTTTCTAAATAAAGTAACAGATTAATGCAACGTAACTGTCATGAGTAAGGATGGCGAGCAGGGGGCTCCCATCCAGACTGTCAAGCGCATGCGTAGCACTGATGAATTGTTCAGCCATTCAAAGAGACACAGATCGGGACCGCCTTAACCTGCGGGGTTTATATGGCTGGGGTTTTCCCACGCTTCTTCAGTTTGTTAGGATTCCTGTTATGTACAAGCAATAAAACATTAGAGACCAGTTCCTTGTCTCAGCATGGTTCCTGGCTGTTAGGACAGTAACGTGCTCAATTAGTCTGCCCAGCTCTTGATTACGTAGCCATTCCATGTAACTCAGACAAGTAGCATCTGGATATCTTTTGTCTCTCTGTTAGTACTGGCCTTTCTGAGCTTTTTGCTGATAATGCTTGGGAATGTTCTTTGCTTTTATTTTTGACAGGAACCGGAAGAAGGTGTTTTTGATTACATTGAAAAAATTGTTCTGATTCTGTTTTGACGGAGGGGATCATGATGATCTTTGCAATATCATTTTGGCTGGACAAATATCACTATTTTGGACTGATCTTTGATTCCAGCACTTTTGTCTGATAAGAGTAGATAAAGACACACGGCTCTGTCACAGTGGAGAGAATTGCCTGTGTGTCTTTTGTGGAGTCTTTTGTTCAGTACTGCAGAGTTCATGTAGGGCTTCTGTGAATCTACAATGGAAAGACAGGTCACTAGGTTTCTCCCAAACAAAAGCTCAGCTGGGGATCTCCAACATAGCAAAGGAGATGCCCATAAGAAGATAAGGATCTTCTTCAGCAGCTCTAGCCTTTCTTAGGCAATCCTTATACCATGTTCTGCAAGTCCATTTGACTGTGGGTAATTGGGACTTGCTTTACTTGTTTAAATCCAAACACCGTGGCAAAAGTTTTCAACTTAACACCTACAAATTGTGGTCCATTATCTGTTATGGCTTGTGGTATGCCATATCTAGCAAACACAGTTTTGATATGTTTAATAGTTGTTCGCACCAATAAATCCTCCAGTTGTGTTTTTTCTGGGTAATTTTGATAAGTCATCTATTATCACAACATAGTCTTAATCATATGGTACGAACAAGTCAATGCCTACCTTTTCCCAATGAGCCATAGGAAAGTTCTTATCTCCGATGGGTTGCACTGGTAAGCTGTGATATGTTGACAGACCTTATACTGAACAAGTCATGCTTCAGTGTTGGAGTTCATTATAGGCCAGTACCGAGTGTCTCTAGCACGTCTCTTGGACTTCTCAATCCCTGTAAGATTTTCATGTAGGCAAGCTAAAATTATGAGCTGCAATGAATGAGGTATGATTATGTGCCTGTTGGAAGTCCTGGCAAATCCAGCATGCCTCATTAGCATGTGAATTAGCATGTAAATTGAGTTGTCCCACAATGCAACTCTAAGGAA
The DNA here is from genome assembly GCF_035149785.1 of Candoia aspera. Lineage (NCBI taxonomy): Eukaryota > Metazoa > Chordata > Lepidosauria > Squamata > Candoiidae > Candoia > Candoia aspera. Next base: position 39,982,641 of record NC_086153.1, read on the forward strand.
GCTGTTTGTTGCCACTCCCACTTCCTCTCGCTCTCTTTCCCTTCTTCCACCCAGGGAGAAGCAAGCATGCTGCTCTGCTCTCCATTCATCAGGGCCATGTGCTCAGGCCTTGATGAAGGATTCTGCCCCTTTCCTCCACGCAGCTCTTGGCAGCTGCAGGGCTAAGAGTTTAGGGCAAACTAAGTATTTAGAAAGAAAAGAAGAACAAAGAAACTTCATCTTTTCCACCAAGACAGATGTTACAGAAGCAACAATAAAGTCAGTAAGAAATTTTTACTTATCTTAACCTAATCTGTCTAAGCGTGTGATTCTTTATGCTTGGGAGGGCTGAGTGTGTAAGGTCAATAACCTGTGTTTCTCTGGCATGCTCATTGAAGCTATCTAAGATAATATTCTTTTTCTGTGCCAGCTTCTCAGCTGTGTTATAAGCTCTGCTCCATTTCAGTGGTTCTAGCAGGTCACTAAATTGGCTTCAGTACTAACTTTATATTCCCAAATCTCAGACAAGAGAGACCAAAATTGTCTATGGTTTGTATTCTGTACATGTCTTTGGATTACCTCATGACCCTCCTTAAGACCTTCATTTGTTTTTTTGGCCTATCCAATTTGTTGCCACGTGCGATAGCTCATGGATGCTTTGCTCTGTACCATTCACATGAATTTCATGATCATAATCCTCTTGGATAATGTGCCAACTGATCTCACCGTATGGTCAAAGTACAGCATCTGTCATTACTGAACCCTTACCTGGTTTAAATATGAGCTGAAACTCATACCATGAAATGCTGGAAAGTTGCTGTATTCTGGGTAGAGTGTTAATTTCAGTATGGTGATCAGAGGTTTATGATTGGAACACACAGTAAACTTTCTTCCAGAAAAATAGAGATGAAACTGATTGCATCCAAACAGCAATGCAAGTATCTCTTTTTCTATTTGAGCATACATTTGTTCCATACATTTGTTCCATGAGGGTCAATCCACTTGATGCATATACAACAGGCAGCCTTGACCCATCAAGTTTCTGGAATAAAATAGCACTCAAGCTATCCTTGGAAGCCTCTGTGGACACTTTAGAATAATCATGAAATTGCAAAACAAGTGCTGTACTTGGAATATTATTTATGTAATTTTGGTCCTTTTCATGTGTTGAAGTTCAATGCCAGATGGCTTCTCTGCAGAGTAATGCCTTCAGATTTGTGGTGTGGGCAGCCAGGCTAGGAATGAATTTACCATTCCTCTGAACTTCTTTCTCACATGTCGGTTTTGGCATCTCTATAATTGCCTTTACTTTAGCTTGGCCTGGTTTAACACATATTTTGTTAACTTCTCCCAGATATTGTATTTCTTGAACTTTAAAATAGCATTTGCTTGTGCTCAACTGAATATTTGAGGACCTGACTTTTTCTTGCACAATTTTAATTGGTAATCATGTTTGTTTATTTGTTTGTTTATTTAAGAGACTTATATGGCCACTGATCTTATGAACCATAACTCTAGATGGCTCACAGCAACAGTAACAAGAGTAATGAGAACATTAAAAAAAACACAGCAAAGCATCATCATTGGCCTGACACATTGCCAATAAGCTTCCATTCTGGTTGTGATCTGAGAGCTTCTATTTTTTAAAAAAAATGTTTTTGAGGCTATTTCTCAGCTAACACCAAAAAGGGCACTATTCACCAATAGCTGCTCAGTAATGTTGCCGTCGGCCTTGTAGCCTTGTGCTGACTTCTGTGGTTTAACAGTGTACTGTAGGAATATTCACATTTTCTTCTTTTAATAAGCCAGCAGAAGCTGAGAGGGTAGTTGCCAAAGCTGCAGCTCTAACAAGCCATCACTGCTACACAGGAACTCCGTTTTACGTCTGACACAATGTGTTTGTCACTTAATGAGGGGTAAAGACAAAGAGGTGAACTGAATACAGGGATGTCTAGAAAGGTTAAAAAAAAATATCAAAAGTCAAGGTAGTGGCCACAACCATGTGATTAAAGCTCTGATCCTTTTTAAGTGCAATGCAACACACATAAAAAAGTTGCAGGGCTTCAATCTCATGGTTATGGCCATCTTGACTTTTTTGACATCCCCTTACAGATGCTGTTGACTTACTGTGTTTATTGAGATCAGATTAACTATGATCTGGAGCAAAAAGTACTTAACATAGTGCAAGGAACAGGCCAATACTCCCCATAACACAATTTTGGTAAGTACCATAGGTGGTTTAATCTAAACTGATAAAAAGGGAGCTATTTTTTAAAATATGGCTATTGTATATGCCCCAGATTCTGACTCATCAGATGACAGAGACAGGGAAACCTACTTATACTGACACATTTTAAATGTTTAGTAGGTATAAGGACCAAAGATAAACTGTGAAGAAAGAAAAGAATGACTGTGAAGATTTACAATATATAAACCATTTGTTTATTGGGGAAATAACATTCAATGCAACATTGCTTCATCCATAACACTGAGTGGCTGTGGGTTATAAGCCCCCCTCCCCACCCCAGTTCTAGAGACTTCCCATCTTTAACTCTGCATGGGATGCACTTCCCCAGCCAGAGTTAGTGTGCAATTTGGGAGTCCTCCTGGACCCTTGGCAGCCATGGCCAGGGTGGCTTTTGCACAGGCTTCTCTTGTGTGCCAATTGTGCCCATTCCTGAACCAGGAGGCATTGCTCACAGGGACTTATGCCTTAGTCGTGCCCTGTTTGGATTACTGTAATGTGCCCTTTAAGAGCATTTGGAAGCCACAGCTGGTCTAGAATGGAGCACTGTGGACAATTTTTGGTGTTTCTTGTTTTGCCCATGGGAAACTGCACTGTAGTAGTTTCCAGGAGCAATTCAAGGTGCTGGTTATCACCTATAAAGCCCTACATGGCATAGGGCCAGGCTATTTGGGGGACTGCCTTTCTCCCATGGTCTCTGCTTGCCCTACCAGATCTAGCAGAGAGGGCATGCTCCAATTCCCTTCTATCAATCACATCTTGTTGGACCCCAGAGTCATGCCTTCTCTTTGGCAGCCCCTGCCCTATGGAACAGCATCCCCCCGGAGACTGAGATGGCCTCAGCCCTATCACCCTTTCATGAAACACTGGAGAGCTGGCCATTTCCCCAGGCATTTCAGTCAGGATATTAGGTGAGCTCTGCTGCTGTTGATGTAGGTTTGTTTATTTATGATATTTATTGTGGCCCCCCACTCCAAAAGACTCCGGGCACCGCGGGTTGTATGTTGTGGTTTTTCTGCTTTTAATCCTTGTATACTGCCCAGAGTCACCTGTGTGAGATGGGGAGGGCATATAAATAATCAAATTAAATTAAATTAAATTTTAAAAAACACATATTTCAAGTACTGTATGTTTCTTTTCTGGGTAAAGGTGAGTTTTTTGAAGCAGTTTGGGACCACATTTGCTTTTTCTGCAACTGCATCATATTGTTGGCTCATGTTTGGTTTATGATCCACCAAAAATCCAGATCCTTTTTGCATATACTCCTGCCCAGTATGGTCTCCTTGTCCTATATGGGTGCCCTTGATTTTTCTTACTCAAATGAATGATTTTGCATTTGTCTCTGTTGAAATTCTTTTTGTTGGTTTTCACTGTTCCAGCTTGTTAAGATCCTCCTGAGTCCTGATGCTGTTCTCTAGAGTATTTGCTTTCCAACCACATTTTTATGGTAGATCTCAAATGGGACAGAACAGACCTGTCTAATTGCTTCACTGAAATTTTTAAGAGTGACTTTGAACTATGCTAATGTCCAACACCTGATTATGTATCCCCCTTACAAATAAACATACACCATCTGCATAATTCAACAGGAAGACCCATTGTGTTGCAGTGCTGAGCCAGCATTTTGTTAAGCTTTTCAAGTGAGCTCTTTGACTGCAGTGTTTTCTCCTAACTGATATTGCAGCACACTTGCCCCGCATGTAAAACACAAAAGAAAAAAAGGCAAATGTAAATAGAGCAGTCCCCATCTATTATGTGGGAACAGAACATCTTGCCAAAAGTGTTGGACTAAAATAGTGTTGTGCTAAGGAGAATACTGTCGATGCTTTGCCATAGGAAGAGGTGGATCAAGTGTTGGCTTGCCAAGCAACAGGCAACTGTTTTAGCCTAGGAGCCTCCTCCCAACTGGCTAACAAGCTGCAAAGGGCTGTTCAGTGACACAGTTCCATTACCAGAAGGAGTGAACTGAAGTGTGTGGGTAGTTTGCCCTAGTTTTGGATGATTCCTGTGTAGGATAAGAGTGGGAATAAAACCATTACACCTCCCAGAGGCATTTCATACCCATTATTCTTATATTATTCTTATATTATTCTTATTCTTCTTATTCTCCCATTTAAAGCAAAAAAGCATACTACCAAAATTCTTTCAGGTTGCCACGGAATTCCAGCAGTACGATCTTGGCCAATTTCCCAGAGCCTATCGGGATGGTGGGGATAAAAGCAAGAATGGGAATATTTCACCTCTTAGAAGACTGGCACTTTTCATTACTACCTTTATTTTCTCACTTGTTCTCTGAAAAATCATGTGGCTGAAATTTGACTGAGCACAATGAGAGTGTGGGGCCTGCATGTTTCTTGTAAGCCAAGGTCCCCCAACCCTGGACCCCAGTATAAGTGTCCATCCAAAGCATTTCTGTAATGATTGCCTAAACCCAAATACTCAGTCTCACAAGCTCGGGCTTAAAGATAACTGATTTATTAAAGGAATAGTATGCAAATACAGAGAAAGCTGAGAATGAGCAAAAGCGCGCCAAATACAAACTTAAAAGCCTTGCTTGTGGGCAGGTCCCGCCCGGTCACCCGTCAGGACGCTCCCCCTCCCAGGTGCTGAACGCTGTTAGATGCGCCTGGGAAAGTAACCTTGAACAGGAGCGCAAACCCAAACATGCATTCCAAGCCCTCAAAACAAGGGAGGGCAACAGAATGGAAAAACCCCGGGTGAAGGGATACGGAACAGAGAATGACATGTGAAACGTTACAATGTTAACCAGACATTAGAATGTGAACATGACATATTGCCCCCCCAAAAGAAATTAGGGAGTCGGTTTGTCAGGATAGGCAGAGTGAAATTGGGCCACGAGACGAGGAGAATGCACGTCTGGAGCAGCAACCCATTCAGGATGAGGGAAATGTTTCCAGCGGACGAGGTATTGTAGAGTAGAGCGCTGGCGTCTGGAATCGAGAATAGATGCCACCTCGAAGTGTTGCTGGTTGTCGATCATGAGGGGAGGTGGAGGAGTGGGTTGCGGATGCCAACGGTCCGATGACAGGCAGGGTTTGAGCAAGCTACAATGGAAAACAGGATGTAAACGTTTAAGGTTGTGAGGTAAATCAAGTTTAAACGTAACAGGGTTGAGCTGAGCAACAATTGAAAAAGGACCGACAAATTTAGGACCAAGTTTCTTAGAGGGTTGTGGGGACTTGATAAACTTAGTTGATAAGTAGACTTTATCCCCGACTGCAAAGGATGGTTCTGGGGAACGCTTTGCATCAGCATGGCGTTTATAGGCAGCTTGGGCATGTTGGAGGGCAAGTAGAATATTAGACCATGAGTCCTTGAGGGAGTCCGCCCAGCCAGCGAGGGTGGCTGGGAGCGGTTGAGGATGAGGAAGTTCCGGAATGGGAACAAATTCGCGTCCAAAAACTGTTTTAAAGGGAACTTGACCAGTGGTTTGATGAATGGAATTGTTGTAAGCGACCTCAGCAAATGGGAGTAGATCGACCCAATTGTCTTGCTGGTAGTTAACAAAAGCTCTGAGGTATTGCTCTAAGGTAGAATTAACAGCCTCCGTAGATCCGTCCGTTTCTGGATGCCAAGCAGTAGAAAGTGATTGTTTCGTACCCAGAAGTTTCAAAAATGCGCGCCAAAATTGTGACGTAAATTGTGTGCCTCTGTCACTCACCAAACGGGCGGGGATACCGTGGAGACGGTACACGTGGATGAGGAAGAGGCGTGCCAGCTGTTGCGCGGTAGGAATAGAAGCGCATGGGATAAAGTGGGCTTGTTTGGAAAAAAAGTCTTTGACGACCCAAATGACAGTTTTGCGTTGACTAGGGGGTAGATCAACGATAAAATCCATGGAGATATCCTGCCAAGGGACCGACGGAGTGGCTACGGGTTGAAGGAGACCCTGGGGTTTGCCCGGTTTGCGCTTTATCGCCGCACATACAGGGCACGCAGTGACATATTCTTTTAAGTCTTTGAGTAAAGTTGGCCACCAGAATTGCCGGCGAACGAGGTGCAAAGTTTTCACGTAGCCGAAATGCCCAGCTAGCTTGTCATCGTGGCAGCGCTGGAGTATGGTTTTTCGCATAGCTGCGGGTACATAGAGACGATCGTTGCGCCAGGCAAGATCACCGGTGAAAGTTAACATGTGTCTGTTGGCTTGCAACCAAGTATCTGTTTTAAGGTGGGAGAGCAACTGTTGTTGCAAATCGGAGGGAATTGACAAGGGAGGTGAGCTGCTGGAAGGCTGAGCGGCTGGAGGCGGAGCCGATTGTGCTCGAGTCTGGCTGCGAGTCACTGCTGCCAGACTTAATTGTTTGTCGGTCCAGACGGTGCCTTGGACCGTTGGCCCTGGGCCATCATCTTGGGGTCTGCGCGAGAGTGCATCAGCCAGAAAGTTTTTCTTGCCTGGTATAAATTTAAGAGTGAAGTCAAAGCGGCTGAAGAACTCAGCCCAGCGCAGCTGTTTAGGACTGAGTTTTCGGCTGGTGCTTAGAGCTTCCAGGTTTTTATGGTCAGTCCAGACTTCAAAAGGGTTGGAAGTACCTTCCAATAGGTGTCGCCACGTCTCTAAAGCCGTTTTTACCGCAAAAGCCTCCTTTTCCCAAACGTGCCATCGTCTCTCTGTTTCAGTGAATTTGCGAGAGAGGTAGGCACAGGGTTTTAAAGCGCCAGATTGGTCAGATTGTAACAAAATTGCGCCTATGGAAAAATCAGAAGCATCGACTTGTACAACGAAGGGTTTAGAGGGGTTTGGATGCTGTAAAATTGGTTCTGTGGTAAAAAGTTGTTTGAGCGTTTGGAACGCTTGCTGACAGGCTGGAGTCCATTTAAGGAGCGCGCCTGGGTTCTTCGAACGTCGCGTATCCCCCTGTCCTTTGGTTTTTAACAGTTCAGTAAGGGGGAGGGCGATTTCTGCAAAATTTTGGGCGAATGCCCGATAGAAATTAGAGAATCCAAGGAAACTTTGTAATTGTCTCCTGGTACGGGGAGGCTCCCATGCTACAATAGCTTCTACTTTTGCAGGGTCCATTTCAATGCCCTGAGCTGAAATTCGGTAGCCTAGGTAATCAATTTGCGACTGATGAAACGCACATTTTGACAGTTTTGCGTACAACTCTGCTTTTTCCAATTTAGCCAGTACCTGACGCACCAAGTGGATATGTTCTGACATGGTTTCAGTATAAATCAATACATCATCCAAATATACTAGTACCCCCTTAAATAGGTGGTCATGCAAGACCTCATTGATTAACTGCATAAAAACCCCGGGTGCCCCAGATAAACCGAATGGTAAAACTTTATATTGGAAAGCCCCAAGAGGACAGTTGAACGCTGTTTTCCACTCATCCCCCTCTCTTATGCGAATGCGAAAGTAAGCTTCTCTCAAATCCAGTTTTGAGAAAATTTTGCCTCTGGCCAGATGTGATAACATATCTTTGATCAGGGGCAAAGGATATTTATTTAATATTGAGACCGCATTGAGCCCGCGGAAATCGGTACAAAGCCTTAATGACCCATCCTTTTTTGGCCTGAATAGGACAGGAGCTCCTACCGGGGAATTAGCAGGCTCAATGAAACCCCTAGCCAGATTTTTGTCAATGAACTCCCTTAGCGTGGTAAGCTCTTTGGGAGACATGGGGTATATTTTTGGGTGAGGCAATTTTACATTTGGTAAAAACTCAATGGCACAGTCCGTTTTTCGGTGGGGTGGCAAGCGATCTGCTTCCTTTTCCCCAAATACTTCAGCAAAATCTTGGTACTGATTGGGTAGCCCCTCAAGAGGTTGAAGCGTTTGCACAGTGGTATACGCTACCCCTCCACCCTCCATGTCCTCCAATAGGTCCTTTTCGGGTACTTTGTAAAATCCATCCGCAAACGTCACAGTTCTATGCAGCCAGTTGATGAAAGGGTTTTGTTGCACAAACCAAGGCATCCCCAAAATTACCAGAGGACCCCCCACTGGAGCTACCACAAATGGCAGCTTTTCCTGATGGGAGCCCATCTGCAAGGCGACCAGTCCCGTGGAAAGATTGACTGCTTTCCCTCCCGCCATAGTTCCATCCAACTGGGTGAAAATCATGGGTCTTGGCAAAGGGAACGTGGGCAGTTCTAGAGCCGCTACGACATCAGGGTGCATTAGGGAACGGGAGCAACCCGAGTCTAGCATGGCCCACACTTCCACCGTTTTGGTTTGTGAGCCCAGTTTAACTTTAACAGTCAGTGTGGGAAAGTTTCCACTCACCGAATCATGGTTACGCCCGGTTTCTTCCACCTGCCCTAGGGCGCCCTTCAGGGCAGGTGGTAGGCTTTTCCCGCCGGCTGCTCGAATTGCAACTCTTCCTCCTCTTCTCCGAAGGGTAGGTCGGGGGGGTCCAGTTCCGCGAGGGCTGCCTTCAGTTTTCGCGGTGGAGCAGGAGCAGGCGTCTTTATCGCGGGTTTCGTCTGTCGTTCCTCTGGACGGCGTCTCGGGCACGACGTGGCTCGATGCCCTTCCTCTCAGCTTGTTGGCAATGAAATTGACCTTGCCGTGTTCAGACCGAAAGCTCCGACCCCAATCTTCCATATAATGCTTGGCATTCGTAATAAAGAAGGAGAGCGTTGCGGGATCCCCATCAAACTTCACTCCAAATGGTGGGAAGGTTCTTGCCGGCTCAGCTGGCTGTGGCGGTGCCGCGAATGACAGCGTACGCCGAGCCCCCACAGCTGGTCGATCCCTAGGAGGTCTTGCCTCTCGCTCTCCCCTTTGATGGGCTGATCGAGTCTTACTTCTCCCCCGGGTCGACAGGGTGCTGTGCCTGGGGTACTGTGACGGCTCTTCCTCCCAATCCTCCGGGGTGGGCTCTGCCTCTCTGGGCTGATCCTCTCTGGGTAGATCCTTGAGGATCGTCACTATTAAATCCATTTTATCTTCCAATGCCCTCATACGGGCCGGAGTGACCGGCTCCTCCGGGGGTTGGTTGGTTATCACCACCTTCGGTGACAGAGGGACTTCGTGCTCCCAGGCCAATTGGGGAGACCCCCTCCCCGTGGTTCTTTCCATAACAGATCTCTGTTCACTCCTGAGACTCTCCTGTATGGATGTCAACAGCTCGTCCAATTGGGTATCTCGCAACTCCCGACGTGCTGCTCTTTGCGCTCTCGAGGTTAGCGCTGGCCGGCTTTTGACCACCTCCCGCTCTTCTTCGCCTCCCTCACTTACGCGAAGTTGAGGTTCTGTCATCGCTAGCGTTCCCTCTTATCCAAGGATTGGATGGGGCCAGCGGAAAATGGAAAAAATGATTCTCAGCTTTATGTAATGATTGCCTAAACCCAAATACTCAGTCTCACAAGCTCGGGCTTAAAGATAACTGATTTATTAAAGGAATAGTATGCAAATACAGAGAAAGCTGAGAATGAGCAAAAGCGCGCCAAATACAAACTTAAAAGCCTTGCTTGTGGGCAGGTCCCGCCCGGTCACCCGTCAGGACGCTCCCCCTCCCAGGTGCTGAACGCTGTTAGATGCGCCTGGGAAAGTAACCTTGAACAGGAGCGCAAACCCAAACATGCATTCCAAGCCCTCAAAACAAGGGAGGGCAACAGAATGGAAAAACCCCGGGTGAAGGGATACGGAACAGAGAATGACATGTGAAACGTTACAATGTTAACCAGACATTAGAATGTGAACATGACAATTTCCCACCATTAACTGCATACTGGATTGGTTTCTAGAAAATGCTACCAAGGTGTATTCTGGAATGCTGCCTTCATTTCTGTAGCCACTGAGGCTTCAAGAAACAAACTGATGACAAGACTCACAATAATAAGGAAATTATTGACCCGTGGGTGAGAAAAGGAGAGAATGACCCCTTTTATCTGCCATTACAGAAAGAAAAAAACCTACCGTGCAGCATAACTGAAACATGTGGCTGCCCAACTGATTTTCTTCTGTCATTTATTCATACTGGGTGTGACACTAACAGTTGATAATGATCTGATTTCAAAGGGCTTTGGTAGGATTCAGAATCTATGGCAAGCTATTGGCAAAAGATGGCAGTCTCTGAGGTCTCCCAATCAGTCTATCAGGCTCAACAGAATCCCTCCCTCCCCCCCCACTGTATACTCTAAGTCAGTGTTTCTCAACCTCAGCAACTTTAAGCATCCTGTCTGGGGAATTCTGGGAGCTGAAGTCCACACATCTTAAAGCTGCTGATGTAGAGAAACACTGCTCTGAGTAAAGGCAAAAGAACAGCCAGTGGCTTTGTTCCCTGCTTGGCTTCAAGTAAGAAATGAAGCAGGTTTGTGGGGGTTAGCACCTTGAAGCAGGAGTGCAAATGAGTTAGCTTCCATGGGGAAGTAAGGGACATCCCTTGAGATCCAGCTTGACGATATTCTGAAAATCTTTGAAAATCTGTCTGTTTTCTTAGTCCTTGGGGTATGGTGGATGTTGAGCCTCTGTGGTGGTGGTGGTGGTTTTTGGTATGCTATGTATTTTTCTAGACATACATGATTCTTTTTTAATCATTATTTTATGGTTCTTACTTTTTTTAAGTGTGAGCTGCCCAGAGTAGTTAGGAGTGGGGTGTCCTATACATTTTAAAAAATAAATAAATGTGCATCAATTTTTATGAATATCCTGCCATCAGAACAAAATAGGTTTCTTAGAATTGACTTAGAAGATGCCAAGTCACGACTTCTGGGGCGAACTGAAGACTGCTCTGCAAAAGCGGAGCTGATGACTGCAGCAAAGATCAAAGAACCAGTGAGTAGACTGGTCCCTTGGAACCTCTCCAGATAAGGAGAGGATTGGAGATTGCCTACATGTGCTATGGCTGCTCCTCATGAGGAGATTTCAGGCAGTTGTTTTCCACAGGTTTGAGCACCAGGAGATGATGGGATTAGCCATCTTGCTTGCAACCACAGCCAAGTGAGGACACTCAAACCTCACTTTCTAATCAGTTTCGGAAATTGCACATTAAGTACTTCTAAGCTATTAGAGACCTTCAGAATGACAAATTTGAAAATGCAGGGTGAGTCTGCCTTCAATCTTGAATGAAAGAAAATTTTAATCATAAACTTAAGAATTTAAAGAATCTGAAATAAACAGCAAAAAGCTAAATAAGATTTTGATCTTAGAAAGTTATAAACGGACTAGGGGTCAAGATAAAATTGGAATACTGAAACTTTACAATAAGATTTTGGAAGTAATTATAAAGAACAACTTCTCTTTGGAAATAGATTCTGTTTTGTTTTTTACAAAACTTAACAAAGATAAGCAATTTCACGATTTCAAAAACTGGACACTAGAGGGGACTAAAGATTTTAGGTAGAGGAAAAATTTACAAGCCTGTAAACTAATGCAAAATGTCATAACAATAAAAATACTGAAGGAGACTTTTGAAGAATGGAATCAGAAAATAATAGCCACAATATCAATAATGTCAGTAATGATGTCTGCTTCTATGGATAGACTATGTTCAAAACATGTTATTGAAGAAATGACAGATATTTTATCTGACAAGTTAGAGATGGTATCGAAAGTGGATTTACAACTAACTGACAGGCCAAGAGAATGACTTTAAAAAGGATGTTTCACACTGGCTGAGGTTTTAAAATTTAAAAGGGAAATACAAATGACAAACCAAGAGAGTGACCTGGATAATTTTTTCCTTTTGGATTTACAAAAGAGGCTTGTTAAAGCCCTGCAGAACTCTGTACGATGGGACAAAGAAGAAATGAAGAGAAATCAAATCCTACACCAATATTTGAAAGAACTAAAGATGAAGACTGTTCGAAGTAAAAGGAAGGAATATAATGAGGCTTATTTGATCAAGTTTGAAACAAGATACATTGTTATTTCTGGCAACCCTTTATGGACTTTCTGCTGACACCAGGACTGAAAGGATGATGCTTAATGGATTTGTTTATAGATAACAGATAGGATATAGAATGAAGAAATAACCTTAGCTTGTAACCTTAGAGGGGGTGAAGAGTCACTAAATTTGTTTATACTTGTGATGAAGGTTGGAAGTAAGTTCTTCATATATTTCTTTTCTGCTTATTATATTCTTACTTTTCTCTTTCTTTTTTTCTTTTTCCTTGCACTTTTTCCTCCTTATTTCTATTCTCCTTTGTTTGAGTTTAGTTTGTATTAGATTTTACTATTATAATAAAAATTCTTAATAATACACACACACACACACACAAAGAAGTCACAGCAGTCAAAAGTTTGCAAAGTTTCTAGCTCAAATTTTCCCTGATCTGGTTCCCTCCAAATGTGATAGACTGAGATTCCCAGTACTCCCAATTTTCTGGCTGGGAATGATGACAATTATTATACACTTGGAAAGTGTTACATTGCATTTTTTTTCCTGAATGTTTACTAAACTTACTGTTCTTTTCAGAAGATATTATTGAAAGGAAAAAAAAAAACAAGCCAGAAAGCCAAAAAGATAACTTTAAAGAGAAACAATCATTTATTTGGATATAGTGCTGAATTAAAGTTTTGCATGACATTCATGGGCTTTAGGTTTATGTCCTCCTGATTCCCCCTCTGATATAAGGCTCTTAGCTGTTGCTTCTGGTTTCATCTAGCCAGAGCTCAGTGTCCAAATTGTAAAGTATGATTAAGCTAATCTCTGGTTTATTAAATCAAGCTATCTTCATAGACCATAATTTGAAGTTGGTTGTTTTGGTAAGCTATGAAGATCAGCTATAGTTTATCAGGATTAATTAAAAATGAAAGAGGAAACTTCCAGTCTTCTTCGGACTGCCTCAGAAGAGGAAATGCATAAATCAAAGTTCACGAAATGGGGATATTTATTCTAGTTTCTTGCCTAAGAACGGGATGATCTCTTTTCCAATAGTTACTTACGGGGTCATTGGAGTGGCCAGGCAATTCCAGTTTTACACACACACCCTGCACTGACCTTGTCTATCATCAAGCCATGATTTAAGGAGCCTTACCCTGCTTTTTTTCTCTTGAAGGAGAAAAAGGTGCTAGCTAGGCTAAGCAGATCATTTCCGCTCTCCTGCTCCCCCCCCCCCCGTCACTTTTCCTAGGCCCCTCAGAGAAGCAATAAAATGTCAGTACAGCCATAAAAATGCTTAGAAGGCAAAAGAATGTTGATAACAAGGAGAAGGGCTACTTGGGGGCAAGGAAGGCTGTGGGGAACAAGGATGTGGGAGATAACAGGAGTAGAAACATCCGGGAGTAACCGTTCTTCTAACACACAGTCTTAGTAAAACCATCGGCTTTGTACAGTAGCTGCATTTGCATTATCTTACTACGTTGGACCTCATGGATTACATGTATAATTTGATTTGTATGTCTACTTTGATAAACCTATACAGGAGGGTTGCATCCCTGCCACTTTTTAGGTTTGCTATTGCAGCCTCTGGTACCAAAGAAATACAGTTGTGCTTCATCGACAGGTGTTCTGGTCTCTGTTATTAAATAAACTCATGAAGGAGAAATTCCTCCTACAATTTGGTGTGAGAGGTGGGATCAACAGAGCCCAGGAGTGGTGGCAGTATTCTTGTGGTAAGCACCCCACTGCTAAAGTACGAATTCCTCAGAACTATAAACCCCTTCCTGTTCTTCAGTGGGCTCATGGTTGGTCACCCAGGTTTTGGAGGGATGTCTCCACTTAATTGCTTCTCCCTCTTTCTCAGTGTCTGTGTCAGGTCATCACTGATGGGAAACACTAGATCCAGGTGTTTGCCTTGCAGTGGGTCAGGTCAGAGAGAGTCTGAGGCAGCTCAATCTTTAGGAAAACTGCGGGTGGCTCAATTTCCAAGAAAAATGGCTGGAGGCTCCCATTGATAGTTGACAGTGTGTTGCCCTTGGACCATGGGAGTTGTCCATGGCTGGCTGGGGAATTCTGGGAGTTGAAGTCTACACGTCTTAAAGTTGCTGAGACTGAGAAACACTGATCTATGGTGATGCAGTATCTCTATGGCTCCCTAGCTTCACATACCTCACAAATGGCATGTCTGCACTAATTCCCTCATGAATTTGTTTTTGTTTGCAGGAAGCATTGACTTGCAACATCTACACTTTGGATGAGAGCAGAGTGTTTCTAAACCACATTCTGCAGAATCCTAGGATACCCTTGATGAGGAAAAAAAAGCTGACTTAAATGAAGCCTATTTTCTTTCACTAGGGGTTCTGGGAATTTTTTCTTTTTAAACTAATAGATCCCATGGCCAGGGCCGCAAATGGGAGGGGCAAGCGGGGCATGTGCCTTGGGTGCCACACTGGGGGCAGGGCACCCAAATGACAAAATAGTATTTGTATACTGAATGTTTTATTAATTTAATGTATAATAGAATAATAAAACTTGCTAACACCTCCCTCACCAACTCATGGGAGGGGGGTGCAGAATCCATGTTTGCCCTGGGTGACACAGACTTAGTGGCAGGCCTGCCGATGCCCTGAAAAAGTTTGAAAATGCTCATCCTAAGTCTTTGTCAGCCCCTAGCAAGACTGATGCAGAAGCAGCAGTAGCTTGCAGCTCTGCTTCCCCCTCTCCCTGTGAACGACCAGGCTCTGCCTTGATACATGGATTTGGCTTCAACTCCAGCAGGACTCTTTGTATCCCAGATTGGCCAGTGCTCCAAAAATTTACCCAGGTCCACTTGATGAACTTTTAGATCAGCCTATCTAACCTTTTGACCCTGGAGAAACTCTTGAAATATTTTTCAGGCCTCAGGGAACCCTGCACATTCAGGCTCAAATATAGGCCAGAAGTTACAAAATTATTATATTCGTTTCATGTGTAGGTCTGTATATATGCATTAACAGTGTTTTTAAACTAAAAATAAAGAATGAAACGTACCTCTTTAATGTGAAGTTCCCCGAATTTGAAACCCTGGTTGAGAAACCCTGTTTTAGATGAGCCCAACTGCCCTTGAGGGGGTCTCAAGACATGATTCCACTGCTTTTGGTCCCAGCAACAGCAGTCTTCCTTCCTTGTGTGCCAACGCTCTGGAGAAGATGGCATCTGAAAATTGGTGCTCCAATTGCACCTGCCAGCCAGGGATCAGCTCCTCCCCCCGCCCAACTTCTGTTGACAGGTGTTCTGGTCTCTTTTATTAAACAAACTCCTAAAGGAGAAATTTCTCCTAAGCTATGTCACAAAACAGCAGCCAACAGAACATCAGAGAACAGCAAAGAGGGACAGGACAATGCATCCTTGGGTCAGGTGATCTTTCTATCTGCTCAAACTAGGGCTTGGTTCTATTAAAAACCACTAGTGAGGAAAGCTCACTGATGACCTCCATGGCTCAAACTACTCATATCAGTCAAATATATTTCCCTCTTCCCAGTATTTTCTTAATGAGATCAGCTTCTTAGGCTGCAATCTCCAACAGGGAATTAGCATTGGGTAAGGAATACTGATTCTTTCTTTTGCTTTGATTTCAAACCTCAAAATCCCACTTCTCCAAAAACACACACGCTTCCCTATGGTTCACTGGGGGAAATATACAAGAACCTGTCCAATTTCTATCATTGATAAAGTTCAAGAATCTGGGAGGGCATTTGGAGGCAGAAATCAAGCCAGTGAAGAAGGAGTTACAATGTGCCTTCTACAATTGTTGATTTTCGGCTTAATAGTTAAAAGAAAATATTGCACAGCTTGAAGCTAAATTGTTTTGTTTCTTGCATGTCAACATATATAATTTCAATATGTAATTTACAAGCTAATTTGTATGATTCATATCAGGGTATCAGGTGGCGCCAAACACATGGAAAATTGGCCATGGACTTTCTACACAATTACATACTTGGGAGATTCTCCTCCGCTATAGTTTTATCACTATGCTGGTCTATAGGAATGTCCTTCCAAGAGAAGAACTTAAAATTAGGCACTGGTGGGATTTTGACTACACTGACAGTAGTTTGCATGGAAAGATTTGGCCTGTGAGCCTCCTGAGGTGTACTTTAAAATTCCATCTATCATTATTTTGCTCTCATGTGAAGGACAAAAGGCTTACAAGTTGAAAACAGATACATATAGCTAAATTATCTACAATGATTTTCTGCAAAGTCTGGGAATGAGTTTTATAATTTTCTAGCACTGTCTCATTTATTTAAAACATTTATGTGCTGCCTTTCCATCCCTCATAACCTTTATGCTATCTGACAGTCCGCTATAACAACCTGCTACACAAGTGGCAGAAGACGTCAGCTATAACTTCATTTGAAAAGTTCAATTTAATGAGTAGGACAAATTCTTTTTAAACTCATGTTGAACAGGATAGGAGACAAAAAAGAGTAAGAGGGCAGATATTTTTAACTGCAGCCTTTAAAAATTATCTTAACAGTGGGGTTCTATTTTTTTTAAAAAACTGTGATTCTAAGGAGAGGAAAAAAGAGAGGAAAAAAGAGAAGGTAAAAGAAAAAAACAACACACTGACAATTTACAAAATAGCAGTGTTCTAAAGTCTATGTTTGTCACAGCACTTTAAAAAGAATATGAAAATTGTCTGTATAATGGAGTCAACCCCTTCCTTAATGAACCTTTGTCTATCGACCCCCACTCACCACCACTCAAAGAAAATTCAGCTGACAGGGAAACTGCAGAGGCAGGATTTCATTAGTGAATCCTACTGCATTTCTTGGGTTCTAAATAAGAATTATGGGCAATCTTCTTACTACTTACTTGGTTCAGCAGCACATTCATGTTCAATTTTCCAGAAATGTGTTTCTATAATTCTTTCAGTTCTCACCTTTTCAGTGTAGAGAATGTATTTAACGGAATGTAGCACTGATTTGCTCTGCATCAGTCACAGTGTGAACCAGGCAACCATTTATTGAAGGACAGCCTAGTCCGTAGAGCAGTGTTCCTCCACCTTGGGAACTTCAAGCTGTTTGGACTTCAACTCCCAGAATTCCCCAGCCAGTCAAGCTGGTTGGGGAATTCTGGGAGTTGAAGTCCATACAGCTTGAAGTTCCCAAGGTGGAGGAACACTGCCTTAGAGTAAGAGGTAAATGTATAATTGTACTTATAACTGCTGTAAAGAACATCAGAAGCCACTTCTTTATTTCCTTTTTCTTTCTTTTCTATTTTTCTATTACTTTTTCCTCTTTTCTTGCACTTTTAAGGCTTTCTTTCTGATTTCTTTTTCTTTTCTTCTTCTTACTTTATATTAGTTTTTATCTATCTATCTATCTAAAAATTGGGGTCTCACAAATTGTAAATTGTCTGGTATTAATTTATTATTGATTATTTTTGTCAGAATGGCAGGAAAGCAATGGATTTTTTGCCTCAAGTGTCAAGAACTTGACCAGCTTGGAGTAATACATACCTAGATTTGTATGGGGAAGAAAAGCTTGTTTAAATACTGGCATTTCTTTCAAGAGATCCCATGTTGTCAGGATGAAGCTATTATAGATGCATTTACACGTAGCGGAAATCCAGCCAAATGACTAACACCTAATAAGTTACTTACCTTGAATACAACTTTGCAGCAACAGATTTTGCAAATACTTTGCAAATAGAAATGTCATTTCTGCAGGAATGCAGTGACAATAAAAGTAGACAGTACCCAGTACTAGTGTTGCTCTGCAAGGGTTTATAGATAAGGAGAACAGTATATTTCAAAACAACCATAAATTACATGGGGGAGAATTTTGAAACCGATAAAAGGAGCAGGGAGCGTTGAAAGTCAGTCACTGGACTGAATGCTATCACTGCGAAATTTACTATTTTTTTTTTTAAATAGATCAATTCTTTCCAGGATGCCAGCTGGAACATCAACACACTACAAAGCCTGTGATTTGTACTTTTACACTTGCACACTGAGAGCCAATGTAGTGTAATGGTTAAGGCAGTGTTTCTCAACCTCAGCCACTTTAAAGATGGGTGAACTTCAACTCCCCGAATTCCCCAGCCAGCACGAAATCGGCCTCATTTCATAATTTAACACCTATTTGCATTATATCTTAAACATGCTTTGAAGTGCATCAAAAGTGGCTGAGGTTGAGAAACTCTGGGGTAAGGTGTCAGATGGTCACTGGGAAGACACTAATTCAAGCCCACCCTCAACTATGGATTTGGGACTTTTAAATATTTGGGGCTTTTAAATATGTAAGATTTAAATATATTTAAATACATATTTAAAAACATAACTGCGTAACACGTCTGATTTGTTTACAGAGTTTTTGTTTATAATTGTTCTGCTTTTTTTCTGCAGTTTGCTCTGTATCTGTGATGCACTTCAAAGCATGTTTAAGATACAATGCAAAATAGGTGTTAAATTATGAAATGAGGCTGATTTAATAAGTAGAATAAATTATGTGAGAAGCATACCAGCAATGGTGGCAGAATAGCCTGTCTTTAACACCTTATGAATGCTTCATTAGAACACACGATTCTTAAAATGCCTATTTTTTTTAAGGTACTGTTCAGAGATTTAAAACAGAAAAAAAAATTCCTTATCTACTGTCTTTTTATCATCCTTTTAAATCTTTGCCACACAAACTAAACTCTGTAGCTAAATTTAATAACATTCTAATGTAAGTGTGCATCTATTTGAAATGTAAATTGTATAGTATATAGAATTTTTCCCATACTGAAGAATTAATGATTCAGTAAATTTTGTTAAGCTGCTTTATGTTTAGGATCACCCTCATCCTTTAAAAAGCACCTTTGTTCCTCTGGATCATAACAACATATATGTAATTCCATCAGGAGTAGAATTTCTAATAAAATCTACATATGGTGTTTCTGGAATACTACTCAACTTTAGTTTCTAATATTTCCAGTATCTATTATCTAATTACTATAATATCTAATTATTTTCAAAAATAAAAGACATTAAAAAGTAGAATGAGGATTAGGTTAATCTCTTTGCTAGAATAGTTATTAGAAATATTATTTAGATATTAGATATTTTAATTATATTAATATTAAATATCTATTATCTAAATAATATTTCTAATATCTATTCTAGCAAAGAGATTAACCAAATCCTCATTTCTACCTTTTAATGTCTTTTGACTTATTTTTGAAAATAAAAATCTTTTTGTAGATTTTAGGGACATCACATCAAAAACTCATCTTCCCCTATGCATGCATCTTCCTGTGACTTTTCCCCCCGCAGTATTCAAAAACATATTCTTATTGTGTGACTGCATGAGAGAAACAGACCAATTAGCCAATACTGTCATATTTAAAATACTTGCTCTCAAGGATCACATTGTTGCCTTTGTGTTTTTTATATCATGTAGAAAAACAAAAGTTTAACTCTTAAATAGAATTTGCACTGCAGAAACCTTTACTTGAGGATCTTCAGCACAACATAAATGGGTATCACTGTGGCCACTAGCACTTCCTTTAGCACTGAGGAGGCTTATTTTCCCCTTTTATTTAGATTTTTAAAGACAACATTACTTTTTAATTGGGATGCTGTTATGCTGAAAATGAAGTGCAGGATTTCAGAACCATCTTTATTTCCAAGAATAACTCTGGGTTCCCTAAGGGCCCCAAAGGGTTTCTAAAAATTAAAAATGATGGCTGCAATCCAACACTTCTGCATGATCTATGTGCTTTTTTTTCTACAGTATATATTAACTGGTTTATTTTGGCATTCTTTACATTTTGTGTAAGGCTTTTTTTTTGTGGGGTATGTTCCCCTCTCCCTGTGATTGTAGGTTCCTTGGAACATCAATTGTATGTCTTCTGAACACAGGTATTTTGTTGTGTTGTTTGATTTGGCACTAGGGGCTCAGATCCGGCATTGTACAGAGGTTCGGGACCATGAGTTTTATTTCTTTGTTTTCTGTGAAATGGAGTTAAAAAGTAAGATCAGGAGTAATTTAATGGATTAGGCCTCAGATTTCCATCTCTGCTTTATACTTAAAATCTGGGTGTATTACTTCACCTGTTTCCACTTTGGGAAATGTGTTGGGATTCCAACCATAGTAGTTATTTGTGAATGGAGAAGCCCTTCCATTGCAGCCATTTTGTGCCATCTACAACACACACCCAAAATTTCATTGGCCCCAAAGAAGCAATGATCTGTCATGTTAAAAAGACACTGACAAAAACAGTGTTGATGAGGCTGGGGAATCACATCTATTCAGACTTCCGCAAATTAAGCCTGATTTCAAAATTTCTATTCACTTTACCTTCATGGTTTTAACATGTCAATGCTTTGGTATCCACCAAATTACAGGACTATAAATATGGAATATGAAACAAGTACTATTTCTATGATATAAATATTACACAGCTATTTTTGTGTGTATAACATATAAAAATAGATACACCCTGCTCTTCCTCCTTATAGGCTGCAACATCTGATAATTTAAAAAACAACTTTCACCAGCTATGATTCCGAAGTGGAGACAATATCCATTTAACTGTCAACTAATATACATTCAACCCTTGTCCATATACTAAAGATCCATATTCCAACCAACATTCCCAATCCTTTTCCTATTATATTCTTAAAATTTCTAAAAGTAATGAATCATATCTAAAGAGTGATCAGCCAATACCTACTTTACAAACTGTCTCTAAAGCTTACATTCTTATTCAAGTTTGTATGCCTGGGAAAGAATGTGTAAATTCTTCAAGTCTTCTGAACAGCCAATTCATTGTCTTTCCTTCCTATAGGAATCTATTGAAAACCTCTTGATTCTCCTGAGCCCTTGCCCTCTGATTTTTTTCACCCTTGTTTTCCACTACAAAACAATTCGTAGTTCAGGCTACATTTTACTATCACTATTGCCTCCAACTTGCTCCCTCTGTCCCTTCGCATTGCACAAAAGCACGTGAGCCACCACATTTCCCACATCGCACACGTCTGCTACACACTGCAGTACAGCAGGTACGTGTACCCAAACTTTTGACATGAAATGGACGGGGTCTCAACTGAAACCCTTCTGATTCCCCGGTGCTCGGGATGGCTCTTCCGCTTTAAGGAACGGAGTCGCAAGTGCAGGAGAGGCAGCACCCTGACTTTCTATTAAATCTTGTGGCTCCATTAAGGTCTTTTTGTGGCTCTGCCTCGGTCATTTCTAATGGGATTCCCCCCCCCCCTCACCCCATGATCCCTCCCAAGAACGGAGACTACTGACACTTGTTCCGACGACCTAAGTCCTGAGCAAATTTATTCGCCTCTTCCTAAGTTTGCTTTCTACCCAAGGGTTGCCTCTAACCTACATTTGGGTGGCTGGGTTGACACAATTGTTGTTTTATTAAAAAAAAACCCATTGAATGTTGGTTGTATTGTTAGACGCCTAGATTGGTGCAGCGGTAGCTGCTCTGCATGTTGAGTAAATCCCATTATGCTCATGGGGCTGGCTTCTCCTGAACGCCTGCTTCAGGCGGCACCGTTAGCAAGCGCAGGACGAAGCGGCGGCACTACTGCATTTCGGCTCCCCCTCCATCCCGATCCTCACAAAATAGGCTCAGAAGCGGTCTGCTCGCATGTTGTTCTCCAGGACTTTATTGCCACTCACGATCTTAAACACCGGCAAATCCCTCTTTTCCCAGGAAGGCTCACCCCTCTTCCCTTAGCCACAGCTTCAGCCCGGGAACTTTCCATTCACCGCGAGAAGCCCTCCCGCCGCGGTGCGCCTCCTGCGCCAGGGCTGGTTTCCCCCAAGACTCAAAGTGGCCTCACCCGCCGCCAAGGAACACTCCCACCCGCCCGCGCCCGCATGGACTCCTCAATAGGGGGCGCACGGCTCCCGAGGCAGACTGTGCATGCCCGAGTGACGCATTGCAGGTACGAAGCGACCAATCAGAGGAGCCTGTTCGTTGTTCACTCACTCACACGTTTTTCTTCGTCTATCTTCTTTCGCCGAGCTAAAAAGTCCCTTCTTAAAAAAAAACCCTACACCACAATCTTGCCTTAAAAGGCTACAGTTACTCTTTTTCCATCCACTTATTTTATCTTTTGGGAAAGGAACCTACTTGTATAT
This sequence comes from Candoia aspera, assembly GCF_035149785.1. NCBI lineage: Eukaryota > Metazoa > Chordata > Lepidosauria > Squamata > Candoiidae > Candoia > Candoia aspera. The sequence goes on from NC_086153.1 coordinate 40,004,789, forward strand.
CTGAAGCAGAAAAACAAAATTCGCAGCGAAGGAACGGGATGTACCGTAGGAGCAACGGTTGGTATAGGACTTGAGGGTGCGGAACCGGATCTCCTTTTACTGCGCGCTTTTCTTTTTCGCTATGGTGGGGGAGGGCGCGGATGGATCTGAGAAGGCGGTGAGGTGGCTTATGAGGCGCTGCCGGCAGGCGTGCTTAGTTCAGTGTGAGGTGAATCTCCGAGCCGTTGGGTTTTGGAAGCCGAAGAGGTGGACGGCGCGCCACTCCTGCCTTCTGTGCCGTACAAGGCGGCACCGGTCTTGATTCTTAGCTGCAGTAACCGCCGCCAGGCCCGGCACAAGCCAAAATGGTTAGCAAGGAGGAGGGGAGATCGGTCGGGTGAAGTGGGGGGACTTGGCGCGATCGCGGTAGTAGTAGCAGACCGAGGAAAGAATTGTTAAATTTCGCGTCTTTTGACTTTAGTGTGGCGATGGGGGAATTGGGAAGGCATCGTGTATGTTGGGGTCGGTCCTGTGGGACAGCAGATACATTGAGACCAGTTGAGAGAGAGAGCGCTCTGGATCCCGATTTCCTCGTCAGCATCCTGGGTAGACTTCAGAATTCAAACGGACGCCAACTGCTTTTCTCGGCGCCATGCTGGTTGGGGGGGGAGGGGAACAGAAGGTGTGTGGAAGTGGTAACTCTTTCCCCTTGTTCCGTTCCTTTAAGGAGGGGGGTGTCCTGAGAGCACCGTTTGCCGTAAGGAGGTGGGGGGGAATTCCGTTGCTGTAGCAACCGAGTTGTCGCCGCTACTCGTGCAACGTTTGACGCGTCGCGGGTGGGAGGCGGGAGTTATTAGAAATGTGACGGCGCCCCAGTTTTTTTTTGGTGGCGCAGGGTGGCAATCGGGAGCAGTCTGTGTTCGCAGAGGAAATTTGGGGAGAAAGTAACCGTAGCTGTACTTGGCAAAGATCACACCTGGAGCTAAAACCGCTTTGCACTTTTTTTTTTTTAAACAGCGCGAAGTTTCCCTCCCTGAAAAGTAAGGCTGTTCTTTAACGGAAAAAAGGTGCAGTCGCGCCATGAGGAAAAGTCTAATGGGTTAAACTAAAACTTGGAGCTGCATTTAAATATTTTTGTGTGTAGAGAGAGAATATTTTTTTTGCTACTCCAGGAACTGGAAGAAGCTAAAGTCAGAATCTCAGTAAAGATTAAGAAAAAACTTCTTGTACATTTCTGTGCAGACCCTTTTTTTTTTTTTTTTGGTAAACGAGTGTTGAGTGGGATGCATTGTTCTCTGAGGTTTCTAGGTTGATAAGGGAAGCCACAAATATTAAGGAATTTTGAGGAATGTTATGAAGAAGTATGAGAAATAACAGTCTCTACTGAGTTTTATTATATGGATAATCAGGAAAGAGAAATACGGTAATCTAAGGGATGTCCCTAAACTCATAAGACTAAGTTGCTGCTGTTATAGTGTTCCCCCCTTTTTAAAAGATTTGATTGAACTTTCTATATTTTAAGATGCTTAACATGTAATATGTTTTTCCTCATACCTATAAAGGAATTTATAAAATGAAAATCTCAGGATTGAGCAAGAAAATTGATATTCTTGAGTCCTAGTGCTTAAATTAGGGTTCTGCTGGATGTTAAGGAGATAAATGTGGACTTCTGGCTCAGTCATGTTTTCACCTTTCAAAGTGAGTTTTCCTGTTGAGGAAATCGTTTAGATGACCTCAGTTTTTGCCTTTTTACTGATGATACTGAATGATTTGTTTTGATATTAAAGCTGAACAAAAGTTTATCAAGGACAACAACCTTCTCAGTGGCCATAAAAAGTGTAGAACCTCAGAGCAAGGGATAAATTTAGATGTTCTTAGCTATCAAAGGATTCTAATTTCCATCATCCTCAGCAGCTAGACAGGGCCAATCACTTCATTTTCTGCTACCTGTCAGAACATTTGAAGTTGATTGTGTTCTAAATATTTGAGTTTAAAACAATGTTTTGTTCTTTGAAAGTAGATCTTAGTAAAGGTGCTGTACTTTTTTCATTGAAATAAAGAGTATGAAGAAACTTTATTGTGAAGGATCTCAGGAATACAGATGATTTTCTAAGCAGCTTGCAAACATTTGTACAAGTAACCTATACACAGATTTCTACTTTTGCTATATTACCTTAGTGATAACTGCTCTTTGGAATGTCCCCATAAACTGTGATAGATTGTTTTAAGCAATGCTTAGAATATAAATATCTGCGCTGGAGTTTGGAAAAATCCCAAATACCAGATCACATAGACTAAAAGCATGTTACGCTAGCACGTAGGAATTTAAATTCCTTATCTGTAGCAGGGCTTATTTCTAGAGATTGGGAATACGGTTAAGGCCATTTCTGTTACTGATTCCATATTTATAACTCTTTGTATCTGAATTTAAATATAGGGTAAATGGCCAGTTGAAGAATTAGTATTCAAGAACTTTAAAATGGATTGAATAAACAATACAAAGTCAGGTTGGAACTATTAGCTAAGGAGAGATACACAATTCAATATATATTTATTTATTACTTTTATTTATTTAATTTGTCCCCGCCCATCTCCTCCCATCAGGGGACTCTGAGTGGTTTACAATAAAAATAATTAAAACAGCAACATATAAATATAAAATTACTCTTAATAAATAATTATACAATAAAGTAAAAAAGTCCAAGTGGCAAAAGAATCTGACACAGCCCATATGTGGGAGGAGTGGTCTAAGATAGCAGCCGTCCCCATTTATGCTTATATATTTGTTATTTTATCATGGATACAAGGACTTTTTGGAAACAAAAAATTACTTATATTACAAGAATGCTTTATTCTTCCATCTAACATGACAGCTATTAGATGTGGTCTCTTCTTGCCCCTTGGGACTTTGAATTTAAGCAGGCTTTGGCCTGTTTTTGGCCTTTTAGGAGCATTGAGATGTTTCTTGAGTGTTTTCTATTACAGAATTATCTTACTGCTCATCCTTGGTTTTTTTTTTTGGATGAAATTTGAGATCATTGCTTTTTCTTCTAGGGAGACATCAGGATCTCAACAGTTTCACCTGGGGATCTCTGTCATAGAGATTTATTTGTAGGCCATAGTGCAGTTATGCTTGTGTAGAAGGTCACCAGTGATTCTTTCCCAGCTATGAAGAATGAGGTACATGGTTTAAAAGACAGGCTTGGGCAGTTGATAGCAATAGCTGAATAATTCACTTACAGTATGACTGTTGAAGCAATTTTTTGCTTGTACTGTATTGATTGAGCTACTCTTGAACAGGTGGGTCATTTTTCTAACTTCAGTTTTATCTAATACCTATATTCTGTTTCATGTGCCCAGTCCTTTTAATGGCAATTACACAACTTTGCTGAAGAACCCATTGTCACCTTGCGTATTTTTCAGTTACACGTTTTTACATTTCCTGTGATATTTGGTATAATGTAGTTGTGTTATGCTTACATGCTTAACTTAGATACCTTAGTTTTAAATAATGAAACTTACTTGCTCTGTTATTTTAAAAAATGAAAAGAGTGAGAAAAGGTGTAAAAGCAGACCCATTCTAATTCTGTGCATCCAGAGAAATGCACATAATTTTCTGTTTTCTAGAATCTCAGGGCAGGTAGGTGAGACATCGTTTAGGATAGGAAAGCGAATTTTAATTCCTTGTCACTGACAGAGTTCTACTTGTTCTCATTAGATTCACTTTCTTTAAAGGAGCTTCCCATTGTACAAATGAAGGACAGGAAATTTCAAACTACACGATGGGTGTTGTTTTTTTTTTGGCACCATCAAATCATTTTGGAAGAATCTTCTGTCTCCTAAGTAGGTTTGTGGGAGGTAGGGGATGTAAAAATCTTTTACTGGAGAGTGCTGTTCTTTCAATGGACAGCCACAACGGGGTATCAACTAGCAATTTTATGGGCCTCCAGGGGGTGCCCTGCTACAGCTAGGTTAAGTGAGGTGGTGATGGTGATACTGTACAGTACTTAAGACTTTTTCTTCAGCTGTTTTACTTACTAACATAACTTCCTTCTCTTTTCTGCCCCCTTTAATTCAGTAAGTTAGGGTAAATGGCTAGTCTGATATCTGATAGTAGGGCTGTACAAACTGCTTGAAGGGGTGCAGCAGCTCCATCTTCCAGAAGCTTCTAAACAGCTGCTTTAAAGGCTTCCCTGACAAGTGAGTGTGCATTCATCTATGTTCAGACTTTCTACTGGTACTATTGGCAGAATAGTACTATGTATGTGGAGACTACCTGATAAAGCCCTTAAAGTATCTGAATCTTCCAGAGGACTTGCTGTTATCCACTTTGAAGAAGAGCCCTTTCACAACTTTTGTATAATTTCACCTAATAAACAATATGTTCAGATTGCAGTTCTTTTAAGGCTTAAAATGGGTAATAATGTATTTATGGGAGTTGTAGTTGAAAACATCAGTTGTATACCTAGTTGCTAACTTTGCCATAAATTCAGCTCAGATGTGAGCCATACAGGGCATGGATAAAGTGACTGGTGCAGTCAGCTATATATAGTAGTACACCAAAATTTGAAAAAGCTGGTTTATTTTATGTCACTAGAATGCATAATTGTTAAGTCAAAAAGTATGTGACTATATGAAGATGGTAGTTTAGGAAGCTTACTGCTTAACAGTAATGATATTACATAAAATAAAAATAAAGATAAATGTTATTTAAGATGCAATAATAAATAAATATTGGGTCAAATTGATGAATACATATAGCTTTATTTAGAAGAGTGATGTTGATAGAGGTGTTGGGATCTGTATCTCTTAATTGGTAAAGTAAGTTATTGCTGCTCTCTTTGCATCATTTATCATTCCTAGTTCCAACTTCCATATTTTCTTTTGTTCTGCACATCCTGTAATGTCACAAGATCTTTTTCTAAAGGCTTTCTTTCAATAAAGTGAAATCTGTCCAGCTTCCATGATATGTTTTATTTGTTGAAAGACTCAAAGTGAAGTCTTTTGAAAGGTATAATTATCTAACATTGCCAAGACAGAATGAACATGTGAATTATATTTGTTTTAACTTAGTTGAAGTTTGCAGAAAAGATAAATTGACAGTCCTTAAAGATAAGTTTGATTTTAGGTTTAAGTAGATGTGGCTAAAAAGTAACCAGATTTCATTGATGATCTAGCCTGACTTGATTATTTTTCCTCTGTATGCATTACAGAGAACATTCTGAGGATCTTGACAGCCATTTTCTACTTGCTTTTTCAGACCCTAAAGAAACTGTTTCAAACACTCCACATTGATTTGCCCACTAGAGAACACTTGGAATCTACATTTCAATCGATGTGTGATGCAATGAATTAAGATGAATGTAGTGCATGTTTTGTATATTAGGCATATGGGTCATTTAAGTAGGTTTTGAGTATACTGAACTGTTTGTAAAGAAAAATTACAGTCAGGCTTGGCTTGTCAACCATTACTAATTTCACAGAGATGCTCCTAATTGAATCTTTAGATTTTTTTTAACTTGAACACACAGATTTGCTGTAGGATTTTGTTTTAGTATACTGAAGAAATTTAGGCAAGATGTGTGCATGCTGAAAGTCTCTAAAGATGTAGTTACATACTTGATTCAGAAGGCAGAGTTGTCTAAAACTGAATATATATATTGGCTAACATTTCAGGCTTGAGGAAATTTCCAAACTATTTTAGTTGTGGAGAGCATTTCATGGGAAAGTACATTATGCTAAGAGTGATCATTGTTCTTTATAACAGGAGATATCCTGGATTGTTACATACGTGAGATTTGTCTTTTATATGCTGTATTCTGCTATTTGCTATATGTTATAATATCTTAAGCATTATTAGCATTCCGTTGTACAGGTTCAAATTAATATATGTTGGCAAAGTGTCCAGTACATTTTCCAAATGCAGTTATGGGTGTTTGTGCAGTTGAAGTCTTACAGTTTTCTAACCTGCAGCAGAGTGTAATCTGGTAAAGTTACTTTATTCATCTGGCTTGCTTATTTCCATGCCCATAGAGACAGAGTCATTTCTTTCTGACTTCCTATAACTTTATTTTATTATGGCTCAAATGCATTTTGCCAAATGCGTAATCTTTTGGAAATTTGAGGTGTGTCTATTTAGAGTCCACTGATATGGATAGAATGATGTTCAACTAATTAATACACAATTAATTTACTTTTATATTTAAGGCTACTATTTAATAGGAAAGGTAATGGAAGATCATTGTCTCTTTACTGTTGATCTGAGGACTGCTGACTATAGAGAACTTGTTTCCTTTTCTTCATATAAAGAATTCAGCTGCAGCCACCAGTTGACTGGAGCCATTTAGTTTTTTTCTTGCAGTGATTAGAAGACCTATGTCAAAGGTGGTTGGGCAGTCTTTGTGGCTTGAGGCTGCAGTCTTTTGTAGTGATGAAGCCTACCTAATGCATCTATTTTGTTTTATTTAGCATCTAAATCAGCAAAAACTAGCACTACTATTCAGTGGTTTGCAGTTGGATTTCTATATTGTATTCTTGAAGTGCTAAAAAAGGGAGTAGAGCGCTGTGTGCAGGATGCATATTGCCTACTCCCCCTGTCAAGGAACTGTAGAGATCAAGTACAGCTGCACTTAACTGTCTATTCATAGTTTGATTCTGGCTCTGTATCCTCAAATTAATATTTCTTTATCTTCCTCTCATTCCTTCTTAGATTGTTTGCTTTGCTTTCAGAATTATAAGCCTGAATGTAGAGCCTTTTGTGTATTCTATAAAATAACATGTAGGAATGGTAAATACGAAACTAGGTTGCCAAGATATATTAACATCATTATGTTTACATATTCTAGGCTGATCAACTGACAGAAGAGCAGATTGCAGGTGAGGTGCCAGATTTATATTACTTAATGGTGCTAATGTGTAATTTGCATAGATTTCAGTAGAAGTAGCTATAATGCTAGAATTTGCATATTCTGTCTAGGAACTGGATCATTCTTTGTTCATACCTGGCAACTCTTTGACTAGTCTTTCTTTAACTCTACCATATAGCTATGATCTAATTATAGGAAAGGCTTAAACATGAAATAAAACTGTTGTATTACCTGCATGCATGAAATTTGAGCTGCATGAATTATATCCATTTTTTCTATATTATAACAAAAGTATATGCTTGCACTCTTTACATAGAGCTTCTGGAGAAGCATACATTCTTTTTACTTTTAGTTAAATGAGGTACATAAAAGTGTGTTGATGCTTTGGATGTGTATATCTTGGGTTATATTCCTTGAGTAGAAAGATGGTATTTGCAAAAGCCATCTTTATAGACCCCTGTTCCATTTCCCTAAAGTAACCACAAATCTCCCTTCCTTAAGCAGATTTTGATGGGATGTTGGGCACTCTAGAGAGAAGGGGAATAGGCAAAAATAAAATCCACTTCTGCTTGTGAATCTCAGGAGGTTAATCCAGAAGTATATTTGTGGATCGCAATTATGTGTAATTCCATATTTACACCTCAGAAACATTTGAAGGAAAAACGTCTTAAATTGACTGAAATCATTTTATATTTGTTCCTTAGGTTTAACATTTTAAAGGGAGTGCTAAAATAATAAAATGTAATTGTGTGCTTTTAAAGCATGTTATACATTCTGTTAGAATGTTTATTGTATCTAAGGTATTATTAACCTATTGCAATCCAATTAAGCAGTTACTTTGCTGCTCTAATGTAGCTGATATTGGCAGACTGCTGCATTAGAAAATCAAGGTCACCATGTAAAAGAGTAGTAATTCTTTCAGGGCTTGTACTGTCTGAACAAACATTGAGTATGGACAGTTTCCATTAAACACAGTAATTTTAATGATACTGATATAGGTAATATCACTTTGGTTGTGAAATCCAATACCTTTACTGTTTTTGGCCTTATTTTTCACAATTCGTGTTTAAAAAAATAGGCTAATTAGTAAGAATTCTTTGTCCAGATCATGGTCATATCAAACACACTGATACATATGAGAATATGTCATAAAAGTAATCAAATTTGTACCAAATTTGTAAATGACTTAAAACGTTTTCCATTTATATGGAAAGAGTGAATGTATATGCTATTGCTGCCAAAATAACATGACATCACTGTGAAATATATCACTAGAATAATGCAGCAAAAACTTTCGTCATAGTTTACATAGTATAGCTTGATTCAGAGAGACCTTCTCCCAAAAACAAAAGTATATGGGTTGAGTAATCCTGCTCCAAATGTGAAGTTCAAACAGTCTTTTGACATGCTGAAGAGATAATAGGTTTATCAGGGTATCAGCACTTATTCTGGATGCTATAAGATTTTTTATCCTTTGTTGGAAAAAAAAAAAGTTAGTACAGCCCGATTCCTAGTGACTAGTTTTCTTGACAACTTATGAAGTTGTCTGCTTTGGGTTGTGGTCCCCCCCCCCCCCACTTTCCATCTGCCTTTTAACTCTGCAATTTCCTGGTGGTCTCCCTTCTGGGTAAGTGAGTCTGACTCTGCTTAGCTTTTTAAAGATCAGCTAATGTCAGCTGTATGTTACTACCAGCTATATTATAGTTACTTCTCTGGAAAATGTGATGTTAACAGTCATTTGATAAGGTGCTTACTGTGTTTCAAAATTAACTAGTCTATGCAAAATATGGGAGAAAATATTGTACAGCTTAATTAAAGGATTGATCAGAAGTATATTGGAGGCAGAATATGCAAATTCAGTTGGAAAGAGAACAAACCTGATGAAATTATCTTGGTCAATTAGATTTTAATTTTAATTACATTGTAGTTGGTAAGTAATCTGATGCAAATAAAAGATGTACTTGATCTATGATTATCAAGAATAGAGTCAACCATCAATGTAGCTTTAAGGTTTTTAAAACATAATTTAAATCCCACTGGGTCTGCACTTGAATATAGCTAGAATGACTTAAAACCTGGATTCAACCCTGTGTCTTCTGTGTCTTAATTCTTTACTTGCAGATGTTGGTTATAAAGATATTGGTTGCAAAGCAAACACAAAAGCCCTGTTATACCTCTGAATAAAAGAAACTTTAAGGAGAGGAATTTCTACCCCACCCTGAATTTCCATTCATTAGGGAAATTTATTAAATTCAATATGCAAAAAAGTTAATTTGATTATAAACCATAGCAGCCAGAATTAAAATCAATAAATTATTTCATGTTCAAAATTCCTTTAAACCTTAAAAGATTACAAATGTCCCAGGATAGTCTAAACCTGATTAAACAGAACTTTTAATATTATGCACAATTTTAAACTTAAATTACCATAAAAACTATACTCAATTGTGTATTAGATTCCAACTGTAAAACGCTGGGTGAAACTGGGCTACTAAGCTGGTTTCTCTCTTCAGATTAAATCTGCCCACTTCCCTCATTCCGGAGTAGCTCTGAACCTATACTGTGGTAAACTATTATTCTGAACTTGGCAGAATTATTTGTCATAAAGATAATCAGGTTCTGAGATTTATGTTCACATTTGACATCTAGATGTGCAGAATAAGTATTGGAAAATCTAAAGTTCTCCAGCAACAATGTAACTTCTGCCAATCTTTTTACAAATCCATAGTTGTTTTTGTAGGTACATCTTAGGAATGTGCTATTCAGGGATCAGTTTACTTTTTAGCCAGTAATTAAAGACTACTTGGTAAAAGTTCTAGGCCCATAATTAGGCTCTGCTTTCTAGGTCCAAGGAAGGGAGCACAGTCCCATGTATTTGAAGATGGACTATGATTTTTGAAAAAACCTTAGTAGGAGTAATTCTGAGGCCTTTGCTGATATCAACTAATATCCATACCCAAATGGGAATGGAAACTGTAGCATTCTCAGTCTGATCCCAGGGCAAGAGGATACAAAATCATGGAAGAATAGCCTGTATTCTGATAATTCCCACCATACTCCAGATCTATGCTTCAGATGCCACAGCAGCACACTAAAAATCATTATCAGATTCCATACTAATGGAAATAAGGATGGTAAGGCCCCTTTCATTTTGCTAGGTTTTTTTTTAATTTTAAAAGCTAGTCTTATGGAAGCTCTTAGACACACAACGTGACACAGGAATAATTTTGATTTACTCAAATATTAGCTTACATATTTCTGCATGAGAGTTTGAAGTGATAATTGTTGGGTATACTTAGAATTATGGGATTATGTAGTAATAAGTAATAGCATAGCAAAAATATACACAGTGAAAGACAAGATAAGTTGGGGAAGTGATATTAGACTAGTAGAGCAAGCTCGTGCATAAAAATATAATAAAGGAAATAGGTACTTTCTTTAATGAAAGGCATGTACAAGGAGATGGAACTTTCTTATGAAATGAAAGAACAGTGTGGGAAGAATGGTTTTAGGATTCTGTGGCAGAATTCCTGATTTTTAATCAATAAAATGGGCAAATATAAGTAGCAGGCATAAGGTAGTATGAATTTGTGCAGGTGAAATATTGGGGCATAGCCTGTCTTTCTACATGTAAATGCCTGATTAGATGCATCTTTGAGATAGACTATTTACCCTAAAACACTTTAAAATGATGCATCCTTTAAAGGGAGTTTGATAGATGTGATGTAAAATTACTGCTAGTATTTTTAAAGGATATTTTTAAAGACACTTCATTAGTCATTACCAATTCCTTACTTGGAAACCACTTTTCTCAGCTAATTTTTCCTCTAATAAATTCTGTCCTTTCTAAATAGTTTTTTGATCTAATTGAAAAGGTATCTTTAGAATTGAACAGATCATAACAATAACAGGTCAAAACTGCTTTATTGGGCACATTCTGCAATTATACCTACAACCCAACCAATAGAAGCTATGAAAAGGATAACACTGCCATACATCAGAAACATTTCAGAAACTACCAACAGACTGTTACAACCACATGGCATCACCGTAGCACATAAACCAACTAAAACTCTTCAAAACTAAGTAACCCAAAAGACCCAGTAGCCCAAGAAGAAAAAACAGGTGTCATCTACAACATACAGTGTGAGGACTGTAGCAGCCACTATGTAGGACAGACAGGCATAAGACTAGCAGACCGCATCCACAAACACCTACTAGCAGTCAGAAGACATGATGAAAACTCCTTAAGCTCACAACACATGGACAGACCCAACCATACTTTCAACTGGGAAGCTGAGCATCCTAGACCAAGCCAAATCCAAAAAATTCTAGAGAATTCCTGGAAGCCTGGCACTCAGACAAAACAGCCATCAACAGGCACATAGAGGTAAACAACATTTACATACCTTTCAAAAGAGACAATAGAAAAGCCAAAAGACCAGTACACCACCTCACCAGCAATCAATGCCCAGATATGCAAAGACTAACACTAGGATCAATACCAGATGAACAATCAAACAGCACAATACACCTTAATCAAGGAACTGTTAACTCAGTCAATCAACCAAGCAGCAAACAACAGCCCAATCAAGGGACTCCCAAGGAGAGAACAACACCTCCACCAACACAAGCTGGACAAACCACTGTATATAAACAGAGAGCAAGGCCCGCTCCCTCTTTGCACTGAAGATGTTGCCTAGTCTGGCAATGAAACATCAAGGAAACAACAAGGCTCAGAGAGCACCAAGGACTCCAGTTACACCTACATCTGATCTCTGTGCCATTTTTGGGCATTGAAACAATGTTGATGCTGTAGAAACCATTTATATTACTTCATTTTTAAAAAAAAATAATACTGACATCTTCTCCTATCTAAATGTAGTTATGGTGTTTTCTGTGTATTATTTGATTCCCTATTTTGGAATCTTGCCTACATACATACATACTGATTATAACATTCATTATATTATTTCCTTTCAGAGTAAGCAGTGTTACGCAAGGCCCAGAAAAGGAGTTAGAACCAAAGTAATGAAAGGCGTGATACAAGGAAAAAAAGAAAAGAAAATACAGTTAGAACTAGTTTATTCTATTCCTGTTCACTGTATCTCTGTGCCTTTCTATCTTTGTTCCCGCTGTGCTGATATACTGCTTTCTACTTTATTTATTTATTTATCATATTTTTATCACCGCCCATCTCCCCCACATGGAGACACTTCGTCTTTACATTTCCCCCTCTTCCTTTTAGAGGACACCATCTCTAACCAAGCCTTTCTCTCAAAACATTAACTCTTCCTTCATATTTGTTTTGCAATTTGATCCTCATTTTTCATTTCATATGAATACTTTCAGAACTATTTTCACTTTTGTATTCCATGCATGCTCAATCAGCATACATTCATTCTTGACCCTGATTCTTGTCTTACCATACATGTTTCTTATATAACCAGTTCCTTGTCAAGCTCCTTATAGTAGGGCATGATCAATGAAGCAAGCATCAGACAAACAATAAGAAGTTGTAAGGCAAGAGTTATGGCAGAAACCCAGTCCTCCTTTATTAGTGAGTTCTTTCAGATTGACTCTGTTTGACAGATTTGAATCTCTTGGGCTTTGTGCTGTCCAGACTGAGCTGCTATTTACTAGATAAACCACTAACAAATGTTCCCATCTGTTGATTGTTTATATCTAGAGGTCCTCAAGTTTCTTTCTCAGCCTCTAGACAATATTTCACATTCCCACTGCATTCAGTTTACAGGGACATGTTCAACTTTCCCTTCAGTACAACAAATTGGAGAGCAGCTTGCTTTTGTACATAGTCATTTTTGCTTCTTTCAGCAAACTTCAGTTTTCCCTTTCAACCTTGGTCTTTGATAATTAATTTTTCAAATCCACATTTGTTGTATCATGCAGTCTTAATATTTGCTGCAAGTCATTTAGATTCTCAATCAACAATACAGCATCCAAAAGTTCATGTCCTTGATTTATTGCACCTGAAAGATTACCACATTTATCCATAAACACCTAGGCAATCAAAGGGACATCTTGATCTGTGTAAGCATTCCATTTATTCTCTCACATGCTTTACTTCTGTCATATACTATTTTTAGTGCATTCATCAACCAATCTTCAACCTCCCATTCAATAAATCACTTAATCATATCTCTAAATCTTCTTACATCTCTAAATTAGTAAATATAACAATAACCTTTCTCACAGTCATACATTTCACTGGCTTGCTGGAACCTTGTTGGTTTGCTCAAAGTACTTCCTTATATTATGATTAGTCTCATAGCTTCTGTCCTTGCTTTAACCAACTTATATAAAACTGTATAATGCTTATGCAGGGAAAAGGCGATAGCCTGTTTCAATACTTAAACTACAGAATGTCTCTTCTGTAGTTTAAGTATTGAAACAGGCTATCGCCTTTTCCCTGCATAAATGTTATGCAGTTTTATATAATTTCTGTTAACAATGGGAACATTTCATTCATTCAATTTATACAGCTGCCCATCTCTGGGTGGCTAATAATAAAAACAACAAACACAATACCAAAAAATTAAATATAAATATGTCCGCCACCTTGAGTTATTTATAAAAATAATAAAGGCGGGACAAAAAAATAAAATAAATAGATAAATACATACATAAATACAGCCGAGAGATCTTAAAAGCCATTGGTGTTAAGACAACCATGAAACTGGGGGCTTCACACACTTGGGGCCCCAGACCCAGGCACAAAGCCAGGTCTTCACGGCCTTCCAAAAAGCCTTAAGTTCTGGAGAGAGTTAAAATACAATGGACATCAAATACAAAGAGTTGTAAGCCTCCAAGCCATTATGGGTTTGTTAGAAATAATATACATACAGTGGGAATGCAAGAAACCTTGTAAAACAGTGATAATGAAATATAGATGCAGTAAATCTCACATTTAGATCAGGTGGAACTATGATGCTGTATGTAGATCAAATTTAGCCACAAAATCAACTTTGGTTTTATATTTTTCCTCCGAACAACATAGTGCAGCAGGCAAATTGTCTTCTTGACCAACATTAGTGGTAACAAATTAGACAATAGTTCACTGTACTTATTTTGGCTAGGCATTATCACTATAATACGTTATAAAGCAAAATCAGGTTTAAATTTAATAATTGATTCAATAAGAAGTGCATCAATTTTGAAATATGTTGTTTGTCCAACTAGCAAGAGAGGGAAGTGTAAAACACTGAATAGTAACCACAATACTGTGAGTGGGGAAAAAATGAAATTATTCAGAAGAGATTTCCCAAACTTAATAATAATTAAAAGGGACAGTCAGGATGAAAAAACCCTTGGAGTTTGAGGTGACCCAGGAATTCAATTTCTGAAGGCCCATAAATAATTGCAGAATCCCTTATTTCTTTGCTTCTGTCTTTCACAAGGAAGATAGTCAACCTATTTTCTTTGAGGCAAGCTGAGACTTTGTTGATATAAGCACTACCCTTCCCTTTAAAGGGCTTGAATCTTTTATGGTAGGTGTTGTGAGGTTTAGAAGGTGTTGTCTACTATGTGCATTTTGCCATTGGAAATCTTTTTCAGGGCCCCAAAATAAGGAGGTCCAAATGTAGGGAACACAGGGAAATTAGATGATATCTGGGAACTTCAAAGAAGTGATGCATTAATTTCCACTGTGGAGGAAGCTTTCTGATCATCAGATGACACAGAAGGCTTTTTTCATTTGATGATGATAAAGGGGTTTCACATTTCCAAAAGAAAAGTACTTTCCTTTGGAGCTGGTGCACCATTTCTATTCCTTTTCTTTTGCTTTAAGTGAATTTCTTGTAGAAAAAAAAAGATCATAGAAGCAGTTTTTTTAAAAGAAAAGGCAAAAAAAATCTTAGAGTCAAGCTCAGCTGACTTTATGGGCTTAGTCATGTAGCTTTCTTGGCAACAGTACAGAAATAACTGCTTGTTGCATTATTTTTGTTTTTGTATTTAATTCTGGTCTGCTGTTTCCTGGTGGTCCTTTGTTTACATACTGACCAGGCCTAATCCTGTTCACGTTTTCAAGTTCAGCCAAAGTTGGCTAATTGCTTCCTAATTTTAAAACGAATAGTTGAATCATCACAAAGTTTTGTTATGGAAATTAATTATATAAGTTTTGAAAACACCAGGCACACAATATCCTTTTAGAAGCAGTTTGTTTTACTGTGATGTATCTTAATGTGTTTGGATTTCATTCATTCTACTTATTATCTTTTCCCTTGCATTGGTTTTTGAGCAATTGAATTAAAATTTAAACAAGTACATTGAATGGCTCGCACAGTCTTTACATTTGCTGTTTTTGTGTTACAGAATTCAAGGAAGCCTTTTCGCTATTTGACAAGGATGGAGATGGCACAATAACAACAAAAGAATTGGGGACAGTGATGAGGTCACTTGGACAGAATCCAACAGAAGCAGAATTACAGGACATGATCAATGAAGTAGATGCTGATGGTAAGTTTTATTTAAAACAATTCAGTAATTAAAATTAACATTATATATCTGAATATAACTGAAATAAATTTTATTAATATATGTTATTTTCCAGGTAATGGCACAATTGACTTCCCAGAATTTTTGACAATGATGGCAAGAAAAATGAAGGATACAGACAGTGAGGAAGAAATTAGAGAAGCATTCCGTGTATTTGATAAGGTATTCCATGAGTTTTGATAAGCTTTCAAAGTACTGTATGTCTTAAATCAAGAGGAATTTCCACCTTCAATAAGAACAGAATTCCATACTCATTGGCAGTGCCACTGAATAATGATCTAGCAGTTAAACTTAATTCAGGGAATTAAATTTGACTTTAAATCCAAAAACCTATATTGCCTTCCTCACTTACATGCAAACAATCTGTTCTGTAAAATTTTGGAAGAATTGGTACTACCAGTAATGGTGTATCTTTTTTTCATTCCTGCCAACACAGTTGAAATATGTAACTGATCTCTAATGTCAGTTAAAAGGTTTGGTCTGTAAATACAGTCCAAAAACAATGCACTTCCCAAGTATTTAAGAGTTAAAAATACATGGGACGGTAATTAACTGGCTCATTGCATAATGCTAATTGTCCTGTCCCTGCCTAATTTTTGAAATGTGGCTTCTAGTATACTACTCAAAAGTTCAAATGCAAACTCAAGCCTAGAACTGCTGGGTACTCCTTTTCTTGGTAGAAGCAAGATATGTCTGATTAATTGTTCAAATACGAGTTTATAACAAGTTGATAAAATGAAAGTGACCTCCAAATGTTTTCCAGGATGGTAATGGTTACATTAGTGCTGCAGAACTTCGCCATGTGATGACAAATCTCGGAGAGAAGCTAACAGATGAAGAAGTTGATGAGATGATTAGAGAAGCAGATATTGATGGTGATGGTCAAGTAAACTATGAAGGTAAAAATTGTGAAGTTTTTTAGTAACATAAATTGGCTTGAATCTATTGATTAGGATACAAAAGGTTGAAGTTTGCTTCCCTGTGTGTATTAGGATTTTTCAAGATTCTTCTCTTCCTTATAATGAAATATAACTTGAAATGTTTTAAATATAGATCTCTGGGGAATGGTGGGAATTCAAAATAACCACCCTGTTCCCTAGCCCTGTTCTTAACACTACAAAAGTTGGTGGGTTGGTAATCTATGCTGACTGTTATCTACCACCCAACTTGTAGAAAAGTTGGCCAAGGAAATGATAATGAGATGTGTGTGTGTGTGTGTGTGTCTGTGTATGCACAAACTCTAAAATGTTAAGCACATTGGCCTGTATGCACGACTACATAATTAAGGCCATCAAAGAAGTGATAAAATGGAGTCTCTTTAAAAGCAATAAAAGACATGTTCCTTTCTCTTGATTTGAGATTTCTTACTAAAGGATGTGCACGTTTTGCATTTGGCAGTCCGAAAGCTGAAAAACTATTTGCTATGTGCACTTTGTCCTTTTGAGAGCTTGCATTAAAAAAAGGGTAACACACAGGAATAACACCATTAGAATCCAACCCGTAAGGTAACTTCTCTGATAAATAATTTCAAAATATCAGTAAATTAGCTGCCAATCAGGTAATTGTTTTTTCTTTGTATCTGGTTAATCAAACATAAGATGTTAGTACTCTGATGCCCCCTAATGTGATCTCAGAGGATTGGAACCACTTCATTTTACCTTTAGAAGTGGTAAAGCCACGTTACTTCATGAAGCAGCTTTAAGACATGCGATGCAACAATGATTGTTGAAGTAATGTGTGTTTTTGTACCAAATATGTCTACAAAGTGTCATTGTGAAGCTTTAACTGGAACTAAAAATAGGGAAGTGCTATTTATAGGCTTTTTTGGCTCTTAAAAACTTGCTTAGAATCTGACAAAATTATTTGTTGTTTATAAATGTTAAAATACAGCGTTAGATAGCTTTCAATTCATAGCTGACAACATCAGAGTGACTACATCCCAATTACAATGACATTTCCATAATGATTGAAATAATAGAAGTTACTGTATTTTCATACTAGAAAAGTTGGTGCCTGTTTATCTGGTTAGAAATAACATTATAGCTTAGAGCTGATCAAAAGTATCAGTTTTTACTTTATATGAGACAGAAGATAAACCAGTAGGGTTTGCACTATACCAGCAAGGATTCTCACAGCCAGTTATTGAATGGTACGCTTAAAGAGGGTGAGTCCTTCTTCCACCTTACAATTGTGCTTGAACAAAGAAGCTTGAGGTAAATAGTAGGTTTTATATTGTGGGGCTGAGCTGTATTTAGGTCTTTACTCGAACACAAACTTTCTTTGCATAGCCGTTTTTGATAAGTGGGTCAAGAATTTCATAAATAAAGCACAGACATGAAGGGTGTCCATCTAATTATGATACTTTGTGATACTTACATTAAAACATTATTTGTAGTGAATAAAATGCAGTATCTTTTCATTATTTAAAATAGAATCTGGAAAAATGTCTTAATATGATACCTAAAAGATAAAGCATTGGACACCAGGAAACTTTGGACGTAACAAGGCTTAGTATTTTAGCTAGATAACTTAATGACATGGAACACCTACATATATTGATGAACAACTGACTTGCTGCTTTTTGTATGAGTTCTTTGTGTATTAGAAAGAATTACTAGTGATAATTAGAGGAATGAAAAAGACATGATTAATTAAAAATTAATAATTATTTAAAAATAACTATTACTAAAGTGAACCTGTTCTTGAAATCAGGTATCAATAAATGGTGAGAAGCACTGCACAAATATTGTACAGAAGACAGGATGGTAGTCTAAAGAAACCTTGCATAAATTTCTTAGCTAATCGGGCAGATTGCCTGATTTTTATCTGAACATATTGCACAAATACTTAAATAAACATTACCATTTTTTTTCTTCTACAGAGTTTGTACAAATGATGACAGCAAAGTGAAGACACTGCACAGAACGTGTTAAATTTCTTGTACAAATTGTTTATTTGCCTTTTTCTCTGTTTGTAACTTATCTGTAAAAGGTTTTCCCCTTCTGTTGAGAGAGATGCATGTATAGTAACAAACTCATTCCTCCATGTTTTCCCCTTTATCTGTCGTCCTGATATTTTGGGAAAATGATCAAAGTAACAAATGTTTGCATGTGGCTTACTCTGGATATTTAAGCCCTTCCACACTTCTAAAGCTAGATGGTGTTGGTCAAATGAGGGATCATCTAGGTTATGCCTGTTGAAATTAGTTATTTTAGGAAATTTAGCATGTTGTTGAAATGTAGTCTTAACTCTGTGTGGACTATGGACAGTCAACAATATGGAACTTTAAAAAGTTTGCACTATTGCAAAACGGGTGTATTATCCAGGTACTCGTACACTATTTTTTGTACTCCTGGTCCTGTACCAGAAGACATTTTTCTTCTATAGTTACTATGCTTTTAAAAACTTGTTCAGCCACTTATTTTCAAAAAGAATCTGCTTATGGCACAACTTGCCTCAAATCCATTCCAAGTTGTATATTTGTTTTCCAATAAAAAATACTTAACTCATGTTGTCTAAATCGTTTTGAATGTTTGCATATTGCTTTTTATGTGTCTACTTCTATACCTTTTAGACACTCTGCAAATGTCCACTGTTTAGACACAGCAAAAGTAGAAACCTAGTGCCCTCTGGGCCTCAACTTGGATAAGTCCTAGCTAGCATGGCAGGATTTCAAAACAAACAAAATATCTGGGAGACACGGGCTGTGCAGCAGTGCAGATTTGAAGGTGAAAGGTAATTTGAAGTGTGCAGGGGCATGTGTGTTGCAACTGTTGGCATTCCCTTAAATGGAGGAACTGCCAGCAAAAGGTACTGTTTTTTTAAGGAATTGCAGGCAGGTACAGCATAAGCATCCTTGAATCCCCTTCAAATCTAGAAGCTGTACAATCCTAAAACACAGACAGATGATATCTATGTATGTCTCATTGTCTAATATTGGAATCTCTTGGTATAATTAAGCCAAGAATGTGTAAGTTTTCATTTGAAAATATGAATAGGTTTCAGCATTCAAAAATCCACACAAGCAAATTATGTACCCTTGGTACATAGTTGTGTAATGAAAACAAAACTGATCTGGGCTATTCATTGAAGCTGCCCCCCCTGATTGGAAGTTAATGCATGGGTTCACAATTGTGATTGTGATATTGCCTAGCAGCTAGAAGATGAAAGGAGTCAAGGGCACTTGTGTCCCCTTTTCTTTAAAAGGTTGACCACACCCACTTTGGTAATGGATGACAGACATGCCACAGCTCTGGAGCAGAGAGGCATAGCAGTGTTTCTCTTCTGCAAAACAAAAAAATCTGTTTCTGGACCACAATACGTAAAGACCAAGAATTAAAAATGATTGGTGGCCGCCTCTTCAGGCGAAAGGGTGAACAAACGATTACAAGTTCTCAGGAAAAGCTAGGTGTAAGTGATGCATTTTGCTTCCACTAAGACTGTGTTCCATGGGGAATTTCTCAAACCTGGATCAATGTGCACGTGGGACTTCGTTACATGTCTCAGAAAAGTTATGCTACCTATTGCTAAGTACAAAACTGGTATGCCAGAAGACTGGGTGACCATACTTTCTACCCCTATCCTCTGAACTTTTTTAATGGGCAGGACGGTAAATTAAATGTTAGGTTGAAGCTAGTATTTTTATTTTCAAGAATGCCTTTGGAGCCCTGTCAGAACCAGATGATTCTATATAGCCCCACCAGGCCAAAAAGGCTAAGGATTATCTGTTGAAACAGAACTATAAGAACAAGTGGGAACTTAAGCAAAATGCCTAGCCACAGAAAATGCAACCAATTATGAAGCATCAACTCAGAGAATTACTTGCCGAGCTTTCCTTACTACCCTGCTTACCTTTGACCTTTTTCTGAGCATCAATGCATGCTTACATGACATTTTTGTCTTTAAGGGTGTTTTTAAAAGATGTGGGAAATTTGGTGAGCGCTAAAGGTGGCGCACAGTAGACAGCAGTCCCATGATAAAGGGACCTTGGTTCTATTAGAAGAATAAAACTGGTACATTTTCTATGTATCATCTTCCATGTAAATTTACCTTCCTGTCCATTAAAAAAGTTTAATAGCAATAACAAGCTATCCATGTAAATAGGCTATTGTTAATGGAAGGTGGATGCTAATACAAAACCAATAGTGGAAGGGGTAATTAAAATATGGTATGCTACAAAGTTTCTGACCTGAAATACATAAGTGTGCGTAAAACAGATTTGTGAGTCTATGGCCATGTTCTCACAATCCACTTAACTGAATCAGTAGGGGGAGGTACCAAGTGTGGGATCCAAAAATAGGTGAATTGGCCCAATCATTTAACTTCTGCTCCCCCTGGAAATTATATGTAACCCCAACATCTAGTCACACACAGGGTTAAGCTAACTCCATATACTAATGTCTTGGGAACACCTAAACACAGGCAAAAATATGTCTACTCATAGAATCAAGAGGTGGAAAGAACTCAGATCATCTAGTGGAATTCCCTGCTCAGTGCAGGATCTCCTGACAGTTTGGACAGATGGCTATCTAGCAGTTGCTGAACTATGTGTAAAGCAATCTGTTCCATTGATTGACAGCTATTACCATCGGGAAAGTCATCCTAATATCTAACCTGAATCTACTTTCCTGTTGTTTCCGCTCACTGGTTCTGGTCCTGTCTCACTCTGTGGGGTGGCAGAGAACACTGCCTCCTCTGCTCCTTTTGACAGCCCTCTGGATACCTGAAATCTGCTATCATAATCTATTCTCAGTCTTCTCTTCTTCAGGCCGAATATATCTAGGTCCTCTAACTGTTCCTCATAGGACTTGGGTTTCCAGTCCCTTCACTACCTTGGTGGTTCTGAACTTCGTCCACTTCGTGTTTTTTCACTGTTGAGAATTGTAGTGCCAAGAACTGGAAACAGTATTCCAAGCGGTGCCTGGCCAAGGCAGAGCCGAATGGGACAATTACTTATGTCGTGGACTGTTGGCTCACACTGTTGGTCCAATTCAACTTGTTACCTACTACGGTACCGAGATACTTTTCCAAAGTTTTCCTGCCAAACCATATACTCATGCTTTTAATTTTTTCCCCTAGATGTAGAACTTTTTATTTCTCCCTGTTAAACATCATTCTATTCATTTTGGCCCACTACTCAAGTCTATCTAGACCTTTTTGAATTTTCTTTTTCTTCTACAGTGTTAGCCACTCCCTTGCTTTTGTGTCACCTGCCAGTTTGATGATCATCGCCTCAATCTCTTCATCCAGGTCATTAACAGAAATGTTGAACAGCATAAGGCCAAAGACTTTGTCTTGTGATGCTCCATATGATAAAACCTTTGAAGTGATGTGGAGCCATTTATGAGTGGGTGGAGTCATTCAGCCAATACAACGATATCATCTAATCTTTTTTTTTCTGCCTTGGAGTTAATCTGGATTCCTGGATAGTCCATGGGGAGGTCCATGTAGTTTTCTGGCAATGGTTTCAGAAATGTTCCCATTGTCTTCTTCCTAGGGCTGAGGGAGACATGACTAGCCCAAATGCTTTGCTGAGGACAAGGTAGTCTATGTCCATAGCATTTCCCCAGTAACTGTCATGAGTAAGGATGGCGAGCAGGGGGCTCCCACCCAGACTGTCAAGCGCATGCGTAGCACTGAGGAACTGTTCAGCCATTCAAAGAGACACAGATCGGGACCGCCTTAACCTTTGGGGTTTATATGGCTGGGTTTTCCCACGCTTCCTCAGTTTGTTAGGATTCTTGTTAAGTACTACTATTAAATATTAGAGACCAAGTCATTGTCTCAGTGTGTTTCCTGGTGATCAGGACAGTAACTGTCAAAAAAGGTTAGTGTGACTTATTTGAGAAAGGCCCAGTCCGGGATGGGCATCTGTTAGCCCTGCAAGGTAGTCCAGACAAGAAGCACAACTAGGAGTACTAGCTCTATCTTTATTGTAAGGGTTTTTGTTGTTTATTCGTTCAGTCGCTTCTGACTCTTCGTGACTTCATGGACCAGCCCACACCAGAGCTTCCTGTCGGTCGTCAACACCCACAGCTCCCCCAGGGACGAGTCCGTCACCTCTAGAATATCATCCATCCACCTTGCCCTTGGTCGGCCCCTCTTCCTTTTGCCCTCCACTCTCCCTAGCATCAGCATCTTCTCCAGGGTGTCCTGTCTTCTCATTATGTGGCCAAAGTATTTCAGTTTGGCCTTGAATATCATTCCCTCAAGTGAGCAGTCTGGCTTTATTTCCTGGAGGATGGACTGGTTTGATCTTCTTGCAGTCCAAGGCACTCTCAGAATTTTCCTCCAACACCACAGTTCAAAAGCATCTATTTTCCTTCTCTCAGCCTTCCTTATGGTCCAGCTCTCACAGCCATATGTTACTACGGGGAACACCATTGCTTTAACTATGCGGGCCTTTGTTGTCAGTGTGATGTCTCTGCTCTTAACGATTTTATCGAGATTTGTCATTGCTCTTCTCCCAAGGATTAAGTGTCTTCTGATTTCCTGACTGCAGTCAGCATCTGCAGTAATCTTTGCACCTAGAAATACAAAGTCTTTCACTGCGTCTACATTTTCTCCCTCTATTTGCCAGTTATCAATCAAGCTGGTTGCCATAATCTTGGTGTTTTTGAGGTTTAGCTGCAAGCCAGCTTTTGCACTTTCTTCTTTCACCTTCATCATAAGGCTCCTCAGTTCCTCTTTGCTTTCAGCTATCAAAGTGGTATCATCTGCATATCTGAGATTGTTAATGTTTCCTCCAGCGATTTGAACTCCAGCCTTGGATTCCTCAAGCCCAGCTTGTCACATGATGTGTTCTGCATACAAGTTGAATAGGTAGGGTGAGAGTATACCGCCCTGCCGTACTCCTTTCCCAATCTTAAACCGGTCCGTTGTTCCGTGGTCTGTTCTTACTGTTGCTACTTGGTCATTATACAGATTCTTCAGGAGGCAGACAAGATGACTTGGTATCCCCACACCACTAAGAACTTGCCACAATTTGTTATGGTCCACACAGTCAAAGGCTTTAGAATAGTCAATAAAACAGAAATAGATGTTTTTCTGAAACTCCCTGGCTTTTTCCATTATCCAGCGAATACTGGCAGTTTGGTCCCGAGTTCCTCTGCCTTTTCTAAACCCAGCTTGTACATCTGGCAATTCTTGCTCCATGAATTGCTGAAGCCTACCTTGCAGGATCTTGAGCATTACCTTACTGGCATGTGAAATGAGTGCCACTGTTCGATAGTTTGAACATTCTTTAGTGTTTCCCTTTTTTGGTATGGGGATATAAGTTGATTTTTTCCAATCTGATGGCCATTCCTGTGTTTTCCAAATTTGCTGGCATATAGCATGCATTACCTTGACAGCATCATCTTGCAAGATTTTGAACAGTTCAGCTGGGATGCCGTCATCTCCTGCTGCCTTGTTATTAGCAATGCTTCTTAAGGCCCATTCAACCTCACTCTTCAGGATGTCTGGCTCTACCTCACTGACCACACCGTCAAAGCTATCCCCGATATTGTTATCCTTCCTATACAGGTCTTCTGTATATTCTTGCCACCTTTTCTGGATCTCTTCTTCTTCTGTTAGGTCCTTGCCATCTTTGTTTTTGATCATACCCATTTTTGCCTGGAATTTACCTCCAATGTTTCTAATTTTCTGGAAGAGGTCTCTTGTCCTTCCTATTCTATTGTCTTCTTGCACTTCCACGCATTGCTTGTTTAAAAATAATTCCTTATCTCTTCTGGCTACCCTCTGGAATTTTGCATTTAATTGGGCATATCTCCCCCTATCACTGTTGCCTTTTGCTTTCCTTCTTTCTTGGGCTACTTCTAGTGTCTCAGCAGACAGCCATTTTGCCTTCTTGATTTTCTCTTTCTTTGGGATGTATTTTGTTGCTGCCTCTTGAACAATGTTGCGGACTTCTGTCCATAGTTCTTCTGGGACCCTATCTACTAAGTCCAGTCCCTTAAATCGATTCTTCACCTCCACTGCATATTCCTTAGGAATATTAGTGAGCTCATATCTAGCTGATCTGTGGGTCTTCCCTAATCTCTTTAGTCTGATCCTAAATTGAGCACGAAGAAGTTCGTGATCGGAACTACAGTCAGCTCCAGGTCTTGTTTTTACCGACTGTATAGATGTCCGCCACCTTTGGCTGCAAAGGATGTAATCAATCTGATTTCGGTGTTGTCCATCTGGTGAAGTCCATGTATAAAGCCGTCTCTTAGGTTGTTGGAAGAGAGTGTTTGTTATGCAGAGTGAGTTGTCTTGGCAAAATTCTATCAGCCTATGTCTTGCTTTGTTTCATTCTCCCAGGCCATGCTTACCTGTAATTCCAGGTGTCATTTGACCGCCCACCTTAGCGTTCCAGTCTCCCGTGATGAAAATAACATCTCTTTTAGGCGTGTTGTCCAGTAGGTGCTGCAGATCCTCATAGAACTGCTCTACTTCAGCTTCTTCAGCATCTGTGGTTGGGGCATATATTTGGATCACTGTGATCTTAGATGGCTTGCCCTGAATTCGAATTGAGATCATTCTATCATTTTTTGAATTGTATCCAAGCACTGCTTTAGCCACTTTACTATTAATTATGAAGGCTACTCCATTTCTTCTGTGGTCCTCTTGTCCACAGTAGTAGATTTGGTGGTCGTTTGATGTGAAGTGGCCCATTCCAGTCCATTTCAGTTCACTGATGCCCAAAATATCTATCTTTAATCTTGACATCTCACCAATAACCACATCCAATTTGCCCTGGCTCATAGATCTTGCATTCCAGGTTCCAATGGTGTGTTGATCCTTAGAACATCGGATTCACCGTTCACCGCCAGCACCGTCAGCCGCTAGCCGTCCTTTCGGCTTTGAGCTAGCTGCGTCATCACATCTGGGGCTAGTTGAACTCATCCTCTGTTCCTCCCCAGTAGCATTTTGACCATCTTCTGACCTGGGGGTCTCATCTTCCGCTGGTATACCGACATATCTCTGGTTGTACTGATCCATTTAGTTTTCACGGCAAGAATACTGGGGTGGGTTGCCATTACCTTCCCCAGGGATCGCATTTAGTCTGACCTCTCTGTCATGACCTTCCCATCTTGGGTGGCCCTTCACAGTTTAGCTCATGGCATCACTGAGGTGCTCAAGCTCCAGCACCACGACAAGGTAACGATCCTTTGCTGAAGATTGTAAGGTTACATTAACAGAATCTTGAAAGACTGAAAATATTTCTTCTCTTCTTTCCTTTTATTCTCCAGAAAACTAGGGAGGGTCCCTTCTGAAATGTTTCCCATGCCAGCCCCCCTTCTGTGGATATCTTTTACATGCTGTTTGTCCCATCTGTGGTTCTCCCTCCTGTCTCCCAAGGTCATTCCCACATACCATTACAACATATGCAGGGAGGGGCAGGGGGAATGATGCCATGTGTGATTACATAATCACTGAAATGCTGGGATTTATAGACATGTGTCAAAAGTTTGGACACAAGCATGTAATTGGGGCATTTGCATTATTATGCAATGGTATGTTAAGTCTCAACTCATTCTGCGCTTTAGCTTCTGCCAACTTCTTGATTCCTTCTTTGGTTATACATCCCTGCTGTTTTATTTTTTAATTTATATGTAATCCTTGCTTAACCACAATTGGGACTGTAATTTTGGTTGCTAAGTGAAGCAGTCATTAATTGAATCTAACCCAATTTTATGACCTTTTTGCGGTGGTCGTTAAGTAAATCACTGCAGGTGTTAAGTGAACCATGTGATCGTTAAGTGAATCACGTGGTTCCTCATTGATTTTGCTTGCTAAAAGCTGGCCATGAAGGTCGAAAATAGTGATCATGTGACCATGGGACACTGTGACAGTCATAAATGCGAACTGGTTGCCAAGTGACCAAATTGTGACCACGTAACCATGGGGACACTGCAAAAGTTGTAAGTGTGAGAATTGGTCATAAGTTGATTTTTTCAGCACTGTTGTAAGTCTGAACCATCACTAAATGAATGGTTGTTAAGCGAGAACTACCTGTATGTCCCTTTTTCTTTTCAGCATTTTGGAAGGCTCTGTGTTTATCCACATTGCTGTCTTTAGATCTCTCCCATTTTTCTCTCTGTTGTTTGTGATTACACCTTCAATAGCCTGTTTTGCAGAATTTCCCATCCTTCCCTGACAGTTTTCTCTTTCAGAATGTCAATCTTCTATCTGAGTTCACCAAAATCCACTTTTCTGAAATCTAGTATGCAAGTTTGATTCTCCTCAGCTAGTCCTCGCTTAATGACTTCAATTGGATCAGAATTTCAGTCGCTAAGCGATGCAGTCATTAAGCGAGGCATTATGTGACCAGACCCGATTTTATGACCATTTTACCACATCCGTTAAGTGAATCACCATGGTCGTTAAATGAACAGCAGTGGTCATTAAATGAATCGAGGTGGTTGTTAAATGAATCAATGGTTCCCTATTGATTTGGCTTGTTGGAAGCCAGCTGGGAAGGTCACAAATAGTGATCACATGACCGTAGAATGCAGCAACCAGTTGTAAATGTGAGCTGGTTGCCAAGAGCCCAAACTGCGATCACGTGACCGTGGGGGTGATGCAACAGTTGTAACTTCAAGGATGGGTTGTAAGCAACTATTTCAGCCCCGTTGTACCTCCAAACTGTCATTAAACGAATGGTTGTTAGGCAAGGACTACCTGTATTCTCCCTACCCTTGACAGCACAAACTCAAGGATAACAAGGACACTTTCTCTCATTTCTGGTCACCTTTACTTCTTCAACCAATTCCTTCCTGTTGGTAAGGTGTAGGTATGGAATAGGAGACGCCTCTTGGTCCTTCTTCGAGCTTCTAATAAATGACATTGCCAAGAGGGGATAACATTTGCAGGACCTCTGACTCTTGGCAGAGTTAGATATCCAGCAGATATCAGCTATAATCTCCCATTGTCATTACTGTATGTCTTAAAAAAAGTTGGATCATCAGACCCAATAGGCTCTCACCCAAAGCTTTGTCTATGTAGTTTGTAACACTTTCCTCCATGGGAAAAAAGCTGGAGAAAATAGTGCCTGAGAAAGCAAGTTCCCACATTGTCAAAATCATTGCCAGTCCTGGCAGCACAGCACATCCCTCTAAAACACTCATTTGCTGCAGTCCCCAAAGCCAGAGGTAGTGAGCTTTGTAAACACTCTGACATCCACAAGGGGCAGCAAAGAGATATAGAAAAAACTCTTGGCTGCCTTTTAGTGGGCATCTGCATTTTTGCAGCCCTAGCCCAAGCATCACTCATTGTTCCACTTCTGGCAAATACAGACCTGTTTTGAAGAAAGGCCGTGGGGCCTCTGCCTTTCCCAATGGTGATTCTGATCTCCTTAGGCTGTCTACAAGCTGCCAGAAGCCCTGCTGAGCAGATCTGAATGGGCTACTCTCTGACTGGATTAAGCATGCTGTGTCCTCAGTGCCTATTTACCTACATACCTTAGTATCATTTCTGAAAACAGGACTTGCAAGCCAACTGACTTGCTATAAGAACAGAAAAGAGTTCCTTTGGGCTAAACAGAATAGGGTTTAACATGCTCAATTTGTCTCATTTTAGAAGGTCACTGGGGGAGGGATAGTTTGCCTGTCCTAATGAACGGACATAATTTTTGTCCAACTGTTGCTTCTGATTGACATCTTTCATAGGTTTATGGGGGAAAAAAAGCTAAACCGTGCACAAACTCCTTTTAAGATGCTTACAAACAGGATATATTTATCAATTTGAAAGCAGAACCCAATTTCTAAAAGCTTTATCAGTTTTTTATCTGAAGCTACTCTTTGTTCCCAGATGTTCGTATCTCCTTCTGAATAAGAATGCTCAAATCCTTAGCACACGGATTGTGATGTCATAAAGAACAATTGCTGATTTGATGCAATAATCAACTAAAAAACTCTGAGGGAGAACATGGCTGGCAGCGTCCCAGGCAGTAGATCAAGCAGACATTCTGCAGTAAATGCTCTACAGCTATCTTATCTCAGTTGTAGCTCTCTATTACATTTTCTTTTGTAATATTAAACATTTTAAATGTATGGTAAAGCTAAACATTTCCTCAAGTTGGACTTCTGGTGACTTCCTGGAGGCAATCTTGTAGTTTTCTTAGCAGCAATAGGGAAGTGTTCTGCCAGTTTCCTCTTGCAGGCTGTTTTTCAAGTGCTCAATCTAGCTCTACAGCCCTTGATTTCCTGGTTGATTCCCATTCAAGTTCTAATTAGATTGTCACCTTGCTTAGCTTTTTCAGAGATCAGCCATGTTTGGCTAGGTGCTAAACCTAAGCTAGTCTAAGTATGAAAACATTTTATTTTTATTTTTTTCTGCAGAAATACTAAGTTGCTTACTTTCACTTGAAGTCATTCTTTGACAATCCTGTTTTTTTTCTAGGTATCAGAAAATGAAAAAATATCAGACCAAAGAAGAGATACATGGTGGAAAGAAGCATTAAGGGTATGTATAATATTTATTTATTCTTAGTGTTGTGTTCTCAAATTACAAACATAATTTTTTATTTATTTATTTTATTTGATTTGATTTGATTTGATTTGTAGAGTCACTAAAATGTTGCATGTTATAGTACTGTATTCCAATCTGGGAAGTAGTGCAATTAAGACAAGTGAATTTATTTAATAGTTTTGCAGTCTCATCCTTGAATAAAGTAGAATTTGGGGATATCATGTGATATCTTTAGAACAGCCTTCTCCAACCTGATGTCCTTCACTTCCCAAAACTGGCCACATTAGCCTGGAATTCTAATAATTGTAACCTAACGTGTCTGGAAGACACGAGATTAAGGAAAGCCAATTGAGAATTATTCTTAGACTATTGAAAATGCTATTGCACCCACAAATGCTATTGCAGTCACATTCCCAGAGGTATTTAGTTCTGTGAGCGCAGAATGTTGGGCGAATTAGTCCTTGAGGTGGTCTAGCATGGCTCTTCTTATATTCTATGTACTCCTATGAATTGTTGAAAATAAAGGACTTGCCTCTCACCACCCCACTCCCCGCAGAACACATTTCAATGAGATGTCTATATTGCCTATACTAGGGACTGGGCTGTTCACAGCCTGTGGCCCGGCGTCAGCAAAGAATTAATGTGAGAATAAACTTTTTGCTAAATGTTTTAAGTTAAAGAAATCTTGAATCCGCTAAATACAGTAAATTTAAATATATTCCTAAATATAGAAGCAATCAATTTACTAAGCCATCCCTTTCAGAATGCAGAACATGGCGATAGAGAATAAATGAAGCTGGGATATAGTTAGCAGTGAAGTCCATTTTGCACAAGCAGTGGGACTGGCAGGACAGAACAGGACTTCGGGACAGACATCCAGGGCGTCAGACAACCAACTGGCCAAAGAGGCTGGGTTATGATAATTTGAAGAAAATTATATAGATATAGATATGAAGAAGAATGCTTCTCTCCTCCAATAAGAATACTGCATTCTGAAGTTAGTTTACTAAACTAGCCTGGGGAAGCATTCTCTTATGTATGAAAACAAACTCTATAAAACTATTTAAAAATAGATTTTTTTTTCTGTTTTTTTTAAATGGACAGAATTGGAAAACTATGCAGGACATACAAAGACATGAAAAACTGATATAAATCAGCAATAGATTTTTCTATCACTGTATTAAACTGTAAAACTGAAAAGATTAAAGCAGCAAGCCCCCTCCCTTTCTGAAAATAACTGAAAAAAACAATTTTCCTTGTCATCTAAGCCATATACATGAATTGAGCCACAGATATTGTAGGCTGCCTGAATACTTGACAGTAACATTTAGGTACTGAATTTCTCTGTGTTAAGTCCTTGAATTATTAAAGGAAATGCAATAAAATAAGAAGTGCTGGGCTATCTAAGTGAATTATTAGCCCATAAGTGAAATGTGTCCCCAACTAAACTGTCCTTTGGAAAAGTTGGACCCTATTTGCTATTATTTCCTGCAAGAGGACCATTAGCCGCACTCTAGGTGATGTGAATTTCCCTGGGGCACCAAGATTGGTCGGTCTAGCGCAGTGTTTCTCGACCTCAGCAAGTTGAGCTGAGGAATTCTGGGAGTTGAAGTCCACACATCTTAAACTTGCTGACGTTGAGAAACACTGGTCTAGCATACATAATGATCTGTTTGAAGAGACTGCTGAAATCCACATTTATATCTTCAGATATGCAAAACATATTATACATGCTTTGTTTCTTTCTACTAGCCAACCCCAATCCCAGGGTTTTACCCCATTCGAAATTTTCTTGAAGATGCTCAGTTGAACCCAGTGAAACCAACCTATAATTTTAAGAGTGAGGGGAGAAAGAGAGCATCCATCTATGAGCAATTGCCTGATTTGACCTTGCCACATAATTTCATGTACAACCCTCCTTCATTTGTGGAACTGGCAGAGAAAAGACCTGCTACTTATTCCTTTAAGAGTACTTCAAGGCAAAGCAACTATTCAGTCTACAGAGATAAGGTAAAAGAAAGCCAGGAATGGGGATCTATAACAATTAATAATTTTTATTTTAAGGAAAAATGTACATAGGCAAAATACCGTTCTGGATGTCTCAGAGTCTATCAGTAATATCCTCCTGATTCTGTCTCATACCCCAATGGCAAATCATTCTGAGAGGGTTGAATGGTGACCAAATGATGGGAAAGGAGTGGGGGATGGAAAACCAGAGAGAGTTAGAGATGGAATGGAGAATCTTGAAAAGGTCGTAGCCAGCACAACAACAACATCATCATCATCATCATCATCAAAAATTAAACTTGTATGCTGCCTGGCTCTTCAACAGCTCTGGGCAGCTCACAACAATCAACAAAGGAATTATAATAAAATCAATAAAAGATAAAAGATAAAGATAAAAGATGGCAAGGGCGATGAAGCGAGGGGTCTCACCCTCCCTTGCCAAAGTCCTGGTTGAACAGCTAGGTCTTCATGGCTCTTCTGAACAACAGCAGATTGGGGGACATCCAGATCTTGAGGGCGGGACCTAGTTCCAGAGGTGCTGCCACCAAGAAGGTGCTTCAGGGGTCCCAATAGATGACATGTTTAATTGAAGGAACCCAGACCATGCCAACCTTGCAGGATTGAATTGGCAGATGCTATGGGAGACAGACCCTATGCCATGTAGGGCTTTGCAGCTAAAGAGCAGCACCTGGAATCATACCCAGAAGCAAGCTGGCAACCAATGCAATTTAGAAGATACTAGACAACCCTGTGAATTGGGTCATCCATTAGGTCATCCTTTCAGAGAAAGGTAGTGCAGTTTGATGCGAAGAGGAACTGAGGAGCCTTATGATGAAGGTGAAAAAAGAAAGTGCAAAAGCTGGCTTGCAACTAAACCTCAAAAAAACCAAGATTATGGCAACCAGCTTGATTGATAACTGGCAAATAGAGGGAGAAAATGTAGAAGCAGTGAAAGACTTTGTATTTCTAGGTGCGAAGATTACTGCAGATGCTGACTGCAGTCAGGAAATAAGAAGACGCTTAATCCTTGGGAGAAGAGCAATGACAAATCTCGATAAAATAGTTAAGAGCAGAGACATCACACTGACAACAAAGGTCCGCATTGTTAAAGCAATGGTGTTCCCCGTAGTAACATATGGCTGTGAGAGCTGGACCATAAGGAAGGCTGAGAGAAGGAAGATCGATACTTTTGAACTGTGGTGTTGGAGGAAAATTCTGAGAGTGCCTTGGACTGCAAGAAGATCAAACCAGTCCATCCTCCAGGAAATAAAGCCAGACTGCTCACTTGAGGGAATGATATTCAAGGCAAAACTGAAGTACTTTGGCCACACAATGAGAAGACAGGACACCCTGGAGAAGATGCTGATGCTAGGAAGAGTGGAGGGCAAAAGGAAGAGGGGCCGACCAAGGGCAAGGTGGATGGATGATATTCTAGAGGTGACAGACTCGTCCCTGGGGGAGCTGGGGGTGTTGACGACCGACAGGAAGCTCTGACGTGGGCTGGTCCATGAAGTCACGAAGAGTCGGAAGCGACTGAATAAACAACAACAGACAACCCTGTGAATTGGATCATCCATTAGGTCATCCTTTCAGAGAAAGGTCGTGCAGTTTGATGTGAATAGAATGAACATTACATTTTAGGCTGACCATATTTTTTTTACCTTAATGCTGGACGGTCCCATGATCATCTAAGAAGAGTATGTATCACAAATAGAAAAATAATTGTAGTGGCAAAGGAACTTCAATAATAAGTCAACATTTACTTACCTAAACAGATAAACAGAATGACCACAGGCGGGCAAAGAAGCAGTGGGAGCAGGGGCAATTTTTGATTTCCTGCCGGCTTCCCCATTGGCTTTGCTTGTGGGAAGCTGGCAGGGAGTGTTGGAAATCACGATCATGTGCCTGCAGGGACGCTGCAACAGCCACAACTTTGTGAATAAAACTGGTCTGAACATTGTGGAAATTTCAATACCACTGGAGTAACGGGTCCTGAATTTTTAATGCATTTTTTAGGTTAGCAGATTTTAGTAACTTCATTCAAAAACTGTTGCTGTATAATGCACCATTTGAGCTCACTTGAGGGTACAAACAGACAAACCTTTGGAATAACTTGAGGCTGGCCCCCACTCTCCTGGCCTTTAGAAAGGGAGTTAAGACCTGCCTTTGCCACCTCGCTTGGGGTGAGAGGGAGGACAGTAGATCATGGAGGTGGCTGGTGCCATGATGTGGCCCCCATACATTCCATCATGACCATCTTGGATTTTACATTTTACATTTTACATATATTATATTGTATAATGAATTTTTATTCTTTTATTTATTGTAAGCCACCCAGAATCGTCATTGAATGAGATTGGGCGGTGGATAAATTTAATAAATAAATAAATAAATAAACAAACAAACACAATCAGAGTTTTAGCAGTATATAGATATAATAAGATTCCACACAGCAAGCTTATTAATTCCTAGTTAACTTTTGAACAACCAAAGTAATGAAAACGGCATCTTAAGTTTCAAGGCACTGAGAACCAAAATGTAAAATGTCCAGATGGCAGACTGAACTGTAGCATTTCCGACTGCATATGGTGAATACAACTTTACCCTACTTCTCCAAGGAAAAGCTGTCTGCAAATAGAAAATTAGGATCTTAGGGGGAAAAAAATCTGGCCTTAGACTGCCTTATCACTTTCCTATTTGCAGAGAGTGTTTAAAGATAAGGGAAAAAGTAATTCCACATCTGCAACCAAGTACAGCAGTCCACTGCTTTCTCTAACAGATGGGCCAAGCAAGGAAGAACAATGCAGACGTGATCTCTTGGAAAAATTAATCAGCTGAGCAATACATTAAACTACAAAACAAAACCTGACTTCTTATATTTGCATATTGTGCTTTTGATTCCCCACAGCATATAAACACTGATCCTGGACGGTATGATCTTTTCCCTTCTCCAGTTCCCACTTTTCCATCTAAGTAAGTATACTTTCTAGTTTTCTTTTTAAACAGATGGTTTTGGCATGTAAAGCCTTAATATTTCTTCGTTTTGGCTGCATTTCCAAGCAGCAGCATATCCCGTGTGTGCGTGTGCGTGTGTGTGTGTGTGTGTGTGTGTGTGCCAGAGCACTGAGGCCAGGGGCCAAAATAGATTCTTACTGATTTCCACAAAAGATTATTCTTTTTCAAGATCCTGTCGTGCTAGAGAGATGCCTTTCATTTTCTCTGAGGGCGATGCAAAAGGTCAGCGTGAGACAGAAGTGTTAAAAGAAGTGGCAAAAAGAAAGAGAAGTGGTCAGAGCACTTGTTCATCTGGCTAGGAAGATCTGTTACAGGGGGAAGGCATTGTGCTGCCTTCCAGCTTCTGGGGACTGTAACTCTCATAAGCCTGACAGAAGGATTAGTGGCTGAAAATAATGGAAAGGGTCATCCAAACATCTGACAAGCAGCTGGTTCTTTATCCTTGTCTTACTCTGCTCACCTTACTGTGATGAGTTGGAAGAATAAACCGCATCACCATATAAATAGCTGGGAAAAATACAGATTTTCAAAGGCATGTTTGGGTTACAGGTGGATTGTAGACTCACCACAAGGAGGAAGGGTTACTCCTTGAATGCTCTGGGGAGTTACAGTTACATTTCTCCAGCAATGCTGTGCCTTGGACCTCCAACTACTTAAATTATTATTTAAGTAATAATTAAATAATTAACTACTTAATTAACAAATTATTATTTAAGTAAGCATATTATTAAAGCCAGGCTCTTTTGTGGATGAAAGATCAAGGAATGGGATTTATTAAGTGTTTGTGCATACATGACTAGGTGCCTGCACAGCAGACCTTTCACATTTTTTGCAGTTATAATTTTATGAAGTTATATCTATGTAGCTTATAACAATCAGTTAAACGTAATTTCTCTGACTGTAGGCCTGGAACTTCCTTTGAGTCTCAGCATTACTCTAGGAAGGCCTTAGTCATCACTTCCCTTCACTTGACTTCAGTTGGATGATGAGAAAAATGTTACATGTCAATAGCCTGGACATATGCTAGAGTTAAAAAGAGGTTAAATGCTAATATTAAAGTAATTTTGGACTCACTGATTTACAACACTTTCAAGCAATCCCTGGCAGCAGATTCCCCAAGTTAAAGCCAATGCAATAAAAGCTGGTTATTAAAACAGTAGGATACAATACTGCTATTAAAACAACTAGCAATAAAAAAAATCAGAAGAAATGAAAATCAATTCAGTTTTAAAACTATTAAGACCTCCTAAACTAAGTGTATTCATAATAGACACCTGCATAGAAAGATGGACATAATTCATATCTGACCTCATTACCCACCAAGCTTAGCCAAAGAGGATGTTCTGAACTTGGGTCTTCTTAAGTTGGTCCAAGATGCAAACCTCTACGAGACAGCAACTCTCAGCTTTAGCCATTTGGGAGATGGCCATAAAGAGGGCAAACCAGACCTTCCTGAAAGGGGTTTTGAAGAAGACTGAGTTGGGAGTGAGGCTGGTGAAGGCCATTCAAGGGCTCTTTTGACTGTACCCAGAGGCACAGGAGCCTATATTCTGTACATTGACAAAGAAGAAGCCTTACACCCATTGACAGGCAGATAAAATTAAACCCCCCAATTTTTTTCCTGAACTACTGTTGTTTCAAAAGAACTTAAATGCTGAAATTTCATTTTTTCTCCTTTCTCTAAATGTAGGAGTTATATGTTTCGATCTGCAGTTCAAAGACTTCCCATTTTCTCCCCGGTAAGATCTACTAATTAATGACTGTAAAATATTGGGGTTTCAAGCAAAGAGAAAAAAAAATCCACTCTTAAACATTTCTTTCCTGCAAAAGGAACCTTTGATGTTTTGGCTTCCCAACTCTGAAACTTCAACATTTAGTCTTTCTGGGAATAGTTAGACTTCTCAGGACTAGCCCTGTAATGAGGCAGTGCGACAGCTGTCAGCTTTGCACCCACCATTTAGGTGTACATGCTAGGTAAATAACTCAGTGGCTTTGGTGGGTATCCTTGGGGAGGCACTTAGAGGTACCCTTCCCCTGTGGGCTTGGAGTATACGATTAGACTCCCTGGAGGCAGTCACTAAGTACCAGCAAATATACGGCAGTCACCATATTTCAGCTAGTTTCCCATCAGAACTATGAAATTCAGAAGAAGGGATGATGGTGTAGTTGGTTGATTCAAGGGGTCTGTGAAATTGACTAGCAAGTAAGCAATTAGCTTGGGGAGGATGTGAGGGAGGAGATGCCATCACTGATGTTCTCCTTCAAAGGATTGGTAGTCAAGAAAAACCTGATTTCTTTTTTCTTTTTAAAAAAAAGCCACATATCAGATCCATGGGAACCACAGAACGATGATGAGAACCTGTGCATGTTCAAGCAGGATTTTTAGTTCAACTAATATAACAGTTGCTGGAAGCTGCAGTTTTATAAGTACTGGTTGCTGAAAAAAAATAAAAATAAACCTCCTTTCCAGCATATCCTACCTCTCCTGCAGTTATAGGTGTAGTTATAGGTGTATAGCTTATGTTCCCTTTATATACAGAGCAGCTATTACACTGTACTGTATGTCAGAGCACAGAAATTTAGAAATGGCATCAGAAGACTGACGTAACACTCAGAGTCAGCTGGAAGTGGCAAAGGATGCTTAAATAACAAAAAGGTTTCTGCAGATCTGTTGAAACTAAAAAGAAAAGCATCAGTATACCAGCTGTCCAAGGAAGGCAGCAAATGCTAACCAGTAACTACAACTTGGTGGGACTCTTCAACTCCTTTTTTGGCTCTGCCTTTTCTGACAAGAGCCTCTGTGTTCCAACCGGTAATAGCCAAGAGCGGGATGAAGAGAAAGGAATGCTGTTGAGAGAAATGGGGCATGACAATACCTGTTTCTTTCAAATGAGTTTCAACCTCCAAGGTCAGATGATAAGATTCCAGGGTATGCAAGGAATTTGCGGGTGGTCTGACCAAATCTTTCTTTACTATCTTTGAGGAATTCTAGGGAATGGATGAAATGTCACATGCCCAAAGATGGGGAAAATGTTCCTACCTTCCAAAAAGGGGAAAAAATGAGCATCCAAGGAATTACAAACCAGTCACTTGGTATCTGAGAAGATTCTAGAGCAGTGTTTCTCAACCTCAGCAACTTTGCTGGTTGGGGAATTCTGGGAGTTGAAGTCCAGACATCTTAAAGTTGCTGAGGTTGAGAAACACTGGTCTAGAGCATTTCATAACATTTTTTCTATTTTTCCTTATCCTCAGCTGTTTCTTTTAAAGGAACAGAGCAAATTCATTCCATAAGATTGACTGCATTAAAAAAAATGCTTGCTGTACAGTATGCACAATGTATCTAGCTGGTCATTGGATTTATGTCTTAAACCAGAGAACTAGGAACCTCATTTCAAAGCATGGCTTGTTTTAACTTTCCTGAGATAATAGTGTGAAAAACCACAATTCTTTACTCTATAATAAAGAAAAATGACGGTTGCAACAACTGTTTTCAATAGCTACTAATGGATTATTTACAGGGGTGTTGGGGGACTGTCAGAAAAGTCAAGATGATGGCCAAGAGCATGTAATCAAAATCCTGCCCCTTTGCCCTTGTAAGTATCATGCATACAAGGGCAAGGCTCTGACCGTGCTCTTGTGGCTGCCATCTCGACTTTTTTTACCCCCATCCTGTAGACCCCCCATTTAGTTGCAGTGCCCATTGATGGGTGGTATTATGAAAATGTAAATAAAAGCCAGAAACCTATTTGCTTTTCTAAGAAAAGAAGTTCTTTTTCTTGAAATAAATGTCAGGAAAATGCAGATCTCGCTTTAAGAACCCACTTTTTCTTTTAAAATTTTTTTTTGTTTATTATTAATTGTTCAAGATATAATTAAGACATATAATGCAGAATATAAGACCGACAGAATACAAGTCTAAAAGAGAAACAGGAAAGGCTAAAACGGTGCATGAATAAACAAAAAAGCATATCAAACCAGTGGCTTCTGACCTTTTCCAGCACAGGTATAAAAGTACATAAAAGTTAATCTCTTACTAGTAATTAAACATTTAGTAACACTGTATCTCTAAACTCAAACCATTCAGTCATCAAAACCTAAAATCAAGACTTCATTCTTTTGCGTTACAAGCAAATAGTCTAAGAGTCGCTTCCAGTTGGAAACAAATCTAGTGTTTTCTCTTATCAATGCTGTCAGCTTAGCCATTTGCGCCAATTCCATCAACTTAATCATCCAGTCCTCCATTGAGGGAATTTGTACAACCTTCCATCTTTGAGCATATAAGAGTCTTGCTGCTGTTATCATATATAAGAACAGAGTTCCATGTTGCTTTTCAAGCTGTTGGTCCATCAAACCCAAGAGAAACACCTCCGAAGAACCCACTTTTCCCCAAGAAGTAGTACACTGGGGCATTGACATGCATGACAGTGCCTGCTTCAGACAGATGCCTCTTTCTCCTCTTGCCCCGCCCTCCTCCCTTCCTCCGTCTTTTCTTTTTGGCCAGTCCAGTCACAAAAGTCTTCTGCTGCTGCCTTCCAGCAATTCTCTCCCATTCAGGGACTTGTCTGGAGAACACCCACCAAACATGAAAGGAAACTACCATACACCCTTTTACACAAACAAAGTGAAGAAGTATGACATTGATAGAAAGAATGGAAATTGACTAAAAGGGTTATAAAATGAGTGAATATGATATGGTGGCCATGTTGGCATGACAGGGCCAACCCAGTCACCCCTCTGCTGGTTGACTGATTTATCCGCATGCCAGTAGCATGCCATCCAGTTCAATCAGTCTCAACCATTTTTCCAACCACAGGGTGGCAGGTCAGAAAAGTCAGGATGATGGCCACAACCATGAAATTGATGCCCTGCCCTTTTTTTACCTGAATCAAAAAACCAAGATGGTGGCCACCACTGTGCATTGTAATGCACATAAAAAATGGTGGGGCTTTGATTGCACCATGGTGGCTGTTATCTTGACTTTTTTGACCCCACCCTGTGGATACCCATCCTTCCCAGCCATCACAGAGGAAGCTGGAAGGCTGTTGCTTTCTGCTTCTCCTTTTTCACTTCAAGGAAATAAATTAAGGGAAAATCAGAAGTAGCTCAATTGGAGATGCTGTTGTCATGGTCAGCCAAGGGAGCCCAATTCCTCTCCCACCACTTTTGGTTCATTTTCCACCTGTATGGCTGGAGAAAGGTAGAAAATACAAAATGAGAAAACTCTGTTTTCATCTCAGAACTAGAAAAGGATAGTTAATTTGCCAATAAATAGTTGTATGACATGCTTGACCTTGAGAGATTAATTTAGCCCCAAAGAATCCCAAGACAGTCTGGGGTGAAAAATAACCCTCTTGAGTTACTGGCAGATAATTGATTGTGTAGGGTGTTCACATGGCAAAACTAATCCTGCAGTGATGCATGTCAGGACAACGTACTGTTATATTAACTGGGGGCGGGTTAGGGAGAGAAACATTTTTATTTCAGAGGGTTATCAGTCACCAAGAATAATGATTGAAATAGGGGAGAAAATAAGTAAACATAGAGGTAAATGGGTTTTTGGAACCAGTCACACTGCTTATAACTTGCAGATTGACCTTACCTCTGTGATTTGCTAGGTCTTAACACAGATGTGTTTTAAGTGTCTTTCAAAAATGGTGTTTTTGCACATTTACATTCGCCTTCTTTATCTTTTAGTTCCTCCTAATACCTGCCTTTTAATGGATTTCTTGCTCTGTTTGTATTCTGTTGTTTATCTTGTTGTCTACTGTTTTTTCTCTTATATTTCTGTAATGAATGTAAGCCACTTAGGAATTTTTAATATACAGAGCAATATATAAATAAATGTAAGAAATAAATACCTTGACTTGGTTTATTCTCTGGGGCCCCTGTAACTTTCTGTGTTTTGCCTATTTGGTTTGGTTTCATTTTTATTATTACTTGTTCAGCAAAGGTCCATGTATGAACTCCTTGAAACCACACATGTTATTTAGTGCTCTGTTATGTGTGGTTCCTGATTCTCAAAAAGACTGCCTGTCTGCCCTTTATAAGCCTGGCCTATTTGAAGACAAGACCCTGTAAGATGACTAGTCTGAAACTTTATGATAGAAAGGAGAGGCAGAAGATGAATGTCATCCCTAAACTTCTGAGTAGGAATGCACACATATAAAGTTAAGATTGAGAAGGACTATAGTTTACTGGGAAGACATTTGTTGTACACAGGAAGTGCCAGTTCCTTGGCATCAACAGAGAGGGCTGGGTTTCTTGTCAGAAGCCTGGAAAAATGTTGCTATTCCAATATATAGCATTGGGCTGGAAGGAACTAATTTCTCTTGGCATAAGACAACTTCCTATGTTGTTAGGCTCTATTCAGTTCATAGAGGAAGCTTAAAGGGCACTAGAATGGTAAAGCTGGAATCCCTGATTCTAGTCCTCCACAAAAGATCCATTTCACTTGTTCCACCAATGATGCTTCAGTAATTCCCTAAAAGAACTGAGCCTTGGTAAATTTACAGAAAAAATCTCATAGGCCAAGTAGGCAATTTAATGTGGTCTACATACTGTGACTTGGCAACTTGATTGTTCTGACCAATACTAAGGCAACCTCTTTCCATGTTTCTGCAGTTTCCAAAGAGCTCGGAGCAAAAGTTGAATATTACAATGTTTCTCCATATTTAACAGGACAATACTGATAAACAACAAACCGAGTAACTACTTACAGTACATGTGTGATAGGCTGCATCTTGGCAGTGGGCATTCACATCTTATTTTGATGCATGAACCATTTTCATATGTTTGTACATAGGCTGTTGATCTGTACTTTGAAATAGTGAATCATAAGTATTGTTACAAACTATGTACACTGTACATAGATGTGCTGATCTATACTTTTATACATTTATACATTTATACAGCTGCCCATCTTGTACCAAACTGTGGGTGGCTCACAGCCAACAGTTAAAACATCTGTGTACAATAAAAAATTTTAAAACCATAAATATTAAAATCTGGCACCATAGTTAAACTTTCACATGCAGTCCACGACAAAGTCGTTTTGTCAATCTCACCCTATCTCAGTGCTTGGGGGAAAAGCCAGGTCTTAAGTGCTTTTTGGAAGGTTAAAAGTGTGGGGCCTGTCGAACTTCAGGGGAAGGGTGTTCCATAGGGCAGGGGCTGCCATGAAAAAGGCAAACTTCCTAGGTCCCATAAGATGGCAACATTTAAGGGAAGGGACTAGGAGTGTGCCCACCTATCTGATCTGGTAGAATGGGCAGATGTCCTTAGGGAGAGGCAGTTCTTCAGATAACCTGGTCCTGTGCCATATAGGGCTTTAAAGGTAATAACTAGCACCTTGAATTGCACCCAGAAGGAAACTGGGAGTCAGTGCAATTCATACAACAGGGGTGTAATGTGGGTAAACCTAGGGGTACCCATCACTGTGCACATTCTGGACGAGTTGTAACTTCTGGGTGGTCTTCAAGGGCAGCCCCATGTAGAGCATGTTGCAGTAATCCAAACAGGAAGTGACCAAGGCATAAATGATCGTGAGCAAGGCCTCCCAGTCCATGAAGAGGCACAACTGGCACACAGGACAAATCTGTGCAAAGGCCTCCCTAGCCACAGTGCCTCCCACACAGTGTCTCCTGTCAGGCCCAGCCCAAGAATGACAAATAATCAATCCAGTCAAACTCCAGTTCTTTATTTGCTCACACCATATAGACAGAATCTTACCATAACCTGGGGAAGCTCCAGGGCGGGGCTATTTTGAACCTCTCAGTTTTCCCACCATTGCTTCCCAGACTGTGTTTTATCTTGCTCCCCTCCTTGGAATTTGCTCCTTCCTTCCTGGGAACCAGCAGCATTACTGAAATCCACCACATCTCCCTAGCACAGTGCCTCTCACTCCCAACCTCTGAAGCTGGTCCAGAAAGATATCATGGTTGATGGTACTGAAAGCCGCTGAAAGGTCCAGGAGGGCCAGAATGGTTGCACCATCCCCATCCTGAGCTCTCCAAAGGTTATCTACAAGTGCAACCAATGCTGTTTCAGTGCTGTGCCCTGGCCTGAACTCAGGCTGAAAAGGGTCCAGATAATCTACTTCATCCAGGACACTTTGTAGCTGCGCACCAACCACCCTCTCAACAACCTTCCCTAAAAAGGGAAGGTTGGAGACTGGACTGAAGTTGTCTAGCACTGTTGGGCCCAAGGATGGCCTCTTGAGAAGAGGGCACACCACCACCTCCTTCAAGGCAGGCGGTACCACCCCCTCCCACAAAGAGGCATTAACCACTGCTTGGACTCAACCACGTGCCACCTCCCAGGATGCCTTGACCATCCAAGAGGGGCCTGGGTCCAGAACACAGGTGGCCGAGCTCACAGCCACAGGGACCCTCAGGATCAACCGGCCGAAACTCCTCTCAGATAACAGGGCTCAGACATGTCTCTGTCACTTCCAAAGGATCTGCTCAGCCAGAGTCCAACTCCAAGCAAAGTCGAGTGACTTTATCTGACAGATGCTGAGAATATTCCTTACAGCAGCCCTGCAGGGGCTCCCCAGCTCCTTACCCAGGAAGGACCTGGCCAGCTGAAACAGGGTTGCTGGGTGGCTATCTGCAGATGCAGTAAGGACAGAGAAGTAAATATGCTTCACCACCCTTAACACCAGAAGGTAACTCCTAATATAGGCTCTTACCTGTGCTCAGTCAGCCTCGCTCTTTGTCTTCCTTCAGTGGTGCTCTAGGCGTCTTTTGTGTTGCTTCATTTCTCGGAGCTGCTCAGTAAACCATGGCACTCTGTGAGATTCACGTGCACAGAGAGTCTGCATTGGTATGATTAGGTCCATGGCCCTCGTCACCTGCTCATTTATTCAAATTATTCATTTGTAATTAAATCTACATGTGCCCATACAAAGATTTCTAAGTGATAGCACAGTAGCCATTGTTCCACTTGAAAAATAACTGATGGAATATTTTAATTGTTACACTTGCCCAGTAGAATTCTAGCTTCTTAAGTAACAAAATGTAGAAATAAGAACGTTATTTATGCTACAGGCACTATGCTGGGGCTGCAAAACTGTGGACAGCTTCTAGATGGCAGGAAACTTGGTTTTTTGTATCTCTTTGCTGCCATCTAGTGATCCTCTGGAGTTTTACAATCCACTAAACCTAAGTCATATTGAAACCATTAAAACTATAAACTAACAGTGCACCGTCACTACTAGTTTACTAGTCAAATTGGTAGTGTTTATATAAATCCTGGCCAATCCAAAAGTTTAATTCTGCAAGGTAATAGTAAGAACCTACTGTGCATATTAGAAGAAGTTATAAAGCCAGAGCATTGAACTTCCCTGGTAACTCACTAGTCTTATTGCACTTTCAGCCGGAGCTCTTGACATCTGTGTAAGATCATCCCCGTCTATGTGCTGGGTGGCCCGTGTTTCCATGGGCCAAATGCTTGTTGCCATACTACAAATATACATATTGCCAATTGAAGTAGCAAAGGCTCTTGAGCAAGAGAATCCATGTAGGCAGAACCAGCCTTTATAAGAGCCTGAACATTTTCATTATAAGGTATCCAGGGTCATGCCTTTCATACTTGACAGATATGTTGATTGCAGTTGTCCAAATATGGATAGGAAGAACAAGTAGGCTGACGTTATTGATGCATCTGTTCTCTAGTTAATAATGCCCAAGATCCAGGAGCCAAAGCAATGGGGAAGTGGTGAGAACTTGTCATCAATATTAAGTGAGTGTATCAGATGGAGAGCCTATGAGTCACCCCACCATAATCTTGATAAATGACTCGATCCTGAAGGCACAGATAGGGAGCATAGACCATGTGAATCCTTTCAAAAGACCCATCAGTCATATCCCTGAAAAGCTGTCATATTAGCACAGTCAGAATTACCTGGAAGACCGTGAACTATATAGCTATTGGGGCTAAATGAACCTGCCAAGCCTTCCTCCCAGGATATGACAGGAAGAAAAATTTTGCATAACAGCGCTTCACATTTCGTAATCTGATCAAAGCAAGCAAATTAGTCTCAGTTCAGTGTCCAAATTCTGTGTTAAATTTTTTTAGAAAGGGGCAGTTTTCTGTTTATTTCGCATCCTTTTATACCACATTCTAGTATTTAAAAACATCTGAAAGTAGTACATATGCTTAATTTTTTTTAAAAAATATAGCAAATAAAGTATACAGAAAATGAATACATTTGATAGAAAACCCATGTTAGAAAAGGGGAGGTGAAAAGCAAGTATTCACACATAATATAATTCAGGGAAAGTCTAGATGAAGACAGTTCAAGAACACCCTCCTGAATTTCTAGGGGAATTTCCAGAAGCCAAGTGGCAGCTTGTTCTTGGGTAGTCCCAGAATGGCAAT
The DNA here is from genome assembly GCF_035149785.1 of Candoia aspera. Taxonomy (NCBI): domain Eukaryota; kingdom Metazoa; phylum Chordata; class Lepidosauria; order Squamata; family Candoiidae; genus Candoia; species Candoia aspera. The sequence continues at coordinate 40,049,005 of NC_086153.1, forward strand.
CATCTCTGAATCGCAGCATAGCTAGCAAGATCTCTGAACATCCCAGAGAAATAGAAAAGGTGGTCTGCTAGATCCTGAGCTGTCAATAGCCAACTGGCAGCTGGAGTATATTCCAACTCTGGTGAGAAGCATACATGGCTAAGCACTCCATTTAGCATTCTGCATCATCTGCAGCTTCCAGTCCTAATAAGAGGAACCACACACAAGGGTAGCCTCACAAAAAGCACATGACAGTAACCTGAGTTTGGCTGTCCTACCTAGGAATGGGGGCAGCTGTACCCCAACCAAGGCTGATAATAGTGCTTTGATGGTGTATAAATCAGGCAAAAGATATAAAAAAACAACAGAAAAATCAGCATAGACAATGACATGATAGACAAGGTAATAATCAGGAGCAGCAATAATAATGGCAATAGATAGAGTATAACATCATTGTAATAAAGTAGTAATATAATTGAAATTCCAAAGATACTGAAACAAGCAGAAAAAAAAACTTTAATTGATCTGCAATGTGAAGACTTGGGCAATTATTTTTCTGTTACAAGAGTAGAATGTTAACAAATATGTTCTTCATTGCTGGGAAAGAAAAACTTTTGCTTCACCCAGAACAAAATTTCTTTGTGGAATTTGCTGCCTTAAAATGGCATGATGACTGTAGTTCTCTGACTTAGAGAGTAGAATGAAAAAGTTGCTGGTACTGTACCTCAGTCTTTCCAACCACTCTGAATCAAGGTGCCTCTTTGAAACTTCCGGTTCTGTGATGGACAATCTGACCCATCTAAAACTCCTTGGCTTGGCTATATGCTGGGATTGATGGGAACTGTAGTTGAAGGCACCTGTTCTGTACCAAGTTGGCCTTTTTTGCTCCAAAATATTGTGGCACATCTGTAAGGCAACATGATTGGTGGTGGTGGTGGGTTCCTATATGCCTGGGGATGGTCATGATGGAGTAACAGGAGGAAGGCTGGACTAGATTGTCCATTGATTTAACGCACCATTACTATCTTATGATTTAATGGTCAAGTTGTCAAATCAGTGGGAGTGGATTTAGAGGAGAGGTTTATAAAATGACATACTGTAAGTATTGGGTTATGACATCCAGCAAGAATGTTATCCCCGTCATTGTAAGGCAGTCTTCTAATTAAGATTTGTCTTTCTTTTCCCTCTGTTACAAAGCAATTGTTGTATTTCTCCAGTTCATATTTTTCTGTGAAAATGTGTTATCAAGTGAATGCACTGTTCCACAAAGGATGGGGGAAGAAAGAACGCGACAGGGAGTTTCAGAAAAACATCTATTTCTGTTTTATTGACTATTCTAAAGCCTTTGACTGTGTGGACCATAACAAATTGTGGCAAGTTCTTAGCGGTATGGGGATACCTAGTCATCTTGTCTGCCTCCTGAAGAATCTGTATAACGACCAAATAGCAACAGTAAGAACAGACCACGGAACAACAGACTGGTTTAAGATTGGGAAAGGAGTACGGCAGGGCTGTATACTCTCACCCTACCTATTCAACTTGTACGCAGAACACATCATGCGACATGCTGGGCTTGAGGAATCCAAGGCTGGAGTTAAAATCGCTGGAAGAAACATTAACAATCTCAGATATGCAGATGATACCACTTTGATGGCTGAAAGCAAAGAGGAACTGAGGAGCCTTATGATGAAGGTGAAAGAAGAAAGTGCAAAAGCTGGCTTGCAACTAAACCTCAAAAAAAACCAAGATTATGGCAACCAGCTTGATTGATAACTGGCAAATAGAGGGAGGAAATGTAGAAGCAGTGAAAGACTTTGTATTTCTAGGTGCGAAGATTACTGCAGATGCTGACTGCAGTCAGGAAATCAGAAGACGCTTAATCCTTGGGAGAAGAGCAATGACAAATCTCGATAAAATAGTTAAGAGCAGAGACATCACACTGACAACAAAGGTCCGCATAGTTAAAGCAATGGTGTTCCCCGTAGTAACATATGGCTGCGAGAGCTGGACCATAAGGAAGGCTGAGAGAAGGAAGATAGATGCTTTTGAACTGTGGTGTTGGAGGAAAATTCTGAGAGTGCCTTGGACTGCAAGAAGATCAAACCAGTCCATCCTCCAGGAAATAAAGCCAGACTGCTCACTTGAGGGAATGATATTAAAGGCAAAACTGAAATACTTTGGCCACACAATGAGAAGACAGGACACCCTGGAGAAGATGCTGATGCTAGGGAGAGTGGAGGGCAAAAGGAAGAGGGGCCGACCAAGGGCAAGGTGGATGGATGATATTCTAGAGGTGACGGACTCGTCCCTGGGGGAGCTGGGGGTGTTGACGACCGACAGGAAGCTCTGGCGTGGGCTGGTCCATGAAGTCACGAAGAGTCGGAAGCGACTGAATGAATAAACAACACAACAACAAGTATTGGGTTATGACATCCAGCAAGAATGTTATCCCCGTCATTGTAAGGCAGTCTTCTAATTAAGATTTGTCTTTCTTTTCCCTCTGTTACAAAGCAATTGTTGTATTTCTCCAGTTCATATTTTTCTGTGAAAATGTGTTATCAAGTGAATGCACTGTTCCACAAAGGACGGGGGAAGAAAGAATGCGACAGTTCCGTAGCAACTAACACATGTTAGTGCGCAGAAACGACAGTTTATGACAGTGATTCCCACATGCCTTTTACAGCTGAGCAGAAAAAGGGCATCTTTTGCTGAAATTAGCCATCAAATCTGCACTTTGGAAGAGAAAATAGTCAGCTGGTCTATTGACAAGGAATCCAGGCTGGCTGTTGGAAAGCAGTAAATGAACTTCTTTGGGAGGAAATGTCAGATTCTACTGTTTTCTTCCTTTATATTATTAATTTCCCCCCCAGCTGATCCAGGATTAATAGTATTATGCCTTTGCATCCAGGGGTGCATTTATTATCTAGGGGAATGCTTTTTCTGATGGAATGAGGTCACAAGTGACTTTCTGTTTTTTTTTTTTTTAATATATAGCTGGGATGATGGTAGTGAAAATGGGGCTTGCAGCTTTTGTATACCAACAGGAACTGCTTCATCTTCAGTTTTCAGGTAGTGATCAGTAACGTAAAGATGCTTTCAGAGTTCCACGTTGCCCTCCAGGCCAATCCTTGTCTTCATCTAACTCTCAGAATTTGTTTGCTTTTTACACAGTATGTATTCATACATTCCAAAGAGGAAGGGGAAGATGCTGGGGGTAAAGGAAATGAGGTGACCTGTCAGATATTTGCTGACCATTATTTATTTATTTATTTATTTCTCAAATTTCTAACATTATTCTTGGGGTGGGCAAGATGGCACCTGTGATCAAATCCTGCCCCCTTTTAACATAATCACATGCATGACACAGGGGTGAGAAGGGGTGGAGCTTTAATCACATGGTCATTGCTACCATCTTGACCTTTTTGTTCCCCATCCTCCACTGTGGATGCCCCTGCCAATAAGGACTGCTGATTTAAAAGAGGTGTACAATGTGTGGTCCATGGTTGTAAGTAGTCCTCTAAAGCTATGGTATATTTCTCCCTGAAGCCCCCCATATGTCGTTATTGAGGGGGTAAATTATGCATGTTTGATTCACTCATTAAGTGCCATTAAACGGGTGTTGACTCTTACATATTACATGGATGGATTCATAGGTTTAATTATATTACCTATAGTTGCAATTTTAATTAAATTTACTTGCTATTAAATCAAATCCATTTTAACTTTTGTCCTGCCCCTGCCCCTTCTTTGTTCTTGAGCCTGGCCACTGCTTGGAGCACACCTGCCAGCACACCATCTAAAACAGCCTTTCTCAACCTTTTGACCCTGGAGGAACCCTTGAAATATTCTTCAGGCCTTGGGGAACTCCTGCACATTCAGGCTCAATATAGGCCAGAAGTTTCCTTTTCGGGAGAGATGGGCGGTGATAGAAATTTGAAAAATAAACAAACAAATAAATAAATAACAAAATTATTATATTTGTTTCATATGTTGGCCTGTATATATGCATTAATTGTCCTGTTCAGACGATGAGGTGGCCAGTCAGCAGTATTATCACACTCTTTATTAAAAACAACTATTTACAACAATAAAGTCTGTGAGTAATAAAGCAAGCAATTTCAATCAAGACCACTCAGGCAATGACGGATGAACAGGCAAGGCTGTGGTATCAGTCTGAGGAAGAACCGCAAGGCAGAATTCAGCTAACTCTCTGATTGAAGCTGTCAGACTTGGCGATGCTAGAGTGCAAGGCAAGGAGGAAACGGAAAGCAAGGTTCCGTGGACTGGTACGCAGGAAGAATCAGTCTGGAGTGTGGAGGCTAGGCAAGGCTGAACAAGGCTTGGCTCTGGAGACTGGGCTGGACTGGGCTGGAGAGTCAAGGCAACGCTGATCTCTGGAAACAAGGCTGGGCTGGACTGGAGATTCTAGGCAAGGCTGAGAACTGGAAGTAAGACTGGACTGGACTAAAAATAAAGAATGAAACTTACCTCTTTGATGTGAAGTTGCATGAATTGGAAATAATTTTTTAAATAAATCGTGAGCTCCCAGGGAACCCCTAGTGACCTCTCACCGAACCCTAGGGTTCCACGGAACCCTGGTTGAGAAACTCTGGTGTAAAGGCTACTGATGTGCACCACACAAAGAGCTTGTGTAGCTCTGACTTAGCAAAATGGGAAACCACCTGGCTGAACTTATGCTCTACATTTTGGCATTCCACCAAATCAGAATCTTTTATATCTGAGTCATTAGGCTGTAAAGGATCTCTGAGAGACCATACTGACCACCGAACACAACCATCCACTTATTATAATGTATTTAAATTGATGCCTTGATGCTCAAGGTTTGAAAAGTCCTGCTTTTAGTTACGCTAAACCTGGATTTGGTAAATAAAGCAAGATACAACTTCACTTCAGATTCTGCTGATCACTATGTCACATGAACTTCACTTGCCCCCATCCCACTCAGCACTCAACAAATGTCCAGAGGCATGCATGCATTTATTTATTTATTTATTTATTTATTCATTCATTCATTCATTCATTCATTCATTCAAATTTGTTATAGCCAATGGACTTATGCCACTTCCCTCCCGTCTCTGACAAACACTGGATTTGATAGGAAGGACTTTTCCATGCACACACATATACATGCAGGGAATCACACGCAAGGGAAGATCCTGCTGCTTAATCAGGATACTTTCTTGGGGTAGGAGTTCTGTCTACATACTTAAGTATGTATGGAGATCTTCTCATGAACACCCAATGGAAGTTCCTTGGGGAGAGGCAATATGTATGTCCAACAGTTAATGGAATTACATACTTCTTAGGGCCCAATAAACCTATTTACATGTTTGTTGAATACTGACGGAAATTTTTCTGCCTTGCCAGGGCCGCAACTAGGGTCTGTATCACCCGGGGCAAACATGAATTCTGTACCCATTTTGGCGCCCCCCCAGCACTCATTTTGGTGCCCCCCCAGCACAGCGCCTGGGGCGCATACCCCGGTTGCCCCCCCCAGTTGCGGCCCTGTGCCTTGCTATGGAGAAACTCAGTTTCTGCTTGTATGCATAGTCATTTCAGTTTTGTATCCTATAAATAGATTTGGTAAAGATTTGTGTGGTTTCAAAACATATTCTTCCACCCAGAGGCAACAGCAGGAGAAAAGGTGTAAGAACATACCCTCTGAAAGGCAGGTCCTCTCAACCCACCCTCTGAGTTCTGAGTCTACTTCAGCTTTACCACCTAGAAACTGAGTTCCAAATTATCACTGTCAGGTTGAAATGACCCTACTTTGAATTTGCAAATCAAGGCAAAAAGGTGCCATTAGGGAGAAGCATGATTACCATAGTGTTTATGTAATCAGAAGGATGCTGTCAGCAAGCTTTAAAACATTTTGGATTTTCTGTTGGCTTTATAGGCTATGCCTCTTCCATGGGAGGTGTAATTCACCTTCTTCCTTTCAAGAAAGTTATGCTTGCTTGTATGGCATTTTTTAAAAATGCAACACAGCACTGTTTTTTTGTTATTTGGATTAGGATTTAATGCCTCTAGTCTTTTTCAAATACATTGCTAATTCTGTGATGTCATCCATGTCATAAACTTTGGAAGAACGCAGAGGACAAAGTTAGCTTCAAGAATCATAGTTCTACCTTCCTGATCAGGAAGATTCAGATCATTTCTGAAAGATTACAGTGGAAGAAAAAACAAAATTTTTGCAGTAGTTGATCAGAATTTATCCTGAAAGAGCAGCAGCTAACTAGGTGTAATATGAATTGTCTGAGGATTTTATTTGGCTTTTAAATAGATGTTAACCTTTCATTTGAAAATCCTTGAGGATCTCATTAATGACCTTGTGCCAGGTGGCCTCTAGTGACAGAAGAGCTGTTCCATGTAAACAACTACTCTTTAAATGAGTTATTGATACAGCTGCCATCCAATATTTTGCAACAAATGAACTGGAACTGACATCTCAACGTTTTCCTGTCTTGGAACAGCTGCAACCTAGATGGGTGTTCTTTGCAGGTGAAAACTAAGGCTGCTCAGCTATTGATGCTCAGAGGGTGGTTTTGCATGTGCTGTTCACTGTGCTGGAAGTAAATGGCCGTGGTTTTGGGACAGGCATGGATAGAGTGGAGATTCTGCATAAAGAGATAGGGTTGCCCTTCTGTGTGTAGTCTTGTCTCAGGTGTAGCATGGTTGAAGAAATCGAAGAAGGTTTAGGATGCAAAGTGAACCAACATAAAACCATTGTTATCTGTTTGCATAATTTTCAGAGGTGAAATTTATTCAAGTTCACTGAGGTTCTATTGAGTCAATAGTTCCCACCTTCTTCTCTCAAAACTTGTTTCAAGGCGGACTCTGAAGAGAAATATTGCACTTTTTTTGGAAAATATTTTAAAAATAATGGAATGCTGGGACCCCCATATGTGGGCTGGAAAAATCCAAAGAATCACTAGATTTATTGATATAAGAACATAAAAAACAATAATAAATGAAGAGAATTGCTGCAAACCTCACTTGAGGTCTTTGCCCCAAAGTACTGTTTTAACAGCCTTGCTGATTCCTTGGCTTTGCAGGCTTTGGATCTTCTTTAGGTATATTTGGTAGGTGAAGATATTTTGTACAGTGAAGGGAAAACTGTGGCAGCCAATACCCCAGGAAGTATGCAGGGAAATTTCAGAACTTTCTGCCAATGCATATCCCTTCTAATTTTGGAATAATTTGGTTTCACTATGTATTCCACCCTATGCTTGCAAAACACTACGCACTACCCTGCCACCAGCTGTTCCATTTTCCAATCATGCCCAACAAGTTTAACTTCAGCTGATGATCCCCTTTGCCTCCCTTCAGTCCTTCCATCTGTGAATCCTAAACATCTTTAGCACAAGGCTGAGCATGCAGGGAGTTCTCCAGGGAACCCGGGCTAAGCAGGAGCTGAGTTCCCAGCATGCCAGCCAATGAGCATTCACTTTCTCTCTTTCAGACTTGCCCATCAGCGCGTCCCTCTCTCCCAACTCAAGAGTTTCTGAGTCCTTTGTGAAGAAGAGAAACAAAAATATTTCACCATGGCCCTAATTTAGCAAGCCTTATGTAATATGTTATCCCTGATGATGTTACAGGCTAGGAAAGCTGCATTCAAAGGAACACAGGACTGAATAAAGTGGAGCAAGGAAGTGCAGGATGCAACAGTGTCCAGCGAGCCAAAGAAAATGAGATCAGAGATGAGGCTTTGCTCATCTGTAACAGAAACACAGGAGGAACAAAAAATCTAGTATTCAGTTTTGGGGGGCAACAGCGCAGTTTTTAGGACTTGGCAAAGTGTTACCGTTGACTTTCTGTTGATGTCATATGATAAATAGGGCAACAGGAATGGTATGCTAAAATCACTGTGTGGTAAGAGTTTTATCTCCAAAACATCTGGTGGTCACCATTTTGGAAAAGCTGATTATCGACTGTGTGTTTCTATAGCTGATAGATGAATAAAAATAAAAGTTGTGCATTCTTTGTGTGTTTATTATGCTGCCATAGAGTAGTATATTTTGAAAGGTCTATTCATATTTCATTATATTATTATAGGTCTGCAAAGTTCTATTCTGTCTTTTTTTCTGTCTTTTTTAGCCTTGCAATGTTTTAGCTAAAATGCAATAAATGCCTTATCAAGGGCTCCTAAATTATTAACTGTCCGTAACAATCCATGGCAGTTCCTTATGATTCACTTCCTGTTAGCTGCTTTTTAAAAAACGCCACTATGTTATGTCTGTTTGAAAATTTCAGACATATTTACGTAGAAAATCCTCTTAAACTTTTCTCGTGATAGACAGAAAACTGAGTTGCCCCAAGGGAAGAATTTACAAACATACTTGCACAGAAGATGTCGTTGTTTCAAAGATGTTAAAAAGCAGGATTGTTATGCTTAAGGGAACATGACAGATGCTAACATATGAACATAAAAACAACAACAGACAAATGTTAACATACAGCATCTCCCAGCTATAGGTAGATTTATTGTCTTGTTTTATAACAATAAATAAAAATATTGCTTTACTTGTTGGTATCACTTCTGTCTGCAAGTGGTTGAGAATAGATGGATTAGCGCAAATGCCTTTGTTAGCAAATGAGTCAGCAAAAGATCTGTGTCAGTTGTTTGTACGTTTAAAAGATAGTTCGTTTCTTTTTGCAAAGCAAAAGCTGATACCCTGTAATTACTCCAGGGGCTTGCAAACCTGTCAGAATCAGTCAGTGTTACTTAGCTCTTCGCTCTTCCTACTCTTCCTAGAACAAAACAGCTCTTTTCCTGTGGGTTTCCTGTGTGGGAGAGGCAGCAGGGATGAATGAGCTGGACCACTCAATTTCTCATCCCTTTCCACATTCTCATAGATAGGCTCCTAGTGTGGTGGGGCCAAGGGCATCTGTGTGTGTGGGGCAAATAACAACATGTGCATGATGATGTAATCAAGCAAAAGCCATAACTTACTTAGTTGCATGAGATGTCCTGATGCAAATACATAATTGTGTCATTTGCATGATTACATAATTGTACTTGTTATCATTTTGGCATCACTGTGGTTTGCTGCAGAGACTATTGTGTGGAGCTCCCCATGGTATGAGGGAGGGCACCAATGGACATGGCTCAGTTCTTTCCTCTCCAACCATCTTCATGAAGTACAGACACCTGAAACTTCTCCCTCAATCTGGGATCGACATGCATTACTCTAAGAAGATTCTCAAAGTGAGATGCTGGGTGCCATCACCCTTGATGGTTTCCTTGCCAGCAGGCAGCCACACAGGCAGATATTTGAGCAGACAAGCAGACATGTGCAGAGAAGATATGGTTGTAGCTGAACCTTTCCTGCCCCCAAATTGCTGCCATTCTCTGCCTATTCTTTCTGCTGTACAAAAGAGTCATAGTTTACTAACAGACAATGCATGTTCCATGTAGAAGATCCTAGGTTCTGTTCCTGGCATATTTTCTTACATATAAACTCAGTTTTTATAGGAGTCTAATAAGCTTGACCTGTGAACATGTCCTCAAATCTTGGCAACAAATGAATGTAGGTTTTTCAATCAATGTGAATAGCATGCACTGAACATAGGAAAGGTGAAAACTGCTGAGTCTGACCTGATTAACCCCTGATGTTGGTAAATGTGTCCTTTCCACATTTACTTTTGTGATCATCATGTGGTTGAAATCAAGTAGAAATAGTTGGAGGATAACTGCATAGAACCACCAAATTAGAAAGAGTCATTTAGGTAACTGATGGATGGATATTAGTCCTAGGCATCTTAAACAAGTTAGATTTTCAGTTTCTGTGTTGAGATATCCAGAATCTGTTTATTGAATGAGCATGGTGGGTAGGATTTGTACCAGTTTCATGATTCTTAATCTTATTTGGCATACCTCTCCAACAGTACAAATAAAATGACCCATTGAGATGTTACAAATGTCATCCATGCTATCAAGTATGCTGCGTGCATTTCAAGGGTTGAGTAGCTGTCTTGCACTGAGTACAACTGTTGATTATGTTAGCAGAGTAATATCTTATAGACTATAGCATGCTAGAAACAACAGTATTATGGAAATATTTATGTATACAGAACTTGTAAAAAAGATACCTTTTATTATGTTGTAGAAAGAAGGTCCAGGCCCAGGTGAGTATGAATTAAGGGATGCCCAACCAATTCCAATACGATCGTCCTTCATATCAGAAGTACCACGGCTGTTGCCAGCCCACACTGTGAGTATAATATTGAAAATGGCTCAATCCCTGCTTGCAGCTGTAGGGCTGATTTGGGGTTCCTGCCTTTCTTGGAGATAGTCCATATTCAGTCTTCAGCTTTTCAGCTTTCTTTAGGGGGAAAAACTGGTAGTACTTTCAGAATGTCAGGAAAATGTTACTTACATTCAGGTATTATTAAATTGCATCTGTGGAAATAAAACATGATTATGGAGAAAATCAAAAAGCTGAACATGGTGGCTGAAGTCTTAAAGAACATTTGACTGAATATACCTGGGATCTTCTCTGAAGTTGGGGAACCTGGGAAAAGAGGGTGTGCTCAGTCTTGAAAGGTCAAGATGAAGACCAAACATGGGGCCATTCTACTCCTTTTCTTGGCTACAATTTTATACTGCCTGAATAAAGTTAGTATTCTGTGTAATGTTTCATTTAGCAGTAAGCCTCTTCATCCTGCTTTCTAATATTCAATGCCAGCAAGTATAAAGCCACTGTGATAACTAGGCACATGTCTGTGAATTTTGTAATATTATATTTTAGTTTGGTAAATGAATACGATCCATTATTTTTAATCATATGAGTCATACATAATGTTAGTATAATTTAATTTGGATTCTTGCACTGAGAAAAGGGTTGGACTTGATAGCCTGAATGGCCTGTTTCCAAGTCTATGATTCTAGGACTGTGATTCTAATCAACCTGACTTTAGTTATGGCTGCTAAGGACATCTTAGGCAAGCCAACTATGCTGTAAACCAGTGTTGCTGCCTGGAGAATTCTGGGGATTGAAGTCCACACATCTTAAAGTTGCTGAGGTTGAGAAACACTGCTGTAGACAGAAAAAGAGAATGCTAATAGACTGAGGGATTCAGAATAGCCAGTTTCTTATATTCTCTATCTCAGTATTTTACACACTTGAAACGTACTCCCCACTGGTGAAATTAACAAGATATTCCTATATGTTGTTCTTTAATTCAGACTGATTCCAGATAGACAGGTCCAAATGATACCGGTTCAAAAGTGCTTTGGAGCTATTCTCTTTTCCTTTTTTTTTTTTGGTAGCAAGAAATTAAAAAAAGAAAAAAAGAAACATCCCTTGGAGTGATTTAAACTAGAGATTTGAGCTGTGTATCCTTGCATTGTTGTTGTTGTTTTCTTATGGAAGTCTACCTTCATTTATTTAATTGTGATCTTGTTTGTTTCTTATTCTGTACAGAAAGTCCCTGGTCCAGGATATTATTGGCCTACCAAGCAGTCACCAAGACAGCCTAGAACTATTGCCAGTCTTGGACGGGAACATACCATTTTCTTTAGTAACGTACCTGAACTTTAGACTACCAAGCATATTACGTTCTGGCGCATTAATTCATCCTCTGCATCTTCATTAAGACAACCTTGCCAATTTTATTCCTCTTGGTTTTAAATGGATTGTCATGTTGTTACCCTTTGCAAATGCTATTTTATTCATGCTGCTTCCTAGCATCCTAGATTGTTTCTGGTTTTAAATAATGGCATATCCAATAACTGTGGCTAGATCATGGCATACCCATGACTGATTATTTTATAATTTGTCTGAACTTAATCATTGCAAGGTCAGCACTGGAAGAGAAAGAGAATAGAGATGGTTCAGTTACCCAAGAGGATCAGCCTTCTCATCCTTTTCCTCATAAAAAGGATGTTTGGTGCCAGCCCATCTATATGCCATAGCTTTCTATTTTTCATTCCACCTTTTCACGTTGCCAGGATATTGTCTATGATCAATGAGCAGCTTATTCTAAAATAATGGCATTGAAATCAGCTCTGTAATTAATAGCATGCACTAGTCTCTTTGCAGAGTTTCAGGCTCTGCAAAAATAGTTTATATCCACTCAAAAGACTGCATCTAATGGGCCAGGAAGGGACACCATTGCAAAATAGTGGAAATGCCTATTCTTTAAAATTAAAATAATTACTGTAAGAAATCTAGGACTTCTTTCCTTACAATCCTTTTTTTAAAATCCTGGGGAATCTTCTATTTGAGAGCACTGTATTTTGGAGAAGGGGGAATGGTTTTGGTTTGGCATATGTTTCCCTTGTTAGGCTAGACTGAGTTGATGACTGTCTCAGGGTCTCCTCAAGCCCTTAATGATTAAGTTGTAACCCCAGATCTCCATAAGCAAAGGGTAACATGCTATCACTACTCCAGGCACTGCCAATTTACTATTCTATGGCAAGTAAGCCTAATAACTGGGATATTATGCTATATACTCCTGCTCTTTGGATACAATAAACAAAGTTGTTTGTATTTTTGGACTTTCCATGATGGCATGGCTATAAGAAGATCTATCAGGATGAGCTCCCAAACATCAGAGTTGACCACTGGCCATTTTCTACCTGATTTTGAATGGATAAAAAAAATGGTGCAAATTGGCCTTAACCAACATGGCACCATCCAGATGTTTTCATTCTGTGGGAAATTTGGGACTTAAATTCCCAACAAGTGTAGAGGGAACCAGATTAGTCTGAGCTAAACCAAAGATTTTTTTTTAAATAGATTCATTTTATAAATGAAAGCATGGAATAAAATAGCTATGAATTCATTCCAGTGTGGTCTCCATAGCCTTTATAATTTATAACGATTTGAAAAATTTAAGGGTTGATTATGGCAATAAAATAAGCATACCAGGGTTATTGATACAGGGAGGGAGTCAGTAAAGATGGATTGTAATAGGCATCTGAAAGGGAGGGGAAAGGGTTTTGAGGGTCTAGGGACTGCACACAAATGTTTTGGAGTGGGCAGGGCTATATCATCCATTGGCTGAGATTTTCTCTTGGGGTTGTGGGAAGTGCAAGTTTGAATATTTTACTTCGGGTTTTTTTTAACTGTTTCAAGCCCATTTTATAGCCTGCACTCCAGCTATCCTATGTTTCATGCCCAAACCTTGGAAAACTTGCCAGTAACTTTTGGCAGAACTCAAGTGGGCTCTGGAAGCCACCAGATTAGGAACAACAGAGGCATTCACAGCAGAGGATCAAATCTGTGCCTCCCCCCACCTTTAATGTGGGTTGCTGTGAGGTGCATGTAAAAAAGTGGTAGGGCTTTGGCTGCATAGTCACAGCAACCACCTTGACTTTTTTTACACCCATCTAACACTGCATTCACCCCTGATGGGTAGTTCTGGGGCCACAGGTTGATCATCTCAATTCTATTGGCTCAGGGCTTCCTGCTGATAAATGGAGACCTTTAATCTAGGAAAAGTTCTCATCAGATCCAATCCATTGCCTTTTACAGATACTTCTAAGTTTCCCAATAGTATATTGCTCCCAAAGGACATTTCTGCCTCACTTTGTACGATACTAATGGAGAACCTGAGTCAGCAAAGAAATTCAGTGGGAAGCAAATCATTGACAAATGGAGCAAAGTCTCTCTGGATTACCCATCATTATCAAAGGGAATCTTGCGAATAGATTTCTCAGAATAAAGTATAGTCCCTTATTATTCCTTAACATTAATTTATTACCTGTCTCCTTAATCTTTATTGCACTCTCCCCCCCACCCCCCACTATTAAATTTAATTAACTTGAAAGCAAGCATCAAAGTTCAGCAAGTTCAGCTGGCAGAACCCATCAGCACTTCTGCAGTCAAGTGAGAATGTCAAATGATAATATGAATGTGCCAGAGAGGTTCGGGGAAGCTGCTTGTTGGCCTGCTGAAAAGGTTGTGGTGGCATTTTAGCAATGTTGCAGGATTTTTACAACCCTTCAGTGGAGTCAGGCTTGACTTGAAGAAGATTTGAGAGCTGTGGCAGTGATAAATTGAAACCATGCTCCTGAGAACAAAGGCTGAACTGTATGTAGCAGAGGAGATCCACAGCTTAGAATTTTGCTTACACCTATTCATGGCATCAACATATGCCAGCAACCTCTTTTTTTGCCATCTTCTTATTTTTATCTGGTTCTCTGTGTATGTCAGAGGCAATCTTAAGTTGTCTTTAGCTGTCCTGGTTTAACAATAGTTTTTTCTCTCTTATCCCAATAAATCTGGTATGCTTCCTTGACTATTCTGCTGGGGATGTGATCACTTGACTCCTAGTGAGTGGGATCAGCCTTGTTCCTATCGGCTACTTTAGGTTAGGGCTGGCATGTCCCCTCTTTCCTCTGGTCCCTGTCCTTCATTCTGGTTTGGCAGCAGAGTCCAGTTCTTTCAATCCAGGATGTACTGGGGAATGCAGAGGTAAATGATTCTCTTATACATGCAACTTATATTGGGTATAATACCTTATAAGGTATTATAAGACCATAGAATCATAAGATTTGGAGGGAGATATTGGAATATTAAGTCTTGACCAATCTCTGCTTTAACTAGGGCTGCCAGACCTGGGATGCAAAAACCCAGATGACCATTACAGCAGTAGAGATGTAGTAAACTCAAATTCACCTGGAATTTTGCAGCACAGATCGGATTACCTAGTTTAAATACATTCACCAAAGAGGATTCCGCCACTTCCGCCCTAAGTAATGGGTCCACTGTCCAACTGCTTTCACATTTAAGAGTTCTCATAATATCCCTTTGGAATTTGCCTTTCTGCAGCTAAAATCTATTATTCCTTGTCCTGCACTCAGGAACAATAGAAAAGAGAAATCAGCTTTATGACATTTTCCAAATACTTGAAGAGTGCTAACCTCTCTTTCCTTAGCTCCTTTTTTCAAGACTCAAGATCTTCAACATTCCCAGATTCTTCCCTTTCTCCTCATAGGACTGTATTTCCAGTCCACTGATCATCCTCATTGTAATTCTTTATAACTATTTGAATCCTTCTTAAGGCGTGATGCCCAGAATTAGATATGGCACTCAGTGAAGGGTGTGATCAGTGCAGAATTGTGATTTGGAAACTGTGTATCTACTGAAGCAGGCTAAAAGAGTCCCCCTCTTTGGGGGGAGATGGGCGGTAATAGAAATTTGAATAATAAATATAAATAAATAAATAAATAAATAAAAGAGAAAGGGATAGTTAGGAACAGAGTGGCAAGAGAAAGTGAGTGCCAGGGAATTCATAAAGTGACTTTCCAGTCCATCTGAATTTAGTAAAAGGCAGCTTCCAGTATCTCATTCATTTAAAAAGCAGGAATGTGCATTCTGAAATTCGACAGAAGAATACACACACTTGTAACACACACTCAACAGATTGGCTCGAAATCCAGTTTGGTCTAGTGGTTAAGGTGCTGGGCTAGAAACCGGGAGCCAGTGAGTTCTAGTCCCGCCTTAGGCATGAAAGCTGGCTGGGTGACCTTGGACCAGTCACTCTCTCTCAGCCAAACTCAGTGCAATGACTAGACTAGCCTCCTCGTGGTGCACCCCGGGCAACGTGACTTGTCATGGCTAAATAGTCTACACATCTGGCTGCTGGACCTCACAAGGATTTCCCACCAAGAAAAAAGCAGCATGAACACCGAACTGCTATGCCATACGATTAAAAAAAACCCAGATTGGCTTAAGACATCTTGCTGCATAACATCTCCAATCAGCTGCCTGAATAGTTGTCCCATTTTCCCCCAATCTACTAGATGAATGATAAGCCCGTTCCACAAAGTCTAGCCCTGCCAAAGCCACTTTGAAATTACCATTTGCAATTTCCCTAAACTCCAGACAGCACATTACAGGAAGTGCCTTCTTGTGCCTTGAAGGAGGAGATACTTTGGAGCATTATATTCGATCTCTCTGATCTACATAAATTGGGGGACTGAAATTATGACTTCATACAACTGAAGGAGGAGCAGTTGCGATTGTCTGCCCAGGAAAGTCCAATTTAAGTAGAATGTGTTTCCAAAGGCTTAGCAAACATTTTTTTTTTCCTCACCAAAGGTTCTGAAGCCACAAAAACAGGATTTAGGAATTGCATGTCTTCTGCACCACAGATTGCTGACTCCACTATTTAAAAATGTTTTAATTGGAATAAATTTTAAGACACTGCCAAAGAAAGTGGTGGGGAGAGGAGGGTGAATTGTCCTCAGTTCAGAGGAAATCTAATTTCCAGATAAGGCAAACAAACTTCTACCAGGCAATCCTAGATTTAAGTTAGAAACCTCCCATTCATTTGAATGGTATTTCTGTTCTGCAGCCCAGTCACATTTACCCAAAAAAGTTGTGTTCCTTTGCAAGAAGATGGACAGTCAACGGTGCAGAGGAATATTACTTTATGTCAAGTTAAGGTGCTCATGCAGAATTGCTGGGTCCTCAGTTGTTCTCTGGCTGCTTTATTGCATTCCTGTCAGACCAGCTGGCTCTTCACACTGCACAGACGTGACCTGAACAAAGTTCAAGTGTCAAAGTGACATGCCCGATGACATTTTATCAAGTTGCCATTTCTTCTTGTTTTTGCATCAACGTTATTTACACAGAGCTCTTTGACTGATGAGAGTATTCTCATTACAGTTGTTTGAGGCAGAAGGGAAATCTCTAGAAACATCACCTAATCAAAATTGATTTCTTGTGTTTCCCTGAATCTCCATGCTGTGATAATGCTAATTTCAGCTTGATGATAAATATGTTGAGTTCACATTTTAATACAGTCAGACCTAATCCTGCACATCTGAATGCATGGACTGAGACACCATTCTTCCCTCCAACACACACTTCTCCGAACTTGGCAGCGTATTTCTTCAAAGAAATATATAGCAAGTTGCAGATACTAGGGGAAAGTACCCCCCCCCCCATGAATATATTAGTGAAACAACATACAAATACATTACAATAAGGAAATTGATTGCAAAAATGTATATAAAAGGCAAGACTGCACTGTAAAAACCCTCTAGTGTGCATGAGTAAAGAGAGGTGCACATAAAAATAAATATTTTTTGTGCAATCAAAAGAATCTCAAGCTGATATGGAAATGAGGCAAACTCAGAGTGGAAAACTGAAAGCAATAAAATTACTTAAAGCAGAAATAGAGAGAAATTCATCCATTTCTGGGCAGCCTAGCATCTCTCCTGGGTAACATCATGTAGAATATTTAAGAAAATGTAATGCAAGAAAGTGAGGAATAAGTATCATCAGTCATCAATCATTTGTAATTTTTCTGTACAGGCATTACTACTGTAGTGGGTAATTCTTTGTTTTCCTGCTAGTCAAGTTATCTGGTATCGTCCCCATCAAAACATGGATGAGGCGAGAAAGATACTTTCATGGGAACGCAGCTCTTTCTTGGTTGATTTTTAATTCTATCTAATTTTGTACTCATTTTTATTCCTACCTTTTTAGTAGTTTCCTTCATATTATTTTATTTTATTTTATTTTATTTTACTTCACTTGATTGATTGATTGATTTACAACACCACAACAATAGACAAAATAAACATACACAAACCATCGTTAAAAAATAATTAAAAATATGGTTCCCCAATAATAATCAACTAAATGTTGAATGCCTGTTCAACTCAGAATTGTTTAAAGAAAAGGTTTTCAATGCCTTCCTGAATGCCAAGAAGGGACCAAGTGAATCTTTGCATTCAGTGTATTCCATATGGAGGGCTACCACTGAGAAGGTCTGCCTCCTGACCCAAACCCCTTGCACCTCTCTCAGAGACCTGTACCTTGAGTGGACTTTCTCTAAGTGTCCTCACAGTCCAGAATCGTGGCCCCCTAATACAACCCAGTGCTATGCCATACAGGGTTTTATAAGTAAAGGCGAGCATTTTGAGATAGTCCTGGAAACTGACTGGCAATCACTGCAGCCAAAATAGATGTTACTCTGCAATAGTGGATATCTCCTGCTAACAGCCTGGCCCCTGAATTCTCTATCACTTATAGTTTCTGAGTCATCTTCAAAGGCAGCCCTACCTAAGCACATAGTAAAAGTCTGAACATATGGTAATAAGGGTGTGAGTTACTGTTGCAAGGGCTTCCTGATCTAGGCAGGGCATACTAGCTGAAGCTGGGCAAAACTCTCCCTAGTCACAGCCTCCATCTGCTCTTCAAGCAGGAAGCATGAATCCAAGAGGACCCCCAAATCACAGACCTACTTATTCAGAGGGAGAGCTACCCAATCTGGAGCAACCATCAGAATGGATATTTCTGGAAAGACTAGATGTTTACGGACAAACATCACCTCCATCTTACTAGGGTTCAATTGCTCATTATCCAGTCTCTTACAGCCTACAGTTACTGACACAAGACTTCCAAATCATCTTTATTTCCCTGGCCTGTGCTAGTGATCTGCGTACTGGTGAAATTTGATCTTAGATCAACAAATGTATTTATTTATTTATTTATTTTTATCCTGCCTTTATTATTTTTATATGACTTCTCACAGCAATTTTATATAAATGTTCAATAGTATGTGGAGAAGACAGAGCCCTGTGGCACTCCACATTGGAGCAACCACAGGCTTGGTTGCTGTTCCTTTATTACTACCAATCTGCTCATTGAGGAAGGAGTGGAAGCACTATAAAATGGTGTCTCCAACCCTCAGCCCATGTAGTCAGTCTAAAGGGATAGTAAGGACAATAGCAACATGCTGCTAAGAGGTCTAATAGGACCAAGAGGAGCACACTCCTCCTCTTTAGGTCTCAGCAAAGGTCATCCACCAGCGTGACCATTGTTTCTGTTCCACATGGCCTCAGTGTTCTGTTCTGGGCCTGAATCCTGACTGAAATTCTTCTAGAATTCTCTGTGGCTGATTCATTCATCAAAAATTTTCACTGAAAAGGGAAAGTTGGACTCTTGGTTGATGTGATACAGTTTGGCTTGGAAGAGAAATGGCCTCTTCAAGAGAGAAGGCACCACTGCCTCCTTCAAGACAAGCAATATCTCACTTCCCTCAGAGGGGTATCAATCACTTCCCAGATCTAGCTGCACACATCCTATCTAGCTCCCTGAAAGAGCCAGAAGTGGCATGAATCCAACCCTCAAGAAGTAGAGCTAATACTACCGAGCACAGGGCCGCAACTGGGGGGGGGGGGGCAACTGGGGCATGTGCCCTGGACGCTACACTGGTGGGGCGCCAAAATGAGCGCTGGGGGGCGCCAAAATGAGTGCGGGATGTGTGTGCCAAAATGGGCGCGGACTCCATGTTTGCCCCGGGTGACACAGACCCTAGTTGTGGCCCTGACAGAGCACCCTATCCTCAGGTTCCACAAGCTGAAAAGAACATTGCAGGGCATCATCCCTTCTCACCTCACATGGCTCTGTCTAACTGGGCATTGGGCCTGAGAGAATAAGAGTGACTTTGTCCTCAAAGAAGCCTGCAGGAACAGCAGAGCAGCCTGCAGACAACTTGCCCCTCCAAACCTACCCCAAAAGAATTAGATTTACCCTGAGCAAGGATACCAGACAGGAACTGGTGGGCAGAATAAGAATAATATACATGCTTTGTTGCTCTTCTTGCCAGTATGTAGGCCCAAACCTGTTCACAGGTCAAGCTCAGTTTTTTGCCACTGTTACTATAGGCATCTTTTAATACGCTTCATGTCTCATAGCTCCTCTGAGAGCTAGGGAGTAGCTTGAGATTGGTGACCAGGAAGAGGCCTTGTGGGAACAATTTCATCCAGTGCTTTGCTTGTCTTCTTATGGCAGAGATTGACCAGGCCCAAGACGAAGGTGCATGCCAAAACCTCAGGAAATTCTCCAAGCGCCCTCAGAAAACATGAAGTTCCATGAGACACTTGGGGTGGACCATATTAATAGGTGCACCCCTCTCTGCATACTAAAAATATATAGTGGGATTAGCTCCCAGTTTTATTTATGTGGGTATTTATGTGTCCACGTGTGTTTGTCTCTGTGTGTGAGTGTATGATAAAACTACAGCCTCCATTATCCATTAACTGGTTTTGGTTTTCTATACCTTGAAATCAAGGTATAGAGCAGAGCAGCACACCATTTTGTAAGGTGACCATACTAATGGCTTCAGGTTCTGCACTTCTGTTATGGAGGGATTTACACACACACACACAGGGAGAGAGAGAACACTGCTTTGATTTTATTAACTGTGGGATTTCCAAAAAGTCAATGTGCTCTGGAAACTGTACTGGTAATTACTCAAAGAGCAAAATTGCTTGTATGCTCAAAAGTCTTGCAACATGCAATAAAAGACAGATAAGAGTGAGTCAACATTTATAGCTGCAACAGATGCTATCGTACAGAATGTAATGTAAATGTTGGTTGCCAAGCCAAACCCTGTGAGATGATAAGATCATGAGAAATCAGCTAGTTTTCTAGAGCATTAACTCTGGGATAAATGATGCTTGCATCATTGGATGTCTTCAAAGGAGATATCTCCTTTGACATTAACACAGACTCTTTCTATCTTTTTTTTCTCCCCTTTATGGTACTCTCAAAGCTGCAGGGCTACAATGAAAGCAATACTATGCTCAGAAGTCTTGCAACATGCAATAAAAGACAGATAAGGGTGAGTCAACATTTATAGCTGCAACAGATGCTATTAACCCTTTTTTGGGAGATGGGTGGTAGCAAAATTTGAATAATAATAATAATAATAATAATAATAATAATAATAATAATAATAATAATAGGAAACCGCAAAGGATTAGAAAGGATTAGCCATAGTCTGAAACTGAAGCTCTAAAACTGTGCCTCCACAGTTCTCCAGCCATGTCACTACAGTCCTTGTTCTGAGCTGTGGGCTAGTAGCATTGTCCTGTTACCATTTGGAAATAATGGCAGCCACCACATAGGAATACTATGTTCCACTGGTGTTGCTCTCATCATGCCACCACACTGATTTGAGTCACAGCTCTGTGGGCCTAACCTCTAGTCTAGCAAGGCCCCGCACTTGTTAGTAAATCATGGCTGCCTATAAGCAGTGGATGTAGAAACAATGTCCTTTCGCAGCCCTTTCTCTTCCTCAGCTATTCTTCCCAAGTCTCTCTCAAAAAACAAGGATCTTCATGCAGGTAAAAACTCCAGGCTAAACTCTTTTTTTTAAAATAAGAATTTTATTAGATTTAAGAGAAAGATAAAAACTACAAAAAAGAAAAAAAACTACAAAAAGAAAAAAGAAAAAACTAAAAAAGAGTGAAAACACAAGATAATTTTTTTTTTAAATTACAAGAAGAGGTGATTTTAACAGCAAGGATATACAACAAATTTTCCATAATCAATCCCTTACTCTATATTAAACCAAAATCACATTATTTCTAGTGTTTGGTCTGGTGGTTAAGGCAACAGGCTAGAAACAGGAGACTGGGAGTTCTAGTCCCACTTGAGGCATGAAAGCCGGCTGGGTGACCTTGGGCCAGTCACTCTCTCTCAGCCCAACCCACCTCACAGGGTTGTTGTTGTGGGGAAAATAGGAGGAAGAAGGAGTGTTTGGTATGTTGCCACCTTGAGTTATTTATAAAAATAATAAAGGTGGGATAGAAAACAAACAGACAAAGAAATAAATAATTCCACTGGCACATTATAAAAATCACTAAATACAGTTGCTCTACCCCCTTATATTAAAAGAAAAAGAAGAAATATGTATATATCTCCCAATCAACTTCCCCCACAAAGATAACATTTATTTAATTATTTCCTTCCTACTACTATTCTATACATTTCTGTCTACTATAATAAAAATCAAGCTAAAAAGCATATATATTGCCTGCCATTGTAATTAATAATACAACAATTATAATGATCTTAAGCCTAAAACCAAGCATTTATTATTATACCTTGTTAATCTTAATCCAAATCGTTAAAGATGAATGAAGTCAAACCAGCTCTAGAAGCAATCCAGATAAATATTCTTAAGCCCTACCCCACTTCAAACTAAACCAGAGCATTTACATATCCCCACAATACACACAGAGCTTTCTCCATGAGGAAATCAGACAACCCAACTGCCCCCTTAAGAACTCTGACTTCTCAACAGAAAGCCTCCCATACATAGTAACCCCGTTTTTTCCATAACATTCCATCAGCAATTCAATTCCACTTATGGCTTGCAACTCGATCTGTCCCTTTAATTTCCTCATCTCAACTATCCCCTCTTCATCCAGCATTTCAATAGAAGCCCCAATCTCACTATTAGAAGAAACGTTTCTATCGTTGTTAAGTTCTTCAATTTCTTCCATGACATCCCCAACCAGATGACACATTTCAAACCTCATGTTTTCCACAATATCCTGAATACCTTGCATAAAAGCTTGGCAGGACTCAGAAAGCATCTGTTTGAAGTCTTGGTGAAAGTCAGAAATAATCTGATTGAAATCCCCCATGTCTCATGCAGTAGATTATGGCACCCACTAGGTACTTAATCAGCAAATGTGGGAGACAATAGAAACATTCTGAGACGTGTTTACAGAAGTGAATGTATGATAACAGGCAGTTTCCCAGGGAAGGTAGCAACAGAAAGCTGAAAGTTCAAAACAGTAGATTCAACATGTAGGAAAATGCTAAAATCTTCAAATTTAGTACTAAAATAATAACAGGGAGATGATTACATAGTCTCAATTTGGATGGAAAGCAAAATCCAAAGCTTAAAAAGCTTTTTAAAAAATAATTAATCACAAAAATAATAAGCACCAAGACAGCATTTCTCCTTGTTGTAGAAAGCCTCTCTTAGGGTACACATCCTTAAAAAACAATTGTGTGATTTAGAAATGGGGCGGCTGGTCTTAATGTCCCTTTAAGGCTACAGCACGACTTGGAAATGGTGATGCCCCAGCCTCCTGGCAGCTCTTCCAGCTGACTGCAAACACTGTTTACGATCTCTTGGCTGCAAGCCACCATCCTGGAGGACAAATGGGGTAATTCCGAGCATTTTGCTTTCCTGGTAAAATGCTCTTGGGCTTCCGGAAAAACCCGCCTGAACCCCCAAAAAACCTGCCACATTGTCAGTTCTGCCTGCGAAGCCTGTGAGCATAGCTGTTCAGTCTGCCATGTCCCCACTGGAAGTCCTCCAAATCTCCAGGCTAAATTCTTCACAAAAAACACAGCAATCAATTTCAGAGCATCTATTATACCCCATTCAATGTTCAGCTGTACATAAAATGGACCATTCATGCTTAAATATACTTCATCATCCGTCATCTTACATCAGCCACCATCTTGATTCAATCCAAATTTTGTATATAGTTATTTTAATTTATTTAAATAATTTTGGTCTTTCAGTGTCTGCTTTTAATATGATTTGTATTCAACATTTTAAAATAATTTAATTGATATTTAATAAATAATGATTAATAAAATAATTAAATATTTGGGAGGTCAAAATATTAATTTCTGCTATTCAAGTGCACATGTTTACATATTTTGTTTAAATTAACAAAACTGTATCTAATAAAAAGCACAAAGGAAAAAAAAAGAGAAGCCATTTCTTACTGGGGGCAAGATTTAGTCCAAAGGAGTGCAGAACTTAATTGGAATAATCACTTTCTTTAACACAATACTATACAAATGCTATCTCTTATATAGTACATGCTTCACCAACTGCTAATAAAATATTAAACAAAACATTTAATGTTTCTCATAAATTAGAACATGTCTGTGTTATTCTCAACAAACATATACAATGAATTATCAATCAGCTTACCCAATTCCTCATTCCAGTGAAAGATTTGAATACCAATCATCTCCTGCAAACAGCAGAAGCACTTGACCTTCTGTGACATTAGGGAGTCCTGACAAATCAGGAAGGGTCTGGACAAGCGTTAACTTGCACTTCTGTTTTTCCCTTGATTGGCACCCAGCTCAAAATCTGTTGTGCTCATTGCAAATCTTTTGCTTTTCGCAGGTAAGTTATTACTCCTTTCAGGAGCACTGACATAGATATAAATGAACGCTCAAAAATCTTGTCTAAGAAATGTTTTCCAGAAACTGGGCAGTAAATGGCTGGACTGAAACCAGCAGACAAAGAGTTAGCTAGTTAAATCAAATAAATTCATGCATATATACCTCCTACATTGGTTCATACAATGAGAGTGGAATATGTCCAGATAAACAAGTCAATTGATCCAATGTGTCTCTTTAAATATTTGTAAATGGAAGCACAACATTTTGGCTTTTCTGGTTGGCGCAATGCGTGCTTGGATAGCTGAGTCACATGTTTTAAGGGCTCACATACGTAGTTCACTTCTCTCTCTTCCCCATAGTCACAGTCTGACAAATAAAGTTACAGATAAGTTGAAGACAGCCTTGTAACTTTGAGGCTGGAATGTAGTGTGATCATGAATTTGTTTAACCTTGAAGAAGTGGAGTCATTAAGAATGTTAGAAAGATGTGTCACTGGGCTGCTGAGTACTATTTCTATGTTCTTTTGTAATGTGTAATGTAATAAACTGTGTTTATTACATTAGACATAGTAAACTGAATACTTGTGTATCTATGGTAACTAAGCAAGAATACAGTGAACAATATTTGGTAGCTGGGAGTTCAGGGACAGCAGCAGAATCATTAAAGTATAGAGTGGGCCATTTAGTTCATCACATCCAACCTTCTCCTTAGTGTAGGAATCCAACTCCATCCATTCACTGCCTTAAAAAAGAAATGTATTGAGTCTTTCAAATAATATAAAAATTACAATTACAATTACAAACAAAATATATTAACATTTTAAACAATTAAAACTATATACCTGAAAAAACTAAGCAATACAAGCTATCCCCCAAGAATAAGCAACACTACACCTATATACTCTTGTGTCAGTTTGTATGTTTGTAACCTTCAATTAGGGACGCGGTGGCGCTGCGGGTTAAACCGCTGAGCTGTCGATCGGAAGGTTGGCGGTTCGAAACCGCGCGGCGGGGTGAGCTCCCGTTGCTCGTCCCAGCTCCTGCACACCAAGCAGTTCGAAAACATGCAAATGTGAGTAGATTAATTGGTACCGCTTCGGCGGGAAGGTAACGGCGTTCCGTGAGTCATGCTGGCCACATGACCCGGAAGTGTCCTATGGACAACGCCGGCTCCAAGGCTTTGAAATGGAGATGAGCACCGCCCCCTAGAGTCGGACACGACTGGACTTTACGTCAAGGGAAACCTTTACCTTTACTTAACCTTCAATTAGGCAACATGGTGCATCACTGGGCAAAATTTTTTAACCAAGGTACCTTAAATGGGTCAACTTAGAGAATGCATCCAAAATCCAGGACCCATGACTCCCATGGGATTGAAATTTGGCAAAGTTGTGGCTGCTTTAGCACCACTGCACCTTCCAACTATACTTCACAGAAACCTGTAGGTTGTGTGGTGTAAGAGAAGATGGGAGAGGCATATCTCCAATATATTTCCCACCTCCCTCTGGCTCCTGCACCCAATCAGCTGGCAGCAAGGCCTGACAGGCAAGCAGCGATTGGCTGCTTTGGAACCAGGGCTGAAATTTTAAATCTCTTAATAGTGGTGAGCAGTGAGGGAAGAGTAAGGGAGTGACAGAATGCCTGCTGGTGAGGTAGGGCTGGCTGGGGGGGTGCCTGTGGGATATTATTGCAGTCAAAACAAACAATTCATGTCTTGCTAGATATGAAGGAGGCAGAGGCTCATGGAGATTTCCTGAGTAATTGTCTAGAGAGAACACTGTGAGATCACTTCCTTCTTCTTCACCATGCATCCGATCTGAAAGCACGTGTATGTCTGAGCTCTGCAGCTCAGACTCCATTTTAGGCCTCGATATTCTACATTAGTAACTTAGTACTTTAAATCTGCCTTGACTTTACTACTGCAACTGCTGTTTTGAAACCTAGATTATGTGAGTAAATATTACTTTTACTTCTTCACAAAACTGTGTGATTGTTGTTTTAAGAGGGATAAAAGGGGCAATACCAGGAAAATCCAGTTTGCCTAAAAGCATCCTGGATTATTGTTTTCTAGAAGGTTAAACCAGCCTTGTTTTATGCTTCCAAGTCTATGCTGCAAAGGGTGGTACTCTGCTAATCTCACTCACGTGACCAAGAGAGGACAATAACTAAATAATACATCTTCTCTCAGTATCAAAATCCATTCCTTCAGTGCTGGCAGTCGATTGTTGAGCCTTCTTCCTCCCTAGAGGGAGAGGGCCCCTCGGGACATGCCGGGATGGGGTGCAGAGGTGCAGTTTTCCTCACAGTCCATGGCTCTCTTTGTCCCCTCTCCCCCCACCAAAGTGGCAGGCAGTTCCATGGGCCAGCCGAGGAGGAGGAGCTATTTCTGATGCTCCCTGACATCTTCCAATAAGCAAAGTCAATGGGGAAGCCAGCAGGAAGTTGCTCCTGCTCCCACTGCTTTTTGCCCATTCTGTTTTGGTCATTCTGTTCCTCTGTTTAGGTAAGAAAATATCTCTGATCCAAAGCTAGTTCAAAGCAAATTTCTTGAGATACTGTAAGTTTTAGAGTCTGGTATCTACACATCCTTCCAGGAAAAAAGAACTACCTTTTGCAATATAATCAAAGCTCTTCATAAACAAATTCCAAATTGTTGGAATATAATTTAACAACACACTAACATATTTAAACCTTAATTTCCATCCAAGGATCTGGTTCATCAAACACAGTCCTCAACTTATGACCATTCATTTAGCGACCATTTGAAGTTACGACGGCACTGGAAAAATGACTTACGACCGGTCCTTGCACTTACAACCATTGCAGTGTCCCTGTCGTCATGTGATCAAAATTCAGGTGCTTGGCAACCAGCTCACACTTATGATGGTTGCAGTGTTTCAGGGTCATGTGATCGTCATTTGTGACCTTCCCAGCCAGTTTCCAACAAGCAAAGTCCATGGGAGAAGCTGGATTCACTTAACGACCATGGTGATTTGCTTAACAACCATGTCAAAAAAGGCTGTAAAATTGGGCATGACTCACTTAACAACTGCCTTGCTTAGCAACAGAAGTTCCAATCCCAATTGTGGTTGTAAGTCGAGGACTACCTGTAGTAATAACAACTAACCAATAAGGAATTGCCTGTGGACATGTTCAGAGCATATGCATTAATCGTAAAATATTCTAAGAATCTAAGTAGCCAGTGAATTTCCTTTGTAATATAACCAAGATGAAAAAGAATGGTTAACATTGACAGACTTTCTAAAGGATTATGATAATTGACTATTAATGCTGTTTATTATTCTTGCAAGGTTCAGGAATGCTGTTTTGTGTATATGGCCTGCTTTTGTAAACATACTCAAGGAATGACTGAGCTCCCTCGGGCAAAAGACCAGTTGCTTTAAAAAAGAGAGAGAGAAGAGCTTCACATTCCTCAGAAAATATTGGGGGAAATAGTTTTCTGAGAAACAAAAAAGTACATTGACTTGCAGGGATGCTTTGATAAGAATCTTATCAGATGCTTCTTATTAATCCAATAAAGAGGAATCTGAAACCATTCAGCTCACTTCTGACCTTTCCAAGCCCACTTCTTTACTTAGCAAGAGCACAGCTCTTTATAGCCTGGGAAGAACCCTTGGTTGCTAGGTCTCTAACCAGAAATGTTGTACAAAAGGCCTTAAGGAAATAGGGATTAATTGCAGAAACTTAGTCATGCTGGCTTCCCAAATATCTTTTCTTTGCCCCTGGCTAGCTTTACCATGGGGCAAGGTGAGGTGCTCTGACTGTCTCTTAGCTGCTCCTTTTTCTTGAAGGTCAGAGCGGCAGATGCTAGGTAGCTTCTCTAGACTATCCTTCTGAGGTAATGGGGGACTCTACTGTATCTCCCTGCTAATATTCCAGCAACCCCCTTTCAGAATGGAATGAGGGTTGTCCTGGGGTATCTTGTCCTGGGTCAGCATCATCCTAACACATGCTCTGATGTGAAAACTGCACAGAGTAGTTAGGAGTGAAAGGATCCTGGTAGCAGTGAAAGAATATTAGCAATTTTGGAAGAAAAATATGTACTTACAACACTTACAATCAAAGAAGCTTCTTCAGTACTATATACAATTCTTGGCCATGCCCAGCTATACTGTACAGTGATTTCAGGCAGCTGATTTAAGGAAATTTAATAATTTCTTCTAGTGCAGTTTATTGATGTTTTCCCCCAGCATTCGTAAAGGGATGCAATCTCTGAGATTAGCTCAATTTTTGTTGTTAACTGCCAAATTTATTATAACAAAAGACTTGGAAAATTAAAGGGCATCTTTCTTTGGATCAATGATATTTAAATGTGGGGAAAATTGTATTGGTTGAAAAATTAACATAATGGTAGTCTTGAAGAATGCTTCAATAAAATATTGTTTTACTCACATGTGTCCTTATTTTTCTAAAAAAATACCAACATTATTCCTATTAGACTTTCTGCTATACAAATGTCCTCTTGGACAGAAATATTGAATATAAAAATTTATACCTCCCTTAAGATATTTTTTTAATATATTCATATATGCTCTCAAACTATGCTATTATACAATTCCTTTTTTCTGTTTTTTTTTTAAGCTGGTTTTTTGGGGTGGGATGGGGAGTAGGGGGAAAAGATGGGTTGTTCTTGGGTTGTTTTCCTATTTGCAATGTTTTATTGATCACTAATTTGTTTTAAGAACAACACTTTGCTATGCTAGTTCATAATTTGTGAGCCTCCTAATCTAAGTAAATTAGCGGGCATTGTCCTTTTGTGAATTTGCAAAGCATAGAAACTCACGATCCATCTGTTTTTCAAATACCAAGCTGCTCCCTAGTCAGGCAGCTAATGTAAAATTGGTCAGTTATCCCCAAAGGAACCTTAAGCTTGGGTGGAAAATAGCCTCCAGTCCTGGAGTCCTCATCTTCCAATAAACTATTTGGATAAACTATGATAATATTCTCCCTCTTGGGCTTTTGGAAACCTCACCTAAGTTGCTCTTTAAAATATTCCTACATTCTTTTGGTTCATTTTACAAATAAGAGAGATAGAATTCTGGGAATTGAAGTCCACACAAAGTTGTCAAGGTTGGGAAATGCTGGCCTAGAATATCTCTGGGGAAACCAGACTCCACTGGCCTCCACCTGTAGCTACAAACACTGCCAAATGTGTCCTACGGAATAAAGCAAAAGGGGAGATCTCTCTTCTCCAACATGGCACCTTCCAGATCTGCAGCTTCTAGCAGAATTCTGTGAATTGCAGTCCCAAGGTATCTGAAGGGCATTATCTAATCATTTGCCCTTGAATTAAAAACTGGACCCAAATAATGGTCTTCATATTATTTTAGAAAAGAAGAGGTTAAAATACTACCTAAAAATGCCAACTTCATGAGCAGTTGTCCAAATGGAAGTAATTTCAGATGCCTGATTTTTAAAAAATGAAATAGCATGAGGAGTAATATCATCTAGACTTAAGTTAAAGTTAACTCTTTTCTGCTTTTTTTAAAAATCCTGCCATTGATAGTCTTGTGTATTGCAAGCAGAGGTCTACTGTCCTAGAACCCATGCAGCCTGCTTCCAAATATCACAGCATTTTTGCCTGCTTTCATTTTTAATATTTGTTTGTTTGTTTCTTAAATTTATATGGCTGCCCACTCACCAAATAATCCTGGATAGCTAACAGAGGATTAAAAGCATCAAAATACATATAAGAATAATTCAAACACATATACACATACTGGCCCAGGAACAATAACTCATATACCTCACACTGAGATGGGCTCATATAGCAGCTGGGCTCAGTGCCAGGGGAAGGAAGTAGGTCTTCAGGGCATATCTAAAACTGGCAGGGTGAGGGCCATATGAATCTCAGTGGAGATGTTCTTCCACAGGGCAGGTGTTGTGACGGAGAAGGCATGCCTCCTGGGTCCCATAAAATGACACAGTGTAATAGATGAGACTCAGAACATGCTAAACGCATCCAATTTTGTTGGATGGGCAGAGATAATTGGTGACAGATAGTCTTGCAATTAATTAGATATTTGCCTTAAAATATACACAAATCTTATTAGATCTAAGCATTATTCAGACCAAATAAAAGTTGCCATATCCTAAGAGAGAAGGTGCGTGTGTGTGTGTGTGTGTGTCTACTAGATGGACTGCTCCTGGTTATTATTTTAACAGCCTTCTCACTCTCTTGGATTCTTTCCTTAGCCAGAATCACAATTTTCTGTTCATCATCTTTTAGTCTTGAGAAAATTACACTGAGGTTGCCTCAGCCAGCAGTACTACAAATTACATTATGATCTTGCCTATCATAATGCATTAATGCCTCTGTATCTAGCTTGGATCTCAAATTGTTTTCTGCCTCTCTATCAATACTGGCAGAAAGTATTGCAGACATCCAGTGGGTTATATAAGGACAGTGAAAAATCTATTCATTTCATCAACTTTTTTTTTTTACGGTCTATCTTTCTATAGATCCACCTTCGGAGCCTAAACCTTGTCAATCCTTCAAGGATCATAAACTTGAAGTTGGTGTGATGGAAACAGTCAAGCTATCCTCTTTAGGCTAAAATGAAAAAGTCAAATGGATTGAATTTATTTATTATCACCTCAGAGCACCATTTTCAGGGTAATGGGCAATAAAAAGTCAAAAACAAGTTTAAAAGGACGGGGTGGCTCAAGCCATTTAGTTGCTGTGGTTAAAGACAAGATGTTCAACTTCCTGTTCAGCTGGAAGCAGACTGGCTTCAATTGTTGTGAAAGTAACCCCTTCATGTCAAACGGGTTAAAACATACCCACTACATGGCTTTATCTCAGACATGAATTTTTGATAAAAGCAAAAGGCAGATGCCACAGCAACCCTTCATTCTTTAGGAACAAGAGGCTTTGCTCTCTGCAGGCAGATGTCTGGGGAAATGGAGCAAGAAGCTATGTGCCAAGGTAGGGGTGTGGGCGCTACCAACATTTTCCTTCAGCCTCTGATTAAAGTGGAATATCCAGGAAAAAAATAATTTCCAGGTAACAGTTGAATTAAAAAGAGAATTTAATTCAAGGATCATCTATTCCCTACAGCAGTGTTTCTCAACCTTGTCAAGCTTAAGATGTGTGAACTTCAACTCCCAGAACTCCTGTTCTGGCTGGGGAATTCTGGGAGTTGAAGCCCATACATCTTAAAGTTGCCATGGTTGAAAAAACACTACTCTAGAGGAATAGGAAAAAGTTAGCTGGAAATATTGTGTAAGAATAATTTTTATTTTGTGTCTCTGTGTTTCAAGTCTATTATTTTGTATTTATTGACTTTATATAGGCTCAGAAATTTATGATTTCTCATCCTGGAACTGCTTTACAGTACAGTTGTTTTAAGCAAGAGAAGACCAGCATAATATTGTGCTATACCAGAGTTTTATACTTTTATTTTGTGAACCCTTTCTAAGATTGGTCTAGCTCTCCACAAAGGGAGACTTGGTTGATTTCTCTAGCCACATGCCTCAACACTATAAGGCCCAGAACTGGCACTATAGAGTTTATTTCATTTATTTCATCTTTTAGTTTGCCAGAAAGTAACACAGGTTGTGGGAATCCTATCTCTCTCACATACCAAGGTTAGGGGGAGGATACTAGGTGAGGCAACCCCACATGTTAGGTGGTAATGGCTGGAACTATTAAGCTGCTACATCAAGGCACAAAGCAGAGTTAGGGTGTGTAGACCCAGAGGCCTCCTATATCTTTAGGAGTTATGACATAAGATGTGAGGCTCCCATTTAAGCCTTTGATCACAATATAATAAAGGCGGGATAAAAATAAAATAAATAAATATGCTACCAGACAAGAATGTGCTGTTATCAGAACAGCCAAAGCAACTGAACCAACACAATTTGAATAGTTCATGACCCAATTCCAGATCAGATTTATAATGAAATCTTTCTAAATGGGATCCAAGTGCATAGAGGCCATGGGACACGTGTTCCAGAACTTTGTTTGTTTCAAGATTATTATCTCACTTTTTGTACAGGAGCTCAACAGCAACAGTCCTGTAAAGTAGGTTGTGTTGAGAGAGATTAACTGGGTAAAGTCACTCAGTGATCTTTTATGGGTGAGGATGGACCAGAACCTGGATTTCTCAGTGCTACTCCATCACCTTAACCACTATACAGAACTCTGGGGATTGGGGAAGCATGTCAGCATGACCACCCTAAGGTATCCATCAGGTGAGGGGAAACTTGGCCAGTTAAAGTTAACCCAGAAATGGCATGATATCCAACTCCATTTACACCATGTGAAGCTCCACCCAACCCACAGGGTAAGCTCCTTAAAAAACAGCCTCCAGTTGCTCCAGATGTGAAGAAGTCACTAAATATATTTCAACACTGTTGATAGGTTATCTTGCACTATCCTGACAACCACAGACTAGTTTAAAGGTACCTGCAAGCTAGTTTAAGGGTGGTGGCTTTTTAACAGAACTCCCTATTCTCCAGCATGTGCTGCCTGAGGCCCTTCTCTCCCAGAATGTAATGATACAGTTGGCCCTGACTATTTTAGTTTATAGTTTTAATTTATAGTTAAAAGAGATAGACCTACTCTCATCATGATATTACATCTATATAGCACCTGATGGGTAATTTGAGGCATCAGAGCTGTATGCAGCCTCTGAATGACTCTCCAGCCACAATTGCTGAAGATCAGTTGCATGATTTCTTGCTGTTTTTAAGTGGGAAATCTATAAAGATTGTGCTTTAAGCCTAAAATTAGCTTAGCATAGGTTTTTTTTTTTTAAAGAACACCCCCCACCTCCATAATTCCCAAACTAGGGGAAAAAACAGAAACTCTTATCCCCCATCCACGTATGACACCATGCATTTTAAATCATCATCTGATTCACTGTAAACACCCCCCCTCCCAATGTTAAGTGGAGCCTTGGTCACCAAAAGATGGCCTGCCCCAATACAACAGCATTTAAGTTATATTTACTTGAACTCCGCAATTTGGAGGTTGCATCTGAGTTTGAGTTCTACTTCCAACATTATTAATTTGGAATTCAAGACAATTGCCTTCAATTTATTTACCACTTATGGCAGATTACGGGAAAGTCCTGCTCTGCTACTGACAATTGGCTGGATGAGAGAGAAGATGCTTCATTTAATCTAAGGCAGCTTCTTAATGTTTCCCATGAACTTTCAAATGAATGGGAAGCCCCTTCTCCATTTCCTATGGACACGTTCTGTACATTCGTAAGACACCTTTGAACGTATGTGTGGCCGAAGTATGCATGTAGCTTCCTTTCCTCCTATTGCAGTAGCTCAGAGTGGCTTAATTTAAAGGATCAGGATGACTGTGACTATTTTCCTGCATATCTGCTTCCTTTTTCATTAAACCTTACATATGGGCTTCTTTTCTTCAACATACACTTGCAGCTATTTTTCTTCCTTGTTTCCTAAAGACAGTACAACAAGGATTATTGTAGCAAACTTACGTATTTTCAGGCTGTCAAAATAGCAGACAATAATGCTAAAAGATGTGAAATGTGTTAACAATAATACGTGGGAAAAAGAATTTCTTCAGGCTTGCAATAGCATTTCCTTTCCTTCTAAGATTTTTAACTTAGCCTCTGATATATGAATTGGGGAGTGAAAATAGCAAGCAGCATACGTTCACGTGGAAGAATTCTTGCAGATTCCAGATCTCATCTGGACTAGCTCTGAACCATCATCCATGAGAGGGATACAGTGCCTTTAGCTTCTGTAGGGATATCTAGGCACAAAGATGCAGTAACCTTTTGTCACCTGCCCTTAAGATCCATGCATTGGAATCCATTTTTAGAGATTTAGACTCTAATATAGTTCAGTATATCTACTTTTAGGCATGCTGGGTCCATATGCAGCCTAGAGTAATATAGGCACCCTGGTTCTCCTCAGATGTGTTGGAATGGTAGGCAATATTGCAACTTTTCTCTGTAGTATGTTCAACTTTCAGTGTAATGGGTGAGGGATAATTTTTTCCTTTTTTAAATGTGGTAAAAACTATCTGGTGGGGAATCTTCTAGACAACATTGGTCCAGACACAGTAGGCTCATGGACTATCCCTTGCACCGTAGTATTCTGTTGACCAAGTTTTCCTATTTAACCATTAGCTTGTTCATGAACCTGCTATGACATCAAATCACAACAGTTAAGCAATGGTATTGGAGGTGATTTGAGAAATTACAGTGTTTTAAAAATCTTGTTCCATGAAAGGGAAATTGCACCATCTTGCATGATTTGCTTAAAGATCGTGTTACTGCAACTGTGGAGCATTTTGAAATCCTAATGAGCAGAGAAACTTGACATGAACTCACAAACCTGGATAGGCCTTTCCTGTGTATTCTAAAAGGTGGCCCAGGGCAGGACATGGAAAAGATGATTTCTGCAATATACACCTCCAATTAATTTCCCTTACTTATCCATCACCCATTACACTGAAAGTTGCCTAGAATGACAGCTGCCACCCCTGCAATGTAACTGAGAAGGACCTGTGACACTATTGTATCTGGTTTCTTCCCATTTACCAATTTGATCTAAATATCCGCTCCACAGACGTAGCCATCAAATATGAATGAGGCAGATAGAATGGCTGTTTACACACTCAAATCTATTTTAGTTTCACTGAAATACATGAAAGGCAAGGGGACTTGTTCAATTATGTGGTAGACAGAGGATGGAAAACATTTTCTTTTAAAGTGATGTAAGGGTTTGTTGCGGCTATGTGTAGTAGTTGCCTGTCAATTTTTTTCATTCAGGGTGATCATCAAGACCACAATTTTGAACAACTGTAGAGCATATTCCTCTATATTTTATAATTATTAATAGTTGGTCTATTAATTCTTAACACCAAGGCTACATTAAACATAGTGAGGCTTACTTCCAAGTCAATGTTCATAGGATTTAATGGCATATTACTACAGTTATGAATAATTTAATGCAGAAATTGGGCATTCTTATTCTGTTCCCTGGTTACTTTTAGAAATAAAATGCCAGATACATTGCTAATGCCAAATACAGTCAACCTAATGTAGCTAGTTTGTTCCATGTGCAAGTAGGTACATGCTGAAAATGTCCTGTCCCAGTGTCTGGAGGCTATTTGGGGCTGGATGGGGAAGGACAGATTCAGGCTCAGTCCTGATAAGACTAAGTGACTGGATTTTTGCCTGCCCTCCCCTCAGTCTGGAGATTTTCCATCTTTAGTCTTGGATAGAGTAGCACTTCCCTGTTTGAGACTGCTGCACAATCTGGGTGGGGTCATCTTAAAGTCACAGCTCCTGTTCACGGAGCAGGTAGCACCTGCAGCCAGGAGGGCCTTTTCACAGATTCATCTGGTAGACCAGTTGTGCCTACGTTCTTAGATGAGGTATGACTGGGTATGGTCATTTATACCCTAGTCAGGGCCGCAACTAGTGGGGGGGCAACTGGGGCATGTGCCATGTTTGCCCCAGGTGACACAGACCCTAGTTGCGGCCCTGACCCTAGTCACCACATGGATGGATTATTGCAATATACTCTACATAGGACTGCCCTTGAAGACCACTCAGAAGTTACAGCTGGTACAAAATGAAATTAAAAAATCTTAGGGGAAACATTCTTTCCTGACTAATGCATATGACCTGCAGTTTTTCTAATGCAAAATTCTTTATTTGTTACAAAAATAAGTTGCTTTTATGAAGCAATTTATGAATTGCTTTTCAGAAATACAGTACATCCTATTTAACTCAAAGGGCTTTACTCTATGTAAATTATATATTATTATAACCTGATTAAATATACTAGGAAGTAAATATTTTGGAGCTTAAGGGGACTACTGAATAAACATGCTCTAAGATTTTATTATAAATATCTTAATTATTTAATCCAACATATTAATGGATTAAACACAGCAATCCTTATCAGGAACACCATAACTTTTTTCTTCTACTCCATCTTTCATACATTCCATCTTCAAAAACATTAGTTTCTTCCAGAACTCCCTGCCTAAATTTCATTGAAACAAAGAGAATGCTTTCCCCCCCTCTTCAATGCATATTCAAATATTTTTCTCCTACTTTTGCAATACATGGGTTATCCCCAAGCCCATTGATACTGGACTCCTGTCCCTTCAGTGATATTAAGATCTGTACTTGGATGAGTTTGGTATTATTATACATCAACAGAACCCATGTCAGTCATACTGTGTCATATTCAACATCTCAGGTATTTGTATTATTCTGTTCTGTTCACACTACTGTATAATACGTTTGATTGCCGCTCCATTTCTGTAAGTTTACTGTGTCACAGTGATTATTCTTTGGAGTGATTTTTGTTTCCATTCTTGGCATTTCTGAGTCAGCAAAAGTGAAATCAACCATTGCTTGTTTTTAAATTGCTTTTCAGGAACTGGGGAGTCGAAATGGTGATACTGTGGAACTGCCCTGTCTGCATCTTCCACCCACCCTAAAGTTCCAGAGTTATTGGCTCTGTTAACTGATGAACAAGGGAAGATGAACCACATTCAAAACTTCCCTCTGGATATTTTATAGCTGTTAAATTATATTCTCTGTGTTGAGTTTGGTGTGGTGGTGATTGTGGAGAGGAGGCTAATGCTTTTCCTCAAAATTAATGTTTGACAGCATAGTTAGAAGTCTCCCCAGTACCCGAATGCCTCTCTTTAATTGGTGCTTGCAAAGATTTTGTGGATGTCCCCAAACTCACTGATAGTTCTTCAATATATAAACACAATGATGATATGTCATATTTCATATTCTGTCTACTGAAGGGTAACAGTAGCATCTACAAAGGTCAGCACCAAGACAAGACAAGGTAAATCATCTCCTAGTTTCTCTGCTCTGCTGTTTCCTGATAAAAGGAAGCAAACAGCCATTTAGAAGCTGCTCATTTTGAGTAGTTCTGGATCAACTGAGTTTCATCTCCTCCAGGCAACGTAAACATTTTGCTCACTGCTGAAGGTTGCAGCAGGTTAACTCTCCAAAGCAAGTCCGATTGTTAGAATTTCTCAGGAGCAACATAAAGCAGGTTTAACTGTTGAGATGTTGTTCATAAGAATTCCTGTGCCACCAGAAGTAATTTGTTAAGACAAATGGAGGCAGGATGTTCTAGTTTAACTTGATCTTCATAAGGAGCACTTGGTTTGATTGTTGGTTAAGAGAACTATAATCATGACTTTTGTTTGCATCATGACATGGCGGAAGCTCAGAGCTGCTTGCCATTGGGAATATTGTAGTGTGTGGTAGTAGAAGAAAACTTTTTTCTCTCTTGGTTTCTCGCTGCTTCAGCCTGTGACAAGCTGACTGGGAGGTGCTTGTAATAGGGAGAGACAGAGATTGTCTTTCAATTTAATCTCTGTCTCACTGACTTCTATGAAGTCCTTGCTTGTTGATTGCTAAAGTCTAGACTTAATGTAAAGCTCCTCCAGATGTTGCTGCCCTATTGTCATTTTAATGGAACAAAAGGGAATATTATTAAATATTAACTATTTAGTTTTATTTAACATTTTTATTAAGTTCAAATGAAAAGAAATGTACAGTTTGTCCTGACCTTCAGCATGCTACTCAAAGGGTCATTGTCACTGTCAACTTCAAATAGGTAGCACAACCTTGTTGTGTCAAAGAACTGACCTACCCAGTGCCCCCAATTCCTTTATAATATAAGTGGGTCATGGCAGCAGTTGGAAAAACACTCCTCCAAACCTAAAAGTATCACCCAAGGAGCCCAGTGTTTCCAAACCTAGAGTAGGACTTTAATATTTAAGGTTAAAATGTTGGCCAGCTGCAGCCAGGTGCTTCTCCTTTTTTCAAATACCAACTCCATGTCAGAATATTCTTTAAAAGTATGGGATGATCTACCGGTCAAGGGATGAAGAGACTTTCTGCCACCACCCAAGCATAAATTTCTGGACTTCCTATGGATGGCCAGGACGGTCATCTGACAGGCCCAAAATATTTCTGGATCAGAACCAATGTATTTAATCAGTTCTAACTTTACCATTGATTTCTTATGGAACATTAAGTACGTCTTCTGCAGAGTTGTAATTTTATATATATTGTATATTCTACAATTTTTCCCCTTGGAGTAAGCAGAGAAGCATTCGAACAGAAGTTACTATCCTCTGAGATGGATAATGAATTCCTGGTTTGAGCAGGTTTGTGCCCTGGAAACTGATCCTGTAACCTGAAGCCATATTTTTGTAATCAGCCTAGGACAAGAGGACTCGCAACCCTGGATCCTCTTCCAAGGTCACATTCATTTGCTAATTATCTCTGCCAGATA
Organism: Candoia aspera; assembly: GCF_035149785.1. Classification (NCBI taxonomy): domain Eukaryota; kingdom Metazoa; phylum Chordata; class Lepidosauria; order Squamata; family Candoiidae; genus Candoia; species Candoia aspera. Next base: position 40,087,223 of record NC_086153.1, read on the forward strand.
AAGACTAGTAGGTTGATCAACAAATCACCTTTGACCTGCATGGACCAGACTTTCCTTAACTCCTTGAACTCAAATTTTCCTGAAAGAGTGCGTGTCATTATCAAGGCAGCTGCAATATGCTCCTCATATGACAAGTTGAGGAGAAAAGCTTCTTATTACTTGTTTATAAACATAGCAATTTTCAGGGCACTTCTAATTGTGGCAGCAGTTATTCAAAAGGGCAAGATTGCAGGGAAAATCTGTCAGTAGGTTTGATTGTCAAGTGAATGTAGTTGACTTAAGCATCTTGATGTATCTTTATTTAATTTCTGTCTTACTACTATCACGTGGTGCACACTTCACAGTGCTTAAGGACTCATCATCTCATTACTGCAGCATGAAGAAGCCTTCCTATTTTAAAGGGGCATGTCCTCTTGATGTCACTTCCATCTAATCCCCAGTTCATCCTGTCAGACTGCCTGACATAGCTTTTAGGTATTCCACTGTTGAAGTGATAAGTTTTCCTTTTATCGCAACACAAGTCATGCTGTATAAGCAATCTACAGCAGCTCTGTGATAAACTGCTGGGGATGATGTGGTCATGGGCAGTGATCTGCTGTCAGCCCTTTGAAGTAGTCCAGACAAGAAGCACAAGCCATGAGTACCAGCACTACCTTTTTTGTAAGGTTGCAGGAACAGAATCTTGCAAGGGTGAAAAAAAATTATCCCCTACTTTACTTTTACTTTCTAGTAAACTAGGAAGGGGACACGGTGGTGCTGTGGGTTAAACCGCTGAGCTTGCTGATCAGAAGGTTGGCGGTTCAAATCTGTGTGACGGGGTGAGCTCCCGTTGCTAGTCCCAGCTCCTGCCAACCTAGCAATTCGAAAACATGCAAATGTGAGTAGATTAATAGGTACCGCTTCGGCGGGCAGGTAACGGCGTTCCGTTTAGTCATGCTGGCCACATGACCATGGAAGTGTCTATGGACAAACGCCAGCTCTTCGACTTTGAAACGGAGATGAGCACTGCCCCCTGGAGTCAGACACGACTGGACTTAATGTCAAGGGAAACCTTTACCCTAAACTAGGAAGGGTCCCTTCTGAGATGCTTCCTACACCCCTTTTCCTTCTGTGGGCTGAGATACCTTTTGCATGACAGTTGTCTAGCCTGTGGCTCTTCCTTCTGTCTCCCAAGGTCATTCCCACATCTGCCCACCTCCTATTGGCTGTCTCCGTCTATGTAATGGGCAAAAGGAATAATGCTGAAAAGCAGGAGCAAGAGCTGCTACCAGGACAATGGTCGGGTAAAAGAAACCTGAGTCCAGGGCAGAACTGTAACCTGAGAAAACATTTCAGACAAGATCCTCCCTAGTTCTCATGAAGATAAAGGGAGGGAGGAGGCAAGTGCATTCAGATATGCAAGATTCTGTTACCATAACCTTATAATAAAAGTAGTATTGGCCTGCATGATTTTGGTTTCCTAGTATGGTCTACCTTGAAGGGCTGACAGTCTACTGCAGGTACACCCTTCACTCACCTGATTGATGGGCACAGTGACTCCAATGCCATTTTGCCTTGGCTGTGAGAGAAACCAGACTCTTGGCTTCCACAACCTTTTTTCTTCTTTAAAATGGGAATATCAACCTCCTTGGGGATTGGTGCATTGCAACAAAAGTCAGTATGCTGGTTAATAACCTGCCACTGGTTGTTCACCAGCCTTAAATATTGGTCTCAAGGAATATGTATCTTGGAATAACATTCTTGTGGAATGCATTACTGTCTGAATAGGCACTGGGCTAGAAACCAGGAGACTGAGAGTTCTAGTCCCACCTTAGGCATGAAAGCCGGCTGGGTGATCTTGGGCCAGTCCCTCTCTCTCAGCCCAGCTCACCTCACAGGGTTGTTGTTGTGGGGAAAATAGGAGGAGGAAGGAGTATTAGGCATGTTCGCTGCCTTGAGTTATTTGTAAAAATAATAAAGGCGGGATAGAAAATAAATAAACAAACAAATAAATAAATACCATGAAATTAATATTCTGATGGAAATCCTAAACAAAAAAAGGGAAATAAATGTGTTCCTAGGTGATAGGAAGTGCTTGAGCAGCTCCAGAAAGCTCACAAGTAACTTGCCTATTGATTTCCCATGAAGGGTGTAGAAAGATCCATCACTGGGTGACTGACTGGTAGGGCATATATGGGGTATGGGAGAAGCAAGAAGGAGTACTCAGACCTCCCCACCCCCATTGGAACACATATTATACAAGGTGGTCATTGGTTGTTTTTCCCATTGGTAGGCGATGCTGGATGGAAGGAGAAAGGGAGTTGGGGATCCACCAATCATTGTCCTGAAACTGTCTTGGATTACATGTTGTAAGAACAGCAACACTACCTAGAGAAGTTGCCATGGTACAGTAAAGCTTGGCTGTAGGGTATGCAATTTATGTCTAGATATCTTTTCTGCCTACTTAAGGAAGGGAGGAATGCATGTTTATGCAATTATTAGGATGATCCTAAGAAGGCATGTTGCTTGTTCCAATGAGCTTATAATCTAAAGCAAACTTCTCCAACTGGCTAACTTTGAGGTGTTGGGGCTGCAGTTCTTGGGAGTTGCAGTCCCAACCCATCTGGAGCAGTGTTTTTCAACCTTGGCAACTTTAAGATGTGTGGACTTCAACTCCCAGAATTCTGGGAGTGCTGGCTGCGGAATTCTGGGAGTTGAAGTCCACACATCTTAAAGTTACCAAAGTTGAGAAACACTGATCTGGAGGATGCTAACTTGAGGAAATCCTACTTGATCTGAGGTGGTCAACAAGGGAAGTAGTAGGAGGTAGAAGTTGAATAAAGTATGAATATGAACTTATTTCAATTACAGGTTGTTAGGTGTAGTAATATTAACGTAACAGGGCAATGACGCTGATTTTACATATGGGTTTGTCCTTACATTGGTTACATTGGAGCTTCTTTGTGTGTAAGGCATGGTGGTGACAATAGTTTTCTAAAATGCAGTCACTGCTGAGAAGATACGTGACGAACTGTGCAACGTAATATGTGCTGTATATATGATATGAGCAAGAACAGGCATCTTATTTTTGTAAGAGTAGCAGAAGATGCTCCAAAGACATCTATGTTTAGGTGACCAATAACATTGCAGTTGTAGCTGCTATCATGTTTGAGTTTTTAACTCAATTCCTGCTTGCAAACCTGCAGATCTGAGCCATTCATTTCTTCATTCCTCTATATCTGATGTAGGCATTTCCCCCCTCTTCACCAGTCTGCTTGGAGAAACAGAGATCAGGAAGCTCTCCTTCCACCTGCCCTTTAGAGCTTTGTCTGCTATCCCTCGTAATTCCTTGCAGTCAGTTTCATTATGCCAGGAGAAAATTCCCCAGCTTGATTTTCCCTATTTATGTGTTATGTATACCATTCCTAACATTGACCCACAAATAAAACTGACACGATTGTAACTTTGAAAACATTGTACTCAGTAGCACATTGAAATTGTGATTGCCTGCTATAAAAGCAGTCAGGGAAAAAATAAAATAGAGTTTTGATGGAAAACAAAGGCAGGGGGCCACTTTGAAGAATGCACAATGTGTTTTTTGCAGCAATCAAGACATTCATGGGGTATAAAACCTATGCAGATAGAACTATTCCATGACCAGGTGATCGATGTGCCTCCTTTTCTTGTAATTCTTTAAACCAGACATGAAATACCGACTTTACAAAACTAGATTTCACAATCATTCAAATAGAGAGGGTTGTTATCTGACAGCTGTTTTGCCTATTGTAAATTTGAGAACATGGCCACTATGCTACTTTGGGGAGTCTGTGGACCATCATATTTTCTCTAGTGTTTCTGTTTTGAGACCAGAAATAATTGTGTGGTACAGGAGAAGCAGAAGATGGCATACAGTCTTTTAAAAAGCTGCTGAAAATCCTTCATTCCTTTTGTAGCCTGTGAATGAGGTGGTGAAAATGGGAAAGCATCTTCAATTTAGACCTATTTCTCACCCTCATGGATATTCCTTTTGGAACCTGAAGGAGAATTTGTATAATGAATCACCATGAACCAGAGTCTGCTTTAGTCATGATTAGGTCATGTACCATATTTATTCTTACCACATCTCTGTCAAGTCTACCTGTTTCTCACCAGAATTAGGTCATAGGAAGAAGATGTAACCAAATTAACACATTTCAATGATCCAGTAACTGTTCTGAATCATATTCACCGTGAGAGCAAAAATAAGCAGGATTCAAGCTGGAGGCAAAAAATGGGAAAGTAACAGTAAGAAAGGTGGGAGTTCCTTTAAAAGGTGCTATTAAAAGCAGGGGTTTTCTTTTTCAGACTGTCGAACCTGTTAGTTTAAAAAAATTCTCAGAACCCTTCATCAAGAGGCAAAGCTTTAGTGATAGAAAATTGGTTGTGTCTGAACAATTTTTCTCCCACTGGTGATGAGCTTTTTTTTTTTTGCCCATAGTCTCATGGACTTTATGTTTCAGCAGAACACAGTTATAAAAACCCTGATGTAAGGCACAATTGTTCTGAAAGACTGCAGAAACAGGTTTCACAAAGAAGGGAGGGTTCCTGCAAAGGTGGATGGGAAGTCTTAACATAGGCTAAAAGCACAACCACAAATAATCCTAATGAGGGAAAAAATGGGAAATATCTGAAGAAGGCAATGCAGTTGCCCATCCAAATTTAGTAAAGGCCTGAAAAGAAAAGGACACATAGGAGAAAGAAAGAAGGGCAAGTCAGCCATGATGAGTACAGAGAAGTAGCTCTGAATTGTACAGATGATGCCAGAAAATCAGAAAAGCTCAGAATGGGCTACAGCTGGCAAAGACTGCTAGGAGCAACAAAAAGGGCTTTTTAAGAGATATTCAAAGTAAAAAGAAAAGAATTGTTCTATGAAGATGGCAGAATTGGAACAAGTAACAAAAACAAAAACAAAGATGGAACTACTCAATTCCTATTTTGCATTTTTTCTTAATTTAATTTAATTTAATCAATTTATATGGCTGTCTCGCTCACAAATTGCAACTCTGGGTGGCTAACATAGTATTAAAACCAGTTCAAAAACAATAAGCAAAACAAAAACATGACACATGTTTCCAGCCAAGGTCATTTTCTATCAAATTATTTCAGATGGACTTAGCCACCATCCTGGTCTAATGCAGGGGGGAAAGCCAAGTCTTTAAGGTCTTATGGAAGGCCAGCAATATCTTCTTTGAGATGAGACCATGCATTCAACTAGGCAATTCTGAAGAACAGAATGAAGAACAGGTTTGGGACTGATAGAAACATGGCATTTATTCTGAATAAGTTTAAATCTCAGGGGCCAGAAGAATTGCATCCTAGGATAGTGAAGGAATTTATTGATGGGGTTCAGCTGAACTGTTACATAATATTTTGAGAAATCTTGAAGAGTAAAGTGTCATACAACAGGAAAAGAGCAAATGACTATCTTCAAAAAGAGGGGAAAGGGGGATCTGGGAAGCTGTAATTCAGTCAATTTAACACTGATATCTGAAAAGATTCTAGATCGGAACATAGAGTGATCTATAAGCAATGCAGAGGTAAGCATGGATTTTTCAAGAACAAGTCTTGCCAAGGACTATTTAATTTTTTGGATACTGCATCTTTTTAGTAGATAATAGGAATGCTGTAAATGTAATATACCAGGATTTCAGCAAAGCATTAAAAAAAGTATTCCATGACATTGTAATTAGCAAAGTAGTTCAATATGAATTGGATGGCATTACTGATAAGTGACACATAGCTAGTCTGAAAAGCATATTAATGGTTCCTCATCAAATTGTAAGAGAGAGTGATGGTGCCACTTGGTTCAGTCTTGGTTCCTCTTCTCTTCAGTGTTTTTATTAATGTTTTGACTAAAGGAAGGAAATGCTCATCAGACTTGAAGAGGATACAAAACTGGACTGGATAGCCAATATCATTGAAAGCAGGAATAAAATTCAAAATGACCTGGATGGACTAGGGAAGTGGGATGAAAATAGCATAAATCAATGTATATGTATAGGATAAGAGTCACTTGGCTTGATAATTCTAATTGTGAAAAAGATTTTGGAATACTGGATTGTTACAAACTCAGTAGCAGTGTAATTTGGCTGCAAAAAAGGCAAGTGCAATTTGCAATTTGTATAAGGACAGTCAAATCATGTCAAGCATAGTTTCAGGTTGTTCTGTATTAGTCAGACCTGACCTCCAATATTACATCCATTTCTGGGGTTCATACTTGCAGGATTCAGACAAACTGGAACAAGTTTGGAGAATGCAGCAAGAATGATCAGAGTGTACAGAAGAAACTAAATTCTATGATTGGCAATTACAGAAACTAGAAATATTTAGCCTTGAGAAGATTGAAGTGGCATATGATAGCACTCTTCAAATAATTGAAAGAATGTCACTTTAAAGAAGGCCAAGTCCCCTATTAGCTTAGCGGGTAGGGCATGAAATAAAAAAATTAAGTTACAAGAAGGTATATGCCAAATTAATGTTGGAATAAAATTGTAATAGTATATTTGATAGTGTAATTAATTACTCCTTCAGCAAAGGATCGTTACCTTGTCGTGGTGCTGGAGCTTGAGCACCTCAATGATGCCATGAGCTAAACCGTGAAGGGCCACCCAAGACGGGAAGGTCATGACAGAGAGGTCAGACTAAATGCGATCCCTGGGGAAGGTAATGGCAACCCACCTCAGTATTCTTGCCGTGAAAACTAAATGGATCAGTACAACCAGAGATATGTCGGTATACCATCGGAAGATGAGACCCCCAGGTCGGAAGATGGTCAAAATGCTACTGGGGAGGAACAGAGGATGAGCTCAACTAGCCCCAGACGTGATGACGCAGCTAGCTCAAAGCCGAAAGGACGGCTAGCGGCCGACGGTGCTGGTGGTGAACGGCGAATCCGATGTTCTAAGGATCAACACACCATCGGAACCTGGAATGTAAGATCTATGAGCCAGGGCAAATTGGATGTGGTTATTGGTGAGATGTCAAGATTAAAGATAGACATGCTGGGCGTCAGTGAACTGAAATGGACTGGAATGGGCCACTTCACATCAAATGACCACCAGATCTACTACTGCGGACAAGAGGACCACAGAAGAAATGGAGTAGCCTTCATAATTAATAGTAAAGTGGCTAAAGCAGTGCTTGGATACAACCCAAAAAATGATAGAATGATCTCAATTCGAATTCAGGGCAAGCCATCTAACATCACAGTGATCCAAATATACGCCCCAACCACAAATGCTGAAGAAGCTGAAGTAGAGCAGTTCTATGAGGATCTGCAGCACCTACTGGACAACACGCCTAAAAGAGATGTTATTTTCATCACAGGAGACTGGAATGCTAAGGTGGGCAGTCAAATGACACCTCGAATTACAGGTAAGTATGGCCTGGGAGAACAAAACGAAGCAGGACACAGGCTGATAGAATTTTGCCAAGACAATTCACTCTGCATAACAAACACTCTCTTCCAACAACCTAAGAGACGGCTTTATACATGGACTTCACCAGATGGACAACACCGAAATCAGATTGATTACATCCTTTGCAGCCAAAGGTGGCGGACATCTGTACAGTCGGTAAAAACAAGGCCTGGAGCTGACTGTAGTTCAGATCACGAACTTCTTCTTGCACAATTTAGGATCAGACTAAAGAGATTAGGGAAGACCCACAGATCAGCTAGATATGAGCTCACTAATATTCCTAAGGAATATGCAGTGGAGGTGAAGAATAGATTTAAGGGACTGGACTTAGTAGATAGGGTCCCGGAAGAACTCTGGACAGAAGTTGGCAGCATTGTTCAGGAGGCGGCAACAAAATACATCCCAAAGAAAGAGAAAACCAAGAAGGCAAAATGGCTGTCTGCTGAGACACTAGAAGTAGCCCAAGAAAGAAGGAAAGCAAAAGGCAACAGTGATAGGGGGAGATATGCCCAATTAAATGCAAAATTCCAGAGGTTAGCCAGAAGAGATAAGGAATTATTTTTAAACAAGCAATGCGCGGAAGTGGAAGAAGACAATAGAATAGGAAGGACAAGAGACCTCTTCCAGAAAATTAGAAACATTGGAGGTAAATTCCAGGCCAAAATGGGTATGATCAAAAACAAAGATGGCAAGGACCTAACAGAAGAAGAAGAGATCAAGAAAAGGTGGCAAGAATATACAGAAAACCTGTATAGGAAGGATAACAATATCGGGGATAGCTTTGACAGTGTGGTCGGTGAGCTAGAGCCAGACATCCTGAAGAGTGAGGTTGAGTGGGCCTTAAGAAGCATTGCTAATAACAAGGCAACTGGAGACGACGGCATCCCAGCTGAACTGTTCAAAATCTTGCAAGATGATGCTGTCAAGGTAATGCATGCTATATGCCAGCAAATTTGGAAAACACAAGAATGGCCATCAGACTGGAAAAAATCAACTTATATTCCCATACCAAAAAAGGGAAACACTAAAGAATGTTCAAACTATCGAACAGTGGCACTCATTTCACATGCCAGTAAGGTAATGCTCAAGATCCTGCAAGGTAGACTTCAGCAGTTCATGGAGCGAGAATTGCCAGATGTACAAGCTGGGTTTAGAAAAGGCAGAGGAACTAGAGACCAAATTGCCAATATCCGCTGGATAATGGAAAAAGCCAGGGAGTTTCAGAAAAACATCTATTTCTGTTTTATTGACTATTCTAAAGCCTTTGACTGTGTGGACCATAACAAATTGTGGCAAGTTCTTAGTGGTATGGGGATACCAAGTCATCTTGTATGCCTCCTGAAGAATCTGTATAACAACCAAGTAGCAACAGTAAGAACAGACCACGGAACAACAGACTGGTTTAAGATTGGGAAAGGAGTACGGCAGGGCTGTATACTCTCACCCTACCTATTCAACTTGTATGCAGAACACATCATGCGACAAGCTGGCCTTGAGGAATCCAAGGCTGGAGTTAAAATCTCTGGAAGAAACATTAACAATCTCAGATATGCAGATGATACCACTTTGATGGCTGAAAGTGAAGAGGAACTGAGGAGCCTTATGATGAAGGTGAAAGAAGAAAGTGCAAAAGCTGGTTTGCAGCTAAACCTCAAAAAAACCAAGATTATGGCAACCAGCTTGATTGATAACTGGCAAATAGAGGGAGAAAATGTAGAAGCAGTGAAAGACTTTGTATTCCTAGGTGCAAAGATTACTGCAGATGCTGACTGCAGTCAGGAAATCAGAAGACGCTTAATCCTTGGAAGAAGAGCAATGACAAATCTCGATAAAATAGTTAAGAGCAGAGACATCACACTGACAACAAAGGCCCGCATAGTTAAAGCAATGGTGTTCCCTGTAATAACATATGGCTGCGAGAGCTGGACCATAAGGAAGGCTGAGCGAAGGAAGATCGATGCTTTTGAACTGTGGTGTTGGAGGAAAATTCTGAGAGTGCCTTGGACTGCAAGAAGATCCAACCAGTCCATCCTCCAGGAAATAAAGCCAGACTGCTCACTTGAGGGAATGATATTAAAGGCAAAACTGAAATACTTTGGCCACATCATGAGAAGACAGGACACCCTGGAGAAGATGCTGATGCTAGGGAGAGTGGAAGGCAAAAGGAAGAGGGGCCGACCAAGGGCAAGATGGATGGATGATATTCTAGAGGTGACGGACTCGTCCCTGGGGGAGCTGGGGGTGTTGACGACCGACAGGAAGCTCTGGCGTGGGCTGGTCCATGAAGTCACGAAGAGTCGGAAGCGACTAAACGAATAAACAACAACAAATTAATTACTCAAAAAGTGGAGGACTCAGACTTCCAGTGGGAATATGGCGGTCTGAACAGCTGTGCTCACAAGCTTCATGGGCAGATCTGACAACACGGCTTTTTCTGGCTCAGGCAGGCTTTTCCTGAAGCCCTAGAGCATTTTCATGGACAGAAAATGCTCAGAATTTTCCCATTTGCACTCCAGAATGGCACCTCGCAGCCAGAGGATTGCAAACAGCATTAGTGCTAATCCAGTAAGAGATGCCAGGAGGCTGGGATGTCACCATTTCCAAACCGCGCTGTAGTCTTAAAGGGACACTAAGACCAGCCATCTCATTTCTAAATCACCCAATTTATATATTTTTTTAAGTTTATGTACCCCAAGACAGGCTTTCTACAGCAAGGAGAAGTGATCTCTCTTGGTGCTTATTGTTATTTTTGGATTCATTTTTAAAAATCAGTTTTGGCTTGTTTTCCCATTTAAATACTAAGGAGGATTGAGAATAAATAAGTGCCTCCCTGTTATTATTTTTGTACTGAATTTGAAGAATTTAATATTTTCCTGCATGTTGAATCTGCTGTTTTGACCTTCAGCTTTCTGTCGCCACTTTCCCTGGGAAGCTGCTTCTTATCATAGTTTTACTTGTATAAGCATTTCTGGATATCTTCTATTAATTCTTACTTTTGCTAGTTAACTATCTAGGGGGCGCCATAATCTACTGCCTGCAATATGGAATACTTCAAGCAGACATTCTCAGAGTTTTGTTCTGAGCTTAAGCAGATTCTCTCTGATTCCTGTCAAGTTATTATGCAAGATATTTGGGACATTGTGGAAAATATCAGCTTTAAAATGTGTCATCTGGCTGAGGATGTTGTGGAAGAAGTTGAAGATTTTAACAAAAATAGAGATGTTTCTACTGAAAGTGAGACTGAAGCCTTTGTTGAAATGCCAGATGACGACCACATTCTGGATTGAAGGGGCTAAAGGCAGAGACTGAACTGCAAATTACAAATGGAATTGTCTTTCTGATGGAATGTTATTGGAAAGAAGAGGCTTTGCTCTGTGGGAGTTTTTTTGCTGAGAAGTCGGAGTTTTTAAGGGGGGCAGATGGGGTGTTTGATTTTTGTATGAAAAATGCCGTGTGTGTGTACTATGGAGATATGTAAATGCCTTGGTATATTTTGAAGTGGGGTAAAGATTTAAGAATGTTTATTTGGACTGTTTTTTAAGGCTTGTTTGATTCCATTTTTGTTCAATGATTTGGATTGAGGTTAATTGGATGGTTTGTTAGATTTTATTCCTTTTTAATGATTTGTTAATATTTATAAGGTATAATAATAATTGTTTTTAGGTTTAATGGGGTTAAGATTGTTATAGTATTATTAATGATAAAAGTAGACAATTCATATGTTTTTTAGTTTGATCTTTATTATAGTGGACAGAAATGTATAGAACAGTGATAGGAAGGAAATAATTAAATAAATGTTGTTTTGGGGGGAGGAAATTGATTAGGAGGTTTATATACTTTTCTTTTAATATAAGGGGGAGGAACAATTGTACTTAGTGATCTTTATAAAATGCTTATGGAATGATTTATAGAAATAATGTGATTTTGGTTTGATATAGCATAAGGGATTGATTATGGAAATTGCTGTATGTTTTTGCTGTTAAAAGTCAGAAGTCAACTCTTTATGTAATCTTTAAAATTCTTTTCTTCTTGTGTTTCACACTTCCTTAGTTTTTTTTTTCTTTTTGTAGTTTTTTTCTTTTTTGTAGTTCTTATCTTTGCTTTAAACTTAATAAAATTCTTATTAAAAAAGTGGAGGACTCCATGAGTGTTTAAACAGAAGCTAGACAGCCTTCTGTCAGGGACACTTGGTCCCTGCACTGAAATTTAAAAGGTCTCTTCTGACTCTACGATTCTATTCCATAATATGGTACCAGTCTTGATTCTTCCTGGATACTCCTTTTTACGTTCTATATGAACCCTGTGGACATATATTAAATTGACTTTTGCAACAAGTAGGTCACCGGAGGCGTCATTCAGGATTTGATTTTTAAACCTTGATGCATTTATGGTATGAATACTTCACAAAGAATGAAAAGCAACAGGAAATGACTGTATACATGCAACACATCTTTCTCCATGGGATTTGTTTATTCATCTGGTGAAAGCTGTTTCAAACTCAGTGTTGTCATGTTTCATGTGAAAAGGCATATCAAATCTCAAAGGCATTGCAGACTGGTTTGCAAATGAAACATGATATGATGTAGCACTTCTTTGAGAATGCTACATTTCAGAATTGTGGATATAAGAGCAAAAGGGGCAACTTTGTCTATAATGTACTGAAATAATCTAAGCAACTAATGATCTACAAGTCCCATATATTCATCAGTGAAAGGTTCCTAATTAATCATGTTTATATAATTAATTATTTTTCATGATTTTATAATTTCTGTAAGATGGGGTGGGTATCTATGACTCTCCAGATACTGCTGAACTATAACTCAGTGGCCTCATAGTGCCCAAATAATATGCTTAATAAATAACAATTCCCAGAATAGTTGCCTGTAAGTAAAGTAAGATAACATCTATGCCGATATCAAATTGAAACTGTTTGAACTCACCCAATCACCAGAGCTTAATGGGGAAAATATTATTTTGTTCACACTACTGTACAGCATATGAAAAATTTCACCACTGTTAAACACTACAGACTGTGAAAAATGAAGTTTATTGGATAATAAACAGATATTCAATAGTGTCTAGTCCTAGTCCTACATGGATCCTGATTTTTGTCTGCCTTCTTCATCCCCATCCTATTTTTCACTGGACTGATGATTTATGAAGATGCAGCATCATTCACTGGGTTACCAAGGATGGAAATGGTGGTTGCCAGGAGATGAGCCGTCACTGCCATAATAAGTGTTAGTTATTTCCTGCAAATTAACTGAGATGCCCTATTTTTGCCACTGAAGAATATGGTGGCAATAATGGAGAAAAGGCATTTTGGGAGGGCCCTGGATGTGAGGGATACAGCAAGGAAAAATCCTTTAGCTGATCATGTAGTACCCTACCAAATGCTTGTGCTATCCAGGTTCAAGTCTTGTATTACTTAATCAGCACCTTGATTATGCACATGAGATAAAATAGGGCTCCCATCTTCTAATGGTTGGACTGTGAAACTTCAGTCTGTGGGTTTTGAGATGATTTCTGTCCCTGAAGATTAGAAAAAATCAACTCAATCTCCTTTTAAATTGAGATTTAAAAAGAAATCAGCAGCATGTAAATTTGGATAGCTATAGCATAGGTGTTTACACCTATCTTGTTTAATCCAGTTATTGATAGTATACTTTATGGGAAAATGAACTAGCTCAGGTGAATACATGAGATCAGTTGGAATGATCATGGCAGCATAATTAAAAGCAAATTGCAAGGCAACTGAAATATTGGTAAAGGGGCCCTTCTAGACTATCTCCTCTAAACTGGAAAAAAGTTTTAAGAGGCAAGAGATCATTTACATGGAATAACATACTGTTCTCCATCTGTGTCATGTACTACAAATAGAACAGAAGGATGAAATGATATAAAGAACCAAGAAGCTACAGTAATATCTAGTTGTTGTGCTTGCACAGATGCCTACACTTTCATTCTATACATCCCTGAGCACAAACAAAACTGATTTAGCCTCAAATATGCCAGATTAGACTCAGAGACCATTGCAATATTCTGCAATTGGTCCAAACTCACATCTATCTATCTAAATACTACTAAAACTCTGACATCTGATACTTGTAACCTTTAACTGGGCGAAATGGTGTGTCATAGGCCAACAATTTTTGAATCAATATACCTCAAATGGGTTTATAGAATGCGTCCAAAATCCGGGACCAATAACTCCCATGGAATAGAAATTTGCCAAATTTTATAAAACATGACATAATACAAAATGTCATAAAAGATTTCCTGTGGTCAGCTCCTGATGTTTGACTGTGCTATACAGTTCAACATGGGCTACTTTCAAGGCAGATACACCTCTGAATGTCTCCCTGAATTTTTAAGAACTTTTCCAGTACATTAGAAGCTCTGCCATTGTTGAAGGCACTGAGGAATCTTGGAGGGAAATATCTCTGAAACGATGACCCAGTGGGTCACGCATTGTCTAGTATGTAGTAATTTTGTCCATGGTGCATCCCACCATCTCCATCATGTACATGCTTTGGACAGGTAATTTTTGTGATTTTTCAGTGACTTATGTTTAGCTGTAATGGTCCCTAGCTATGGAGCATTTATGAAATACTCTTAAAGGAGATAATTTGAGATATGTGTGCCTGTCACTGTCTCAAGCAGCAGTCTTGTGTCTTAATGTCCCATAACTTCTAGTGGGCTAGAACAAAACCCTTGCTGAAATTATAAAATTGAGCTGCCCTATTTTTTATTAACACAATATTCTGGAAATACCTATCTTTTTCTCCAGTTTTATATTTTTTCTTGCTACCTCATTCCACAATAATTTAAGGCATGAGTGAAGAATTTGTTCCACCTGACATCCTTACCCTTCTGTCATGTATTTCCTAAGGCCTGTAAGTCTTAACGGAATGGAGTGAGAGCTCCTCTTGGAAGTCCTTGGTCATAGCTCAAGTACTGTGCCAAGAGTGAATTAAAAAAGGTTTTTTTCCCCCCTGTCCTGAATTTTCAGCAGAATCAGTTTCAGAGTTCATGCAAGTTACCTCTTCACAAGTTAATCAATTATAAGGGATGAAAACATGACAAATGGCAGGGATGTCATGTGTAGCTTATGCCACAGGTATTATCCATTAGGTACCAGCATAACCACATTATAAGGCAGGCTTATAAAACCACTAAGCTTAAGTTCAGCCCATGCTTGAGAGGCATTTCACTTATTCACCACTGAATCCTTGCAGTATAAGGTAAGAAGCAGACTGAAAAGAATATGAGCCTCTTGTGGCTTCCATACATTTCTGCAGCTGAGAAAGCACTGTACCTAGGCAGCATTTCAAATTGTAATAGGTCTAGCTGCTAGAGAGTAACATTTTCCCATCAACTAGCTATCTTGAGCTTTGAGTACAAGGAAAATGTGATATCCTTGAAACAGAAGCATTTCCTTGAATAAAGCTTTTCTGAGATTACACGCGCACACACACACACACACACGCATATGTAAACTGACTGCTTATCACCTAAACTTCCTCCACAGAACATATTTGATGAGTTAATACTAAACATTCACAGTTCCCTGGGAATAACCGTAAATGGAATGACGGGGCTGCTAGATTCAAGGTCCAAAGCTGTCAGAAAGCACTCGACAGCAGCTTCATTTTTGCCCTGAACATGAAGGACTTCTCCAAGGCTGTTCCAGGCTTTGTGGCTGGTACTCTGCACCTGGACTGCATCCTGCAGAACCTTCTGAGCCAAGTTTCTTCTCCCAAGCTTGTTGAGTACCAGTCCCTGCCAAGGAAAAGCAATCCAGCATTAGCATACAATAAAACTTAATTGTTTGTTGACTAAAAACAGAAGACTAGGAAAATATCTGATACTGAGTCAGACCATTACTCCATATTGTCAAGGGCTCTCCAAGTTAGGGCTATTGATCTAGGTTGCAAAAATCTTGACAACCACTAGATGGTAGTGAAGTGATATAAGATCTATAATTCTTGTGGTTACCCAGAGTTTTGCAGGCTAGTAGCTCTTTCCTGAATTTCACCTAGAATCTTCTTCAGACCTCTTTGTTGATTCCAGGAACTAAACCTGGACACTATGAGGTGTACCACTGCCCTTGTTCTAAAAGACAGAGTCCAAGTATAATGACAAGATACTCAGAATGATTTCCTTAAACATAAGCAGTGTATTCATTAGCTTGAAACCTGTTATTTTTAGCTTTGTCAGTGAATGCCAGTTCCTCAAATCTTCATTCCACCTCTCCCTTGATACTTTTAAGAACCCTTGGGTCAGTGATGGAATGTCGAGAAAGGCTGAAAAATTCTCCAGTAATTTCTCCAAGTCCTTGTACTTGATACTGATTTGGGCCCTAAGAACACATATGGTGCATTGGACACCAAGTGTCTTATAGGAACATCCCCCAAGCTTATGGAACATTGTGCTTTTGGAACATTCACAAGGGTGAGAAGTATTGTTGTACTTTGAGACAGAAGTATACTTTAGCTCTAAAGACAGAACAGAACCAGTATTCCCCAAACCAGTATTTTCCAGTTGCATTAAGACTGTACGTGCCAAGATCATTATCTTCCATAATGCATTATAACAAACATTCCCAGAATCTGTATCAGGAAACTGATGCACAGACATGTGAAGGTTGGCACACAGGATTGACAGAACAGTACCACAGGCCTCAAGTCTGTCTTAGGATGACCAAGAGAAAGATGACTTCTTTTTTGCTATCATGGTCTTTATTTTTAATAAAAGAAAAGATTCTGAACCTTAAAGAGCTTCCCCTTACTCAGGTTCACCCATCAGACGTCTTGGACTACAACTGCTGTCAGACCAGGGCTGGCAAGAGTAGTGATGGCCCTGCCTACCCACTGCCAAAGATACCAGGTGCTGATTCCAGCCCAGCTGCTGGGGGTTGGATCATTTGTTTATTAAGATGTTTAAAGTGCCCTTCACCCAATAGATTCTGAAGAGTAATCATGAACAACAATTTATTGCACTGTATTTATATAAGAAAACAACATGCTTGACCACAGATTGTAGCATTAACAGTAAAATGAGGGACCAACTAAAAACCAGAGCAGAGTCAGGCCTTTCTCAAGGTGCCTGGGAAAACAGAAATGGTTTAAAACTGGTAGTCAGTCGACCTCTTTAAGGAGAACATTCTATAATCCAGGCGCTGTTCCCATCCACTCCCCAAACACCCTCTTTTTTTGTTCTTTTTGCTGCTGTTTTCCATATTTTACTTTTGTTAAGGAAAAATCAGGAAGAAGGGCTTTAATAGATTTCAAAACACAGACAGTCTGGGAGGCACATCTTTATGAATTTTGGTCCCAAGCCAGTCACATTCACTTGAAATGGGAGAGGGCAAGGGGATGATCAATGCCACAGATCCAGCTGCTCTAAGATTTGGAAATGGGGTGGGAGAGTTGTGCCAGCTGCTGTACTGTAGATGAGGAATGAGGGAGCATTACATTGATACTTTCCTTCATCCCATCCATTGCTTCTTCAGGGAGAGGAGGTGACATGGGGAGGGGGCATTTATACAAACAAGCAACAATCTCTCTGGATTGGGTGAAAAATCGCAGCCTCAGGACAACTCTTTTTAAAAGCTCTGTATTTTTGACTCCAGAAAGCTAGTATGACATACAGCACTGAACACTCTGTTTCCCTGAAGAAACCTCCCCTTGAGAGGTGCGAAGCTCTGGCAGAATTTTATATCTCCCTACAGAGTCTGGCAAGTGGTAAACAATGCCTTCATGTTATTGCTGTGTATAGTCCAGCTGGGATCTGCCCACGATGCAGAATGGAAAGGGTGGGGGGAGAGGGAGAAGAGAGAGCAACAAGAATATTCATGTATCCTCCTGCAAAAGGCAATTTATATTTTTAGCTGGGCGTGCTCTCTCTCTCTCTTTAGTAGGTTTCCTAATAAAAGTTCAGTTTCTCAGTTTCCATAGAAACACTTCTTGTTAAGGTGCATGAATAATTTCATAAAATCAGCAGAGATTGAGGAAACATTAGAAGTGTGTGTGTGTGTGTACGTGTGTCACAAATAATTTATGGCACCACCCTATTGCCATTTCAAGTGAAAGTAAAACTGCTATATCGCTTTGTTTTGGTAAATGAAGTATTTTCCTCAAATCAATGTAGAAATCAAAATCAGTTATGAGGCTTTCAAATATCCTGGGGCTTTTAAGATTCCTCCTTCCCACCCTCTTTTTTCTCCATCATATCTCAGTGTGGGAAAGAATTTCCCAGTGTTGGTAAAAGCATAAGAAGAGCCCTGCTTTGCGGATGAGACAAAAGGCCCATCTAGTTCAGCATTCTGATCTCAGTAACTGGCTCTAAGAAAGACAAGCATCCTTTCCCACTGCTGCCTATGAACAACTGGCATTCAGGGACATGTTGCCTCCAAACTTGAAGCCTCTATTCAATTAACATGAAAGACGCCATCCTCTATTTCCCTTTAAAGCTCCCTAAACCAGCAGTGACCAGAAATGCCATCGATAAATTAGGTCTCTGCATGAAAAAAGTATTTTTTATCTGGATAATGCTATTTTCTACCTGTTAGTCATGTGCAGGGCTGGTTCTAGGCCTAGGCAACCTAGGCAGTTGTCTAGGGCGCCAAATTTTAAGGGGCACCAAAATTGAAAAGACTTCCAAAATACACAATATGAGTATAAAATCTGATAATCTTTCCTTGTTGCTTTAGAACTTCTATGTTTTTAGAAAACACTTACCCACAAAGTTGGTTGAGTGGTAGCGAACAGCCCATTAACCAGACGTCGCAAATCACGAAAAAGAAATGATTATGACAGATATGGACCTCAGGAAGCTGATAATATTACTGAAGCAAGACAAAGGTCTGATAGGAAGGTCCTGAGTGAGCAAGTTACTATCAGCTTATCGAAGTTATACTTAGAAAAGTGGTAACTGCATTCTGTGTGCCAGTGCGCCTGCTCAAGGGTTAAATATAATTCACAGAATTGTTGCCATACGACAACAATGGGTGCTGATGTACTTAAAATTACTGTGATTCACAGTAAATAGGGTGAAAATGTCCAAGAAAAGAAAACAAAATTGTCCAGAGCTGAAAATTCTAAGTGTAAAGCTCAAAAACTCAAAAAGAAGAAACAAGACAGTGCCTTTTTGAAATCCCTAACAGAATCAGAATGTGAGCCAAAGGATAGGGGGCACCAGAAGATGACTGTGCTGAGGGCGCCCAAATGTCTAGAGCCAGCCCTAGTCACATGGAACTCAATGGCTGTCCTGGCAACAAGTTGCCACAGATGACTCCAAATTCTGTATTGTCTACTTTTCAGTGATATACAAATGACCACTCTAGTTTTAACTAAATGCAGACTCAAAGGCTTCAGCATCAGAAAAGTTTCCTCCTCATTTTGTTTGATCTAATCAAATGATCTGGAAAACTCACAGACTTGCACATTGATTTGCAATCTATTTTCCTGCACACCTTATTGAGCAACTATTCTACTGAATGGTATAATAGATCTACATCCTAACGAATGCCAGATGCTTTTACTTTGTTACTCTCTGAAAATGATCATTTGCACTACTTTGATAATATTTATCGATTCTTATTTAATTGAGCATTTCTATTTCAAAGGCATGGTAAGATACCAAAACCGAATACAGCATTTAGAATCAAAGAGCCTCATACTATTCATTAATCAGTATTAACTGCATGGCAACCAGTGGAAATAAAAAGCCAACAAAGCAGCATGAGGGAATGTCATTCACATACAGAGAGATTTCTGAAACAGCTTTCTGGTGCTTGGGGAGAGCCAGCAGTGAAGCAGTGGAATGACTTTATCTAAGGAGAGGCTTTTAGACCTTTGGCACCACTGACACAAAAAGGCTCAATTGATCTATCCTCCCACTGTTCCTCAAACAGTAATTAATGCAGAATCTTTGAGGAAGATCTTTTAAAACAAGCAATATTAATCCTGAATATTATATCTAAAAGGCTAGTTGAACCTTCCTGAGAACAGACCTTCAGGAGTGAAATATGAAGTGACATCCTGTACAGCTAAATATAATTATATTAGTCTTTAATATTTTAAAATAAATGCAACATTACATCTGAGAACACTTTCTCAAGCACCTGCTCTAGTTACCTTGGGAAAAATGAAACATTATCTTTATCAAAGAAGGTTGTGTAATTACTATATGATGTTATGTTGGTGGGGACCTTGGACTACAGAGAGGCTGGCATAATAAAAAATTAAATGCCATGGGAAAAACTTATACAAGGTTTGAATGAAAAGTAAACCTCCACATCCCTAATATTAGTTTAAAGAGGGATGTTTTATTAAATGAAATATGAAAATAATCCTTGAAAGGAACTCTTTTCTTATCTGTATTTACTTCTCCACCTAATAACCACTATTTCCTACACACCTTTACCAATGATGGACAAGCTTCTTAAAGCTTTCATGAAAGAACTTCATACTTTGTCTCTTCAACCAGGTCCTTTCCACATCTTCACTGAGTCAAACAGATGCCCATGAAGTTATTTCTTCAATTTTGGGAAAAGGTGAAAGTCACATGGCACCAAGTCTGGAATGTTTGATGCATGGGGAAAGATGATGAGATCCAAGTCCACGACTGCCTCTGGTGGCTTGTGAGGTATAACAGCTTGTGGCAATGTTTCCTTCTTGTGCTTCTGAACTCTGGTTAATCATTGTTTCAAAGTTTTGAATGCTGCAGTGTAATGCTCTGAGTTCATAGGGGAGCCAGGTTCAAAAAAATCCATGTAAATAACACAGTCTGCATTCCCCAAAATTGTAACCATCACTTTTCCTGCTGAAGCCTGGGTTTTGAATTTTTTTTTACTCCACAGGTACAGCTTTGCTCAGCTGTCACAATGGTGTGAAAAAAAATCCTCACCTTCATTCTCATAGTATGACTATTGTTGGCAAATTTCAATTCTTGAAGCTTCCCTCTCTGCTGTCAGTAAGTGAGGAACCCATCTTGCACAAACCTTCCAATATTGAAGAACATTAACAATGTGACCTGCATGTTCCTGTGAAACTCCAAGCCTGACAGCAATGTCTCTTTGAGGGACCTGCTGATTGTCCTTAATGAGTTCATCTATCTTTCTTAAGTGAAACTTGTCAGTTGCTCTCACAGTTAGGCCACTCTTCAATTGATAGGCCAGTTTGTTCTTGATCATACTATCAGCTCTTACTGGTTCACCATCTTTACATTTTTTGGCCCAGCAACACATAGTATTCACATCAACACCGTAATGCACCATAAAAAACATGCATTCACCATCATCAGCATAAAAATATCCATTCAACTGTAATTTCAATTCCAGGGACTCCTTCAGTCAAAAATTCAATCACGGAACATTGCTTAGAGGGCACTGATGAGTATTCATAGCAGGCTTCCATTGCATGGACAATAGCAACATAACTTTTTCTCACAGTAGCTTCTGACCAAAAGAAGTAAAAGGAGAAAGGCTAAAGAACGCATCAGACCTTCTATCATGTCAGTACTGCCAACTGTTGGCAAATTATAACATTAGAGGCATTACTTTTCATTCAGCCCTCATATTAGGTGCCGTAAATGCCATGTGGCCCTACAAATGAGACAGTGATGACCAACTCTTTAAATTGTGAGGGTTATTATAATCCACTGATTTTCCTATCAATATCAGCTCTAATTCTGGAAAGCCTTTGGGCATGATCCTTTCTGCAACCCCTCCCCACCACCCTTAAGAGGTCCATATCAAACTTGCTACTGCTTTCCTTGTTTTGATGTCTTCTTCTGAACCCAACATATAGCTGCCAAGTGAGGGCAAGAACAACACGGCTACTGCTCCTTTTCTTTGTCCTGATTCCCTTCATTTTCTCAGGGAGGTCAGAGTAACAGCAACAAAGGCTTCCAGGGTGTGGCAATAGCTATTGAATCTGGCTCTTGGGGTATCTCCCTGTTGACTCTTAACACTGGTCCAGGTTCTTAGAACTTGGGATGTAGGGTACCTGTGTGAATGTGGATCGCTTACAATATTTCTCCAAGACTTGGAAAGATCCATCTCCCTCATTACACCTGTTAATTATACTCTTGTGGCCTAAAGACAGGGCAGAGAGACTCTCTAGTAGAAACATTTATATTGTATCTTTTCTTGGGAAAGCTGTGGTCGAGTATCAGAAGATCTGAAGGCTGATCAGAAAAACGTAAAAGAAGCAAGAGAAAAGAAGGAAATTAAATGTTTTACTAACAGATTTATTTTCCCTTTGCAATCCTACCTTCTCTGATACAATTTCCTAGACACAGGGAGACCCAGATCTTTCCTAGTACCTATTCTGAAAATCTAAGAAAGCTTTCTATCTATAGCACAAAAGCTATGGATGAAAACCTTACATTTCTGTCTTTCACCAAGTTAACAGACTGGCTGTTAGCATCTTTCACCTTAAATATGATCAAACATTTGCTGGTATAAAAGGCAGACCCTTAGACATCCTTTCAAAAACTGGGAGGCCCTGATGTTTTTGTGGGGAGCCTCAGATAAACTCAAGAGTAGAAACTCAGGGCAAGTCAGGAAGGGGTAGCGGAGAGAAATAAATTGGATATGTTTTCTTTCTTCCATTCTTTCTGCCCTGCTAAATTTCCTCAAAGCATAACAGCAGGCTGCATGGAACACTTTGCAGGCGGTACTGCTTTCACTGAGACCTAAATGGAAATGAAAAAGCAAGCAACAGATGCTTTGTCCCAGCATTTAAAATAGACCAGGCACAGTGATCTGCTTGATTTCCTCCCAGGTAAAGGTTGCAGCTCCAGCGGACACTATTTGCAACAGCAGAGCATGATACCATAAATCACCCACATTAAAGACTGTAACAAAGACCCAGCTGTCTCCCCTGCAGATGACATTCTACAAGCTACATTTTTTTTTCAAATACATGGATAAGCTGCATTCATTCAGTTTGGCCAGCAGGGTCCCACAAGTTGCCTTAGTTTGAGGAAGTAAATTTGCCCCAAGAGGGCTGGCTGGTAGGCAAACCATATAATATATATGCACAAGATAAACATATGTTTGCTGCATCTCCTTTGCCACTTATGTCTGCTTCCTGCACCACTGTTATCTTTTGGGTATGGAAATATGGCCTTACTGATCCTACATGGTGGAGATGGGGAAACTCCAGATTAGAGGTGGAGCAGGTGCACTGCAGACGGAAAGTCCCCAGCCAAGACCCAGAGAAGCACCATCAGGCAAGGCAGGCTCACTGAGTAAGATGAACAAATGCCCCAATTCAGTCTAGGTACTTTGGGATCCTTTCCCCTCTTTTTATAGTGCTCCTTCTTCCACAATTCAATTTTGCATGTATTTTTGTTTATTCAGAAAATTAATTCAACTATTAATTAGATTTACATCCTAATTCTCTGCTAAAAATAATATTCAGGGAGATTATAATAATAAAATATATAAGATAAAAATATAAAAATATAATCAGAACTTAAAAACGCATCAACTAAATTTACAACTGAAATAACTACATAAAAAATAAACTACACTCATCAGTTTTATCTACTTCAGCTCTCAAGCCAGTGTTAAAACCAAACGTCTTTCTGGATAAAAATGTTTTTGCCTGCCAGTGGAAAAATAACAGAGAAGGAGAATGCACACTTTCCTTAGAAGGGAGTTCCAAAACCAGGGAGCAACCAGCACAAAGATTTTTGCTTCCATTCCCATCAGATGCACCTCTGATGGTAGCCAAACTGGGAGAAGATTCTTTCCTGAAAATTGTAAGTCTTGGTTAGGCTCATATGAAATAGGTGGTATTTCAAAAAAACCTGGTCCCAAACTATACAGAGGTTTAAAGGTCATAATAAATGCTATAAATTGGGCTTAGAAACTGGCGGTGCAATCTCAAAAGAGAGGTCAGAATGGCCTTTTTCAAGCCTGGACCATTTTTGTACACTTGTTATGGGCCATTTTGAGATCCAAAATACTGTATTATTCTGACATCAGAAGTTAACATTCCAGGATTGGAAGGTTTCAACCGTGAACACTTTGCACAACTCTTAATGTCTATCCAGATACATCTAAGGAGCAGGGCCTGGAATTGTTGCAGAAAAAGCAAACTGGATTATAGGCTAGCATATTAGAAGCTACAAGCACAGATAAGTGCTACATTTTGGCTCCCTATGCATGTATTTGTATCCACATGAATGGTGCAGATCATTTCAACCAATCTGTGTGATGTATGAGAAAAATGCATGAGATTGGTCCTAGACAGAAAACCTTAGAAAAGTAATAAAGCATATACTTTGCAAGAAGATCTCATGTTTAACTTCTGGCATCTCCAATGGAAAAGATCAAGGAGCAAATGAAAGGTGTCTGCCTGTGAACCTGGAGAGTTATCACTGATCAGAGAAGACCAAGGTGATATTACTTTTTTGCGCTGGGGATATATTTGGAATTTTGAGAATATGTGGTGGTTGAACAAAATGAGGTGTGGCCAATTCCTAAAGACTGATTTAACAGAAAATGGTACTGCCTCCTGTTGGTCAGTGTAACTTAAAAACACCAGAAGAAGAACTAGTTCTCCAGAATATTCCCTATCCTTTGTGGGGCCTAAAGGCATAGGATGCTGGAGCCAGGTACTTTGATTTCCAGTGTGCCAGCTTTTTTATCATCACCATCACCATCATCATCTATACAAAAGTTGGAATAAACTGGAGGGAGGCTTGTGGTCACCACACTGCTTACCTCTGCAGCTCATAATACTGGGGTGGTATACAGCAGGTATATAGCAGTTTCTCTCTCTCTCTCTCTCTCTCATTCTTTGTCTCTCATACCCACACCCACACACCCCACACACACACACCAGCTCATAGCCTCATAGCTTTACACTGTTCAGAAGTGGTTGCTACATAGTGAAGTTGCACACAAAGGCATGCAGGTCTAGATTTTGTTGTTCATGACGTCACCTGGGTAAAGTAAGGCTAACCATGTGAGGTGGAGGAACTTATTTTTCTTGCACTTTTCTGGTCTTGGTAATCTTATTTCTTTCATATATTATTAATGACAACTGCCAAATAATGTACAGTCAGACAGACCCTTAGCACTGACCTTTCTGCTGTAGGTAGTAGTAGAAAATGCAGAAAGATTAAGCAAGAATGTATCAGCCTCCAGGCCTATTTCCCCAAACTCTGGGAGCAGTTTGTTATCTTTCTTTAACCTGAAATGTTTCATAAATCATAATCTTTTATGAATCAAGAGATATTACTGAATTATAAATTGCTTCACTGTATTTTCTATTACACAGTTAAAAGAAAAAGAATGAGAGTGGGGGAAATATAATCTCAGAACTAAGACAGAGAATTTAAATTTTCTTATAAATATTATAGTTACCTTGTTTGGGTGAATACCCAGCAGCCTATAGCATCTTGATGTTAGAGAGCTGCACCATAAATTTATTTATCTATTTGCAGGGGAGTATAAAGTTATACATTTTCCCCTGTCTTATATGTCATTTGCTGAACACATTTTTATGGTTTACAATAAGGAATCATGACAGTGCCTGAGTCCAGCTATCTACAAAACTACAAATGATTAATGTCATAGTACATATATATTCATCACTCCAAGACTGCAATATCAAGCAGAGGATCAGTGACCATCACTGGCCAAATACTGTACTATCATTGACCAAATGACAGCACTGATCAAATGTCACACACAGAACTATAATTTGCAGCATCTCAGTCACTGTATAGTAAAATAGAGCTATATCCTCAACTGTCATTTGTTGCGTGTAGAAAATTAAGAGGTGTTCAAATATTGAACAAGGCATGTATAAGAATATATACACAAAGCTCTGGGTACACCTAAAATGAACACATAATGTTTTAGAGGCAGAGGCTACTATAATTCAGTTAAACATTAATGGAATATGTGAGAGTTTTATATAAATAGCATTAATGTCTAACATAATGGAACAGTTTTATCCAATAAACTTGGCATAATACAAGATGTACAGAATATGGGGCTGTACTTTCAAAAGGCAGGCAGTTCAGTTAAGGGCAGGCAATTTAAGGCCATCTACAGATTAAAGCAATTTGCCTTAATTCCAGGACAGAATATCTATTCATTTAGCTCAGTACTCACTATGCTAAACAGTGGTGGTTCTACAGGATCCCAGAAACATTTCCCACCCTTCACCTCCCCATCACACCGTTTTATTTGATTCTTCTACCTGGAGTTTCAAAAACTGACTATAGCTAAATGGTAGAGCATAGTCTTTGCAGACAGATCTCAGATTCAGTTTTTGAAACTCCAGGTAGAAGAATCAAATAAAACGGTGTGATGGGGAGGTGAAGGGTGGGAAATGTTATCTGTCTGCAAAGACTATGCTCTACCATTTAGCTATAGTCATTCTTTAGATGTCTAAAAGAACAGTCTTTTTTACCATCTACATCAGTGTTTTTCAAACTAGGCAACTTTAAGATTTGTGGACTTCAACTCCCAGAATTCCCCAGCCAGCATGCAGACAATAAACACTGAGGCCCTGATAAAACACACTTTCATCCACCAGACACCCCATGCTATCTCCATCAACATCTTGGCCCCAGTGCCTGTTTTATTCTATTTTATTAGATGCATATCCTATATTTCATTTGGGAGCTCAGGGTAGCAAACATAGTGCTTCCTTCATAAGAACATAAGTAGTGCCCTGCTAGATAGGACCACTGGCTCATCTAATCTGTGGTCTCTTCTCACAGTGGCCAACCAACTGCATGAAGAAGCCCATTAGTCTCCTAGCAGATGGCCTTCAGAGGCAGTCACACTACCTTCATGGTTAATAGCCATTAATCCCCATGACTTCCATGGATTAGTCCAACCCTTTTTTGAAGCCAGCCAAGCTGGTAACCAGCAACACATCTTGTGGTAGCAAATTCCAAAGTTTATGCATTGTTTAACAAAACGTCTGGTTTTCCCACAACAATCCTGCAAGCTAGGTTAGACTAAGATAGGAGGGACTGGCCAGAATACTAAGTGAGCTTCCAAGACTGAAGATGGATTCGAACCTGGGTCTCCCCATTGCTTAAAGCACTATACACACAGGCTTTCTGATGACTTTGTGCACTCCTCCCCCCTCCCCCAAGTTTCCCTGGGGAAAGTTTACAAAAACAAACACTGTGTACCTGCAATCAAAAGTGGTACACTCCAAGAAAAGCCTTTCCAGTCACTTCTGCTGAATATTAAAATTGGTCCTATAATTATCACAGTGTGAGAATGTACAATGCAATAGCTATACACAGGTCCTTTACCTAGAGTATAATGGCTTTATTCCTGGAGTGGTATCTGAGAAAAAGCTACTTCTGGCACAGATTTTAAACAAAATCTGTTAAAATAATGTTGTGTCAACAATGGAACTTTTTTTTTTTACATCATACATCCAAAGAGGGCACTTTGAATGCAGCAGGCAAATGATCTAATAGTCCTGGAGAAAGATGAGGTCTTCCCCTCCCTTGACCTACTTCATTCCTTCACACTTGGATTGTATTCAAAATTTGTTTGAAAGATTGTGGTTTATCAAGGAGTTTTATATCTAGCTAGCTAGCTGGCTAGCTATTTTGGGAAATTAGAAACAGGAACATTCTTGGAATTCTGATTCAGGCCTTTGCAATTTAACTAAGCAGAAACACTGCAGCAAAGCTGCCATATAGGATGCCAAACACTTGCAGTCTAGAATAGTAACCATGTATACATTTACATTCGGAGTTGCAGTTATTGGCTAGGCTGCTATGGCTTATTTAGTTTATTCTATCCTAGCACCTCTCCCATTTCCCTACTTTTTCTGTATCTCATCTGGAATTCTGCCCTTAATTTGCAGTCAGGAAATGGGGTGAATAACAGCCTTGGGAAAACAAATATATAGGAAAAACTCTATATACTTCCTCTCCTGCTACATGAAAGAACTTTCTCTGGGTTATAACTCAGAAGAAATACAAAAGATACTGTCTAAAAGCTGGCAACCTCCCTTCAGTCCACTACAACTCTATTGATTTTAAAAGGGGAGTATCACATATGCTCCTTTTACTTTTCAATAGATGTTGATATGTGAAATAGAGGTTGTTGTTGTTTATTCGTTTAGTCGCTTCTGACTCTTCGTGACTTCATGGACCAACCCGCGCCAGAGCTTCCTGTCGGTCGTCAACACCCCCAGCTCCCCCAGGGACAAGTCCGTCACCTCTAGAATATCATCCATCCACCTTGCCCTTGGTCGGCCCCTCTTCCTTTTGCCCTCCACTCTCCCTAGCATCAGCATCTTCTCCAGGGGGTCCTGTCTTTTCATGATGTGGCCAAAGTACTTCAGTTTTGCCTTTAATATCATTCCCTCAAGTGAGCAGTCTGGCTTTCTTTCCTGGAGTATGGACTGCTCTGATCTTCTGGCAGTCCAAGGCGCTCTCAGAATTTTCCTCCAACACCACAGTTCAAAAGCATCTATCTTCCTTCTCTCAGCCTTCCTTATGGTCCAGCTCTCGCAGCCATATGTTACTACAGGGAACACCATTGCTTTAACTATGCAGACCTTTGTTGTCAGTGTGATGTCTCTGCTCTTAACTATTTTATCGAGATTTGTCATTGCTCTTCTCCCAAGGATTAAGCGTCTTCTGATTTCCTGACTGCAGTCAGCACCTGCAGTAATCTTTGCACCTAGAAATACAAAGTCTTTCACTGCTTCTACATTTCCTCCCTCTATTTGCCAGTTATCAATCAAGCTGGTTGCCATAATCTTGGTTTTTTTGAGGTTTAACTGCAAGCCAGCTTTTGCACTTTCTTCTTTCACCTTCATCATAAGGCTCCTCAGTTCCTCTTTGCTTTCAGCCATCAAAGCGGTATCATCTGCATATCTGAGATTGTTAATGTTTCCTCCAGCGATTTTAACTCCAGCCTTGGATTCCTCAAGCCCAGCATGTCGCATGATGTGTTCTGCGTACAAGTTGAATAGGTAGGGTGAGAGTATACAGCCCTGCCGTACTCCTTTCCCAATCTTAAACCGGTCCGTTGTTCCGTGGTCTGTTCTTACCATTGCTACTTGGTCATTATACAGATTCTTCAGGAGGCAGACAAGATGACTTGGTATCCCCATACCACTAAGAGCTTGCCACAATTTGTTATGGTCCACACAGTCAAAGGCTTTAGAATAGTCAATAAAACAGAAATAGATGTTTTTCTGAAACTCCCTGGCTTTTTCCATTATCCAGCGGATATTGGCAATTTGGTCCCGAGTTCCTCTGCCTTTTCTAAACCCAGCTTGTACATCTGGCAATTCTCGCTCCATGAATTGCTGAAGTCTACCTTGCAGGATCTTGAGCATTACCTTACTGGCATGTGAAATGAGTGCCACTGTTCAATAGTTTGAACATTCTTTAGTGTTTCCCTTTTTTGGTATGGGGATATAAGTTGATTTTTTCCAGTCTGATGGCCATTCTTGTGTTTTCCAAATTTGCTGGCATATAGCATGCATTACCTTGACAGCATCATCTTGCAAGATTTTGAACAGTTCAGCTGGGATGCCGTTGTCTCCTGCTGCCTTGTTATTAGCAATGCTTCTTAGGGGCCATTCAACCTCACTCTTCAGGATGTCTGGCTCTAGCTCACTGACCACATCGTCAAAGCTATCCCTGATATTGTTATCCTTCCTATACAGGTCTTCTGTATATTCTTGCCACCTTTTCTGGATCTCTTCTTCTTCTGTTAGGTCCTTGCCATCTTTGTTTTTGATCATACCCATTTTTGCCGGGAATTTACCTCCGATGTTTCTAATTTTCTGGAAGAGGTCTCTTGTCCTTCCTATTCTATTGTCTTCTTCCACTTCTGCGCATTGCTTGTTTAAAAATAGATCCTTATCTCTTCTGGCTAACCTCTGGAATTTTGCATTTACTTGGGCATATCTCCCCCTATCACTGTTGCCTTTTGCTTTCCTTCTTTCTTAGGCTACTTCTAGTGTCTCAGCAGACAGCCATTTTGCCTTCTTGGTTTTCTCTTTCTTTGGGATGTATTTTGTTGCCGCCTCCTGAACAATGTTGCGAACTTCTGTCCATAGTTCTTCCGGGACCCTATCTACTAAGTCCAGTCCCTTAAATCTATTCTTCACCTCCACTGCATATTCCTTAGGAATATGAGTGAGCTCATATCTAGCTGATCTGTGGGTCTTCCCTAATCTCTTTAGTCTGATCCTAAATTAGTAAGAAGTTCGTGATCTGTACTACAGTCAGCTCCAGGTCTTCTTTTTACCGACTGTATAGATGTCCGCCACCTTTGGCTGCAAAGGATGTAGTCAATCTGATTTCGGTGTTGTCCATCTGGTGAAGTCCATGTATAAAGCCGTCTCTTAGGTTGTTGGAAGAGAGTGTTTGTTATGCAGAGTGAGTTGTCTTGGCAAAATTCTATCAGCCTATGTCCTGCTTCATTTTGTTCTCCCAGGCCATGCTTACCTGTAATTCCAGGTGTCATCTGACTGCCCACCTTAGCATTCCAGTCTCCCGTGATGAAAATAACATCTCTTTTAGGCGTGTTGTCCAGTAGGTGCTGCAGATCCTCATAGAACCGCTCTACTTCAGCTTCTTCAGTATCTGTGGTTGGGGCGTATATTTGGATCACTGTGATCTTAGATGGCTTGCCCTGAATTTGAATTGAGATCATTCTATTGTTTTTTGGATTGTATCCAAGCACTGCTTTGGCCACTTTACTATTAATTATGAAGGCTACTCCATTTCTTCTGTGGTCCTCTTGTCCACAGTAGTAGATCTGGTGGTCATTTGATGTGAAGTGGCCCATTCCAGTCCATTTCAGTTCACTGATGCCCAAAATGTCTATCTTTAATCTTGACATCTCACCAATAACCACATCCAATTTGCCCTGGCTCATAGATCTTACATTCCAGGTTCCAATGGTGTGTTGATCCTTAGAACATCGGATTCGCCGTTCACCACCAGCACCGTCGGCCGCTAGCCGTCCTTTCGGCTTTGAGCTAGCTGCGTCATCATGTCTGGGGCTAGTTGAACTCATCCTCTGTTCCTCCCCAGTAGCATTTTGACCATCTTCCGACCTGGGGGTCTCATCTTCCGCTGGTATACCGACATATCTCTGGTTGTACTGATCCATTTAGTTTTCATGGCAAGAATACTGGGGTGGGTTGCCATTACCTTCCCCAGGGATCGCATTTAGTCTGACCTCTCTGTCATGACCTTCCCGTCTTGGGTGGCCCTTCACGGTTTAGCTCATGGCATCATTGAGGTGCTCAATCTCCAGCACCATGACAAGGTAAGGATCCTTTGCTGAAATAGAGGTATCCAAACTATAAAGCCCACTGCTATGTTTTTGGGAACTAAAGACCCTTTCTTGTGGGGCTTTGATGCTGTTCCTAAACTGGTGTCACATCCCAGTGGGTCGTATGATGTTGTCCTCCTTGGGCAGCTAAGCCAATTTTCTTCCAGCTTAGCTGCCCAAGATCTCAAATTGCAAAATTCCCCGTTTTGATTTGAAATGTTGAGCTGTATGGGGCTTGGGTGGGCAGCTTTCTGTTTTATGGAAACTCCAGCCAACACACTTCCCATTGCAGTTGACCAGGGCTTTGGGCAACCAGACTGGTTTGGATTTGTCTCCTCTCCTCTCCTCTCCTCTCCTCTCCCTCATCATGAGTTTACATAATGAGACAAGGATATGATGGGCCTGTACTTGGGCCTGATTTCCTACAGGCCAGCTGGATGGCACGCAGATTACAATGGACACAGACTGTTAATGGCTCTCATGGAATAACAACAACAACAACAACAATAATTTAAAAACTTGTATACCACCTGACTCCCAACGACTCAGGGCAGCTCACATAAAACAAAGAAATTACAATAAAATCAATAAAAAGATAAAGATAAAAGATGAGAAGCGTGATGAAGCAAAGAAGTGTTTGGGAGTGGGTAGAGAAAGCACATGAATGGGCCTCCAAAGAAGCAAAGGGAAGTGCAGCATTGCTGAATCTTGATATATGGATCAAAGTAGGGTATATTTGACTAAATGATACAAGTTAGATTTTGCAGTTAATATCAGGGAATGGTCAGCTGATTTGCCTTTTGTGAGCCCAATCTGAACACGAGGAAATCTTCCTAACAAGCCTTTGCTCTTCCTCCTGGGGGAAAGGAAAAGAGATGGTTTGATTTCATGCCAACTTTCTTCCTCCCTAGCCCTGCGCAATGCCTGATGATGCCTGCTACAGCATATGCCATGTCCCTGCAGCAGAAATCATTGGAGCAGGTGAGGCTCAGAAGTCTCCTCCCAGAAACATTGTTAGATGGTGCAGAGGCTCAGGGGAGAAACTAGTGCTCAGGAAAGCCTGATGGACACGTTCTGGGAATAGGCTGTGTCCTATGGGATTATGTGCAAACTAGTGAGGAGAGCATCCACGCAAACCTGAAAAATCAACTGTTTTTTTCCTTCCCCAGCTGTATGGCAAAAAGCACTAGAGAAGGCAAAATATCTCAGTATTAAGAATAATGCTAACATTACCAAGATTGACACTGATGTTGATTATTCCTGATATATTACCTTGCTAAGGGTTGGCAACTTATAGCATGTGGTAAGGCCTCATATTGCCTCTTGCCTCTGCACAGTAAATATGGAAAAACTACAATTAATTCAGTGGTGAATTGCAATTACAGGAATCTTCCCTTCCAAAAGGAGTATTCCAGTTCACAATTCCAGTTAGCTGTCCCCACCATGCAGAGCATTCTGTCCCATCCACATTTTCTTTTTCCCTGACACACCCAGTTATCACACTCCTCACTAGGTTCATTAGTGGAAAGATATATTTAAAAACATTTTTCTTATAATTAAGAAAACTTGGAGGTTATTCAAAGTGTTTCTAATCTTTTCTTTCTTAGTGGCCTCATTTATATACAATTTGATTTCCATTCTGCAGTTCAAAAGGAAGGAATAATAGAATGAAGCCATCTTTTTCAAACTCTTCTAGTACTGTATAGAAACTAGAATCTTGGGTAACAATGGAGGGCATTTTCATAACTAAACTGCTTGGTATATATTTGCATTTAATTCTGTCCACATATTGAAAACAAGTTAATCCCTTTAATGTCAATTAATCATCCAGTTGCTCTCAGTCCCAGAGACATGTATAGTTTTTCCTACTCTTTCAGAATTGTAAGACACATTTGGATGAACACAAGATGTTCATCCAATGGCAATATCACGTTGAGTGGTCAGTGTTATATTCTCCTGGATGGTGCATTTTCCTACTTCTGCTTCTCATTGACCATCTAGATCTTTTCCAGGATAGACTGTCCCCAACATGGCCCTCAGATCTCTCAACAGCATACTCATCATCACTGTAATCAAATTCATTCTTTTTTGCTGCTAGTCATCCTCTTCTTCTCTTTCTTTCTAAATTTCCAGCATTATAGACTTTTCATGGGAGCTGAATCTTCACATAAGGTGTCCAAAATACTGTATGATGGTTTCAGCCTGGTCATTTATGTGAGTGAGAATTATTTGTTTGTTTGATTAATTGATCTATTTGTTTGTTTTCTTGGCTATCCATGGTATTTTTAAACGTTTTCTCCAATACCTGCTCCACATTAAGAGCTGCTACAACAGGAACCAGGCACAATATTTATTTGTTGCTTCCTCTGAATACTATCTACATCTGCTCAAAGGAAATAAATAATGCTACTCATCTTTTACTGATCAGAAAGAAGAAAGCATACTGTATGGCCTCAAGGATTTGATAAAGGTCCTTAAGAAGTTGGATCTCAGCAGATGCCCGATGATAGCTAACTTTAAGTATGAGCTTAAAGTGATCTTGCCGAATTTTTGCACTTATTATAGTGTGTAGTTTCAGTAGTACAGAATTTTGTATACAGTAATTATCAAGAAACTATTATAATGGGGCCTCTGAATGAGCTTTATTTATTTAAAAATCACAGAAACATAATTACATACTGCTATTGAAGTGAATTTATTTATAATAGTTCACACAGATATAGGCAGCAATGGAGCTAGCAGTCTTTCAGATACCTTACTGTGTAGATCAAGCAAAGAAAAGGTGGAAGCACACACAACCCTTTAGCATCAGAAAGAAGTATGCAAACAGAAAAACAGCTAGTGGTGATGACCTAAGAAAGAAGTTGCTATTATATTGAATTAATCAATACAGAAAACGGGACAGCGTCTTAGGCTTGTTTTTGCTGAAATTATATTTTTAGAAGGTAATAAAATGTGTGATCTTAGTTCAGATACTTTTGCTATGCCATTCTCTCCCTTTTACTTTTCTAGTCATAAATTCCAAACTAGTTGGCATGATGCAATCAAACCACAGAAGAATGTCTAAGGTTATCACCTCATGACACAGTCTATTTAGCTGGCACTAGACAACTCACGACCCGTTGGGTCACCATTTCAGAAATATTTCCTTACATAAACCAAGAACCAGAATGACCACAGTCGGATTGCTATTGGTTTGGTTTGAAAATTAAAGAAGAAAACATCAGTTTATTAAAGAAGAAAGATGCATAGCAAGAGAAATATATATGCTTTTTGTATAACAAAGGATGCTTTTGATGACATTTCTGGCTGATCTGCCATCCTTTAAGAATATTCTGACGTTTTCACTTCTTTTTCCCCAGCTTAAAGTGACATACAGTTGACATGCTGGAATACCTTGGAAGGACTTCTTTGGCACTAAAGGATGTCATTTGGAAGACTTGTGTCCTCATTCTGTGGCTTTCGTTGTCATTCTGGAGACGTGCAGCCCTTTCATCCTCCATCTGTTCATATCTTTTGCTATTTGTTCTTTGTGTCTGGTCCTGAAGATGTGCATTTCTCTGCTCCATTGTCTCTTCCTCTCTTCTCCTTCTGTGCCTCTTGTTGTCGTTCTGGGGAAGTGCATGCTTCTCCTCTGTCTCTCCTTCTCTTATGTTATTTGTCCTTACTGTTTGATCCTGGAGTTGTGCAGGCCTGGCCTCATCCAATTCTTGTTCTCTCCTCCTCCTTGCAGCTTCCTGATGACTTTTGGTGTCATCTGTTGACCATGACATCTCCCCTCTCTTTCCACATAGCATAATTAGGCTGAGGATATTTTCCTAATTTTAATTAATTAATTTTTATATTTTATTTTATTTTATTTAACTTAATTTTATTTTACCACAATGCTGTATGGTGCTGTCATCACATCAGAAGAGTTCACACTTCCGGCTGGCTTCCCCACTGACTTATGGGAAGCTGGCAAGGAGCGTTGGAAATAACAATCACATGACTATGGCTCACCGAGGCAGTATAGTGAAGCAGTGGTGTTGAAGCCGCCACAACTTTTCCAAATTTCAATCCCATGGGAGTAATGGGTCCTGGATTTTTGACAAATTCTTTAAGTTAGCCCATTTGAGATACATTGATTAAAAAATTGTTGCCCTATGATGTACCGTTTTGCCCAGTTAAAGGTTACAGACAGACAAACAGGAGAGTTTTAGTAGTATAAAGATTCCATAGGGAATGTGTTCACCTGGCCTCTGTAGAAAGACATAGGATTTAAATGTTTGGTTCTTGAATCATTAAATGGGACAGAACAGTTCTCAATTTTTCCCTCTCCCTCACTTTTTCCAAGCATTTTCCTGGGTGAGAGAAAAGCAGTGGGGGAGGCATGCCTTTGAACGTGTGAGTGAATGCGGACATGATTT
Organism: Candoia aspera; assembly: GCF_035149785.1. Taxonomy (NCBI): domain Eukaryota; kingdom Metazoa; phylum Chordata; class Lepidosauria; order Squamata; family Candoiidae; genus Candoia; species Candoia aspera. Next base: position 40,122,385 of record NC_086153.1, read on the forward strand.
ATAATAATAGTAGTTTCTAATATTACTATGTATGCATTCAAGGATAATAGACAAAAGTAGGCACACACTGACAATCTGAAAAGCTGTTGGTGGTATGAGAAAGCTGGGCTGCTGAGTAAGTTAGACATAGCCCTAAATTGCTCTCTGGGTTCTGAGGATATTAAAGGATGACAGAGATACAAAGGAACTGCTTTATTATCTTCCTCCTACCACACTTCATACAAATTATGATGTGATACAGTTAAAATTTTAATTCTATCTACATAATTTAATTTTGTAGACAGATGCAAACAGATGTATATATCTGTCTCTGGCAAAGGAAAGCATTTAAAGAACAATGAGGCTTATAGAAGGCACCATAAAAGAGGAATGTTTTGCATGCATGGATACCCCTGAAAATGCTTCAAGAGTTTTTTACTCCTGCATGCATTCAGGGATAGTCAGTCACTGTGCCCATTCTTGGGAGTAGTACAACTTTTTGGAAGCTCATTTGCAGAACGGCTGTGCTGTTGACCACAGCTTTCTATTGTTATTTGCCACTTTGATGTTGCCTAGTTACTGGTTTTGTTATACTAACAGTCTACATCAGACTGCCTGTCTCACAAAGCCATTGTATGGACCTCAGTGCAAGTAGGCAGTAAAACGTACAGTATGGCCCACACCAATCCACCCCGCCCAAATCTGCAGAGAAGGGCTTTTCTGCCATGTCTTACAGAGTCAGCATGCCAATAGCTATGCAAGTGATTTAGTCTAAGCAATTGATTCTCTAACTCAGAGCTTTTATATGGACATTTGTCCACAAGGTTTTAAACTGGGTTTCATGGATTTCTTCAAGAGGCCCTGGGAATTGTAGTCTTCTGAAATCATTATCATTATCATATTTTTATTATTAGATTTTTATCCTACCCCTCCCCCCTTCTCTCTCTCTATAGGTCAACTCAAGTCAGTGAATATGCCTAATACTCCTGGCTTCTATTTTCCCCACAACAACAACCCCATGAAGTGGGTTGGACTGAGAGAGAGTGTAATGATAATTTTTTATGAAGAGATTCTGATTTGCTTCACAGTGCAAGTTATCTGGGCTTTGGAGAGAATTAGTGACTTTTGCAGGCCTATAGCTTGCTAAACTATAGGTTTGTACTGTGCTTTTTTTGAGACAACACTTTATTTGAAAAGATAAAATACCAATTTCAAGAACCCATATGAAGAATGGATACTATAGACTAAGTGGCATGATCAGCCCTACAGATTTGCAGAAGAAATTGCATTCAGTTTGGCACTAATTTTGTATCAAGAAAAGCTGTCAAAAATTCTCTATATGAAACCCTTCTCTCTCCCCCTCAGTTTGCATTTGATGATCCCCAGGGGAGACTGTAAGCCTTTGCTATTTAATGAGGACTTTGATTAATTTATTTAGTTACTTGCACTACCACAGAGGCAGGGAACCTATAACACATGTGGTGCTGTGGGCTATATTGATCTATTCATCAGAACATCTCAATCAGTTTAATGGGAACAAGGCTACAAGAACTTAATTTGACTGCTGAACATCTGCACAAGTGTGATGTTAGGCTGGACCCTGAGATATCACTGAGAAGGTTACACTTTCTGTTGACTGAAGAAATAAATACCATGGCATAAAAAAATAAAATTGACAAGCTATTTATTCTTAAGAAACAGTTTTCTAGTTCCTAATCCTGCTATGCTGGAGAACCACTGTGGTGCACTGTGGTGCAACATAAAAATATGCTGAACTAAGATAACTTTCCATACAGATGTAGCCATGGAGGTTGAGGCTGAGGTGCAGCACAGTCTAATGTCTCTGAAAGGCAGAAGTTTAGGAAGGCTTACCTAGGATATAAGAAACTAAGAATTCAATAAACTGCATTTCAGCACAGAATTCATTGAGGATGGCCTTCTGTATGACAAAATCAATCAATCAATCAATCACATTTGTAGACTATGTTGCAGATGCTGGGAAAGCCTTTAGCCCAGGAGAGGTCAACAAAGTCACACACCAAGCATTTCTATAAAAATAATTTATTTACAGAAAGCAAAAACAAAAGCAAAACATTTAAAGGACTTAGCTCTCATTGAGAGCTACCTGGCTTGCTACATGCCAGCAGAGAGAAAAAAAAGAAGTGAGAAGACAAGTCCGGGCAGGTCCTCCCCCCAGGCTATTTTGCATGAAGCACGTGAGAGGAGACAATCACTTGCAACCTTTTCACCCAGCCAAATGATTAGGTATAAAAGTAGCTTAATCTGTTAGTAGGGAAACCTTAACACTCCCCTTTTTACACTACAGATTAAGATGCAAACCAATCTTCTCTGACTTTATATGTCTTTCCATTCACATTACCATTATCTCCCCTTTGGTTTAACAGAAAGTTACCATTTTTCTTCCTGTGTTTTTTCAAACCTAGGTAATTGGTCACAACTCCAAGGCTTTTTAATATGAAATGGCTTTTTATGCAGGCTTCAAAATCAAGCCTTTGTTTTTCTGTTGATGTGAATAGCAGCAAATCATCAACATAAATGCACAGATACATACAGCCTTGTTTGTCCTTCATATATACACAGGGATCTGCTTTTCCTTTTTCAAAACCAAAATTCTGCAGTTTTTCATCTACTTTTTGGTTCCAGGATCTAGCAGCTTGTTTTAACCCATAGACTGACTTCTGCAGTTCACAGACTAGATTCTCCCCTTTTTCATAGCCAGGGGGTTGCTGCATGTATAATCTGTGGTCTAAATCATCATAGAGAAATGCAGTTTGAATGTCATAGTGGTTAACTGACATTCCCTTGAGTGCAGCAACTTTTAACAGTAATCTAATTGATTCACCTTTAGTAACTGGTGCAAAAGTCTTGTCAAAGTCTAAATCTTTCCTTTGAGTGAACCCTTTTGCAACCAACCTTGCTTTATATTTTTGGATTTTGCCATCAGCATCCCTTTTCAGTTTGAAAACCCACCTACAACCCAGACAGCGTTCATTGGGAGGTAGATTTACCAGTTTCCATGTTTTATTTTCTTTCAAGGATGCTAATTCCTGTTGCATGGCAGAATGCCAATTTTGTGCAATCTCAGGTGGTAAAGCATTCACTTGTTCTAAAGACTCAGGTTCTGTGAATATGTGAAAAGCCTTTACTGTTTCAGCCTGAAAACGTGATGGAGGAACGCCTTTATTACTCCTCTGAGATCTGCGAGGTAATACAGGGCTTAAATTTTGACTCCTATCACTTTCCTGAGAAGCATCTGTCTCATCAGACAGATCTTCAGTTTGCTTTTCTGGTTTAATGTCCTCATCAGGCAAAAGATCACCATCAGCAAGTCCTTGCTGTTCTCTTGTGGTGGTCAGTTCAACTGGAGAGCTAGAATTTAATCTCCCCCAGTTTTGTTCAGCAAAAGAAGCACTTTTGCTAATTATTAATTTCTCTCCCATTATGAACCTGTAGCTCCTCTGGCTTTGTTCATAGCCAACAAAGATGGCTTTCTTTGTTGTGGGGCCTCCTTTCCTTCTCTGCTGTTTTGGAATGTGAACCCATGCAGTGCTACCAAACACTCTAAGATGGCTTACCTTTGGTTTCACACCATAAAACAAATGGAATGGAGTGTCCTGAATCATAGAGTTATACAACCTGTTCTGAACATAACAAGCAGTCGATAAAGCTTCTCCCCAGAACGTAAAACATAATCGTGAATCTTTTAACATGCATTCCATTGCATTTTGCAAGGTTCTGCCCTTTCTTTCAGCAACACCATTTTGCTGAGGGGTGTACGGGTTAGAAAGAATTTGTTCTATCCCTTTTTCCACTAGGAACCTTCTGAATTTGTGAGAAAGGTATTCTCCTCCTCTATCACATTGGAGTGCAGATACAGGCCTAGGGAATTTTCCATTTGCCCATGTCACAAAACCTTTAAATTTCTCAAATGCCTCATCTTTATGTTTTAAGATGTAGATAAATGTGTATCTTGAGAAATCATCAATGATGGTCATTGCATACCTTGCTTGTCCAAGACTTGGAGCAAAAGGACCAATAATATCAGAGTGTACAATTTCCAAAGGTCTAGTTGTAACTCTGTCACTGTGCTTACTCACAGGAGCTTTTAGTGTTTTGCATTCTTTGCAAACTACACAATCTAAGTATTTATCACAGGGTTTTATCTTTAGGTCAGCACACAGCTGTGGCATTTGTGCTATATACTTGATATTAGCATGACCAAATCTCCTGTGCATCAGGTGTACACATTGGTCATGATATGGTGTGTTGCCAACTGCAGCCTTGCAGCTTGGCTTCCTTGCATTTTGCACAATGTACAAGGAGTCTTTTAACATACCAGTAGCACACAATTTCCCATTTTTACGTATCTCACAACCATTTTTCTTAAATGTTATGATATACCCTGTTGCAGCCAATTGTGCCACAGATAAAAGGTTTGATTGTAAATTTGGCACATACAACACACCTTTTACAGTTTCTCCTAAGCAGGATAAATACAAGTCACCTTGTCCCATAATTTTGGTCACAGACCCATCAGCCAAAGATACACTTTGTCTTTCAGTTTTAGACAGTGACACAAAAGAGCTTTTACAATTACATAAATGACAACTGGCCCCAGAATCTAACACCCATACATCAGAATTACCCTTCTCAGCAACCTGTGCAATTTGGGTTGTCTGAAGAGCCTTCTTCTGTGTTGCCCTTGTGTTCTTCTGCTCTGTCTTTCTACTCTTGGGTCTCATGGCACAGTCTCTTTGCAAATGTCCAGCTGAACCACAAGTGAAGCATCGCTGGCTTGCTAGCGCTGTGGCCTCAGGTTCCTTTCCCTTCTTTTCCCTCATTTTCTGGTCTTGCAGCTTTCCAGAAGAGATGGGGGGGGATCTTTCCTCTCTCTTCTCCCATTCAGCGAGTAAGCGCTGTGTAACATACGATGGGGTGAGGTCTGCTTCAGGCATAGCCTCCAGGGTACAAATCAGCGTGTCCCATGTTGCATTTAGTGAGGACAGGAGGATATAGGATTTTGTGAGAGGTGTAAATTCTATTCCTCTCTCCTGCAACTCAACAAACAGCTGCTGAATATAATGCAGGTGCTCAGGAAGGCTATCTCCTTCTGCAAGGTAGGCTCTGTACAGCTTTTTCGTTAGAGTAACTTTACTCCCTGCTGTTGCCTTTACATATAAGTCTCTCAAAGCATCCCAAAGTTGCTTTGCAGACTGCATGCCTCGCACGTGGACTAGCTGATTGTCCTCAACTCCCAAGATAATGGTGGCTCTAGCCCTCTCAGCCATTCAGCACTGGGATTTTGGGGGTTTTGCTCACCAATTGGCAGCCAAAGATCCTCTCTGCGAAGATACATTTCCATCTTCAGGGCCCAATTCAAATAGTTGGTCTCTGATAGGCGCTCCAGAGGCATCGCTGAGGGCTGGGAGGTAGCCATGGCTTCTTCCTTCTTTTGCAAGTCACCTCAGCTAGCTTCTAAGTCCTGCAGACTGGCAGTTGCTGGAAAATCTCCAGGTGGCTCCAAAGAAAATCTTCACAGGTCTTTGCTACCTGCCTTTAAATTGTGCATGAGGTGTGGAGCTGACCTCTCTTTTCTCTCTGGGTTTTACTGCGTTGTTTACTGGGCACATAACCTGTTGCAGATGCTGGGAAAGCCTTTAGCCCAGGAGAGGTCAACAAAGTCACACACCAAGCATTTCTATAAAAATAATTTATTTACAGAAAACAAAAGCAAAACATTTAAAGGACTTAGCTCTCATTGAGAGCTACCTGGCTTGCTACATGCCGGCAGAGAGAAAAAAAAGAAGTGAGAAGACAAGTCCGGGCAGGTCCTCCCCCCAGGCTATTTTGCATGAAGCACGTGAGAGGAGACAATCACTTGCAACCTTTTCACCCAGCCAAATGATTAGGTATAAAAGTAGCTTAATCTGTTAGTAGGGAAACCTTAACAGACTATACCAGTCAACTGATCCTCTAGGAAATGTACAACAATGAAAAGCAAGAAAATAATATAACTCTCCCTTACAAAACCCCCAGCAACAGCCAAGAGTATAAATATACTATTATGGTTGCCCACAATCCATCAAAATCAAGCCAAGGCATAATAAAAGATCTTAACAATCTTGCAAAATACAAGGAGGAATGGGGCCAAATGTATCTCTGGGGGAAGTAAATTCCAGAGTATAGGGGGATGTAGTAACAAGCACTGCCATTGGCCATACCCCATATCTGTCTCAAGGAGGGAAAGTTCTCTGCATGCTTTCTCTACATGTTCACATCGATAGATTCACTTTAGCAAGGTGGATTTTGATGTATTGATGGACACATGAAGATACAGCTACGGAGTGTGGAGACAGACCTCAAGGCCAATTCCTAATATTCCCAATTAAAAAGGCACAGGGCTGGAAGAACTGTTGCCCAGCTGCCAGGAGAAGAAAAGTTTCAGATTACATAACTGCATGTGGTGATGAAATATCGCACCGCTTTATTGTTCCAGATTGGTATAACACTTATCTTCCGTAAGGGTTAGCAGAGTCCAATATTAACTTACATAATCCTCATAAGAATCCTCTGGTTCCCTGTATTTCTAGCTAGATGGTAGCACTGTTTGAATTAGTAGGGAGCAAAGATATTATGGCCATCTTGCCTTTTTCCTAAGTCTAAAAGGAAGATTATTTGGTTACAATTGGGAAGGAGCTTATAGATTTCATTAGAAATCCCTCCTAATTTAAACATGAATGACTCAAAATTTTCCTCTTTAGGTCTTGGTGCAGATGTGGGAGATACATATACCTCTGTATATGTATACATATCTTATAAGATAAGATGGCCTTGTCTTCAGCAAAGGATCGTTACCTCGTCGTGGTGCTGGAGCTTGAGCACCTCAATGATGCCATGAGCTAAACCGTGAAGGGCCACCCAAGACGGGAAGGTCATGACAGAGAGGTCAGACTAAATGAGATCCCTGGGGAAGGTAATGGCAACCCACTCCAGTATTCTTGCCGTGAAAACTAAATGGATCAGTACAACCAGAGATATGTCGGTATACCAGCAGAAGATGAAACCCCCAGGTCGGAAGATGGTCAAAATGCTACTGGGGAGGAACAGAAGATGAGTTCAACTAGCCCCAGACATGATGACGCAGCTAGCTCAAAGCCGAAAGGATGGCTAGCGGTCAACGGTGCTGGTGGTGAACGGCGAATCCGATGTTCTAAGGATCAACACACCATTGGAACCTGGAATGTAAGATCTATGAGCCAGGGCAAATTGGATGTGGTTATTGGTGAGATGTCAAGATTAAAGATAGACATTTTGGGCGTCAGTGAACTGAAATGGACTGGAATGGGCCACTTCACATCAAATGACCACCAGATCTACATTCCAGGTGGACAAGAGGACCACAGAAGAAATGGAGTAGCCTTCATAATTAATAGTAAAGTGGCCAAAGCAGTGCTTGGATACAATCCAAAAAACGATAGAATGATCTCAATTCAAATTCAGGGCAAGCCATCTAAGATCACAGTGATCCAAATATACGCCCCAACCACAGATGCTGAAGAAGCTGAAGTAGAGCAGTTCTATGAGGATCTGCAGCACCTACTGGACAACACGCCTAAAAGAGATGTTATTTTCATCACGGGAGACTGGAATGCTAAGGTGGGCAGTCAGATGACACCTGGAATTACAGGTAAGCATGGCCTGGGAGAACAAAACGAAGCAGGACATAGGCTGATAGAATTTTGCCAAGACAACTCACTCTGCATAACAAACACTCTCTTCCAACAACCTAAGAGACGGCTTTATACATGGACTTCACCAGATGGACAACACCGAAATCAGATTGACTACATCCTTTGCAGCCAAAGGTGGCGGACATCTATACAGTCGGTAAAAAGAAGACCTGGAGCTGACTGTAGTACAGATCACGAACCTCTTACTAATTTAGGATCAGACTAAAGAGATTAGGGAAGACCCACAGATCAGCTAGATATGAGCTCACTAATATTCCTAAGGAATATGCAGTGGAGGTGAAGAATAGATTTAAGGGACTGGACTTAGTAGATAGGGTCCTGGAAGAACTATGGACAGAAGTTCGCAACGTTGTTCAGGAGGTGGCAACAAAATATATCCCAAAGAAAGAGAAAACCAAGAAGGCAAAATGGCTGTCTGCTGAGATACTAGAAGTAGCCCAAGAAAGAAGGAAAGCAAAAGGCAACAATGATAGCGGGAGATATGCCCAAGTAAATGCAAAATTCCAGAGGGTAGCCAGAAGAGATAAGGAATTATTTTTAAACAAGCAATGCACGGAAGTGGAAGAAGACTATAGAATAGGAAGGACAAGAGACCTCTTCCAGAAAATTAGAAACATCGGAGGTAAATTCCAGGCAAAAATGGGTATGATCAAAAACAAAGATGGCAAGGACCTAACAGAAGAAGAAGAGATCCAGAAAAGGTGGCAAGAATATACAGAAGACCTGTATAGGAAGGATAACAATATCAGGGATAGCTTTGACGGTGTGGTCAGTGAGCTAGAGCCAGACATCCTGAGGAGTGAGGTTGAATGGGCCCTAAGAAGCATTGCTAATAACAAGGCAGCAGGAGACGACGGCATCCCAGCTGAACTGTTCAAAATCTTGCAAGATGATGCTGTCAAGGTAATGCATGCTATATGCCAGCAAATTTGGAAAACACAAGAATGGCCATCAGAGTGGAAAAAATCAACTTATATCCCCATACCAAAAAAGGGAAACACTAAAGAATGTTCAAACTATCAAACAGTGGCACTCATTTCACATGCCAGTAAGGTAATGCTCAAGATCCTACAAGGTAGACTTCAGCAATTCATGGAGCGAGAATTGCCAGATGTACAAGCTGGGTTTAGAAAAGGCAGAGGAACTTGGGACCAAATTGCCAATATCCGATGGATAATGGAAAAAGCCAGGGAGTTTCAGAAAAACATCTATTTCTTTTTTATTGACTATTCTAAAGCCTTTGACTGTGTGGACCATAACAAATTGTGGCAAGTTCTTAGTGGTATGGGGATACCAAGTCATCTTGTCTGCCTCCTGAAGAATCTGTATAACGGCCAAGTAGCAACAGTAAGAACAGACCACGGAACAACGGACTGGTTTAAGATTGGGAAAGGAGTACGGTAGGGCTGTATACTCTCACCCTACCTATTCAACTTGTACGCAGAACACATCATGCGACATGCTGGGCTTGAGGAACCCAAGGCTGGAGTTAAAATCGCTGGAAGAAACATTAACAATCTCAGATATGCAGATGATAGCACTTTGATGGGTGAAAGCAAAGAGGAACTGAGGAGCCTTATGATGAAGGTGAAAGAAGAAAGTGCAAAAGCTGGCTTGCAGCTAAACCTCAAAAAAACCAAGATTATGGCAACCAGCTTGATGGATAACTGGCAAATAGAGGGAGAAAATGTAGAAGCAGTGAAAGACTGTATTTCTAGGTGCGAAGATTACTGCAGTTGCTGACTGCAGTCAGGAAATCAGAAGACGCTTAATCCTTGGGAGAAGAGCAATGACAAATCTCGATAAAATAGTTAAGAGCAGAGACATCACACTGACAACAAAGGTCCGCATAGTTAAAGCAATGGTGTTCCCCGTAGTAACATATGGCTGCGAGAGCCTGACCATAAGGAAGGCTGAGAGAAGGAAGATAGATGCTTTTGAACTGTGGTGTTGGAGGAAAATTCTGAGAGTGCCTTGGGCTGCAAGAAGATCAAAGCAGTCCATACTCCAGGAAAGAAAGCCAGACTGCTCACTTGAGGGAATGATATTAAAGGCAAAACTGAAATACTTTGGCCACATAATGAAAAGGCAGGACACCCTGGAGAAGGTGCTGATGCTAGGGAGAGTGGAGGGCAAAAGGAAGAGGGGCCGACCAAGGGCAAGGTGGATGGATGATATTCTAGAGGTGACGGACTTGTCCCTGGGGGAGCTGGGGGTGTTGACGACCGACAGGAAGCTCTGGCGTGGGTTGGTCCATGAAGTCACGAAGAGTCGGAAGCGACTAAACGAATAAACAACAAGATGGCCTTGTAAACAAAATCACAAAAGTTATCAGCTTTCCTTTTTTCTGTACCAGCTTAAAGGATTAGGACTGCCAGATTTGGACTGCAAAAGGCAGAATGAGGAGTGGATGGCAGCAAAGAAGTACAGGTAGTCCTCGGTTAACTATGGTAATTGGTACCAGGATTTTCCTCCCTAAGTGATGTGTTTGTAAAGTGCAATGTCATATGACTGCAGTCCCAACTGCCATTTTTAACCAAATCCCACTGATCATTAGGTGAGGAACTACATGGATCCAAGCCATTCCCAGCTTGATCCCTCCCAGCCCCAAGCCTCGGTAAGGTAAGGGACGTCTTCTCTTGAACTCCCCCGACCTGCCTATCTTCCCCCTCCATCTCCGCCCTTTTGCCTGCCCTGCACTGCATCACTCCTTGGTGGTGGTGCTGGTGGTGCTGGGGCTGAAATCGAGGCCTGGGGCCTTCAGCAGTCTCAGCCAGCCACTGCCACCCCTGGGCCTCAACTTCAGCCCCAGCACTGCTGGTGCCACCACCACTGTTGAGGAGTGCTGACTGAGGCCCTGCACCTCGGCTAGCCACCCCAGCGCCACAGTGCAAAGCCCCAGCTGCCACCTCCACCCTGCACTCTGTAGGCCCTGCCACCCCCAGCTGACCTGCACTGTCTTCTTCCTCCTGCTGCTGCAGTGAGACTGCTGAAGACCCTGGGCCTCAATTTCAGCCCCAGCACTGCTGCCACTGCCACTGAGGAGTGCCGCTCTGCATGGTGGCCAAAAGGGCAGAGATGGGAGGGAGATAGGCAGGTGGGGGGAGCTGAAGTGCCCCTGTCGTCATAAGTGTGGGCAAGCTGCCAAGCACCTGAATTTTGATCACATGACTGCAGGGGCCCTGCAACAGTCATAACTTTGGGAAATGGGCTTAAATACCATTTGTTCAGCACTGCCGTAACTTTGAATAGTCACTGAACAAAAGGTCATTAACCAAAGACTACCTGCATAAAACCCTAGCTCTGATGCAATCTAGTGTTTATTCAGCTTATTGCATCCTAGGACTGGTACCCTCACTAGCTGAGTTTCTACGTCACTCTGTCTCAGCCCAACTCACCTCACAGGGTTATTGTTGTGGGGAAAATAGCAGGAGGAAGGAGTATTAGGTATGTTTGCCACCTTGAGTTATTTATAAAAATAATAAAGGCGGGATAGAAAATAAACAAACAAACAAACAAATGTTAGCAACATCCTTCTCTGCAATTAACAAGGAAACATAAGCTGTTAGCTTCTTAGAAAGCAATCTGATTCACAATCACTGCAACCATAGATGCCTTCTAATGGGGTAGGCTGTCAAAGTAGGCATATCCAACAGAGGGCAATAAGTACAATGATGGTAAGTGCCTCACAGGAATTGACTACTTTGCCATATCCTTTTTGCTCTGAGCATGGTTTTGTAGCCCATAATTGTGTTGGGCTGTTTTATATAGTGCACTGCATTTTAACGATGATTGCATTTTAATTATGGATATTATACTGGTCTTGTTTCCAAATGTTCTAAGACTCCTTGAGTGCACAGAACAGGGAAATGAATACAATTTTCAAATGCAATAAATGAGATGAAGAGAATGAATGAAATCAATGTGAATACAGGAAGCCACATTATACTGAGTCAGATCCTTCATCCAGCCAGTCTAGTATTGCTTGCTGGAAATGGCAACCAGTCTCTCAAGATTCCCATTCCCTCTACCAAGATCCTTTAATTTTAGAAGCTAGACTTGGAACTTTCTGCATACAAAGCCTAATTCTCCCTTAAGCCTTAAACTCTCTCCTCAGAATGAGAGAAAGAGTGAGAGAACAAGAACAATGATAAGAAAGCAAAGAGATTTTAAATTTTTAAATGCAGTTGCTTGGCTAGAATTTTTCACCTTGAAATTAACTGTAATTCCTGTGGCGCTGTGGTGGCAGCCTAGTTCTGTTACATACCAATGTTGGTGACCCCTATTCATAAGATGGGTCACAGCTCTAAGGGACAAAGATGTACTGGCCTGCATTGTAATGACAGGGAACTTTATGTCTTGCCATGTGCTGGGAGCATCTGTGGAAGCTGAGCCATGCACACATTTTTTCCCTCAGATATCCCATTTGCATGAATTTAAGGACTAACTAATCCCAGATCTGTTGATGCTGCTTTCTGTCTTTATGCACAACCACTAGTTAGCCCAGAAAAACCAGCCAGCTTTTTTTATTCAAGTGTCCAATCAATTCTCCAATAGGGATGGATGGATTAGTCAGTTTTCAGACTAGTACAGATGAGGTCAATTTGCTTAAAAATGGAAAGTGAACAAAATAACAATATTGCTATCACCTTGACTCTGTTGCAGAAGATGAGGCTGTATAACTATTCACCACAGAATAGCAGCAGCTTTGGACTTCTGGGGAAGAAATGGCGAACTGAAGACAGACAACCACGGTGGAATGAAGAGCTGGCAAGTGGATTGGCTCTTTGGGATTCTTTGGAGTAAACAGCAGAAGGGTGATTAGAATGTTTATTTTGGGAAGTTACAAATGGACTAAGGGTCCAGATGGATTTGTAATAAGATTTTGAAATTAATCGTAAGAATCTTTCCTGTGGGAAAATGTTGTTGTTTTGAATTCTTTAAAAAAAAAGAGAGAGAGGATAGGACTTTGAAGGTTGGACACTAAAGGGAACCAGAAGGAACTAAAGATTATAATTAAAGGAGAAGAACACTTACATTTGACTTATCAATATAGAATGGAGCAAAATACTTTAACATTGGATGTATTGAAGGATATTTGTGAACAATGGATCCAGAAGTTAATTTTAAGAATGTCTCCCATTATAGATAGACTGTCTTTAAAAGATGTTAAGGAGGAGGAACAAGATTTACCGGACAAGACTGAAACTGATCCAAAAGTAGATTTAAAGATGACAGGCTACAAGAATGATATGGAATAAGATGCTATACTGGATATACAAATGAAACCCAAATTAAATTAATTAAAAGGGATATACAAATAACAAACCAAAAGAGTGACTTGTATAACTTTCCTATATTGGATTTACAAATGAGACTTGTTAAAGCTTTGAAGAATTTTGTGAGAAGGGACAAAATAAAAATGAAAAGAAATCAAGTCTTAGGACATTATTTGAAGGGATTAAAGATCAAGACTGTTAAAAAGTAAAAGGAAGGAATTTAAAGTTGGTTTATTTGATCAAGATTAAAATAGATATATTATTATTTCTGGTAACCCTTAATGGATTTTTACTGATCAGGACTGAATGGCAAGGTTTTAAGGATTTGCTTATAGATAAGATATGAGATACGGGAAGATCATTTGTTGTATTTTAAGAGAAGGTGATAAATTACTAAAATCGTTTATACTTGTGATGAATGAGGAGGTCATTTTCTTATATATTTCTTTTCTTTTCTTTACTATGTTCTTATTTTTTCTTTCTTTTCTATTTTTCTATTTTTTCTTTTCTGCACTTTCTATTTTTTCTTTTATTTTTCTTAGTTTGTATTAGTTTTTATCTTTGTAATTGTAATGTTTAATAAAATTACTATTAAAAAAAAGAATAGCAGCAGCTTCATATTTATAGCTGAAGTAGACTTGGGTGGTGGGGAATTATTGGTTTGGATGATTGAGGAACAAACATACTTCTTGGAAAATTATCTCAAGAAGCAGATACTGGCTTTTCCAGCATGAGTTTGGGCCAGCAACAGAATATACAGTAGTTTATTTAATTCTATCCCTCGAACCCCCTTAGCAGCCAAAGTCCTCAGAATCAAATGCTTGGTTGTTGTTTTTTTTAAGACAAAAGTAATGTATATGGTGCAATATTATAGCAATTTTGCTATCATATTTCAAGCATCTCATAAGACTGGAAATTTTCTCCAATTTTCACATATTCCTTGGTTGTTAAAAAGAGTGATGTTTTTCTGGACTTACCCTTTTCAGGCTACAGATATCATTGTATATTGTTTTTATTTTGTAAGCTTCCCAGAGTAATGATAGATTGGGATAGCCTATAAATTTCATAAATAAATAAAACAGTTTTGGTTGGTTTTTAGGGGGAATATTCACAAAAATTAAATAAAAACAAAGTAAGTATTGAGTTTCAGCTCATTTTTAGTTTTCATTATCAGTCTTTTATTTGATCCACCCAATTATTTCATTCTTGTAATTTGCTTCTATGGGTGAAGTTATATTTGGCCCTTCTTTTAACTGTATTGTATACCTATAATAACTGTGCTTTGCCCTGCCAGAGAAATTCACACATTCAAATAGAAAGCTCTGTTCTGTCCTGTTTGATGTTGACTGCCAATTTAAGTGTACTCCTAACAAGAATGAATGGCCTCTCTTGATTCCATGTTGTCACCTGTGTTGTGATTCACAAACAACTCCTATCCCAAATAATTAGCTACATGTAACACTGTTTCACTCAAATGCTAGCCAAGAAAATGAGCTAATGTTTTATATTTAAGACTCAAATGTTGGTCAGAATATGAGCCAAGAAATCATTTGGAAAAATATGATTCACATCAAATTCTCAATTAATATTATGTTGAAAATTGCCTGCATATTTGGCTAATTAATTTATAGTTTAAACAATGAGGAAAGGTTATGATTAAGAACACTCTGACAATGTGAAAGGAGCTGTATCACCAGATTTTTGAATCATAAAATCCTCCTAAAGAAAGCCAGTTCATTTGACACAGTCACCCTTGTAATGATATTGTTATTAAAATGTTATTGCATTTTTATGCCACCTTTCTACCAAGGGAACAAGAGACATGTTCTCTATCATCCCAGAGGGCAGGACAGGCAGTCATAGATTTAAACTACCAGAAGACAGCTTCCAGTTGAATGAAAAAAGCCAAAAGGCTTAACAGTAAGAAACAGTTCTGGAGTGGATCCAATTATACAGAGAGGCAGTGGGCTCCCCTCCATTGGGTGTGTTCAAGTCGAGGCTAGACAGCCATCTGTGATACATGTTGGAATTTGGTTTCCTGGAAGGATCAGAAAATGGACTTCATGACCTAATACTCCCTTCCACCTCTGTGATTCTATGGCATTTCACAAATTTAAAATATTAAAACAAATGTAAGAAAATGTAGATGAACTATTTTTCGTCAGCGTGACTGATGGCATCATCATGGATTGGTGCTCTGCCTTCCCTCAGGAAACACAATTCTTAAGGAGCTGCTAAGAAGATAGGAGTGAGATTACCTGAGCAGTTCTTGCAGGCTGACTAAAAACTGCAGCTTTCATGCAATATTTTGATAATGTGAGAAGCCTGTTATTGGGTCATCCATCACAGAACAGCTTCACATATTTCATGGCAATAGGAACACCAAAAATGGGCTGCCTTTGTGTAATGTACAAGAAAGAGATCTTAATAAAAGGACCAGTTGTTATTCTGTCTTTTATGTATTAAAAAAAACTTGCTGCAGTGAAATGTATTTCTTTAAATCCATGCACATGTCTACATCAGGCCAGGGATCATACCTGTCTGCAGCGCAAATTGTTTAGGTTAGTTAGTGGTATATCTCTCATATCAGATTGTCAATGACCAACCAGTGAATCTGCAGTAGCACAAGCATGGACCAGGCTTAGTCAGTATTCTAATGACAACAACAACCCAAAACATCAACCACACAACCCTCAAACCAACTTCTCTCTTTTTGACATTTGCCCATTTTTACAATTCAAGGCATTATTGCGCAACTCTAAATTTCTCCAATGTGCTCCAGTATGTGATTTCCCCATGAAATTTGCCCCTCAGAGAGGCTCCCAGATCATTTGACATACAGATTAAGATATTTCAAGGCAAGATGGAGTTTAGACAAAAGGCATCCACGGGATGCAGCTTATATAATGAATATTATCTCCAAGTGATCTGAGTGCTATCTTCATAATATTTGCTAAGTTTGATTTTGATCCAGGATCAGTTTTGCCATACTCTTTGGAGAAAACAAACATATAATACCATTATTCTATGCATACACTATTTGTTCCAAGTTTTCCAGAGGAGAACTTGCATTATGAGAAAACAGGCCACCAAATTTTGACTAATCAAGTTCTTTTTTCAGGCTCGTTATAATCTTTTGATTTCCTGCTTCTGTTATTTCCATTTCATTAATTGTCATAGTTATTGCTGGCAGTTTGGGCAAATACTAAAAGCAGTAATTTCTTGTGTTTGCCTGCTGAAGCCTGTTCTCTTTTGAGTGCTAATGAGTTCATAAAATAATATAAACTTGTAGCTCCTTAAAGCCTAACACATTTTTGTGGACCACAATTCACTTCAGGTTCATTATGTGCATGATAAGTGGATATAGCCTCCAAAACCTTACACATAATGCAACCGGAGCTAACTGTACTCCACAAATATGTGTTAGTCTAAGCTGCTAAACTCTAGGAGTAATTAATTTTTGGGGTGCCTTTTTTTGCTCTAACTGAAGTACATGGCTTCTGTTTTAAAAACTGTTACAAAAGGGATTGCCAGTGTCTCTTACCTCCACCATCTCAAACGTTAGAAAAATCTTAATTCTCTTTCTTAAAAATTTGGCCCCAAATATAGCAATCTGCCCTATTCCTGTGTAAAGCAAAGAAGAGGAATTGCAGCGGCTGTTCTCTGGATGTATTTTTTTCTGGTCAGAAATGATAGCAGGTAGAATGGAGTTCAGATCCTTCCTCACTTTGCCTTAAATCTGACCATCCTATTCATTTCACATATGAATAGAATTGAACTTCTTTTAAAAACAGTCGTCTGCTACAATGACACTTATGTGGACCTTAGACAGAATGTTCTGAGAACAATTTTGCTGGAGTATCAAGGACAACTAGTGTCCACCTACACCAAGTGTTCAAAAAATTCATTGACAACATCAAGGGGATACCATCTCCCCCCTTATTTTCTCCAAGGAGGGAGAAGAAATAAATAATTCCTTATATTTTGTTGTACCTATCACTTGAAAAAATGGCACTGTTATGACTATCTTAGAATTTACATCCACTTCTGCTATTCTCTGCCCTCTGATATTGCAGAAACAATTCATTACTACGATGGATACCAGGAAGGCAGACAGAACATTGCAGCTGAGCTTGTGCAGATTGCTTGGGGGGCTGGGGGTGGGGAATCTCTGCTGAAGGAAGATATTTATGCCAGCTATGGACTTGCCTGACTGTTCTTTCCATTATGTCATGTCAGCCTCTCTTAATCTGGTATCCTCAAAATGAATTGGACTACAATTCTAACCATATCTAACCAGGACTAGCATGCTAGATAGAGAACATGTAAATTGTGGTCTGACATCTGTAGGGTTCTAGATCAGATTATGCTATCAGAGATAAAGCTAATGTTTTGTTAAATACAGGTACAGAAAAAATGCAGATGTCTACATTTTGTTCACAAGTCTAAGAGTAGATCTGAACATTTTTTGATTATCCCTATTATCCCTATTTTTTGAGGGGAAGTAATTTAGGATTTGAAAATGATTCTCATTCTTAATCCAACATTTTAATCTGTATCCATATACTGGTTCTCAGATATCCTATAAAAAGTCCTTAGGTACTTGCTTTTCTCCTTCTGATTGTAACATGCAAAGCAGTTCATAGTGTTTGAGTAATACCCAAGGTTTTAAAGATGAAGGCTGTCATGAAGTAATTGCCCAAAGTGTTAGAAAATAATGAAACTTGTAGTAGATCCCTACAGGAATGAACACGATCCCTTTGACCTTTTGTTTTACTGGTGTATGAAAAGAGTATAGAATTTTAAGTATAGTCTTTCACATTCATATTTCCTGATTAAGTGAGCATTTGATTAGTGTCAATATAAGATTCAATGACATGTCTATCTTTTTTTCAGGCCAATCTGAAGGAAACTGATATTGGGAGCTTTAAATATTAAGCAACCCCTACTTTAATATTTGAATAAGTTCTCTTGAAAAGCAAGGATACATGTAGAATATGAGATAAAATTAGTTCCAGAAAGAAATAAAAATGTTAGTGCCCAGATTCATTTTAGTGCAGCTTATTCTTATTCTTCTCATGAGAGTATGCAGAAAATAATTATTTATGGCCTATTATCCCTTATTAATTTCTCATAACCACATTTTTTTCTGGTAAAGAAATCACTCCGTATGTGAGATGGCACAGATTTACAGTTGCAGGTGTTAAGCCACTGAAGACATCACATGGGATTGCCATTAAAAAAAAAATAGCATGATGCTGAAAATGGCTTTATACTGTATATTAAAGGCAGAAACTCAACAAGAAAATGGCATTTTAGTAGTCTCATGCTAAGAATAATGAGATGTTCCTACCCTTTCCTACAATGGAGTGGGTATTAGCAAGAAAGAAATGAACCTTTTGAAGAAGCATTTGAAAGTATCTCATCTGCCTCTTTAGCCATCACTGGTAGATTGTCTTTTTAATAGTAGTGGATGGCATATATTTCCTGCAATATCAAAGGCATTATGTTCAGGAACACATATGGCAGAATGCTATTCCACTTATATCCTGCTTAAGGGCTTCCCAGTTGCCAGTGGCAAGCTTCGTACTTTTCCTCTCATGATCTTATAATTTAAGACTACCGCAAAGAATTTTATTCATCTTACACAATGGATTCTAACAACTGAAGTGAGATTGGATGCTGAGACTTTCTAGCCCATGGTTTACATGTACACATTTAGCCTCTGCATCAACTCTTAAAAATTCCCCTCTTCTATTGTTGTATCTTAATTTTTCTATAATTTCTATAGTTTGATTTCTCCAGTTGTCTCAAAAGTCCACAGCTACAATGATTCTGTAGGGTTTCTGTCTATTCCTTCCAACTAGTGAATGGCAGTTACATTGCAATTGCAAATGACAGTATTAAGTACATCCAGTCCATCTCATGAGCTCTTAACAGCTTATGAGACAAATGGATAATGGCCATGTATGTGTACCCAGAGACAATCAGTTACAGCCAGTGTTTTGATTGCAATCAAGACAATATCTGCTTAATCACACGAATTATTCAATTTATTATTTTAGACCTAATGACATGCATTTGAATTACAGTTACATGCTTGGCCTTGTTTAACTGGATCAGAAACCTAGCTGTGTGGGGATTTTCCTCTGAAAAATGATTTGCAAAAGTCCAAGCCTTTCCCCACAGTGGAAAAAAGAGGTGGGGACTACATGAGGCATACCTCGGTATGTTGCAGAATGGTTTTTAACCTGCTTGATTTTTCAGTGCCTAGATAGATGGCCAGTGGATGGAATGAACCAACCTGATTTTAATTAAAATCACAGACTTCAATGACTTCAACATCTGTCGGGAGACACACTCTGCCAGGCATGGTCCTTCTCCTTTAGGGAGTGGAAGAAAACACAAGACAATCACCTATCTTTGACATGATCCTAACCAATTTGGAAGTAAGCAAAGTGGAAATAGCAGGAACTTTGGGGAAAAGTGATTATGCAGCACTAGAATTCTTGATTTTAAGGGAAACTGAAGCTGAGGAAATGTCCACACAGCTATTCTGCTGTTTCTGCTCCCCAATTTGTAGGGTTTCTCATGGCTTAACTCTGTCTCCCTTTTATCCAACGTCTACATGAAACACCAGGTGAGGTCATCTGCTGTTTTGGGGTCATTTTGACCCTTTTGTCTTTTGACCCTTATGTCTTTTGACCCCAGGCTGGCCAAGTGAGGCTGTTGAGCTTTTATCCCAGTGTCTGGAGGCTATGCAGGTTTGGATGAGGACTCAGTCCTACCAAGACCAAATGCTAGGGCTGTTGGGGCTACTTAGATCTGTGGATATTCCATCCTTAACTTTGGATGGAGTTGTACTTCCCCATTCAAAGATGGTGTGCAATCTGGGGGTACTCCTGGACTGACAGCTCGTGCTCAATGAACTGGCTGCAGCTGTGGTAAGAAATGCCTTTGCACAACTTCATCTGGTGTGCCAGCTGACCCTTTCCTGAATCAGACAGTCACTCATGCCCTAGTCACTGTATGGCTCAACTACTGTGATGGTGTGTGGGAACGACCTTGGGAGACAGGAGGAAGACCCACAGCCTAAGCTTCAGTCTGATAAGAGGCAGCTCAGTCCACAGGTGGGGGAAAAGCATGGGGAGCATTTCAGAAGTGACCCTCCCTAGTTTTCCAGAGACTAAAAAGAGGGGAGGGGAGAAATATTTTCAGTCTTGTAAGATTCTGTGTCATGTTTCCCCTTTCAATGTTCTGTTAACATTGTAACGTTTCACATGTCAAGCCGTTTTACGTGTATACCCGCCTGGCTCATGTTGGGGTTTTTCCATTCCTGCACTCTCCTTTGTTTTGGATCTTTGGAATGTATGTTTGGGTTTGCAATCCTGTTCAAGGTTACTTTCCCAGGCGTGTGTAACAGTTCCTAGCACCTGGGAGGGGGTGTGGGCTGACGGGTGCTTGGGGCGGGACTGGATTGAAGGCAAGGCTTTTAAGTTTGTATTTGGCGCGCTTTTGCTCATTCTCAGCTTTCTCTGTATTTGCATACTATTCCTTTAATAAATCAGTTATCTTTAAGCCCGAGCTTGTGAGACTGAGTATTTGGGATTAGGCAACCATTACATAAAGCTGAGAATCATTTATATCCTTTCCGCTAACCCCATCCAAAGTTGGGTAGAGAGGAGCGCTAGCGATGATCGAACCTCCGCTTCGCGAGAGTGAAGGGAGCGAAGAAGAGCCGGACCCGATGAGGACTCTAATAGCTCCAACTTCGAGAGCGCAAAGGGCAGCATGTCGGGAGAGGCGAGATGTCCAACTGGATGATCTATTGTCAGCGGTGCAGGGTGCCACAGGGGGTGTACTCCAACCCCAGCCCGAGGTGGGAGCAGCACCGGGGAGGGGATCTCCACAACCATCCTGGGAACCCGAAGTCCCCTTATCACCGAGGGTGGTAGTAACCAATAGACCCTTAGAAGAGCCTGTCACCCCTGCCCGCATGAAGGCAATAGAGGACAAAATGGAAATGATAGTGACCCTCATCAAGGATGCCACCAAAAGCTCGGGGTCCCTACAGGAAGACTGGGAAGAGGAACCCTCTCAGCTGTTTCCCCCCCGACGGAGTTCCCTGTCATTCAGGGGGAGAAGCAAGACTCGAGCTCCCCGGCCAGTGGGGGGAAGAGAGTCAAGGGCGTCCAGAGACCGGCCACCACTGGCGGCGCGACTCACGTTGTTGTTTGCAGAGCCACCACAGCCGGTGGAGCTGGTAAGGACCTTCCCACCCTTTGGGGTGAAGTTTGATGGGGACCCTGCCACGCTTTCCTTCTTCATTACCAATGCCAGACATTATATGGAGGATTGGGGTTGAAATTTCTGCTCTGAACAAGGCAAGATTAACTTCATTGCCAATAAGCTGAAGGGGGAGGGCAGCTGATTGGTATGTACAGCTGTGCCAAGCTGAGGCCACGGAGTTAGAGGACTTTGATGAGTTTCTGTGGGCGCTGAAACAGCACTTTGAAGACCCCTTAGCCCAGGAGAGAGCGAAGAACGCCCTAAGAAAACTCTACCAAGGGACCCTCTCTGTCGCAGACTACGCTTTAGAATTTAAAGCCCTGGCGGGGAAGGTGGAAGACTGGTCCCAGTCGACTTTGGTGGAGATGTTCAAACAAGGGCTGGAGACGGAAATCTTCCATTGGGCTTTGTGCAGGGACAATCCCAAAACGTTGTACGGCTGGATACAGTTGGCAGGTAGTGCGGAAAGCGCCCTACAAATGTATGCCCAGAGTAAGGAGCTGAGACAGACCCGAGCCGTGAAGGGGGCTCGTGCAGCGGGATTTTCGAGTCGCCCTAAACCGAAACCCTGGGAGGAAGAAAGGGAACGGCGATTGGGGAAAGGGCAGTGTTTAAGATGTGGGAAAGATGGGCATCGTGCTACCTCGTGCCCAAGGCGCCGACCCGAAGAGCGGCCCGGGAAAGCGCCGGGAAAATTGCCATCCCTACCGCACAAGATGAAGGCTGCCTGCGCTGCACTCGACCCTCCAGACCTCCCATTCGGGGATGAGGACGAGGAATTACAATTTGACCAGTTGGCGGGAAACGCCTTCCACCTGTCCTGAAGGGCGCCGTTGGACAGGTGGAAGAAACCGGGCGCGACCACGATTCGGTGAGTGGGAACTTCCCTACAATGACTGTCAAAGTAAAATTGGGCTCTAGAACTAAGACTGTCGAAGTCTGGGCCATGCTGGACTCGGGTTGTTCTCGTTCGCTGATGCATCCTGATGTCGTAGCTGCCCTAGAACTGCCCACGTTCCCTCTGCCACGGCCCATAATCTTCACGCAATTGGATGGGACCATGGCGGGAGGGAAAGCAGTCACTCACTCTACAGGACTGGTAGCTTTGCAGTTGGGCTCCCATTGGGAGAAATTGCCTTTTGTCATAGCTCCGGTGGGGGGGGGGCTTTGGTGATTTTGAGAATGCCTTGATTTGTGCAACAAAACCCTTTTATCAATTGGCTGCATAGAACTGTAACGTTTGCTGATGGATTTTATAAAGTACCTGAGAAGGACTTGTTAGAGGACATGGAGGGAGGTCGGGTGGCTAATACGACAGTACAAACCCTTTCACCACTAGAAGGGCTACCCAGCCAATACCAAGATCTGGCTGATGTGTTTGGGGAGAAGGAAGCAGATCGCTTGCCACCTCACCGGAAAACTGACTGTGCCATTGAGTTCTTACCTAATGTAAAGTTACCTCACCCAAAGATTTACCCCATGTCTCCCAAAGAGCTGGCTACGCTGAGGGAGTTCATTGACAAAAACCTGGCTAGGGGTTTCATTGAGCCGGCTAACTCCCTGGTGGGGGCTCCTGTCCTCTTTAGACCAAAAAAGGATGGCTCATTGAGGCTCTGTACCGATTTCCGCGGGCTCAATGCAGTCTCAATATTAAATAAATATCCTTTGCCCCTGATCAAAGATATGTTATCACATCTGGCCAGAGGCAAAATCTTCTCAAAATTAGATTTGAGAGAAGCCTATTTTCGCATTCGCATAAGGGAAGGGGACGAGTGGAAAACGGCGTTTAACTGTCCTCTCGGGGCTTTTCAATACAAGGTCTTACCCTTTGGTTTATCGGGGGCACCTGGGGTTTTTATGCAACTTATCAATGAGGTCTTGCACGACCACCTGTTTAAGGGAGTACTGGTGTATTTGGATGATGTATTGATTTATACTGAAACCATGTCAGAACATATTCACTTGGTGCATCAAGTGCTTGCTAAATTGAGAAAAGCGGAGTTGTATGCTAAACTGTCCAAGTGTGCCTTCCATCAATCACAAATCGATTATCTGGGATATAGGATTTCCGCTAAGGGCATTGAAATGGACCCTGCCAAAGTGGAAGCTATTGTAGCATGGGAGCCTCCACGTACCAGGAGACAATTACAAAGTTTCCTTGGATTCGCCAATTTCTATCAGGCATTTGCCCAAAATTTTGCTGAAATCGCCCTCCCCCTTACTGAACTGTTGAAAACTAAAGCACAGGGGGATACGCGGCGCTCAAAAAACCCAGGAGCGCTCCTTAAATGGACTCCAACCTGTCAACAGGCATTCGAAGCGCTCAAACAAATCTTCACTACCGAACCAATTTTGCAGCATCCAGACCCTACCAAACCTTTCGTGGTACAAGTGGATGCTTCTGATTTCTCCATCGGAGCGCTACTGCTCCAGTCAGACCAGTCTGGCACCTTAAAACCCTGTGCTTACCTCTCTCGCAAATTCACCGAAACAGAGAGACGGTGGCATGTTTGGGAAAAAGAGGCTTTTGCTGTAAAGACTGCTTTAGAAACTTGGCGCCACTTATTAGAAGGGGCTTCAAACCCTTTTGAAGTCTGGACTGACCATAAGAACCTGGAGGCATTAAGCACCAGTCATAAACTCAGCCCCAAACAACTTCGCTGGGCTGAGTTTTTCAGCCGTTTTGATTTCACCCTCAAATTCATACCAGGCAAGAAAAACTTCTTAGCCGATGCGCTCTCCCGCAGACCCCAGGATGCTGGCCCAGGGCCAACAGTTCAAGGTACTGTCTGGACTGAAAAACAATTGGGTTTGGCTGCGGTGACACGCAGCCAAGCGCGAGCGCGCCAAACACAGCCTCAAGCCACTCCGCTTCCCGGCCGCTCACCGCGCTTGCCAATTCCATCAGATTTGCAACAACAGTTGTTATTCCACCTTAAAAATGATACTTGGTTACAGGCAAACCTACACACTGTAACTTTCACTGACAATTTTGCCTGGCACAACGATCATCTTTATGTGCCTGACGCTTTGCGGAAAACAATCCTTCAGCGTTGCCACGACGACAAGTTAGCTGGACATTTCGGATATCTAAAAACACTTCATCTAATTCGGCGTCAATTCTGGTGGCCAACTTTGCTAAAAGACCTTAAAGCCTATGTCACGGCATGCCCTGTCTGTGCAGCCACAAAGCGCAAGACGGGCAAGCCTCAAGGTCTCCTCCAACCAGTTGCCACTCCATCCTTCCTGTGGCAAGACATCTCCATGGACTTTATCGTCGACCTACCCCCCAGTCAACGAAAAACCGTCATTTGGGTGGTCAAAGATTTTTTTTCAAAACAAGCCCATTTCATCCCATGCGCTTCTATCCCCACCGCGCAACAACTGGCACGCCTCTTCCTCGTTCACGTGTACCGCCTTCACGGTATCCCCGCCCGTTTGGTGAGTGACAGAGGTACACAATTTACGTCACAATTTTCGCGGGCTTTTTTAAAACTGCTGGGCACAAAGCAAGCCCTATCCACCGCTTGGCATCCAGAGACGGATGGATCCACTGAGGCAGTTAATTCTACTCTCGAACAATATCTTCGAGCTTTTGTCAATTACCAACAGGACAACTGGGTGGACTTGCTTCCATTTGCTGAAGTGGCTTATAACAACGCCGTTCATCAGAGCACTGGTCAAGTTCCCTTTAAGGCTGTCTTCGGGCGGGAGTTCGTCCCGATCCCTGAACTCCCGCACCCGCAGCCCCTACCAGCCTCTCTCACTGACTGGGCAGACACTCTCAAAGACTCGTGGCTAAACATTCAGCAAGCTCTGCTACATGCCCAAACCACCTACAAACGTCATGCCGATGCCAAACGCCTCCGCGAACCTACTTTTGCTGTGGGGGATAAGGTCTACTTGTCCACCAAGTTCATCAAGTCACCACAACCCTCAAAGAAACTTGGTCCTAAGTTTGTCGGTCCTTTTCCGATTGTGGCACAAATTAACCCTGTTACCTTTAAACTCGATTTACCCCATAACCTCAAACGTTTACATCTTGTCTTTCATTGCAGCTTGCTCAAGCCCTATCTGCCGTCGGACCGCTGGCATCCCCAACCGGTTCCACCGCCTCCTCTCATGATTGATAACCAACAACACTTCGAGGTTTCGGAAATCTTGGACTCCCGCCGCCAGCGTTCCGCTTTGCAGTACCTCGTTCGCTGGAAACATTTCCCTCATCCTGAATGGGTTTCCGCTCCTGATGTGTGCTCACCCCACCTAGTTACTCGTTTCCACTCTACATATCCTGACAAACCCGCTCCTTAGCATTGTTTTGGGGGGGGGCAATATGTCATGTTTCCCCTTTCAATGTTCTGTTAACATTGTAACGTTTCACATGTCAAGCCGTTTTACGTGTATACCCGCCTGGCTCATGTTGGGGTTTTTCCATTCCTGCACTCTCCTTTGTTTTGGATCTTTGGAATGTATGTTTGGGTTTGCAATCCTGTTCAAGGTTACTTTCCCAGGCGTGTGTAACGGTTCCTAGCACCTGGGAGGGGGTGTGGGCTGATGGGTGCTTGGGGTGGGACTGAAGGCAAGGCTTTTAAGTTTGTATTTGGCGCGCTTTTGCTCATTCTCAGCTTTCTCTGTATTTGCATACTATTCCTTTAATAAATCAGTTATCTTTAAGCCCGAGCTTGTGAGACTGAGTATTCGGGATTAGGCAACCATTGTTTAATGTAACCTTACAATAAAGATAGTGCTGATGCTCCTGGCTGTGCTTCTTGTCTGGACTACCTCAAAGGCTAACAACTACTACAATGCATTCTACATGGGGCTGCCCTTGAAGACCACTCAGAAGGTTTAACTAGTCTAGAATGCAGTGATGGGCATGCTTAGGTATGCCCATGTGACACATCTGCTTTGGGAACTGCACTGGTTACCAATACTGTATGATTCTGGGTGCAATTCAAGGAGCTGATGTGTGGATACTTTTGAATATTTTCAGAAAACCAGCTAGTTCAGTTTCCAGGTAATCTTTAAAGGTAACTGAAACTAGGTATTGGAACATATTACTACAATATTTAAGGAATGACACTTGTTTCAAACTCATAGTCTATTCCTGAGCACAGTTTAAAGTGTTGATGCTTAACTTCACAAACCTGTATCCTCAAGGCTGGCTGGGAATAGTAGAAGTCCAAACATTTGGAAGTCATCAAGTTGAAGAACATTGACCTACAGTATATAGACTGAGATATGCAAACTGTGGGGATAAGCAGAAGTTGCATTTGGGATGAGGCAGGTCAACGAGAGGGCTTTTTCAGAGATGGCAACTGTCTACTCAACTCCTTCTCCAGTAATGTTCATACTTCTTATATTTTTAGTACAGAGCAAATAATTTCTTGTTTACAGAATCATAAGATTGGCTTCCAGGCCTATATTCCAGCTCCCTAGTCAGTGCAGGAATTCCAGGTCTGCAGCATCTCTGAACAGATGGCTGCTTTTGAAGAGTGCACCACCCCTTTTAGTTAACTAGCTTTAGTGGTCTCCAAGTAATTTTAAGTTTTAGACTGTGTCATCTGCTGCTTTCAACTGATAGATTTCCACGGTGATTTTAATTTTATTTTTCTGCTTTTATTGCTTGGTATTTTGCTGTGAATAGCCACAGCAAGCATTTGGCAACAAGATGGTAAATGAATTAATAAATACACAGATAAAGTAACACAATCTATTAATTATATGTATGTTTTTGCCATTTGAACACTTCCTCAAATTGCTTTAAATAACATCTGAAAAGTGGAAATTATGCAGGAAGGGTAGGCAATGTATTAATTTATTGTGCTAGCACTGCTGCTCTAAGACAGAAAATAACCATGTTGTCAGCCTTACCCTCATGATCTGTACATTCAGATCTGGGAGGGAGTGTGGGAGGGGAAATTCTGCTGCTTCTGGAATTTAAGAACCACACTTAAAGGTTACCACTATGACAGGAGTGACATCTGTCAAATGCTGACCTCAACATTTTCCCAGTAAGTGCACACAGTGCCTCTTTGGAACTTTTCGGCAGCAAGGTAAAGACAATAACCTTAATGCCCACTTGCAGTATTTATGACCACACTTTTTTCCTCCAGACATAGAATTCTAAAGTGGGAGAATTACATTTTTTGGAACACTGTGTAGTTTTGGGCACTGTTAGTTCCAAAAGGACTAGTGCTTTTAGGTGCTTTATCATAAATAAGCCAATTAATTGATGGATAATTATAGGTAGTCACTGCAATGCAGATAAGCTGACATGTGCTTCACATTGCAGACAGGGCAGTTTTGTGTTACAGATGCCTTAAATCAGAGCAATTATCTGCTATATGACAAGGCAAACATGCCCACTTAAAACTGACACATGATAAACCTACCTAGTAATAATCAGAGAACAAACATGTAACTTTGCAGTTGATTTTTAGATACAGAACATTTTCCTGGTGTTCAACTGATTTGCTACCAGGGAACACAAAAGGGTGGCTGGGTAGAGAAGGACAGGATGTATTCCATCCTGACTTACAAGCAGGAAGAGAAGCTCCTAGTCTGTACAAAGGTCCTGTTTCAGGGACATTTCTTTTATGGTTCTGAGCTCTTCTGAAATGTTTGGAAACCTAAAAGCTGGATATAATTCTGACAAATCATGTATCAATAACTTTGGAAGTGGCAACAGTGTGAAGTGTGCAGTTAGTTTATCTAAAAACTTTCACAATGAATTTGGGAGCCAATGTAGAAATTGGGGTATATCAGCCAATTTAGTCATTATGCTTTTTCCAGCAATACTTTTTAACTTCTACATGAAACCGCTGGGTGAGATCATCTGCCACCATGGGATGAGGTATCATCAATATGCAGATGATACTCAAGTATATATCTCCATCCCAGGTGATTTCAGTGATGCTGTGACCATCCCTTTGCAGCCTGGATGCTGTAGGGGCCTGGATGGGGAACAACAGGCTTTAGTTGAACCGAGGTAAGCTGGAGTGGCTGTGGGTTGGGGGCTGTATCTGGGACTTTATCATCTTTGGTTCTGGATGGGGTTGCACTGCCCCAGACAGACCCGGTGCAGAATCTGGGGCTCAAGACTCCTGCTCGAGCAGCAGGTGGCAGTTGTGGCCAGGAGGGCTTTTGCTCAACTTTGTGTTGTGAACCAGTTATGCCCCTCCTGGATTGGGAAGCCCTCCAGTCAGTCACTCATGCCCTAGTCATCTCCCGTTTAGACTGCTGCAATGCGCTCTACATGGGGCTACCCTTGAAGAGTATCTGGAAGCTACAACTGGTTCAAAATGCAGCTGTACGAGCAATTTTGGGTGCCCCAAGGGTGGCACATGTAACACCTTTGCTGTGGGAGCTGCATTGGGTGCCAGTTTGCTTCTGGATCCAATTCAAGGTGTTGATTATTACTTGGGCAAGGATTTCTATGACATGTCATATTTTTTCTGGAACCCTTATTTGAATTTATAAGTAAGTTAAAACATGTTTTAGAGTAATCTGGTGAGAATTAGATGCTTTTTATTTTGCCTGAAAAGTCATATTTTGACTTTTTAAAGGTGTTATGTCATGTTTGTTGTTTATTCGTTCAGTCGCTTCCAGCTCTTCATGACTTCATGGACCAGCCCACGCCAGAGCTTCCTGTCAGTTGTCAACACCCCCAGCTCCCCCAGGACGAATCCGTCACCTCTAGAATATCATCTATCCACCTGGCCCTTGGTCAGCCCCTCTTCCTTTTGCCTTCCACTCTCCCTAGCATCAGCATCTTCTCCAGGGTGTCCTGTCTTCTCATTATGTGGCCGAAGTATTTCAGTTTTGCCTTTCATATCATTCCCTCAAGTGAGCAGTCTGGCTTTATTTCCTGGAGGATGGACTGGTTTGATCTTCTGGCAGTCCAAGGCACTCTCAGAATTTTCCTCCAACACCACAGTTCAAAAGCATCTATCTTCCTTCTCTCAGCCGTCCTTATGGTCCAGGTCTCGCAGCCATATGTTACTACGGGGAACACCATTGCTTTAACTATGCGGACCTTTGTTGTCAGTGTGATGTCTCTGCTCTTAACTATTTTATCGAGATTTGTCATTGCTCTTCTCCCAAGGATTAAGCGTCTTCTGATTTCCTGACTGCAGTCAGCATCTGCAGTAATCTTCGCACCTAGAAATACAAAGTCTTTCACTGCTTCTACATTTTCTCCCTCTATTTGTCAGTTATCAATCAAGCTGGTTGCCATAACCTTGGTTTTTTTGAGGTTTAGCTGCAAGCCAGCTTTTGCACTTTCTTCTTTCACCTTCATCATAAGGCTCCTCAGTTCCTCTTTGCTTTCACCCATCAAAGTGGTATCATCTGCATATCTGAGATTGTTAATGTTTCTTCCAGCGATTTTAACTCCAGCCTTGGGTTCCTCAAGCCCAACTTGTCGCATGATGTGTTCTGCGTACAAGTTGAATAGGTAGGGTGAGAGTATACAGCCCTACCGTACTCCTTTCCCAATCTTAAACCAGTCCGTTGTTCCGTGGTCTGTTCTTACTGTTGCTACTTGGCCGTTATACAGATTCTTCAGGAGGCAGACAAGATGTCTTGGTATCCCCACACCATTAAGAACTTGCCACAATTTGTTATGGTCCACACAGTCAAAGGCTTTAGAATAGTCAATAAAACAGAAATAGATGTTTTTCTGAAACTCCATGGCTTTTTCCATTATCCAGCAGATATTGGCAATTTGGTCCCGAATTCCTCTGCCTTTTCTAAACCCAGCTTGTACATCTGGCAATTCTCGCTCCATGAATTGCTGAAGTCTACCTTGCAGGATCTTGAGCATTACCTTACTGGCATGTGAAATGAGTGCCACTGTTCAATAGTTTGAACATTCTTTAGTGTTTCCCTTTTTTGGTATGGGGATATAAGTTGATTTTTTCCAGTCTGATGGCCATTCTTGTGTTTTCCAAATTTGCTGGCATATAGCATGTATTACCTTGACAGCATCATCTCGCAAGATTTTGAACAATTCAGCTGGGATACTGTCGTCTCCTGCTGCCTTGTTATTAGCGATGCTTCTTAAGGCCCATTCAACCTCATTCTCAGGATGTCTGGCTCTAGCTCCCTGACCACACCGTCAAAGCTATCCCTGATATTGTTATCCTTCCTATACAGGTCTTCCGTATATTCTTGCCACCTTTTCTTGATCTTTTCTTCTTCTGTTAGGTCCTTGCCATCTTTGTTTTTGATCATACCCATTTTTGCCTGGAATTTACCTCCAATGTTTCTAATTTTCTGGAAGAGGTCTCTTGTCCTTCCTATTCTATTGTCTTCTTCTTCCACTTCCGCGCATTGCTTGTTTAAAAATAGATACTTATCTCTTCTGGCTAACCTCTGGAATTTTGCATTTAATTGGGCATATCTCCCGCTATCACTGTTGCCTTTTGCTTTCCTTCTTTCTTGGGCTACTTCTAGTGTCTCAGCAGACAGCCATTTTGCCTTCTTGGTTTTCTCTTTCTTTGGGATATATTTTGTTGCCGCCTCCTGAACAATGTTGCGAACTTCTGTCCATAGTTCTTCCGGGACCCTATCTACTAAGTCCAGTCCCTTAAATCGATTCTTCACCTCCACTGCATATTCCTTAGGAATATTAGTGAGCTCATATCTAGCTGATCTGTGGGTCTTCCCTAACCTCTTTAGTCTGATCCTAAATTGTGCAATAAGAAGTTCATGATCTGAACTACAGTCAGCTCCAGGTCTTGTTTTTACTGACTGTACAGATGTCTGCCACCTTTGGCTGCAAAGGATGTAGTCAATTTGATTTTGGTGTTATCCATCTGGTGAAGTCCATGTATAAAGCCGTCTTTATGTTATGTTATGTTATGTCATATTTGTTATGTCATATTTCTGCTTAATTTTGTAACAAACATCATATTTTGGTCATTGGCAACCCTCCTGATAAGCCAGCAAGTTCGAGCCCACAAAGAAAGTGAGAATTTGCCTGTTTTTGTTTTTTTGTTTTTCTTATTCACTCCCCAACTCAGGGAGGGGTACATGTATGTGTGTATGTGTGACAGACCGAGAGAGGGAGAGAGGCGGGAACAAAGTCTTCTCCCCTGACCAGGCCTGAAAAAAAGGTGAGAATTTGCCTGTTTTTTCTTTTTCTTATTTGCTCCCCAACTCAGGGCTCTGTGTGTGTGTGTGTGTGTGTAAGAGAGGGAGAGCAACCTTTTTAAAAATGACTTCAGCAAGCAGAGGTTTCTCCCCTGACCAGGTCTGAAAAAAAGAGTGAGAATTTGACTATTTTTTTTTCTTTTTCTCATTTGCTCCCCAACTCAGGTGTGCGTGTGTTTGAGGTGCTGGAGTCACGTGAGAGCTGCAATCTGATTTCAGCATGCCTAAATGTAGATGTTCAGTGAGTGTGAAATTATGGCGTCTTGTTCAAGAATTTGGGGAGCAGATTTTCAGTAGTGATGGTGATATTTTTTTTTGTAAATTGTGTGACTTAAACTTCTTTATCCCAAAATGATCCATATCACATGCCTTGCACATGGTTTACACAGAGTGGCCAAAGAGATTCGAAGCAACTATCCTGATGTAGATAAGATAATTACGAATGGGAAAAAAATGTTCATTAAAGCTCCACTTTAATAATCAAAGAAATTGCTCCTACTTTGGCTCTCCCACCCCAACCTGTTGTGGCACGTTGGGTGACTTGGCTGGATGCTGCTATGTATTATTTCACAAATTATGCTTCCTTGCAGCGGATAGTTAAAGAATTTGACTGTTGTGAATCTTCCTCCATCAAGATTGTGCAAGATACCTTTTCTGAAACCTTGGCTGGAAACTTAGCATATATAGGATCTAATTTCAGTGGATTATCAAGAGCAATCACCTGCCTTGAAACTGTGGGAATGGAACTTAGTGATGCACTGAACATTGTAAAACGAACTGAGAGTGATTTAAAGCAAGCAAAGGGGAAAGTGGCTGAAAAAATTAGTGATAAACTGCAAAGAGTGCTGCAATCTAATCTGGGTTATTCAACACTTTGCAAAATAAGTAATGTTCTAAATGGATTCGAAGCAAAATTTGAAGACTTTGAGCCAGACTTTTCTCCAGATGAGTTTGCTTTTTTCAAATTTGTTCCTATAACCTCTTGTGATGTTGAACAGAGTTTCTCCAGATACAAGAACATACTGGTGGACAACAGAGGGAGTTTTGAGTTTGATAACTTCAAGATGCAGGTGGTCATCCAATGCAATTCTGCTGTTAATGAAAACTAATCCAGGGATGACCATTTTACTCTCAAAATGTTCATTTGATTCCTTCAGTACTAGCATTTCTGCGCTGGAAGTGAAGAAGAATAAACCTTTTAATTTTAATTCACTGCTTGGATTTTTTATTCTTTATTTTTCATTTCTATTTATAGTATTTTTTACTGTATTTTATTTTTTGTATTATTGTGATGGTTTTAATCGCTTGTTGTAAACCACCCAGAGGCCTCTGACGGGAGGAGATGGGCGGGGATAAATTAGATAAATAAATAAATAAAATAATTTATGTGTGTGTGTGTGTGTAAGCACAGATTTTTAAAAATTGGGTGCTAATTTCAGAAAAATTGTAAAGTCATATTTTTGCTTTAAAAGTCATATTTTTGGTTTAATTGGTCATATTAAAATGGTTTTAAGGTCATAAATGCTTGCATATTTCTAACATTTTTAGGTCATAAAAATCCTTGCCCTAGTCATTACCTTTAAATCCCTACATGGCATGGGTCCAGGTTACCTAAGGGACCATCCCATTACATCAACCCATCCCACCTGGTCAGGCAGAGAAGGTATTTTGTGGGTCCTATCGCTGAAAGAATGTTATCTGGCGGGTCCCAGGAAGAGAGCCTTCTCTGCTGTTGCCCCCGCCCTATGGAATACTCTTTGCCCAGAGGTGAGGAGAGCCCCCACTCTCCTGGCCTTCTGGAAAGGAGTAAAGACCTGGCTCTGCCATCTCACATGGGGGGTGAGGAGGGGTGGCCAACCTTGGGAGTGATTGGCACCCTAAAGATGTTCCCTGGAAATTAAATTAAGAACTTTTTACCAGCTACCTCTAGGAACATATTTATTTATTTATTAAGAAGACTGTTTTTATTGTACTGTTTTATTCTTTTATTGTATTTTAATTAATGTTTTATTCCTATTTTATGTAAACCACCCAGAGTTGCTCTCTGAGTGAGATGACCGGGAATAAATTTGATAAATAAATAAATAAATACACACATCTGAGTAATTATTATTCTATAGATATTGTTATGAGCAGACTCCTATTCTGAGGTATTGCTTCCAGAAGGCAATAGTAGACACATGTTAATGATGAGATGTAGATTGCTCATGGGCTTGATAAAATATAGCACAGAGCATTTAAAAAATGCATTCTGAAGTATCACATGACGTTTTTGTTCTCTGTACCTGGTACTGCATGTCTTCCAACATCTGATTCCCGCACATCTGAATTTGATTCTCATCCACTTTCAAATTGCTACACAAGGCAGCACATGCAGATCCATGGCAAGGGCAGTTCCAAAATTTTGTTGGCTATCTGGTTTATTTATATGAACAGTATGGTAGGTGTGACCCATGAAACTGGAGGCAATGTAGTCAACTTAGAAGGTTCATATTAGTATTGAGGATACTGGTGATGTGTCCATAGAGTGGGAACTCGACAAGCAGGATGACCTGACATATCTCATCTGATTGAAGCTCATCTGACTTCTCCAGCATTAGTTTTTGTAAAGCTGCCATAAGCAGCTTAAAAAAGAATGTTCTAATGCAGTAGTTGTAAGCATCTGATGGTGTTAACATCCAGTCCAAAGTCAGTAAAAGCTTTAAAAATGCTTTCATTTAATTGCTTGAAAATAATACAACATGAACACTTGATTTTATCAACAAAACCACAGGTGGTACCACAGCCTCTAAAAGCATTAAAAACAGTTACTGCATTTATTCTTTCTCACCCTAAAGCCTCATAAGTAGGTTGAACAGGAACTTGAATTTTCTGTTGATCATTGCCAAGAGTATAGAAGGTTTGTTGATTTGTTAAAGTGCTAGTATCATAATACATGTATCCAAGCAAGATAGCAACTCAGGAAATTTCATTTTAATGTCTAGTTATTATGCATTCCTTAGATGGATCAGTAGATAATGAGTAAGTGCCATTATTGTATTGAAGTTGCTATTGATTATTGAATTTGTCAATGATCTTATGGCCCAAGTACACTAATCATTCTACTGTTGCTTAGAGATTGGACAACTTTTTCAGTAAAACATTCCTGATCCTACCACTATTTGATGTGGCATACAACTGGCAGATTGTCTTGGTAAGTGTTTGATATGAGCAATATTTTTCAGTGACATTGGAAAGTTGTGTCTATTGAACATGACTTATATTTTATCACAAATTAAGGAAAGAAATTGTGAAGTTTTCATAAAAATTAGGAAACAGAGACTTATCAAGACTTTGCAACAAAGTTGTTCCTTCAAATATTGCAATCCAAATGTACCTATATTGGTTTCTGCTAGTCAACTTTTCTTTGCTAGTATACTATAGGGATGTCATCTTCAAAAGTCTGCATTTTTGCTGCTAGGCCCAACTGCAGCAGGATGAATTGTGGCAGCATTAGAGACAGCATTCAGTCCAAATTTTTACATGAATTCTACCAATTTGCGACTCCCAAAAGTATATACTAGGTTGTCAAAATTCACAATTCAGAGTTTCACACAGTGATACTCTGTTTAAAAATTGCACACGAGATCATATGAAAAAAACACACTTTTTATCAGCAGAAAATGGTTGAAAAAAGGTGTGTACAAGGAAAAGTATGCACAGGAATTTATGTTAAAAGATATACACAAGATTATTTCAATGTTAATTTTTGTGCATTTCATTTTCATCAGATTTTGAATTCAATGTATAACAGGGACAAAATGAACTTACAGTTGGGAAAGTAACAGCCTGAGCAAAACTGAAATGGACACATTGGGGAACACTTAGTAGTATTATATATAGCTTGATGCAGTATTATTAACAAGTCTCAAAAATTATGAAGAATTCTCATGGTATAGCATGTTTGCTACATACAGTGAAAAGCAATTTCTCAAATATGTATTATTGACATAATATAGTTAATAAGATCTTTATTAGCTCACATGGCAAAACTTTCTAAGTTATAGCCTGCAGTTGAGTTCTGAGTGATACTATTGATGAGGTGCTCTTACCTAAAATATTTTAGCAGTTCTGGGTTCCTACTCCTTTTGCATTTAGTGTCTTATCTATTGGTCCTTTCAGTGCAAATCTAGATAAAAGTTATCAAATATATACTGTAGTTATGGTTAATTTGCTACATGAATGGGTTGCTATGCAATGGGGGATATTGCCAATATGATGGACCAGGTCCCATAGCTACAAAACAATACCCTTAGCAGGTGAAAATGCAGATGCTAAATAATGGAGGGAATTACATTTAAGAAAAATACCCCAATATTTGGCTACCAATTTTTCATGGAATAGCATTAGATTTTAATAATTTAATAATTATTCTCCTTTAATATCCCTCCCCCCAAAGTTATAAATGCATTTGGAGAAAATTCCAAGTATGTTTATAAGTTTATTTTTGCTTGCAGGAATTGATATGTTGACTGCTTTGTTTGCCACTGGATTTGTGCCCTTTGCTTAAAATCAGCTGTGGTGTTTTCAAATTGTATTTTCTGACAGCCCAAGGGGAAACAGAGGAATGCTGCATTAATGAATGCTGAGACACCAGGGACAAAGAGCCCTGCTCAAAAGAGGAGTTTGGCTTGGAAACAGACTGGATTGTTCAGGTGGCACCAAGCACTGCCAATCCAACAGCAGAGATTCAAGGGTCATATACTGTAGAGATAATTGTTACTATCTCTGTCTTTCAATAAAAGAAAAACAACAGCAAAAACCTCTCTCACAGACACACACACATACACACACATAATACACGAGCAAATAACCACTCCTAAGAAATAAAGAAATGTGGGGAAGACAATTCATTTAGCAAGAAAAACTTGAGGGGAAACAACAAACATAAAAGAACAAAACAATAAAACAATCCTTGATGCAGAACAAATGGAGCTGAAATAATTCTATTGGCTAAGTTTGGAACAGAAGGCTTAAGGCAACACATATGAAATGCATTTTTTTTTTTTTGTTAAGCAAAGTTTGTCGTCATACATCACAGGGCATTTGCTTCCACAGGAAGTGGTAATGGCCAAGTAGTTCAGATTTCGAAGGAGATTAGCAAAGAAGGGCCAAAGATGAGATCAGCAGCAGAACATCTAATGTATAGGCAGAAGGTCACATACTTCATCCATAGCACCTCCTTCAAAGAAAGAGTGAAAAAGACCTGCCTGCATTTCAGGAAAGCTGCTATTAAGTCAGTGCAGACAATACTGGGCTAGATGGACAGATCACTTCATGCCATATGACTCTTAAGTTCTTAATTTCATGGAGGATTTATCTATTTATAAGTATTTGCCACAATAGCTAAGTGGAGAATATTGCAAGAATGCCCACATGTTCTCCACATTCCAAATGTGCCCACCTCCCCACCCCCCAATTAGGGATCTCTACTATTGTAAGGAGCTCACCTAAATTGCAACATTAAAAGCATTAACTGACCTGGGATTTCTAGAAATATTTCCAATCATAAGGCTCACCCAAATTCTAAAATAATTCTTGGGATTCTGTCTGCTGGACCCTTACACCTCGCAGCATTCCAAGTACCATAGCAAGGACATAAACATAGGCTGCTTCCCTTGGACACACTTACCAAACAGTTCATGATTTCCACGCCATTTGGATTCACAGTTAATGCTTCGTCATACAACTGCTTAGCCTCCTCCAAGCTGCCGTTCATCTCTGCAAGCCTCCCCCGCATGTACAGCACAGCATGAGATGTGGGAAAGAGACTGGCTGCCTCCTGGATACAAAAGCTTGCTTCTTTGAGATGCTGTTGTTCCATGAAGACTTCAGCTACAGAACCCAAAACAAAGCACCAATATATTCTAAGCTTTATTCTGGAGAGCGTAAACTCTGAAATATTGAGAATATTAGCAATTTAAGAATGAGATTATTGCCACAAGAAAGATAACTTGTCTATGACATATGGATTTTCAGTGGGTGCTAGAAATGTATATTATTCTTATTGGCATTTTTTTCTGGCCATACAATGAATACTGTACTTCATTTGGTCTACTTAAATTGGGCCTGCAGAACATGTGGCCTGCCAAGCAGATTTGTGCAGCCTGCCGGCTGTTTTTGAAAACTCAACAAATCTGCTGCAGCCAAATGTCACCACTGCCAGGAAGATCCACAGCCTCAGCCTAGTTTTTCACAGCCGCCTCTGCCCTGAAAGACACACTGCCAACCGCCTCCAGTGCCTCCAGGGCTCACGGACACTGCCAGCTCCATCACTGCCACTGGACCACCAGCCGCCAAGCAGTTGAAGAGTGTGCCAGCTATTCCTCTGTGGCCCACAATTATTTTTAAGGTATTAATTTGGCTCTTTCCCTTCTATTTGTGCAAGCCTGGCTTAAATCAACAAAAAAGGTAGAATGAAAATTGGATTTTAAAGAAAAGTACCTAGTTTTTTTTTAAAAATTCTTCCTCCTTTCTCACTTTTTGGCAGAATGCAGCCCTTTGTTTGGTCCTTCTCTGCCCTTAAAACAAATACAGGTTGTCCTCGCTTAACAACCATTTGTTTACTGATGAATTATGATGGTGCTGAAAAAACCAACTTATGACCGGTCCTCACACTTATGACTGTTGCAGCATCCCTGTGATCACGTGATCATGATTTGGGTGCTTGGGAACCAGTTTACATTTGTGACTGTTGCAGCATCCCATAGTCACATGATCACCATTTTCAACCTTCCCAGCCGGATTCTGGCAAGCAAAATCAATAGGGAACCACATGATTCACTTAACAACCATGTAGTTTGCTTAGCACCAACAGTGATTCACTTAATGACCACCACAAAAAAGGTTGTAAAATCAGGTTGGATTTGCTTAATGACCACTTCACTTAGCAACTGAAACTCTGGTCCCCATTGCGGTCACTAAGTGAGGACTACCTGAATTCAGGTTCATTTAGAGCTTATGTAATTCTCTCAGTGAACATATGGAGCTATTTAATACCAAGCGCACTGTCTGCTCTAAAACTAGGTTTCTAATGGGAGATTTGTCTTTTTTTTTTTTAAAAAAAAAACCTCAATCTATCAATATTTCTAATGAAAGAGAAAATATAGTAGATCCAGGCCCCTTACAATATTTGTGTGGCCCATCCAAGGAATTGCTTCACTTGGCAGATCCAAAGTTTCTTCTGCTTTGCCTGGCACTTTCTTAGAAATCCCCTTTTGTCATTACTGCCGTCAGAGACATGATGGCAACATTTGCATACAACCAAAGCTTTCCATTGCTGATCAAGAGAGAATCAGTGAATTTATTATGTTAGATTTATATCTTTTTTTTTGAGCCCAGGACAGTTCACATAGATGGGTTTTGGGGGGGGGAGGGGAAGTGAGTGACAAACCATACAGTGTAATATTGTGATGCAAATAACACCCCTTATATACTTGCATGTGATGTCATGATGCAAGTGTGGAAAGGCACAGTTTGTGTTGAGACATCACAATGCACATTTCATCACTTTGGTGTCATCATGGTTAAGAACGAACCCCTGTAACAACTGACACAGGGATCTCCTTCATTTTAACTCTAAAACAACACTGGGAGGTAGGTTGGGACAGAGTGATTCACACAAAGTCACCAGCAACTTTCCATGACTGAGGCTGGCCTTGAATCTGGGTCTTCCTAACCCTAGATTCAACCCTTCAAATACTAAATCATATAGACTCTCTGAACCTTTTTCTCCATGGAAGGAGAAATTCATGATAACCTGTGGCACCAAAAACCATAGATTGCTAAAAAGTGCCTCAAAGAAACAAGGACATTGTATAATATATGAAATGAAATGTGACAATGTTCCAAGAAAAACAAATTAAATCTAGGGCTCCAAACATGATCTGTTTGGGTATTAATGAATTTTGGAATCACCATGGGTAACTCAGTGTTCCTAATGCTTTTGATTTTATCTCTATGATACTCCAGGAATCTCCTGGGTTTATAAACCACTAGCAAGCAGGCAGCAAGATGGTAAGTTGCCTTGTGTGTCTCTCAGTCTTCATAGATAAGTGGCCTTTCTTTCTCAGCTCATCAGAGATTACTCATAAGATCTGTGCAACTCAAATATTTTATTTCTGGGAAAGGTGAAGAAGAACATGGTGGTCCTCCAGCTCCAGATAACCTAGCTGACCATGGTTATTTCTGCATTGTCTGGCAGGATTCATCTTGGGATCATGTTATGCAATGGTTCCCTTCCTGTCCTGTGGGCTATGTTCAGAAACTTGCCTTGGGGAATTCTTATATTACATTTTTATGGTGATTCATAGGATTATATCTTGTTGTCATGCTGTTTAACATGCACATGAAACTGCTGAGGAGTCTTCCAGAACTTTAAAGTGGTGTGTCACTATTATGCTGATAATACCGCTTCTACTGCTTCATCCTATGCAACTCCCAGGGAGCAATTGGTATCCTTCAATATTGTTTAAGTTAACGAAGGCAGGGTGAAAATGAAGAAGCTGAAATTAAATCCAAACCAGACAGAAATGTGATTTCTGACTAGGAAATGGGAATTGGGAATCATTGCTTTGAATGGAGTTGTGTTCTCCCTGAACAAGCAGGTCTGCAAGAGTTCCTTGATCCTTAATTGCCCCTGCTTTCAGGGATGATGGCAAGAATTGTTTTCATACAGTTAAGGCTAGTGAGCCAGTTGGTCAATTTTGGTGACAACGATCCATGTCTAAATGCAATGTGTGGAGTATACTCCTGGAAACTATCTGGAAGTTGCATATGGCACATTTGGCAGTTAGGCTAATGTTAAAAAGTGCAAAGTAGAGGCATTACATGATGCCTACACTGAAACAGTGTAAGTTGTACTGTCATTTAAAGCTTCAAATGGCTAAGGGCTTATCTGTTAAGATCTTGTCCTGTTAAGAACTATCTGTTTTTAAGATCTACAGGAGAAATCCTTATGAAGATGTCCCAATCTATCTGCTATGAGGGAGAGATTTTTTTTCTATTGCTCCCAGGCTATGGAATGCATTCCCCTGAAACTTGTGCTTGGCCCCCGCTCCCTCAGCATTTAGAAAATCTATGAAGTCACATTTCTTTCACCAGGATGGTAATACTTAAATTATGTTAGCATTCCTTCTGTATTTTAGTATTGAATGTGTGTTAAGTTAGTTGCCTTGAGTTCTCATTTGAGCAGAAAAATGGGGTACATACTAAATAGATACAGGTATGTATACATTAGATATATAGATATACTGTAAACATATAGACAGATTGAAAAGTACTAAGAGTTTGATCAGCACCAACAATCTCTACAGCATTAGATCATTCCTTAGATCAAGGTGAACAACTTGTCAACTCAAAGGCTATGAGGTCAAAATTTTCACTACAAGAATTGGGGGGATTTCAGGAGCTTGAACTTTAAAGGAGAAATGGGTGCCCTAACCATCTGCCAGATTTAAGGCATCCAGTGTGACCCACAACCCCCACTCTCAAACTCCCCCCAATTCAAAGAATTTTGGCTCCACCTACTCTGGGGATCAGAAAAGAAATGGCCACTTGCAGCTCTGGGGCCCCAGGTTTTATACTTCTTTTCTAGACTGCTGCAAAGTCTCAGTTCTGAATTCCCCTTTTGTATTGTGTGGATCTGATACTGATCTGCATATCCCTAGACACAGATAGCCATGATACTGAATTTTGGCAACATCACAAGCATCATTCTTCTTCGCTGTTCAGATTTAAATAGCTCATTATAGTGGACATCAACACACAACCACAGAGTCTCAATTCCTTCATGTTTGATGTTAACAGTTTCAGAGAATCACAACCATCCCATCTTGCTTGATGAAAATAAATGGAATGGCTGAAAACGGTCTCATCGGACCCCTCCTACCTTTGTCATCTGTCTGCGGCCAATTCAGCTGCCCGAACAGAGAGGAGTTATGTATGACTGCACCATTCGGTTCTATTTTGAGACCAGCTTCATTTGGCCCCATTATAAGAACTTTATAATTTAAGTATTGATGAAAATTCCTCTTTCTTTTTATGTTGTGCCTTTTAAATTGTAAATTTGTCAGTCTTTAAATTGCCTCTATTGTTTTTTGCTGCATAAAAATTAACATAAGTATCAGTCTGGAAACTATTGATCTGAGGGAAACCATTCTGGGGATCTTTTCAGCTGAAGAATAGGATAGAAATTCTTTAAAATGATCTCTTTTTGCTTTATGTTTAAGAAAGTCTTGCACAACTGGATGTTTCCGAAAGAGAGCATTTGAAAGAACAGGACATTTTATCTTAAAGGTATTAGCAAAACCTCATGGATATACAGTATGTACAATATATAACAGATTGATGGAGATCTAATTTTATAAAGGGAAAATATGAATAATGTGGTTGCTCTAAAGTTTATGTTTCTCAACAAGTTGTAAATATGTGCTGACTTTTTGCAACGAGAAATACTGAGCAAGAATACTAATACAATCTGCTGACATGGATCAACTTTTGTTAATGTAAACATTATTATGATTTATGTACAACAGTTATTAAACCCTCAAAACGTTCAAATGACTATATTTTGTTTTTATTGAACTACTTTCTTAAAGTTAAAATATTTCAATAGAGAAATGTAGTACAGTTCAATCACATATGGGTATTGGGGAAAAAGATTTTTTAAAAGAAATAATTATGATTATTCAGTTTCCTGGTATCAGACACTGTTAGAATACCAAGGTAAGAGCTGACAACATTAATATTGTCACAATATTGTAATATGGTAACAAAAGAAAGAATAGAAAACAATATTTTCAATCCCTAAAGCAGCCTTTCTCAAACTTTTTCCCCTGGAGGAATCCTTGAAATAATTTTCAGGTCTCAGGGAACCCCTGTATAAAAATTGCAAAAAATATGAAAAATTCACAATACAGTTCACTTCTAACCTACTCACAATCCATGTTTTACAATGTTTACAGCAACAATAAAGCAGCAGACTGGCAGCTGAGTCTCAGCATGTAATAATTCCCACACTGTGAATGCTAATATTGTGTGGCATGCAAAGTTCAAAAAACAGTATTTTTTTTCAGTCACAATCTCTCATGAAACCCCTAGTGCCTTGAGGATCCCCAGTTGCTATAGGAACACCTTAATTTAGTGGGAAGGGTCAGGGGTGTTATTTAGCCATTTCAGTCTGACTCAAGGTTGTTAGGTCTTTTTCTAGGACACGGCCCCTCTCTTCTCAGCCTTTGGCATGAAGCATGCTTAGAAAGACAGAGGGACAGTGGCCGAGACTTAACCAGAGGGTCCTCACAATAGCCTAGAAGTGCCAATGACTAAGAACAAGGTGGGCAATACACCCCACTCCACAGAAAGATGAGTGGTAGGAGTGGTAACCTGATTGTGTTGGTCTGACCAGCTGCACCTCCCACCATTTAGTTGGCCTCCACCCCTCCCCTCCCCAATCCTCTCAGGA
The DNA here is from genome assembly GCF_035149785.1 of Candoia aspera. NCBI lineage: Eukaryota > Metazoa > Chordata > Lepidosauria > Squamata > Candoiidae > Candoia > Candoia aspera. The sequence continues at coordinate 40,165,362 of NC_086153.1, forward strand.
ACCAGTAATCAAGTAATTTAGGTAACATCCCTGGGAAAGGTGCATTTCTGTATATAATTTCTTCCTAAAGCTGCCTAATTATTGGAGCTACTTATCTTCAATATTAGAGATTGAAAAATATAAATGACAAAGTAATAATAGGATGACCTTTCATTCTAAGAGTATGTCAAAGCTGAGCAGTGTGCAGCTATCAAAGTTCAAAGATGGACATCATTTGCCAGAAGTCAGAAGTCAGAAGTCAAGAGCCAGAAAGCACACCTCTTGACCTAGCTTCCAGATCCATGAGTTCTGGAATGCAGTTACATTATCTTTTGACGTAATGTATAGTAGCTTTTTCATTATTAAAGTGCAAGGCAATTAAATTTACTCTCCTCAAGATCTTCAAAGGTAAAGATCCTTAGCTTTTTATAATAAGCATATTTATTTCAATTTAGTCAATGGATCTGTTAAAGACAAATTATATCTCAATTCAGTATTCATTAGGTTATTGACTGCCCCCAAAGCTAAGACATTTCCACTATTTTTATGTTATTTGACCTCTGACTCACTATACTGAAGGTAATGGTATCTGTGGGTGAGCAGGATTTCTTCCTGGTAATGAGGACCTCTTTTGATGCCTTCTCAGGTGGCACCAGGAAAATAGCCTGAGGATCCTGTTTCTCACACTCCTGAGAGGTGGGGAAAAATTGAAGAAGAACTTAATGTGGTTGAACTCTCATTTCTCAGAGGAGAAAGATAATAGGTCAGTGGGAGAGGACATGCTTTGCCTGGGGAATGTTTCTGGTTCAACCCCCCACTTAAAAGGATCGGGTAATGCGGGATAAGAAATGCCTTTTCTTCCAGGACAGCCTTCTTTGGTCAGCCTGGACAAAAGTAGAGCTAGATGAACAATCTGACTGACTGTAAAGCAGTTGGCTATGTGCTACAATTGTACATAGCAACATATTCCTATAACATGGAGGGTGTCTGTGGCTAATCAGGAGGAATCCTGCTGCCAAGAGGGTAAAAGAACATTATGAAATAATCCTCAAGCCCTGACTGCCTTCAGGAAGACCTGTTAGTTTTAAAATCCTTTCTATTCTTAAAAATTCTATTGTATTTGCAAATAATGCCAGCATGACCTCATTTTCAGTTCTAATTCCCTGGCTTTCTTTCAGCAGTGCAATGTCTACACAAACCAGCCTCTTGAGTGTTATTAACTTCTGTCAAAAACACAGCAATATTTACAAGAAAGGCACATTATAAGCATCACCAGTGGAAGAAATTATTAAAGCCCTAAGTCTTGCCTTCTCTTTTTCAGCACAATCTGCAGAGATACAGCTATTTTTAAGTATATAAAAAGACAGAGGCATCTGCAGGATCCAGGCTTTCATCAAAACAGTCATACAAAAGGGGTGGCACGTGTACTGCATTAGTGTGATACTATTTTCACCATTTGCCTCCCTTCCTACAAATGCCTCTAAAAAAAATAATAAGCTGTCCTTCTTATGAAGCGCTGTATGGGAAGAATGTCTAAACTTCCCTTTCTGAGAGAAGATCATCAAAAGATTCAACTGTGCTCTGGCAGTAATGGCAGGCACCAGTACATCTGAGTCAGTGCTAAGCAGGGGCACTGAAGACTTTGCTCTTTCATACCATCCAGCTTAATGGGCATCTCCTAGATTAATGTACAGAAATAACTTTTTACCCACTATATTTTAACAGTACTTAGCCAACAATGGTGATAGGACTTGGATAGGAGATTGGGAAGTTTAAAAAAATCCCAGAAGGTAACAGCAAACTACTTCAGTATTGCTGCCAAGAAAAGTATATGTATGTAATGGTCTGATTCTGTTACTGTACCCTAACAATAAAGGTAGTGTTAGTGCTCATGGTTGGTGCTTCTTGACTGGACTACCTTGAAGGGCTGCCATCAGTCTTGCAAGTCTCAAAGTACATCTCTCCCCCTTTGCCTTTACAGCCCAAGAAACTAGGGATGGTTCCTTCTGAGATGTCTGTCATGCTCCCATTCCTTCTGTGGGCTAAGCTGCCTCTTATCCAAATGGTCTAGTCTGCGGTGCCGCCCCCTCCTCCCCCTCCCCCTCCCCCTCCTCCTCTCTCATGGACATTCTCACAGACCATTACAATGGATGTGTTCATTAAGTCAAAAAAGATTTGAGCTCAGCTCAAAGGAGGGTTTCATTTGCAGTTCCTTGTTGTTGAGATTCTGCCTTGGTCTCAAACTGCTGCCCATGCGTGCCTGGCAATATTTCTTTTGGCATTCTTGGATTTCTTGTCTGGCTTGATTTTATTTATAGTACATGTGCTGGCTTTAAGCATCACAATGGTGGTGAACCACTCATAAACCTCAAATGTATATTTAGAAAACAAAAATCACACTTCGGTGTTTTGTCTGAAAGCATGCCCACCTGCTCTGTAAAAAAAAAGAAAAAGAAAAAGAAACCTGAGGTAGTAGATAACGTTCTGGGGAGCTAGAGGGAATAGCAGAGAGCAAACTTTCGAAGTGATCTTTTGGTAAGCAGGTCTTTTGTGACTGGTGAGACCCTCTACGGCAGCCATTTTGTGACAATGCCATGTTCTCTACATTCCAAATGTGCCCCTCGGCCAAAATACTGTACACATCTAGAAAAAACAGATTACTGTAGGCCACTTTTTTTATTCTTAAAAAAATTAAGGAAGTTATTTAGATACCATTTTTGAATTTAAAAAATGAAATTTGTTTTATGTGGAAATGAGGCAGAACAGACTTGAGGGGGAAACACAGATGAGAGTGATATGGGCTGTAAGCAGATTTGACCATTCCTAATACTAAGGGGTTTATCTGAAACCCTCATCTTTTAAAGGCCTAAATAAAATTGGGGGGAAGTTTTAGCTTCCTTCAGAGAGGCACTGAAATATCTGGTGAAGCGCTGAACATGTGATCAGTGGACTTAACTCACAGGCATAAAAAACTAGGCAGATGCATTAAAATATCTTGCTGAATTGGGAACTAAATGAGGATAACAGGAGGAATATTGCATAAGGGTATTATCATATTCAACAATCTGTTAGCAACCAACAATATAATTTTATCTACGAAAGGGGGGTGGAGGAAGAAAGAAATGGGCTGGAGACATAAGCAATTTGAAAATGTGAGTGCTGAAGAGCACTTCCCAGGATTTCAGCTGTTCTGAATCTGTGTGGGCCCAGAAATCCATTTGCATTGCCACAATTAAAAAACAACAAAACCAGAAGTGTGACAAGATTAAATGTATGTAAACAAGAACAATAAAATATATTCATGGCAGTGAGGATTATTTAAACCCCAGCTGATATATTTAAGGGTGGATTGATAATCAATAGAGAATGATGTGTGTGGGTGGTTTAATTTGGATTAAATTTTTAAAAAAATGTTGAAAAGCCAATTTCCATCTTATTGCTTATTCTATAGAAAATAAATAAAACAGCCTGATAGAGGCAGAATTTTTCTAACAGCACAACAAAAAATGGTGGCTGATTGGGGAGAAGAAACTGACACATGTATAGCCAACAAATAAAAATATGGGCTCAGAAAGCAGATTATTTAAACTGACAATAAACATGTACTTCCAAGAAATTAAATTTTATGCCTCTATTAGTCATTTATTTTGCTTACTGGTGAACCAGAAACACTGTTAATCTATGGACCGAATCTATAGACCTCTAATTTACAGAGGTCTAAAGAAATCAGACTGGAAGAATGAGGGATGGTTTGAAATAGGTAAATCTCTACTTTGTGTATAAATATCTGAAAAAAAGTTCTGAATCTGTGTGGGCCCATAAGAAGGGCCCCCCCTTTTGGGGGGGGTATCCATATGTCAAATACTACTTAGATAGGAAATGAGTGGGAAGCCAGGCTACTCATATAACAGCTTTGTAAAAAAGCCCATAAAAGAGGAGGGGGAGGAGGAGGAACAACTTTGGCCATAAAATCTTTGTGTTCATATTTGCAATTCCCCATATAACAACCTCAGGCTAGAATTATCTATCCAAGAAGGTTTGTGATCCCTAGAATTCATTAATCTTACAATCCTATAGTCTGAGGAGGAAACCCTGGTAGATTAGACCAGTGTTTCTCAACCTCAAGAGCTTTAAGCATGCTGGCTGGGGAATTCTGGGAGTTGGAGTCCCCACATCTTAAAGTTGCTAAGGTCGGGAAACACTGGATTAGCCCATGGAAATATATGGTTCTGCAGTTGTTGCTGAACTGTAACTTCCTTTATGCTTGACTATTGGATATGGTGGTAAGGTTGACGGGAATTGTAACAGCTTCTGGAGGGCTGCAGGTTCTTCATGCCTTAATGAAGATCTCCCCAAGTAACAGAATAGTTACAACATCCCAAACCCAGCAGTTGCAATTCAGGATAAGTATTTAAATAAGAATATCTCCACTTGGAATACTGTGTCCAGTTCTGGGTGCTGCAACCTAAAAAGGACATTGACAAACTAGAACAGGTTCAGAGAAGGGCTACCAGCATGGTGAGGGAACTGTAAACCAAGTCCTATGAGGAATGGTTAAAGGAATTGGTATGCTTAGCTTGCAGAAGAGAAGACCATGGAGAGATATGATAGCTGTCTTCAGATAGCAAAAGGGCTGTCTACAGGGAAGTAGTTCCAAGTTAGATATTAGGAGGAATTTCTGATGGCAAGAACAGTCAGCCAGTGGAATAAGCTACCTCACAAAGAGGTATGTTTCCCTTTACTGAAGTCTTCAAGCAGGGGCTGGATAGCCATTTATCTAAAACATTTTAGCTAATCCTGCACTGATCAGGAGTTGGACTAGAAGACTTCTGAGATCCAACTCTATATTTTTGTGATCACTTTCACTCAACTGCAGATAAATTTAGATGGCCATGCTGTTTCCTACAGTGGCTAGTGAGACATCTCTGCAGAGCTAACAAACAAATATGAAGATAACAATCTTTATACCACTAGCCAGACTCCCAAGGCTTCTGGTTCTTCTTAATATCTCCATTCAGTAAGGCAAATGGCATCATTTCAGGCTATTTAGCAGTACATAGATGTAAGAAATGGAGCTGTCCCTTTAACTTCCTTGCAACTTGGCTTGTTGGATGAACAGTCCATCCCGCTCCCTCTCCCCTCCAGACTGGAGACATAAGGACTCAGCTGAGCTGCAGACTTATTAGATCTATTGACTATAATCACTAATTCAGAATTTACAGTAATTGAATTGGAGATCAGTGCAGTAGTTTCCTGAATTTCCAAATAAATCCATATAATTCTCCTTTACTAGAAGTTGGGCTTATATAACAAGCTAGGTTAAATTGACTAGTCTGGCTCAGAAGTTATGATTGCACATCAAACTGGTCACCCATGTTTCAGCCTAGCATGCTGTGCAAACCTTCCCTGTCAGTTTAATAAATATCATTTATTAACTAAATCATGGATAAGCGTGTTGTGTGAATACAACCAGGGTGTTCTTTGTTTATGTTTAGCTTATGGTATTTTGAACCCAGGCAATTAGATTAGTTCAGCTATTTCACCATTGGGTTCTGAGAATGATAGCAAGTGCTTTATGGATGGCCTGCCCTCTGCAGAACAGATCTGCAGTTGTTTCTAAAGAGTATTACATCTGGCAGTTTTTTGTTGATGAACCATATCAGCTTGCCCCTGATATACAATGAAAAGAAGCACAGTTTAGTGCTGGTTTATGTAAAACACTGATCTGGAACTCCAAATGCATTCCAAAGCAGTGCCAAGAATCATTCTCCCTGTCACTGCTGAGGCAGAAACAATTGAATTTCTGTCCTGAAAAGTCAAATGGCTTTTTAAAGTGCAGGATGAACAATCTGGGATCAAAGTCCCACTTATAGCTATTTCAGTCCCTTTAAACCTGAAAAAAGTACAGCTGTTGATGCTAACTTTCTGCAAAAAAAGTGTCTGAGCTTTGTTTTACAAGAACTTTCTATTTCCAGGTTAGGAAGATAAGATTTAAAAGTCAGGGAATGTTTCAGCTTTGAATCATTAGAGATGAGCAGGATACCAGGGCAATAACTCTCTTGGGCTGTTTCTCTCCAGCAAGCAGCATTCAACACTACATTATTGCCTCTAATCCTGGAAGCAACATCTTATTGTCCAAGTATCTGTCTAATTTGTGTAGCCTCTGATCCTTGTGAACTGAAGCCTGCCTCCCTACTATATCCATTGGTGAGGAACCTCGCTTGTTGCTGGAGCAAAACAGAAACAATATACTTGGGTTGTTAACTTGTTCCTTGGTCACAGCAAAATCTAATAAGGACAAACATAACTATCTGGCAGACTGGAGAGCAGCACAAACTCCTGGAAAGTGATGTTGGCCAAGCAGTGACTTACACTTTGACCAGTTTTCCCCAGAAAAATGGCAGATTCTGCCAATGTAGTTGGAGGGGCAAGTTGCAGACAAGGATTTTTTGATCTTATAAATATCTTTAATAAATTCCACTTCACCCTTTCTTCCTCAGATTTGCAATCAGATTTCTATGGAAATGTCTATCACAAATGAAACACTGAAAACGTTGTGTGACAGGGAAGAAATGAATATATTACAAGCTTACTATATATACAACATGAGAAAACATCTGTTTTCTCTTAGCTCACTGAGTTATGCTGTTCTGGATTCCAGTGGCACTGCACATTGGTGGTGTATTCATTTCAATATTTCTTTAAAAGCTGACATTTAATTTGCTGCTGGAGGGTGGAAATGACTTGCTCTATTTTGCCAATTTGGAGGGAGAAAGCTACCACTTTGCATATGTGCTGTGGAACATAGTGTGATCATCCACCTGGTAAGGTCTGTAAGGCTCCAAACTGAGGGCATTCTGCCAATCCAGGATCAAATTATTGCAGTAATTTTTAAGTGGAATGGCCATATTTGGTAAAGTTTGAGTTTAGTTATTATCAGCAATGGCAAGCAGAGTGGGGCACTGCAGTCAAGAGAAAAAGAACCTACAAAAGAATAAGTGCCACCTTACCAAACAAAATGTGGGCTACAAAAGCTTCTACAGGGCACAAGCAACAGCCAATCATAAAAACATCTGAATAAAATGTTAAATATTTTACACTCTCCAACTGTCCATGTTTATACAGAACAATTCCTATTATCTGATACTTACCCTAGTAAATATTTCTTCCTGTTTAACCTTTTTCTTTTTTGTATCATGTCAATCAGCTTGTATGCTTGCAGGTGGCTGTTAGGTACACCACCTTGGAAACTACAGGTACCGTGTGTATGTAAGTATATGTATATGTGCATATATAAATAAATAAAGCTACCCTGGAATGAAAAGCCACAAAATCATACAATGAAAAGGCCAACTTTTTGCTCAGTGCAGGAAATCTAGAGCTAGATGCTGGCTGGGGAATTCTGGGAGTTGAAGGCCACACATCTTAAAGTTACCAAGGTTGAAAAACACTGCTGTAGAAGTTGACTTATTACATTGGACAGTTTCTCTTAATGCTCAACTGAAGTCTCCTCTCCTGCAACTTCAACTCCCTCAGTCTAATTCCACTGTCTGCATAAGCAGAGAACAATAGCTGTCCTCTTCTATATGACAGCACTGATGAAGGTTTTATCTCCCATTCAATCATCTCTCCTCCAGATGATTACTAGTGCAGCCACAAGTTTTATATGCTCCATAATTTATTGTAATTTTATTTGGTTTTAACAGATTTTTCTCTTTAATTACATTTTGTATACATTACTTTGAGATATTTTAATAGGAATGTAATACTGAAATATATGTTAAGAATTAAGTATAGTAAATATACAGATACGCATAGTCCATTCAACCTTTCCTCATAGGACTTGTTATTTAAATTGCAAACTCTGCCAGAAGAAGTAGGCAACCCACAGCCTACAGACTTATTTGATATTCCCTAAATTTTCAAAGGTCTCATAAAATGGCAATTTTCTGCTGTGCAATGTTTTGGCTCCCCTCCTTTTTTTTTTTTAAACGAAATAAATGTTGAATTAAGCCTCTTCTAATTTAATGCATTTATTTTGTGTTTGACTTCTCACCAAACATACACACACACATGGAGTTAAAGGCCAGTCTTTTCAACCTTGTCCTCTGATGGTGGCAATGTGGACCTCAGATACTATAATATGGATAGATGATTTATAGTTTGCATGTGGTCTCCACTACTGCATCATCCTGGGTTTATGCTGCCAAATTTTGGTGGCAAAATGGCTGGATTTCCATAGTACAATCTTTCTGTGATTTCCCCCCAAAATTAGAGTTTGAAAACCATCCCCATTCCTCCCTTTAAATACTCCCAAGCCCCCAAATAGGGGTGGCTTTCCTCTGAGAAGCTTCCCACTACAATTCCATTTCTGTTTATATCCCCAACACCCACCCACCACTGGAAAATACGATGAAATCATCCATCTACCAGATGGTTTCCTGTGGCCCTCCAGAAGATTGTAAGGCAAGATTGTAGCTTTTCAAACATTGCCTACCTGCTAATACAAGTCTATGGAAAATACTCTGCAACCACAGTATTTATGCCATGAGGACTGTCAGAATCTCAGAATGAATATCACATGAAAACAACTTACCAGCCTGCAACCAGATCTGTTCAAGAGTTGTCCACAGCTGCATAGGTCCTTGCTTTGAGGCAGTACTCTGCATAGTTATCTCTGACATGGCCTGTTCCAGTCGTGAAGCTGCAATGGAAGATGCTCTCTGGGAGCCTGAAAGATAGAAACACAATACTGATTAAATAAATATGCTATAATGGACCCCTTAAATAAATCCAGAATTAGGCAATTTCCTTATTATGACTAACTAAATATATATAAACATTGTCAAGCTTTTGAGGTTAACAGTATAATTCAAATGATGGCCTTTGGCTAATGGAAAAGTCTAAGCCAGTTTCTTATTCAAGGAAATCATGGCAAACAATGGCTATTAGCCTTGATGGCAGTGTGACTGCCTCTGAAGGCCATCTCCTGGGAGACTAGTGGGCTTCCTTGTGCAGTTGGTTGGCCACTGCGAAAACAGACTGCTGTTCTCCAGCAGGGCAGTGTTTATGTCCTTATGTACCTCCAAATCAACAATGACAACAAGAAGAATGACTTGGCAGCATCACAAAAAATTACTGGAGCTTGGTGCACTCTGAACTGTTTTAAAAAAAAAACTGTCACAAGGCATTCCAACTTTGGCACCTGTAAATTCTGAGGTTGCTGTATATTATACAAATTATTGCATATTTGCACCAAATTTGAATGCTTTTTTTTACCTTGTTGCATAATTTATTTTGGTTTTGTTTGTTGTGAGAAAAGCAAGGAGTTGTATGTCCCATTACCAAAAAAATTGTACAATGGGTCATCTTGCTTTTGAAATTTTAGCAGATTATTTTCCTCATTCATTAAATCCTAATTTTGCAATTGTAAAGGCTAGAGGTTTGTGACTTTACAATTAAAACTGTAGCTCATATATCAGGGAGCAATCACATATTCTGTAGGTAAAAAGTCCCAGATGCAGCTTTAGAATTTCACGATTGCAAATATAGGAAAGGGAACAATGCCCCAGAAGCTTGGAAAGCCACTGCCACTGAGAATAGAGGATGCTGGATCGGACAAACTTCACAGGTTTTAAAGAACATAGATTGTGTTCCCTGTACCACATTCTTCAGTCTGATGGAAATTCAGGTTTTGTGAAGTATAATTTCTTTTATTGCACTTAGGTAGAAGGTTAGACTACTCAGGGATTACTGTTCAAACACAGATATGTTTTAGTCCTATGACAGGTAGCCACTGAAATCTAAGCCCACTAAGTATCCATTAAAGCTCAAACTCTTGTTTACACAGCCTTCCTAAGAAAAGAAAATTCTTCAATCAAATATGAAATAAGCTAAAAACATGACAAAACCATCAGATAGTGGTAAGTCATCCATTAAATGGGGAATATTGGTTTAATATTGGACAAATTATACCTTATGCCCACAATCTTGGAGGACTATGCCAGAAAATAAACAAGGAACACAGAGGAGCTGGGAATGGCAAGGCCTTTAAGTTCATCTTCCCCAGTCTTTCCCTGAGCTTCCTGACTGCTGAAAAGCACATCCCACATGGCCTGGATGAGGACAAGGGCCTATTCCCATCTCAGGACTATACTCAGGGCAACATGGGACCACACTTCATGAATATACTGTACATAAATCTCCCTTAGGCTTATTGCAGACTTTATAAGGACCCTAAGCTTTCAGGAGCTATCCCATTGCCAAGAAGCACATCAAGACTTAGTTTATTTTCTGGCTTTCAACTGGCTTTCTTCTGTCATCTTAGTTTGTTCTGAACAGACTTGAAAAACCATTTGTTCAAAAGGCAAGGTATGGATTTGAAATCAAATAAACTCAGTCTTCAGATATAACATTCAGTACTGTAATTATGTCTAGAATCATTTGCTCAGTCTGCATTTATTTGCATTGCTACTTACTTTATAGATTTCTATCCTGGCTTCACAACTCTTATAATCTTACTAAGTAATATTACCTCAATTATGCAATAAAAATCTGTTACTGAGGAGATGGAGCTAACAGGAAAAAATTAATTCCTCTTAATTGAGAAGGCAAGGGCAAAGCAAAGTTGTATACTGTTTCTTGAGAATAAACCCCATCAGTTTTGGCTCTGCTTTCTAGGAAGAACAGTTTTTTCTCCTGTTGGCTCCAGTCTCCTGAAACTGGCCTTGAAAAACACAAAAACAAAAAGAATTTAAGAGTTCTTTATGGCACTGAATATCTGGACACAAGTACCCTAGAAGAGGAACCCTTGGAAGAATTTTCTCCAGTTTTTAAAATCAGTCTAAAGAAGAATAATGAAAGATCTTGGAGAGTGAACCTAGACCTCAAGGTTCTCTACCATTGCATTGGATTTTGGATACTCAGATGGAAACCTTGAGATTAATTGCAGAAGCCATAATTTACACAATTTCCTTGCTTCCCTGGACTTCACTCTATACTCTATATTCCCACCAGCCTCTTTACTGAAGATATGTCAGATTCAAAATAGCAACAATCAGTTGCAATTCAAGTACTATCTTTGGGTTGACACTGGTCTCGTACATCTTCACTAAAGTGATGCTAGCCCTCTGGTGGGGCACTTTCAAACACAACTACATCTCTGAGGATGTGTACACTTACTTGCACAATCTCTTGATCAGAGGTCCATCAATAAATAAGGCCTTATTCAACATTTAGTAACTGCTTTTTGGTCTGTACAAACATGGGGTTGAATTTATGGACGTGATCATCACATCTCGAAGGTAAGCTAGAAGGTTGATTGTGTAGAGAGGATCTGTCTGACACACTTCTGTAAATTAATTGCACATTCTTGCCATGTCTGCAAGTCAGCCAGCCACTTTAACTACTTCAGCATTTATGAGACATCATAAAATAGACAGAGGTGGCCTTTAATAATTCTGAATTGCAATTTCTTTATTCCTGGGTGATATGGATGAAAAAGACAATCTTTCAGAATATCCAAGGTATACCTGTACTAATATTTCAACAATGTTCCTGGGAACACCATAAGAACATAGAAAGAATTGTGATGAATTAGATCTTTCTAAACCAGAATTAAGCTCCATAACAGCCAAAGAGATGCCTATAAAAATCTCATACTCAGGAAATGAGTATTTACCAAGCAACTCTGAGGCATGTTGCCTATAGCAATAGAAGCAATATTGAGCCGTCATATGCAACTGATACAGCTCATAACACCTATAATGGCTGGCAATTATGAGGTTTGTAGTCCAACGTGCTTGGAGTATATCAAGTTGGGGAACATTGACCTACATCATATATTGCTATTTTCAGATAATTCTATCCACAAAAATGTTGCCATGTGGTTGTGTCAAACACTTCAAGGCAGGCACACTCAGGAAAGAAGAACTACTTGGATTTCTGGAAAGGTCTTTATCACTAGTAGGGTAATATAACAGAATCTTGAAATAAACGTATTGCTCATAATATATTAGTGGGGAACAAGACATTTGTATGGAAGAATGCATGAAATCCAAAGAAAACAGTTGAAGTCTATTCATATATGACTGTCCACACTGGATTTAAGCCACCAGAATTCCACTCTTTTGTTTCTCTTACCAGAATCATTATCATGGGCATCAGGTAGAGTAAGATACACACTATTATTCTTCTTGGCTGCTACTGTCTCAGTCAAACTGTTTGCTTTTTCTGAATCACTGGAAAAGAATGACAACAGGATAAACATGTAACTTACTGAAAATGCAGGGTATATGTGAGAGCCAGCATGCTGTAGTAGATGAGGACTTGGACTAGGACTGGGGAGACTCAGGTTCTAGCCTACCTTCAACCATGAGGATAAAGTAGGTGACTTGGGCCAGTTACTTTCTCTCAGTCCAACCCACCTCACAGAGTTGTTGTGGAGAAAAATAGGAAGAAGAAATGCTTTTGGGGGAAAGGTAGGATAGAAATTTGAATAACAGTAATAATCAGTCCTAGAAAATGAGCATCAATCAACCTGGAAAGCTGAAATGTGGGTGCATATGACATAGTGGTGGGCAAAAAATACTGCGGCAGGTGGGATTTCTGTCAGAAAGACAGGAATTTGTTGTGTCACAAGCCATAATGTGTGAAAATTTTGATAAAGCAAATTGCCAAAGCAGGATGATGATGTCAGTGGTGACCAATGCACTTGGAGTAATTTGGCACATTTTAGAAAAGTGTGGTTTACTGCTGCTGAAAATCTGGCTCCTTGCTTCTTTCCTACCTGTGAAGTGGGGAAAGTGTGATCTCTTCCTATTGTAGAGTTTTGCTCTTCTCTACCCCAATGAGGAAAGGTGGTTGAGATCAAAATTGTACTCACCATCACTGGCTCAATCCCAGCATTTGGTTCCTTATCACAACACATTAAGATTTATAACTAACTGTGGGTTGTGTCTGTTCTCTGGCACAGGATGTTTTCTTTGCTATGTTTTATTATTTTTATCATTTTTCTTTGTATATGATACTTTAACCCCTGTCAGCTGCCCAGAGTCGCCTGGTGAGCAGGCACCCCTATCATCCTCATCCACCAGATTGCTTGATGGTACAGAACAAAGAATGGATCACCTGGTGTCCTACTCTACATCTCTATTCTGCTGCTGTTATGTACAGAAAAGGGTTAAGGCTGGAATAACCCAAGACTACTCCCTCTGGGACTGTTCATGCTAATTACCCACAACACTGTTTCCCATGGCTCTGACAAGTTCTGTCCTTTTGCTATATAGATAGTTATAGATACTATAAATTGTGGTTATTAAGTCCTCTGCTCTTTTACCTCTTACCTGTTGTTCATCTACCTTTCTCTCTGCTTTTTGGCTGCCTTTTGTCCCCTGTTGCCAGCTAATTATTTTTATGTTTGCTGATGTTTAATAAATAAACATCAAGCATTATTTTTGCTAGCTGGACTGAGCAGTGTGTGTGCTTGCTCTGATCTGGATACAGGGATTGATTGCAAGTGGGCTGGGTGGAAACTAAACTGGAAAGTACCCCCAGTATTTTTCCACCAGCGACTGTGGGTAGTGCTGCACGAGGCCTTTGAGAGCAGCAAAAAGAGCAGCCAGTCCTAGAATGGAAATCCAGTTTCTGCTCAGAATCACTATCAAAAATTCAGATTTGTTTATGCGACTAAAGGAGAAAAAAACCTGGGATACTGCTGCTTCTATTAATAAATATAATTCTAGGAGATATTTTAAGTATCAAGTTGGTATGCTTGCACTGATATGCAATGTTTATTTACTGAATCTGTATCCTGTTTTTTTTGTCAAAGGGCTTGGGGTGGCATTCGCTTCTTTTCTCCCCACTCTTCCCCATTTTTTCCACACAACAACTCTGTGGCCGTAAAAGAAAGAATAACTCTAATACTAGTAAGAGTCATTTTAGTAAGATTTTTAGACATGTACATGTAAACATACTACAATGCAACATCATCATTGAGAATGTTCCTTTTCAATAAAAAAAACCAAGCAAGCCTTTAAAAAGCACCACATCAGCAGATCTAGCAGGCTGGATCCACAGACTCTGTAATATTTCATGTATTTCCACTGACAACAGTTGGCTTTAATTTAATCTGAGTGACATTGATTTCAATAGGTCCAGCTCTAAGTATGACTAAATCTGAATATAGTTTATTGAAACATCTTAATAATGGCTTCTGGAAAGAGAAGTGAGAAAGGCCATCCATAGTACACTCCCATTGGAGTGTAACTCACCATATGTGGGCTTATATGAGTCATTCTTAAACATATGTGAGTTTATGTGCATGTAGTGGCAAGAAGGGATACTGCCTGAAATAATCTGAAACAAGGTCCATTAGGGTTTTAAACATCAAAACTTGCTCCTTGAATTGAGCCCCAAAATGAAATAGGAACCAGTGCAGTTATGATATATATGACATGGTTAGCTCAAGCTTGTGTGGCAGGAAAATTCAGCACAAATAAAGTTTCTGAGTGCATTACTGTAATCCAGCCTTGTTTAACCTGCCCCATCTGTCTTCTTTCAGGAAACAACTGAGGACATCCCTATTAACCCAGGCATTTGTAAGATAACCATGATTCTAGGACCAGATGGTCATTTAGATTGCCTGCTACTTTGCTTTTCTGCTCTTTTAAAATGAAATTGAATTTAGTTTTAGTATTCATCATTCTTAAGCAAGGCTGGCTTATTGTGATGGTTTTACTTCAGATTATCGTTATCATTTGCTTGTGAATCACTCCAGGTTCCTCTGGGAGGAAGAACTGTATAGAAATAAAATCAGTCAATGAATACTACTAATGAATAATGTATCGGATTTCAAGCCCCATAATCCACCCTGAAGAGCTCCTACCTAGGGAAAGCTACCGTCATCGCAAGGGAGTGAGTGAATGCTGATACCTGCTCTCTTCCATTTCTCTTCACTGCTACTCAGTATCAGTAAAATATCAACAGAGAATGTCGTTATTGTGTGCTATTAAATATGAACGCTTGTCCCCAAATAGTCATATTGTACTTTATTATTCTCTGACATGAACAGGCAACAATGAAAGAGAACAACAAGCAACCTCTGCTAGTATGCCAGCTGGTGGCATTTTGCCAGAAAAACATGAAGAGCTGTTTCTATGGGCACTGTAAATGTCCTGACATCCCATACAGGGGATTTCTTTTCTTCTCTCTCTCTCTGTCTGAGTGCAAGGATCCGATAAGGTTTGTGCTCTCAATGGAATATGCCCGGCAGCTGGGAGTGACTTCAGATTAGTTCTGGTCTGTCCATTTGCCTTGATCTGCAAAGCTGTAATGAATTCTAAGTGGCAACCATTAGTTAGAATAGTTTGCAGATTTATCTGTGGAATGGGATAGTGTTGGGAAGACACTCCTGCCTTCGCTCTGGAAGGGGGGATGGTCCCTGGGATCCTGCACTTGCCATTCTCCAAACAAGGCTTGGTTACCATGATGGTTATTTCCCAAGCTGTGGTTCTTACAGACTTGGCTGGTTATATGATACTGCCTCCCTTCTCATTTCCAAGGGAGATAAAGTAGCACATCTTTCAATGCTTGCTCATGGGCGCTTAATGGTTTCTACAAATTTCAGGTCTCTTACTCAGGCACCTATATTTAGATTTAGGCAGGAATCCTGGACCCACTAACATGCTTGTAAATCCACTCCAGGATTTACAAGTATGTAAGCGGGTGCAGTGGAGAAATACAACCTCCTTTTTCTTCTCATACTAAGTAGAGGAGATGGAATAATGGATTTAAATGGCAGGAAGGCAGATTCTGATTGAACGTTATAAAAAAGGGCAGCTGGGCAGTAGAATCAATTAGCCAGGAAGTGGGTCGACACCCTTTGTTGGATGTGTTCAAATGGAAGCTAGACAATAAGGATGCTTTAATTTGGATTCCTGCATGCAAAAGGGTATTGCACTTGGTGGCCCAAATGGCTTCTTCCATCTCTGTGAAATAACAACATTAACTATATCATCATCATGCATTGTTTAACAACAATATTTTTTACATTGAATTGCTGCTCTTACTCAGGTATTTATTTATTTAAATGATTTATACAGCCGCCCATCTCACATGAGATTCTGTGTGTCTTGCAAGGATTAAAAACACAGAAAAACTCACAATATATAACCCCAGCTGCCTGAGGTTAGACAACAACCCCACTTACAGGGTGAAAAAAGCACATCAGCAATAGCAGAGCCATCTAATCACCTGACCCAAATGCCTGCGGAAACAGCCAGGTCTTCAGTGCCCTGCAAAAGGCTAACACGGTTGGGGCCATCTGAATCTCTAGGAAGCCTTTCTCAACCTTTTGACCCTGGAGGAACCGTTGAAATATTTTTCAGGTCTTGGGGAACCCCTGCACATTCAGGCTCAAATATAGGCCAGACGTTACAAAATTATTATATTTGTTTCATCTGTAGGCCTATATATGTGCCTTAACAGTGTTCTTAAACTAAAACTAAAGAAAGAAACTTACCTCTCTAATGTGAAGTTGCCTGAATTTTTAATAATTTTTAAAAATAAATCATGATCTCCCAGGGAACCCCTAGTGACCTCCTGCCAAACCCTGGGGTTCCACAGAACCCTGGCTGAGAAACGCTGCTCTAGGAAAATGCTGTTCTATAAGGCAGGTGCTGCCACTGAGAAAGCACAACTCCGGGGTCCAACAAGATGGCATTGTTTTATAGAAAGGATCCCTCTCTACTAAATCTGGTGGGGTGAGCAGAAACAATGAAAGAGAGGCAGTCCTACAAGTTGCCTGGCCCTATGCCATCTTTGGCTTTATAGGTGATCGTCAGCACCTTGCAAGGTAGCCTTGAAAATGTTTAGACATGCTAATAACCCATAATAATGTCTACTAGCCAGCTGGCCCACATATACATTTGCCAATTTAAGGCCTAAAAAGAATGCTCATTTTTTGGAAAGCTTTCTTCTTTGATCACCTGGTGATAGAGATAGCTCCAGGTCTTCAAGAATCTTGTACCAGACACACTTGGGGCTGCTGCACATATGAACCAGTGGAATGTCACTATGGTGTTAATCCTTTTGCCATCAGGACAGCTGGATGGATTGGTGCGGGGCTTATTCGTTCTTTCTCCCTTCTTTCCCAGATGCTGTTCTGCTGCAGGCCCATCTCCTTACTCAGTTACTGAGGGGCTCAGTCTTCACCCATTCCTTGGTAGGTTAAATCAAGCTGGCCTGGTTTCTGAGCAAATATTATGCTGGTTGACAATAGAGCCAGGAATGGGTAGTAGAGGGAGTTGTCCCGCTTCTTAATTATGTTGTGGTCACCAGGATCATCCCCATCCCTATGGGAAGCTGTGGTTGGGCTGCAAGCCAGTGGCAGAGTTACCCTGAAGATCACCTTGGTTCCATTTCTTGAAAGCATTTCAGGATGCTAAGATGACCTTGTTTCTGGAATCTATTCCTTATTACAGACAATATTGGCTCATTTCCACAATGATGGTGCTGCTATTGATGGTATCACTATTTATGTCTGATCTCCTACAGCAGTGTTTCTCAACCTTGACCACTTTAAGATGTGTGCTGGCTGGGGAATTCTGGGAGTTGAAGTCCCCACATCTTAAAGTGGTCAAGGTTGAGATACACTGTCCTACAGGAACTATATCACAGATTAAAAGTGTAGTGCTCTCACATGAGGGACTATTACTTCACAAAAAAACTGCAAACAAATGCTAGCCTGCTAGAAAGGCCTGGCCTAGACTTCTTCCTGATATTTAATCCTGCACTGGGATCTCTGCTTTTTTAACTTGTTCAAGGGGTGAACAATAACATGCACAAGCCTATTGATGACACAGAATCGTTCAGAATGGAAACACTGATGAAGGATGTGAAGAGCTCCTAAATTACATCCCCTAAAACTGGTTGAATGTGCTTTAAAATGGTAGATACATTTCAGTGTATGAAATGTAAAGACTGTATGGAGAAATGTAATAACTAATGAAAAATATGGACAGTGAGAAGTTTGTTTCCTTCTCTCATAATGTTAAAACTCAGCCATTGAAACTAAATGAGGAAAGATTCAGGATCAATAAAAGGAAGTCCTTTGCAAACTTTAGGCTGGAGACCCATCTAAGTCATACCAGTTTAAATAAACAATTCCATGGACGATGGGCCTATAAATGGTCACTATTCCTAATGGTTGAATACTATCTCCTGAATCACAGCATTCCTTACATACCAGCTACTGAGGAGTGATAGTAGAAGAGCACGACTGCCCTCTGTCCATGCTTGTAAACTCCCTGGATGTGTCTGGCTGGCCACCGTGTGACACAGAATGCTAGATTAACAGGCACTTTGGCTTAATTCAATATGGCTCACATTTTGCAGCTGTTCATGAAATTTGGGGGTATGAAACTGCCCTAGGCATATATCCCATTGGTAGCCCTGCCCAGACAACCCTTTTTGCATCTTCATTTAAAGAAAATCCAGTTTCAATTAAAGAAAAGCCTACCTTTGCTGGGAAACATACAACATCTGCCACTGATGCAACATATGTCTACAGGTCACTAAAGCCTCTTCTGGTCCTTTATGTACTAATTCCAGTTTTACTTTTGTGAAGAGTAAACTGCAATAAAAATATACACACATATAATAAGGAAATAAAATTTAGTTGCACAGATTAATAAAGTATGATAAACAGCATTTCCATTTGTAGGTGGATGATGTCTACAGTTTACTGACATCCAAAATTAAGCCATTTCCATATTTTCATATAATATAAACACACTGAACTTAGGTGATAACTGTTGTCAGCATTGCAGCCAAAATGGAGCCTTTAAAAAGACATCAGAATGCTTGGGGGAACCCCAATTATTGCAGAAATTTAAAAAAGAAGAAAAAATCCTAATAGTTCTCCCTCTGCAAACCCCAAAAATACATACAAATTTGATTCAAATAATTAAAAAATATCTCAAATTTGAGGACACAGATTCACAGAAACAAGGAACTGAGAAAAAAGTGAAAGATTCCTCCATCCATGGATGTAGATGGGCTTAAATGTATGGAATCAACTTTATAAAAACAGTTACCAGATTTGTAAATTGATTGCTTGTGCTTAATTTTTAGTACCATATTAACATTAAAATATTCTAATCATATCATATATTATGGAATGTTCAGGTAACAACAGGAAAAACTGGGAAAAACAAACTTTACAACAGAAATGAAGTTAAAAAGCAATCAGATTGGAAAACATTTAAGGGTCTGCAGATAAATTCTTCAATCCAAAAATCTACACCCATTGATAACCCTGATTTCTTTTTTTAAAATAATTTTTATTAAAAGAAGATTTTACAAAGATTTACAAAACCACAGAAACATAGAAGAAGAAATAGAAAAAGAAAAAGACGATAAAAGGGTAAAACAAGTGAAGAATAACACAAAAGCAAGGAAAAGAAAGCTACCTAAAGTAGCAACTTTAACCTAGATTTCTAAAGTCATACATTTGTATACATTTAGCCCCATTGTGAAAAACAGAAAGAGACACAACATATTCATAGACTTTAATCCTGCCAAAATAATTATTCAGAGAAAACTTCATTGGGATAGCACTACAGTAGAGGAATTATAATATCAACATGGCCACAATAACCCTAAAGAGATGGTTTCCACTATATTATATTACACACTGTATGTTTTAAGGAGAGCAGCTTATGGGGGAATTACTTCAGCTCCTTAGTTATTCTGCCTGACATTTTCATTGGTTTTCTCAGCTCTACAATATCCTTTCAAGGTGTCAGCATGACTTTTCTTGTGCTTTTATGATCTGAGGCAAATCAGCTAACCTTGATATTGCCCATCATCAAAAGCTAGCACTGGGCAACAGATTGAGCAAACACACAAAACACCTAGTCACAATGTTTCCCTGCGATGTCATCAGACACATTTTTGATTCATTTATAATTGTTCTTTCAAAAGGTGTACCACATATGTAAATTAGCACACATACATTTTATACAAAGCTATGGTCACTTTCATCCTTTTATTGGCAACGTGTAATTAGCCATCTGACTGGTAGGGTGAATGAAACACAGGAGCACATGCTTAAGAGCTAGGCTTGGGACTGCCTTCTAGTGGTCCCGCCTGCCCCCCATTTCTTGGCCTAGGACAATGCAGTGTCAGCAAGAAGCTTAACGAGAGTTTTAAGGAAAGGGGAGTTATGGGTGTGTGAATGTCAAATAAGGTCTTGAGATGAACTTTATTCTATCTGCTGAAATGCAGATTCTTAGCTTGCTGCAAGATATATGGCAGGAAGCAGAATCTAATCCTCAGAGCCATTAAGAAAAGCTCCTGCAGAGCTATGTTTAAAATACAAAGCTTTCTATCAGATTCCTTTTGGTTACGTGAAGGATTGCCTCTTTCCACCCGTGTCCTTGAATAGCAACATCCTTCAACAGAAATAAAATTGTCATTCAATAAAAGGTGAGTTGAATATGAGACAAAACTTTCACTAGAAACCGATCCTTCCAACTAACAGTAAGAAGGATCATAGGTTTATTGTTTAAAAGGATAAAACAAACGAAAGCCCAAGAGAAGAAAATGCATCTTCGTTTTAAAATATTCTTTTCGACAGTAACAATCCATCAAGGGTGTTCTTGCAGGTGATCCAATCATGTATGTGATGGCTTTATAGGAATCACAGTATAATTACTCCCTAACACACACACACACACACACACTCTCTCCCCCCCCACCCCGCCTCTCTCTATATATACTGTAGGTCCTGTTGAGTGTCCTGTTGACACTCAGGACCTTCCTCAAGAACTCAATGGGACTGTGGAAGACAACACTGGAAGTCAACTCAAGGCAACTTGCACAAGTGTCCATCAAGTGTCCCCACTGCTGTTCTGCATAGGCTTGAACCCCCTCAGCCAGATTATCACAAGTGGATATGGATACAAGTTCAGGAGTGGAACTATTATCAGGGACCTCCTCTACATGGATGACATCAAGCTGTATGCTAAGAGTGAATGAGATATCAACTCGCTGATCCACCTGACATGGATCTACAGTGAGGACATTGGGATGTCATTCGGACTAGAGAAGTGTGGCCAGAAGGTAGTAGAGAGAGGGAAGGTAGTTAAGACTGATGGGGTAGAACTACCAGCAGGCCACACAGCAGACATACAGACCAGCTACAAGTACCTTGGTATCCCACAGACACATGGGAACCACAATGTGGAGGCAAGGAAGACAGCAACAACCAAGTACCACCAAAGGATAAGACAGGTCCTAAAGACCCAGCTCAATGGGAAGAACAAGATCCACACCATCAACATGTAGGCCCTGCCAGTCATCAGATACCCTGCCAGTATAGTGAACTGGCCAAAGGAGGACATGGAGGCTGCTGATGTGAAGACCCGGAAGCTCCTCACAATGTATGGAGGCTTCCACCCCAAGTCCAACACCCAGAGACTGTATACAAGGCGGAAAGAGGGAGGGCAGGGTCTGGTGAGTGTCCAAGCCGCTGTCCTGGATGAGAGCCAGAGCATCCAGGAGTACATCAGTAAGATGGCACCTAAAGATCAGCTGCTGAGAGCATGCCTGAGGCAGCAGCAGACATGGAAAGAAGATCAAGCAGAGGAAGTGCCATGGCAAGACAAGGTCCTGGATGTACCATCAACAGATAGCTGAGGTGGCTGACACTGGGAAATCCTACCAGTGGCTGGAAAGGGCTGGACTAAAAGACAGCGCTGAGGCACTGATCAGAGCAGCACAAGAACAGGCACTAAGCACCAGATCCATAGAAGCAGGGGTCTACCACACTAGACAGGACCCAAAGTGCAGACTGTGCAGAGAGGCCTCAGAAACAGTCCAACACATAGTGGCAGGGTGTAAGATGCAGGCAGGAACAGCATACACTGAACGGCACAACCAAGTAGCTGGCATTGTGTACAGGAACCTCTGCACAGTGTACGGGCTAGATCCTCCCAAGTCCAGATGGGAGATTCCACAGAAGGTTGTGGAGAATGACAGGGCTAAGATCCTGTGGGACTTCCAGATCCAGACAGACAGGCAGGTACTGGCCAATCAACCAGACATTGTAGTAGTAGACAAGGACCAGAAGACAGTGATGGTGACAGATGTAGAAGTGCCAAGTGACAGCAACATCAGGAAGAAGGAGTATGAGAAGCTGGAGAAGTACCAGGGCCTGAAGGAGGAACTAGAGAGGATGTGGAAAGTGAAGGCCAAAGTGGTCCCAGTGGTGGTAGGGGCACCTGGGGCTGTGACCCCCAAGCTGGGAGAGTGGCTCCAACAGATCCCAGGAACATCAGAGCTCTCTGTCCAGAGGAGTGCAGTGCTAGGAACAGCTAAGATCCTGTGCAGAACCCTCAAACTCCCAGGCCTCTAGTAGAGGACCCGAGGTTGAGGAAGACACATACCACCCATAGGGGTGAGAAGGGAATTTTTTTAAAATTTAAATGCCTTCCTGGTCATATGGGAAGTGCTCAGGGGTAAGTGTTCCAATGCAGCTGAGGAAATAGCTAAAGGTATTTGGCCCTTTAGTAGTAGTAATCATCGTCACCTTTACCATTGCAAAACTTTTCAGATTTCAAGGATTCCTGTCTACTCTCTCTGCTATCCAAAGGAATAGTTCGCTGGTGGGAAACAAACGATTGTATTCCTTTTCCTACTGGCTGCAAGAAGCCAACCATTTTTATTAGGTCTGTGGAGAGGATTACTGGAAGGCAGGAATGTGAGAGAGGGGTTGGGATCTCTGTAATACATGTACATTTAAATGAGATGCAGGTATGCAAAATGGAAGAATTTGCCCATGTGTGCCCACCCAACTCCAAACCCCACAATCAATGCAGCTCTTGGGTCAAAAAGTTGCCCACCTATTGTTCAATATGAAGGAGAAGAAAAAAGACTCTCTCAAGATAAGCTTGACTCCATATAGTTTCCTTGGTAAGGATGCAGAATGGTTAGCATTGCCTTCTTCCAGGATACACTTCCCAATCTAGCATATACCCCTGGGATTCCTCATGGTTTCCCATTCAAGCACCAACCAAGTCCAACCCTGCTTAGCTTTTTTTAAGGTTAAGTTTAGCTCCATGCTGCCACCTGCTGTACCAGAACAATAAAATGTGCAACTGCATGAACAATTCTAAAGCTGATTCATGGGCCAGTATTCTCTTTTTCTGCCCAGTTTGTCTTGCAAAGTTCTTATGAAGATAGAATAAGGTAGCACGAAGAGATATGATCATCCCCCTGGTGCACTGTCCTCCAGGATGCTGGATGAATAATTCAGGGTGCACTGCAGGAGACCTCAATATTATTTTGTAAGTACAAACAGGCAGACAGTATAACTGAGAATTAATGTTCTAAAGTCTGTATACAAAGAATAGATTCTTTGTCATATCATTTCAAAATGCTTCATTGTATTTGTCTTGTAGGGGTGTAAATAATAATGCCGCTGATGAGAACTTCTGAGCAAAAGCTTTCAGTCAACTGACATGAGTCATTATAGCCAGATCAACTTCCTCATGACCTCTTAACTGTGCCTTATGCCTAAAATCTGGAGGTAGAGGCTAGGATTCTGAGTACTGTAATATAGTAGCAGACATGAAAGGCAGCAGATAATTTTTATCAGCTATTCTCTCACTAACAATCTCACATTTTGTATCTTCTCTGCAGTTCCAAGGGATAAAGAGATGATGCTGGATAATTTAGGCAGAAATCGTTGCCTTCAGACAGCAAAGCCAAATAATTTTATGTTCTCCAATGATATAGGAGGAATTGACACAAGCATAGTCTCTTGAAATGTTTTGTGCAACCCTAATTGGTTGTTTACTCTTTGAAAATAACTCTTCACATTGCTTTGAGGAAAAGCAAAGGAACAGACTTCTTACCAGTACAGATAACCTAATGCTTCTCTTTTTCCCCTAGTGCCAGGTTGGAAAGGAACAGGTATGAATTAGTGTTTCTTCCTAAGGCAAGTTTTTACAAACACCAGCAGATATCCAATTCTCTGGAGGCCAATTACCAAGCTCACCAAAATCTCCATTTTGCAAACAGGAGTTAGTATTTTCATATCTTTCCTTTCTCCAGAATGAGGTTTTTTGCATTGCAACAAAATGTTGCATAGCCACAACTACATTGTCTTCTTTGCAGGGTGCCATTTGTATATGAGGATCAATTAACTTCCAGGTTAGTGGTAGGGAACTTCACGAAGAACCTCAAGCTTTTAATAGACTCTGGATAGCTGACTGAAAAGTCACACAGGTCCTCAGCTCATCTGTTCCATATTTTATTTCCAGTTAAATTACTGATACTCTTTCTGAGTGTACATGATAATATATATTATCGTATGCAAATATGATGCTAATCCTGTCCTCTTAGGTTTGCTTTGTTTTCTGTGGTGAATAAGGAAGCCACCCTAGAGTTGCAGTGTATTCTGGGCCTCACTCCAAAATTTCTAAAACTTGCAAAAATAGATTAACAGTAAGGTGAGGGCCCACTCCTTCACATCAAAAGACAGTCAGAGTGATGGTGCTATGCTTATGTTTCATTTCAAATAATTAGCTTGTTGGCATATAGATTTTATTTTCATCATACAACCTCTCGCCTTTCACTACTTACTTCCTTGGCCCCTTTTCACCTGTTGAGGCACGCTCAGGGATTGCAGCCAGAGAGAGAAAAAGCTGCATATATGGAAATTCTCCTTTCTCTTTAATTACTAAAGATACAGGAGACCTGACCTATACAGCATAGAATCACCCTGCTGAAATCCCTTCCTAAATACATTCTCAGCAAGCAAAACTAAAAGGCTCTGTGTTTTTCTTTCAACCTATTTAAAATATTGACTGTCAGCTTTGAACAGAGGTTTCTTTGAGGGCAAGTTGGCTTCAAAGGGTGGAGCTGAAACTGACTTTCTGCTTAATTAGAGGTTTTTAGAAGTTCTACATAGCCTTTCAGTTGTCTGTATGTATATGCTAGACAGGACATGACATTAATAAGCCTGTTCTTTTCACCTTGTTTTGGAAAGCGAGCCTAATTTTTTAATGCCACACAAGACACTCTTTCACTTCATATATATCCTGAAGAAGTGAACAAGGAGAACTTTGTGGGCACCCAGCAAAATCAATCAGAGGGAAATAGCAGAGCTTGGCTGGTTTTCCTGCCAGATGCCTGAATGGAAATCTGGATCTGGTCTACAAGGGCCAGTGAGGGAGCACAATGCCTTCTGAAGGGAGGAAACCCGGTGGATTTGCATTATGAATCATTCATACTTTAGTGTTTTTGTTTTCTGTACAAGAGGGATCTGTAACAAAATGCTGAGTGCATCCTCCGTTCTCAAAGGCATGTTCCTGCTCTCAGTTCTGCTTAGCCATTCACTCCAAGCAGGGCCCTTCCTTCTCTTGCTAGCTGGTGCACAGGTTCAGTTTTAGAAGCACAAAAAACAGAATCTGGAAAAGGGTACAGAAAGTTAAGCATTTTCCCATGTAGTTTGTCTGTTATAAACAATCTACATGGCCAATTCAGAAATTGTATTTTCCAAGGGGACAGGCCTTTTTGGTAATGACTCCACAATTTTGAGATAGCACTCCAGAAGTTTCTTTGATCCACAATATGCCTTCATGAAAAATATGCCTTCATTAAAAACATTCAAAATATTTTTGTTTAAAATGGCTTTTTCTTGGTAAGTATCTTTCACTGCTGCTAATTAATTTGATTTGTTTATTTGTTTTAATGCTATGTTGCTAAGTCAGATAGTGATATTTTGTCAGATAATTTAAGTTTATAAATGTGCATGTTTAAAAATTCAAAATATTCTGGGCAATAAATGATTTTCTCTGCATTTCTTTCTTATTTTTCCAATCAGGATGACTTCACATATATAGGCAGAGCTTATATTATTATATTACTATTTATATTATATCATATTATTTCACAGAAAATTTGAGGTGAAAAAATCTTATCTGTCAATTAAGGAGGCTCAGTTTTAGAGTCTCTAATAAGAATAAAAGTTGCAAAAAATAAAGGAATGGGTGATAGGTGCAAATGGCTGCAAACATCACTGTTGAAAAGCATGGGTGCCTTTCAAGGACAGATCTTGCTTGAGAGGACTTGCTTGTCTAGTGAATTTAACCCTTTTTGTAAAAGGCCTCTCTCTTCCCTTTCTAGTCACTCTTCCTCTTATTCCCATCTCCACCATTTTGTTCCCTCTGTTAATCCCTTTCCCTTCTCAGTGGAACCATCCCTTTCTCTCACCTCATCTCCATCCTGTTTTTCTTCTGTCTGTTTCTGCTTGAAGGAGAGAGAGAGGGGAATGTCTGTGATTGCCTATGTGTGTACAGTTGACTGTTTCAATGCAGGGCAGTAGTTTGTGTATGTGGGAGAGAATGGTTGAAAATGCAGAAAAGGATCAGTTTAATTTTACAAATAGAGTACTTTGTTTTACAGGCAATTAATTTTAAATAGTAGTTATTAATTCAATTAATATCTTGTTGTTTTGGCCTTGCTCTTTTTGGAGTCTGTCTTTTGGTAAGTAAAAGTACACAAACTCTCTCACACACACATATTGCACATACAAATGAGACTCATGCACACACATTTATTGTGGATAGTGAAATCTCCAGGATACTTTTCAGCTGGAGTTGGCAATCTTAGGTTGACAAGCTGGGGAAACTGGCATTGCACAGGGCTTTTCATATATATTCTGACTGTTCTTCATACTGGGAGAGGAAAATGTCTTAAATTCAGGTCATAATCCCTTCATATGGGACGCGGTGGCGCTGCGGGTTAAACCGCTGAGCTGCCAATCGGAAGGTCGGCGGTTCGAAACCGCGCAGCGGGGTGAGCTCCCGTTGCTAGTCCCAGCTCCTGCTCACCTAGCAGTTCGAAAACATGCCAATGTGAGTAGATCAATAGGTACCGCTTCGGCGGGAAGGTAACGGCATTCCGTGTCGTCGTGCTGGCCACATGACCCGGAAAATGTCTACGGACAACGCCGGCTCTAAGGCTTAGAAACGGAGATGAGCACCGCCCCCTAGAGTCGGACACGAGTGGACTTTACGTCAAGGGAAACCTTTACCTTTACCTTTAATCCCTTCATACAAAGGCAATGGGTGCAATGTTGGGAGACCTGAAAGACCAGGTTTTGCATAGATCATCATGGAGAAAAATCTATCTATGTGGTCGCTAGGAGTCAAAAACAACTTGATGGCACATAATCAATCAATTAATCAATCCCTTCATATAAATATAGAATGCAAAACACATTGTGCCTAGTACTTGATGTCACAGTAGTACTCACTGTAGAAGGATACAAAGAATGGAAGACAAATTCACAGTTTTGAAAACCTCTCCTTTCTTTTAAAACCTCACGTAATCAAAGCAGGTAGATTGCTGCCACAAGGTAGCTTTGTTTATTATTCTTTTGCTGAAGTCATAATTATGACTGCTGGAGATAAGAAATGCAAAAAGCCCCCAGAGAAAAGACAGCAGAAAGGAGCAAAGGGCTTAAGAGTTTTGAAATCAAGGCAGGAATTCAAAATGACAGGGGGTCATTCAATTGCTAACCCAGAGTGCTAGGAAGCTTCCCTTCCAGATCACTGCTTCATGTTACCCAACTTGGCTTGTAGCACTTTTTATTTTACCAAGTATATTATTCTGAATTAATCTCAAGCAATGTTATTATAAAAATCTCTGCTTAAAATTGGTTAGTCTGTTATCTCAAATTATAAGTGAATCTGAAAATCTATTCCAGCTATCCAAGATATAATCTAAAACTTCCATGACACCTAGGAGACTAATCCATTTAAGTAGGCATTGGAGGACTCTAACCATGTAAATTTCATAACTGCAACATAAATCAAACTTTTATTTTCTTCGTATTCCCACTTCCCAATTATTCTTGCCTATAGAAGAGTACAGGAGATCCTGTACTCCTAGTTTTTTGCATGTTTGGTTGGTCCCATTAAATATTTTTGACCATAATTTTTAATTTATCTTATGGCCAACATAACTTACATTATTTTATACTTAATATGCTTTGTGCCAGCTATTTAAGATATCATTGGCCCTCGAATACTTGCTTCTGTTAACTTCCCAGGTGGAGAGTCAAATTTTAACTTACTACTGGAGTTTAATATAATGGATGAGCTACCTCAATTGACAAATACTTTGCAGCTCTTTGATGTCTGTTTTGGCCTTTACTTTTAAGATTAACAATTACTTAGCCATAGTTTCTTACACCTGTTGCTTCCATTTATCTCAGTAGTTATCTTGCCACTGATAAATATAATATGTTCTAAAAGCAACAAAAATTAGATTACTCCTACAGGAAATACAAAGCAATTTTAAGTTCTGGCCCATTGTTACCACATATTTAGTCACAAGAGAAGAAGAACTGAAAGGCAATTGGAATCTTTAAAATACCTGGTGAAATCAGAATTGAAGACTATATAAATAAGGTTTATGAAAATCCATAACATAGTTCATTATGCCAAAGAAAGAAATAGAAATGTATTTGTATGCAATAGTACAGTATTCCTAATAACCATCATGATACATTTGTTAGCTTGTGCAGTAATAATTGTGCCACTGACAAATAATTGGCTTGAAAGACTGTCTCCTTTCTCACTAATATATTAAACACATACACACATACAGAGGATCCAGCTTTGGCAAATATTGAGAATATCAGTTTAGTTAATAGTTGAACTTTTATACTCAAAATGTGTATTGCAGTGTGTTCAGATCAACCAAAATATTCAAAATATTTCTGGAGTTCATTTAAGTATTTAATATGAGAAAGATATATCTTCCTGTTTCAAAAAAGGATGGACAAATATACACACTATGTTCAATACCAAACCAGGAAAGTGCTTAGGAATGGAGAAATGTTTGCATAATTTAAATGTTTAAAATATTTTAAGCCTGTATATTCAATATTTCTATTCAAAGAGACATTTAGACAGATGAGGCTAATTTATTAGAAAAAATGTTACTGGTTCAATTAATAAAAAGTGAGCGAATATATTCTTGATTGTAGGTTCTTTATTGGCAGCCAGAATAATTTCCCACACTTCTAAACACAATTATTTCAACAAAAGATGTACTTTGGTTTTCCATTTTTTTCCATTTAACAATTAAATCAGTTTTTATGCTGCAATAATTTATACGCATTGGGCAATATAGACAAAAAGCCTTAGTATTCATTATGAATTTTATTATGAAATTCATTATGAATGTTTATTAAATGATTTTCCCAATTTCTTAAAAAAATCAGTCAAGAGAATTGGGCATTAACACAAGGATGATAATTGTTTACACCTGCATTAGTGCAGTCTAAACAGACTGCAATTTATATCATGTAATTAATAAAGTAAAATAATCTTTCAAGCTGAACTCAACTCCTGGTGATTTCAGGATCATGTTCATGTAGGGTTCTTGGCAAAAATATGGAAGTGGTTTGCCATTGCTTCTATTAGCCCTCTCAGGTAAACCAGACAGGAAACATGACCAGATGAGCTACTTCTACTTTATTGTTAGGCTACATTAACAGAATCTTGCAAGTCTGAAAGTACAGATCTCCTGCCGTCTCTTTTTACAGCCTGATAAGTTAGGGAGGATCCTTTCTGAGTTTCTTTCTGTGCCTGTTATGCAACCGTAGGTCTCCACACCCCTTTATCTGATTATTCCCTAGGCAGCATCTCTTCCCCGTCTCCCAAGGTCATTCCCACATACCATTACAACTGCCTTCCCACATGTTTTTCAGCTTCCCAATCTGGCCTAGACTTGGCCATTCTTTGATAGTCTCCCATCCAAATACTAACTGGAACTATCCCTATTTAGCTTATTTGAGATCAGCCAAAGTCAACTAGGCATTGTAATATAACCTATGGATTATTTTCATGGTAAGTTTTTGATAACTTGAGGAACTAGATTTAAAAGGAATTCTGTAACATAGAAAATTGCTTGCACTAAACTAATTTACTCACATGTTTAAAAAGTGAATTATGTCCTAACAGTCAGAAATCACGCTGAGACGAGGAGTAGGTCTCTAGTGTTTATTAGTGCTACTAACAAACTGAAGAAGCATGGGAAAAACCCAGACATATAAACCCCAAAGGCTAAGGCGGGTCTGATCTGTGTCTCTTTGAATGGCTGCTTAATTCCTCAGTACTACGCATGTGTTTTCCACCCTGGATAGAGGCCCCCTCCTGCTCGCCATGAGTACTCATGACAATGATGAAAGAAAGAGAGAAGAGGAGTTAGGTCAGGAGCCAAATATTGTTTCCATATTTTCTCAAATATGAAGCTGAATTAATTTCTTGCTATCCATGTCTTACTATAGAGAAGATATTTTCATACAGAGTTTGATGCTAACTCAGTTTGCCCTCACTGAACATTTTTGAGTTCCTAATAGTATGAATCATCTCAATTGAAAAGCATCTAAATAATGTTTTAAATTTGGTATGCCTAAACCTTAATTATACTTCTGTTTCTACTGTAAAGTTTATCTAATCTTCTATTTTTTAATAATTATATGTAAATGAAGACATAATTCATTGCCATACACAAAACCAAATAGAAAGTAATGCAACTGGAAGTGACTGAAATAAAAACAGAATTTTTAGAAGAATAATTATATGGCATGGCTATTTGGCCAAACAGATAATGAAAAAATGTTGCCATGTCTTAAATTTTGTTTAAACTTGCTCAGAAGGTCACAAATGTCTTTTTAATAGGTGCAATGCTTTGTGATAATTGTTCCTAATTATATAAATCCCACATCTGAAAACCCATTACCCTGAGGCCATTTTTGTGATTCTTCTTAATATTATTTAAAACAGCAGATTTTTAACAAAGTTAACTTTTAAACTTGCCATTGCATCAAATGTATTCAGTTCAGGCTATAACTGAAGTAAGCTTTTATTTAGATGCACAAGAAATATGGAATGGTCTACAAACAGATGAAGTACCTAATGTTCTGATTTTTAAGAATCTGAATATTTTTATTTTTATTCTAATATTCTGTGCTAATAGTCTATACTAACATCAAACAAAACATCCTTGTTCTGTATTCCTACTGATCTAAGACACTCTTTATCTGATTTTATGATAATGATTAGAAGGCCCTGAAGATTTGAGACAGGATAGTAAACAAGGAATAGATATGGAAAACTTTGGTTTGTTTTTAGTTCCTACTATGTTGGGTCAACCAAAAAGGAACATTAATTATTTCAGCATGAATTAATATAATATAATATAATATAATATAATATAATATAATATAATATAATATAATATAATATAATATAATATAACATCTTAATATAATAAGGATGTTTGGTCCCTTTTGGAAAGTGGCATGCTGCAGATCTCTGACTCCCCAAGACTCCTGGGCCAAACTAGTGCTCCATCAAACCAACTCAAACTGTATTATGGCCTTAAGCAAGATTATACAGTAGAATCTTGGTTAACTGGCACCCATGGGGATTGGTAGATGCCAGATAAATGTAGTTTCCGGTTGCTGCAGTGTGTTTGTGCTTGTCTGAATAATGTTCTTACACAGCTCCTCATGTGGGAGATTGCGTTGTTACTTTGGTAATGGAGCACTTGGTTAGTGTGGTTAGTTTTTCGATAGACTTGCCTTTCTAATTTGCTGTTGTTTCCTCTACTGATGAGGATATCCAGGAAAGGTAGTTGTTGTTTTCTTCTTCCCATGTGAATTTTACTCATTTGAAGATGTTGTTGATAGTTTCATGTGTCTTCTCTAGTTGTTCCTTTTTTATTACAACGAAGGTGTCATCTACATACCAGATCCATAGTCTTGGTTGTATGTGTGGGAGTGCTATAGTTTCTAGACACTGCATTATGGTCTCTGCTATGAGTCCTGAGAGTGGAGATCCCACGGGTGTTCCTCTCAAACTGAAAGTAGGTAGTGAGGCAGAGGTTGATGAGGTCCATGATTCTGGGTATTTCAACCTTAAGTGTATTTGACTAGGTCAGGTGTATTGGGGGTACTGCTGCCACAGATTCTTTCGCTAGTTCTGGATCTATGGACGTAAAGAGTGTTGTGACATCAAATGAAATCATAATTTCATGTTCTATTTTTAGGTCTTTGATTTTCTGGAGGCACTGTAGTGGGAAGTTGATAAAATATTAACTCCCCTTAGTGAGATGTCCAAGCTTTTTTGTGAGTTCTTTGGCTATTTTTGTTTGTGTTCTTTGGCAACACAATCTGACCCCCTTTTACATTATTTATTTCCAACATTCTGTTGGGTTGGGAAGAATAAAAATGAAGAATTACAAAAAAGAAGGGCAGGGAGGGAGGGAGGGAGGGAGGGAGGAAGGAAGGAAGGGAGATGCACTGAAGCATGAAAGGGCGGGGGGCAGATCCAGGCTACAGTCTTTATTGTGTTATAATAAAGCTTTATAGCTTGTTTGGTGCTTTTGTATGTATGAGCCTCCTTGCTGCACAGCTACTTTACTTCTAAAGGAAATTCAGTTCTGCCTGCCTCCTCGGCCCTAAAGCTCTAAATCATATCCAAGAAGTGAGATGGAATTCGGTTGGCTGGCGTTTCTGTGCACCATAGCTGCTGCTAATGTGACACCCTCTGTTTCCTACACTCCATTAGTCACACACAGACAGCATTTTGGTAGCAACAGTACCTTAGACCAGGTCATACTCAGTGAATGCAGAAAAGCATTTAAAGCCCTGATTCGTTGTGTGTCAGTTTTATTTTTCTTATTTTCTCATAAGGTTTAATTCATAGAACTGAACCTTGAACTGAACTTACTTTTAGGATTAAGCAACCAATACAGCAATTGCTGGGAAATTAGAAATGAAATCTACAGTATAACGTCTATATAATTATTTTGTTGCCCCTTTGCTTCTTAAGATGGTTGTCCACATGAAGCAAATACATCTGTTTTGCACATGGATAGCTGCCTTATGTGGAATCAGGCAACCAATCTATCTCAGTATTGTCTGTTGCAGCATCGATCTATACATGCAGGTACAATTAATAGCATCAGTTCAGGTTACTGTGGGCTGTCCATATGTGCTACTTTACAGGCAGCAGTCTTCTCTTTGACACAATTTATTTGGAAGTATCCTTTGTTTGGAGGAGTCCAGTCAAAATCTTATGTAGAAATTTTAAAACTACAGTAAGAAGGGAGATCCAATGGATTGTAAGATTCCCATTCACAATTAACTCCAAGTCAACACATTGAGTAAGCATTGAGATGACCTGGTCACAGTCTCAGACTATGATGGGCTGTTTGGCATTTCTTTTCAGTATTAGAAAATATATATATATACATATATACATACATACATATATTTCTATTTCTAATACTGAAAAGAAATGCCAAACAGCCCATCATAGTCTGAGACATACATACATACATACGTACATAAAAATGTTGGCACACACAAATTCAATGTAAGTCCATGCCTTAAAAGGTAAAAGGTAAAGGTTTCTCTTGACATTAAGTCCAGTCGTGTCCAACTGTAGGGGGCGGTGCTCATCTCCATTTCAAAGCTGAAGAGCCGGCGTTTGTCCATAGACACTTCCGTGGTCATGTGGCCAGCATGACTAAATGGAACACCGTTACCTGCCCGCTGAAGCGGTACCCATTAATCTACTCACATTTGCATGTCTTACTAAGTGCATGCCTTACTTTGTCTTATTTTTTCAAAACCTATTTTATTTTTCTTTATGATAGGCAAGTAGTCAACCTAAGTAACAAGTGTGGATTGCTGTGCCAACATCAAAGCTACCTGAAATAGAAAATCAGCACATTTTGTACACAGATCTTTGCCTGCTATACCTAAGATTACAGATGGATTATGTTTTCTATCACTATACTATAGCCCGGTTTCTCCAGCCTGGATTCTTCAGAAGTGTGGATTTTACCACAATTCCCAGCAATGGCTGTGCAACCAATAAAAAAAAAAGAACAAAAGGAACAGATATGGTTACATAAACCAGTAAGATTAGCAAAAAAAAAAAAAAGTTTGGTAATATTGTATCTGAAGTAGCCTGCAGCTTCAGCTCCTCCCATAATAAGAATATAGTACTACTGGTATGTCCCTGTTGTAATGCTTATTTGGAATCTAAATTTTAGATAATTTGTGTGAAGATTTATTTATTTATTATTAGATTTTTTTTCAGCCTGCCTTTATTATTTTTATAAATAACTCAAGGTGGTGAGCATACCTAATACTCCTTCCTCCTCCTATTTTCCCCACAACAAAAACCCTGTGAAGTGAGTTGGGCTGAGAGAGAGTGACTGGCCCAAAGTCACCCAGCCAGAGGGGCTAGAACTCTCAGTCTCCTGGTTTCTAGCCCGGAGCCTTAACCACTAGACCAAACAATATATGAGTATCCATGTATTCAAAACCTCTAAACAAAGATGTGCAGTATATATTTACACAAGAAAGCACCCCACAGAAGCCAGAAAATTGTTAAAAACAATTTTCTAATATTCAGTGGCACTGGCACATATTACATCTGTAACTTGAAGATGACTAATAAAAATGCATACTTCAGGCTCTCAAGCTGTTCTCCTTGTTGGAAATGTCCCTTCATTAGTTGAAAACTTTGTTTTGTTGCTATAGGTACTTTCATTACAAGTGGCCTTGACTAAGGCAAGAGGTATTTATTATACATATACAAACTAAAATGTATTTAGTTTCAGCTGCAGGGAGTTAAATTTAAGGACATGAGAATAGCTCTATTGGATCAGGCTAAAGTCAAGCATCTGTTTTTCCTGAAGAAGCTAACCAGAGGCTCGTAGAAAATTTGCAAGCAAGACATAATAGATCACAGAACAGACCTTCCCAGACACCACTATTAGAAATGATAGACAGCCCAAGGAGTAGCTATGGATAGGCTTGGTGAGAGGTGAAAGGTCCCCTCTGCAAGCACCCAGACATGTCTGACCCTTTGGGGGGACGCCGCTTTTGCGATGTTTTCTTGGCAGACTATAGTGGGGTGGTTTGCTATGGCCTTCCCCAGTCGTCACCTTCCCCAGCAAGCTCATTTTACTGACCTTGGAAGGATGGAAGGCTGAATCGACCTGAGCCAGCTACCCAAGAGAGAATCCAGCTTCCGCTGGGATCGAATTCAGGTCGTGGGGAGAGTTTCAGTTGCAATACTGCCACCTACCACTCTGCGCCACACGAGGCTGTATGGATAGGCTTACATTTCATTATTTGTCTAATCCCCATTTAAAGCTGTGCAAATTAGTAGCCATTACTACATTAACCTCTCCCCTCAACCTTTTCCTGTTAATCCTTTAAAGAATGCCACACCTTTGAAAATGACATAAATGCATTTTGTATTTCCTAGAACATACTAAGTGGTTTTTGTTTTTTTACTGCATCTATCCATTGGTCTCTATAGTTAAATATTGTAAAGAGTGATCTGGCAATTGCTCTCCATTACCTCAGGAGGGATATTTCTACTTCTCACACATACAATAGGTATACAAAAAATTCAC
The DNA here is from genome assembly GCF_035149785.1 of Candoia aspera. Classification (NCBI taxonomy): domain Eukaryota; kingdom Metazoa; phylum Chordata; class Lepidosauria; order Squamata; family Candoiidae; genus Candoia; species Candoia aspera. The sequence continues at coordinate 40,200,870 of NC_086153.1, forward strand.
CCCATGGTCTTAAGGGGCTTACTAGCATCCCCTTTTGGCCCCCAGAACATTCACAGATGTCAAGAATAAATTGGCCAGTTTTTTTTCCTGAATTTCTGGAAGGGAGAGGCTAGGAGGATTTTAAAGGGAAAAAAAGAGGGTGCTTTAGCTTTTGCTCCCAAAACATCCCAAGCTCCCCCAAACTAGGTTGCTTTTGATCCTGGGCTCACCCACTTTGGAGTGTGTCTCTTAAGATGCTGCGCAAGGCCACTGACAGTGCAGTGGGTGCCCACTGCTGATATATCATACATCAAGGACTGACTCAGGGAAAGATTCCCAAAGGGTTAGCTGCATTACCTGTCACAGCAAAAATAACTTAAGTGTCTTCTGGTACTTTGAAGACTAACACAGGTTTAATACTTTAAGATTTATGAACTACGTAGGGCAAATTCATGCCATAAAAAAATTGTCAGTCTGGAAAGTGCCATAAGGCTCTTTGTCAACACAAATCAATATATAAATAAAACTCCTGTTTATTTGGAAGTCAGTTCAACTATACTAAAAGCGACTTCCTCTGAGGACAGCAGCCAATGCTTTCAAGCATCAATACAGTATTATGGAGGGTTTTTTTTTAAGTTTCCTTTGGTCTAAAAACAGCATCATTAGAAACTAAATTTGTGTGCTTGTGCATGTATGTCTATGTGGTTAATTAATAGCGGGTCCAGATAAGTGGCTAAGGGAGCTTTTCTTCCTGAGCCAGGGAAAGAGTTATTTTTGACTGGGATGATGGCAGGAGAAGAAAAACGTTTGATTTCTATTCCTTGTTCTGTTGATAAGCGTTAGGTTGGGGGATGCCCTGCACTCAGTAATTAGGTTTTTTAAAAAAATAATCACTTGTATAGTTGCTAAAGATGTCTAGTTTGGCCCTCAGTCATTTGGCAAAAACACTGTGCAAAATTACAGAGAAATGGTGTGTTTACTTACAAAATCAAAATAAAATCAATGATTAAGAATTAGAAAAGAATAAAGAAGACAGTCACCATCAGCATAACCAGGATGTGCCTTTTTTTGTACTGCTTTCAGTTGGCATAAAAACATAGACTGAGTTTGCACATTGTGTTTAACTATGGTTTGTTAATTCACACATAACTCTAAACCATAAACAAGGGTTTACAAATTATAATGTCTGAGTTCTATTTCCAGCCACTGTCATCTTCCAGTTTTACATCAACAACAATTTTTGCAGGATTCTCTTATTTTGCTTAGAACTTACATAACAAAAACTGTAGGTTAAATTGCTCAGGTCTGTTTATTTTTCTTTCTGCAGTTTTGATGTTCATTTGCAATATATAGCTAGACTATACAATAATAAAAGCCTATAGAAGGCTGAAAGACTATTTTTAATGTTCACTTCACCACTACTAGTCTTTTCAAAAGCTCTTTAGAGAGCTTATTGGAATGTACTGTTCTTGTGTAGGTACCCTTCATACCTAATTGGAAAAATGGGAAAATGTGATTCAAATAATTGTTTAACCATGAGGCTTATTGTCTGCATGTGTGTGTTGTGTCTTGGATTAGTCACTAGCATTCTGCCTAATCTACTTTATGAAAACATTGCCCTAAGTGTTTATGTGTTTCACATTTAAACATACTCTCTTACTTATTATAAAGAATAATGAAGAAACATGCTAAGTTTGGGGCAAGACTGAGGAAAAACGGTAACTGCATAATGTCTGGGAATATATCTCATCATGTACTAGTTGTGCACTGAAGACTTCCTACATTTGTCAAGCTGTTGCAGGCTGAGAAGGAAAGAAGACATTTACTGCAAGTTTTGGATGGGACAGGAAATGTGAGAGACTGTGAGGAGGCTGGAAAAGGAATGAAAGGGGGATTGGGCATGAATAATCAAGAAATAGAAGAGGAGTTTGTGGGTTACTTGGTTTATAAGTGGCAACTCAGCCCTGGTGATCAGAAACCTGGAAAGAAGCATTTGGAAACATTTAGAGCAGTGTTTTTCAACCTTGGCCACTTTAAGATGTATGGACTTCAACTGAGGAATTCTGGGAATTGGTCCACACATCTTAAAGTGGCCAAGGTTGAGAAACACAGCTGTAGGAGATCAGACACAAATAGTGATACCATCAACAGCAGCCCCATCGTTGTGGAATTGAGTCAGTATTGACTGTAACAAGGAATAGATTCCAGAAACAAGGTCATTTTAGCAGTCTGAAATGCTTTCAAGAAATGGAACCAAGCTGGATCAGACCAAGTTTGAAAAACACTGATTTGGAGAGACTCCATCTTAATGAACGCACTATAAATGTGGGTTGGAAATTCCTCCCTGCAGTCTCCAAGATTTTGTATTTACCCCAAGGCTACTGTACCATTAGAGATACCTTACTGAAGCCTGTGTAATCTATCTATCTATCTATCTATCTATCTATCTATCTATCTATCTATCTATCTATCTATCTATCTATCTATCAATCAAATTTGTCACTGCCCATCTCCTCCCACCAGAAGGACTCTGGGCAGTTTACAACAACAAAATACTCAGTAAAACAATATATATATATAAAATACATTATAAAATTACATATTATTAATAATGTAAATAAAAATAAAGTCCAGATGGCTGTATGTAATTCATGTTCCTTGATCTTGCCCAACTATGGAACTTAACAGGAAAGAAATAATTACATGTTCAGGGTTGCTGTGAGCTTACAAAGGGTCAGCACAGCAAGGCAGAGATGTTACACTTTTTATAGACTTTTTTTCTTTGCTATATTAGTGAACCCTTCTCAGCAATCTAGTGGCCATACCCTCCTCACTAGGTCTCCCTGCATAGCCTTGCATTATGAATTACTGATATATGATTCATTATTTTTAAAAAAAATGTAGCATATAATCTCATTGAGATGATAGATTAAGATCTCCTTATTTGTCAAAGTTTTAAAAATACGATGTATGCAATTCTACAGTTTTAATCTGATTTAGTTGGATTCTAAAAACCTGCTCACTTGGCTATGGCTACTGCTGGTTTATCAACGTTATCATGCATTTTATTGTAGGCTTTACTGTATTAGAATTGTGTGGAATTACTTGAAGCTTGAAAGCTTGCTCAATGTAGGGTCTGAATTATAGGTGTAATCTCACTCTCTCTCTCTCTTTATGCTATCCACTCCCATTTGGGGCTCTGTAAAGCTTTCAAGCTTTCATGTACATCATTCCTTACATAAAATATATTTACTCTCTATTTAAATGCTTCCAGCAAAGGAAAGACCTCCACTTTACAAGATAGCCTGTTTTAAACAACTATTGCCTTTAGACTGTTTCTCTTAATATTTTACTCTAAAACCTTATTAGCACCATTTCCCCCTAATTTTACATTTCAGTATTTAATATATTTGGAGGCCACTATTATGTCTCCTCTTGGGCTTTAGATACTAGCTATTTCAACTATTTGGATCTGGTTGCCAGGCCGTTATTGTGATCATGATCTTTATTTAGGAAAACTCTTATTTTGTCAATATTCATAAAATGTGTTGCTGAGACCCTTACACAGAATTCCAAAGGTGGTTTGCCTGGTTCTGGACAGATCTTAATGATTGCTTCCCACAATCTGCATGTTATCTGTTGATGTAGCATAAGGGCACATCAGCCTTTTTGAGCTGCCACACTGCGTAACTACTTCATATTCAATTTGTGATCCACTGTGAAACCCAGAGATATATGTTTTGATATAAATCAATTAAATAAGTCATCTAAACGTGATACTCAGTATTCACCAGTACACTTTGGAAACATGGAAAATATTTATACTGTACATGCATATATAAACACATGTACAAGTCATTTGAGATTGCCCCATTTATATCTAAATTTTGATATCTCCCAATGTGTTGCTCCTTGGTATCTATATTGTTTATATATTGTTTTATTCATTAGCAATGCAAAAATATATTCCTAGTTTTATAGTTTTTAAATCAACCTCCCATCAGTCATAATATTAAGATTTTTAAAAGAATATAAAGAGAAAGCTGACTATAAAGTTATGTAGAAGGAGAAAATGTGCAATTCTGTAGTATTTGAGAAGCAGCAGGTGTTCATGTAATTAAACACAGAGTAGTAATACAAATCCACTTGGGAGGAGGCCTTGGGTTGCCCAGGAATGAGTGGTGTTGAGTCCAGCTCACTCACATCACACTCTATAAAAGGGCCCAGAGGAGTCCACTGCCAATAGAATTCTTCTGCAGAAATTATATTCTGCTCCTGCATTCATCTGAAGCTGTGAGCAGCATCCAACTTAATCTTCTCTGTCCTGTCAACCTGTCCAGCCCAAGGCTGCCCCTCAGTTCATATAATCACTTTGAGAAGTGAACTGGCACCCAGGAAGCAGAACTGCCCCTCTTAATGTTCACAGATATCTCTAAAATAACTACACATTTTCTTTAGTTGAAGAAGTTATCAACTCTCCTAGAGGCATAATATGTGATATGACTGTACTTTCCATTTGTCCCATATTAAAATGCATATTGTTATTTCTTTTTTTTAAAGAAAGCCCCATCAAAACTGCTGACATGTCAATAATTACCACCACTACCAAATAAAATATTATTATTATTATTAATAATAATAATAACTTTTATTTCTAATACATTCATAGCTGAAGGTCTTGGAGCACATTAAAACATGGGGTTTTTTTTTGCTTTAATTCTAATTAAGCTTAATCTTAGTTGCTCACACAAACTATTCAGATACCAGTTCAGACCAAGGAAATATTGAGTATTTCTCCAATTCTTTCACTACTAATCCATCATCATCACATGAAACCTTCCTATTTACTGTGGTATGTCATTATGTAGCATAGTCATTTTTCCTTTGGGGCAGCCTTGGCAATATGCTATTTAATTTGACTGATGGTAAAGGCAGGGCTTAATTTCAGTAATTATAAATTATTATTTGCAGCATAGAAAGAGCCAGAGATCCTGCATTTTTCCATATTGATTTCTGAATACAGTTCATTTTGTTAATTTCCTTTGTATCTTCCTCTGCTCCTTCTACATTTTAATTGACTCTTTCCCCCCAATTAGATACTATCTTTCTCTTCACATTAGACCTTGAATTGTCCCTTGCAACACAGGTACACACACACAGACACAAAATGATACACATATACCAATTTCAGGGCTAAGTAAAGACTTAGTCACACTTACAAACCAAAGCAGCCTTGGCATTTCCAAGAGACAAACATCAGGAGAGAAAAGGAAGGCTTAGTTATCTGCTCAGATAGCTTCTCTGTTCCAAATTGCATTCCCCAGCCTCATGATTCAAAAGTATGTGCTGCAAAGTATATGTTAGGGAGGAGAAGCAAGGTCTGCATTTTGCACTGGGGAGGGATGGAGAATCTGGAGCAAATAAATTATAGGTGGGAGAAGTGTACAGAAGTTCTCCACCTTTGCCATAATGCCCTTGGAATCTCAATGAGCTTTCGTTTGGGATCACTAATCAATTTGCACTTTCTCAATACACCTTGGAGTGTCTGCCCTACAATTAAGTACATCATTCACCCCCAGTCTCTGCCAGACTACACCATATCAACCCTTTCAAATTAACAAAATAAAGTGTGTTATAGAAGCAACGGGGGCACTGATACATATGTGTGTCTCGTGTTCCAATGTCACCTAGTGTTCTGGAAAGAAGTTCTTCAGCTCAAGTCTGATATTACAAAGCAAATGAACAGCTCTTGCTCGGCTTCCATCTCTCCTAAGTGCAATAATGCTCCATTGTTGCACAAACATCTGTTAGCTTTCTCCTAATAGTTGCTGCATAAATGGAGATAGCAACCCCTTGGAAATCTAGTTTTGCATTATTTGAATGGCTAATGTGTGTCTGATTCTTCTCTCTGCAAAAACTGAAGGGAACTGAGCAATATGATATGTTTTCTGATACCTGCTCCCCTTTTATTATTTTTATTTCAACGAAGCACCCCCCCCAGGGCATTGACATCTTTTTGAAAAGTGTCAGACTGAGTTTTGCAAATAATAAGGCTAGTGGGTGGCTTCACGTTTTTCCCCCCTGCATGAGTATACTTAGAGCAACTAGATTAAGACACATGGGATTGTCTGTTTTGGTCTCCATACATTATTATAGTATGGAGCTAAACTATTTTCCTCTTCTAAACTCTAGCATACCTACGAAGATCAGACTATTGCAAGCCATGGTATTCCCTGTGACACTCAATGGAAGTGAAAGTTGGATTTTGAAGGAGGAGGATAACAAGAGTATTGAAACTTTTGAATGTTGATGTTGGAGAAGCCTCATGAGAATAACCTGGACAGCCAGGAAAACAAACCAATGGATCATCGAACAAATCAACCCAGAGTTCTCTCTCGAGGCACGAACGGCCAAACTCAAATTATCCTACTTCGGATATTTTATGCAAAGACATAGCTCTTTGGAGAAGGCTCTAATGCTGAGAAAGTTGGAAAGAAAGAGAAGATGACCAGCAGTAAACAAACTCCCCTTTCCATTGGCATCTGCAGGATCTCACTGCTTTGTATCGGTCTGATAAAAGCAGCATCGCACTGCAAGCTCCACCCCTTTTGGGTGTGCATGGGATGTTGCGGTGCACATAGAAAAGGGGAGGGGCTTGCAGTGCAATGTTGCAACACTGTGCCATCACTCCTGTTGCCTCCCCCAGATGCCACTGCCTTGTCCACTTCGCAGGTCCAACTGTCAGGCTCTCAATTCCTTGCACACATCCAGTTGTAAAAAAGTAACTTTATGAATCACTTTCAGACACATTCAGCCCTTCCTTGAGTACCAGCACAATAAAAGGTTTTAATGTGTTCATATCTCAGCTCCCCTTGAAGATTTTTTTCCAATGTGACCATCTTGAAATATCTCAACCGGTTTAGAAGTTATTACTTTGCGTTCAACACAGAGAGTAGAACAATGGATGCAATGCAGTGAAGCATGTTTCATTGATATATTTTTTGCAGGGGCATCTATGTGGGGGTCAAAAAAGTCAAGATGGTGGTTGTGACTGTGAAAATGAAGGGCCATTCCTTTTTAACAAACCTTGCTTAAGCTGGTATTCTCCAGATTTGTTATACTACAAATCTGTTGATACTGCATCTTATGTTGTTGAATGACCTCACCCAGCAGTTTCATGCAGATGTTAAAGAGGAACAGTGAGAGACCCGAGCCATGAGGCACCCCACATCACTAGAGCTAGGCCTCCCTGCCCTGCATCACCAACTGGAACCATCCAATGGGGAAGGAGGAGAACCACTGCAAAACAGTGCCTCCTACTCCCAATCCCCACAGCCAGTCCAGAAAGGTACCATGGTCAATGGTACTGAAAGCTGCCAAGAGATCCAGGAGGGTCAAGATGGTTGCACCGTTTCTGTCCAGAGCCACTAGAGGTTATCCACAAGCTCCACCAGTGCCATCTCAGCCATGTAAAAGGTCCAGATAAGGACACTGGATTAAAGAAGCCCAAAGTAAGCATATCCAATCATTTGGCTCAAACCAGCAAGGATGAAGACAGCTGTAGCATTTTAACAATGGTTACAACAGGTCTTTTGCCCATACTGTCATTTCAGCTTTGCAGCTATCATTATTGGTGGACCACTAGTAAATCCTATGCTGGATCCTCTATCAGTCATGTTCCTTTTCCATACTTCAGGTGGGCTGCCTGTCTTCAAAAAAAAAATTAGAGTAGCATGCCTTTGCTTACATATATACAATGGTTATCTGGAAGCAGAAGCTGCAGCAGGCATCCTAACAGATAGTGGCTAATAGGCACATCCAGCTGTTTTAGAATCAGTCATAGTGAAAACCTGGAGCTTATTTTTCAAGGCTAGGCACTGGATAGAAGAAAAGTATAACTGTACTGAAAACTTGTGCTGTTATTGTTGTTGTTACTGTTTTTTTAACAAAAGGGTTTATCTGCAAAAGAGGATTTGTTTTATTCATTGTACTGAACACATTTACCATTTTAAATATGCTTGTTTGCACTCAAATGCAGTCTAGAAGTTCTCTCACAAAATATCAGTAAAAGCCTCCAAGAAGAACTTTTGTTCTGCTTCTTATAAGCTTAGGCATCCAGGAAACATTCCACTACATTGGCTTCAGCACAAACGAGAAGCTGCCCTGTGCTTAATACCATCATCCTGGACAGGGAGAAACAAGCAAAGCTTTTCCAGCTGATCTTAATAGAAAGAAGAGGGGATTTGGGGATAAATACTGGTTGTCTTATGAAATGTAGGAAGCTACCTAACAGTAAGAGAAATCGTAACAGGCACAAAATGACCAGTGGCTCCCCAAAGGAGCCCACTCCTTTACCAGAGAACCTTTAACGGTGGATGCTTCAGATCGATCCTTTTGCCCTGTACGTACAATGCCTGCCCTCTGCCAAGGGGTGTTTCTCCTCCCAGATATCTTTATCAGTGTAACAGTTCTCAGGACAGGAAAAGCTGCCTTCCCTTAGACCAGAAATGGGGAAACTGTTCCCCCACCTGTATTAACCAGCAGCTGGGATTGTTAGGTGGGAGGTAGAACTCAACATCTGGACTGCATAGCTTCCTCATCACGCCTCCATGATGTGCACAACTCGGTGAGACATGGAATATATCCTGAACAACACTTACTTGAAGCAGTCAGGATATTCTGCAAGGGCCACGTCAATTATATCCAAAGCATGTTGGTAGTGCTTTTGTGATGAAAAAAGGAGGGCCAACAAATGAAGGGAATTCATATCATCCTTACACAGCTTCAGTGCTTCTTGGAGGTGTTCTATTGCATCACAAATCTGGAAAATAAATATTTTAAATTATTGCTCCTAGTTACTCATCCTTTCAGGTCAGTTTCATTTGTTCTGGCCCTTTGGCTACAACAAAATAAAAGGACTCCCAAAGCTAAAATATCAGCAAAGGCAGACTTATTAAAACCAACTGCAAGGAGTAAATCAATTGAACTCCACAGCAGGAACATTAAAATAACTTTATAGGATCTTAAAATCCTATAAAAGAATACTTCAGGTAAGCTTGCTTGCATTTAAATAGTAGCAAGTGGCCAGTATTTTGGAGGCTGTTAAAGCAAAAAAAGGAAGGAAGGAAGTTATTATTCAACTGATCTCTTAATCTTGTTATTTTTTGAATTTAACTATGTCTTGCATGCATATCTATAAACTGAGGGTCACCTACTTTACATTTTATTCATTTATTGAACTTATATCCCACTGCATTCAAATGAATCTTGGCAGCTTACAAGATATACAGTACAACACAATAGCAGCAAAAATATCAATAAAATTCCAACATAAATTAAAAGAAAAATTAAAGTAAAAAAAAAATAGCTCAATGCAGTAAATCAAGAATATGCTGTCCAAAATAATTGAAGCCAGAAGAAAGGGGGCAAATCTGACCTCTAAGGGGAGGCCATTTCAAAGCAACAGTGCTGCCACCAGAAAAGTATCACTGCCTACCCACAGCTCCTTCACATCCAGGAAGTGCAAGATCAGTAGCAACTGTTCCTTAGAAGATCTAATGGATCAGGCCAATTTTGGCTAAGCAGGCAGTCCTATAGATAGCCAGATGCCAAGCATGAAGAGTTTCATCAGTCAACACCAGCATTCTGGACCAGTTGCTGTTTCCAAATAGTCTTTAAAGCTGTCACATCTCCCAACAGCCAGGAGCAGCATGTAGCAGACAACAACCTAGACAGCATGCTATCCACTTCTTTGGAGGCCCAGACCAAATGGAACTCCTTGCTGCTGGTTGTCCTCTTCTCCTCTTTCTTTCTACCTTTCCCAGCATTACAGCCTTCTCCAGAGACCAAGGTCTTTGCATGAAATGTCCAGAGTAGGATAATTTGAGTCTGGTCATTTGTGCCTCAAGAGAGGACTCTGGGTTGATTTGTTCAATGATCCATGTGTTTATTTTCTTGGATGTCCAGGGAATTCTCAGGAATCTTCTCCAACACCAAAGTTCAAAACCATCAATACTCTTCTTATCCTGCTTCTCTGAAGTCCAACTTCCACTTCCAAAGAGTGTCACAGGGAATACCATGGCTTGCACAATTCTGATCTTAGTAGGTATAGACAAATCACAGCACAAATCACAGCATTTGAATATCTTTTCCAAGGCCTTCAGGGCTGCTCTAACAAGTGCTAGTCTGCAGCATATTTCTTGACTGCTTGTTCTTTTATTGTTGATAGTTGATCCTAAAAGGCAGAAGCTATCTACCACTTTGATATCTTCATTGTCAGTTCTAAGGCTCGAGGTTGTCATTAATCTGGTCATTATATTTAATTGTAGTCCCATTTTTTCACTATGCTCCTTGACTTTTATTACTAGAGCTTGCAAATCCTTTGCATTTTTGGCTATCAGGGTAGTGTCATCAGCATAATGCAGGTTGTTGTTGTTTATTCGTTCAGTCGCTTCCGACTCTTCGTGACTTCATGGACCAGCCCACGCCAGAGCTTCCTGTCGGTCGTCAACACCCCCAGTTCCCCCAGGGACGAGTCCGTCACCTCTAGAATATCCAATTTGCCCTGGCTCATAGATCTTACATTCCAGGTTCCAATGGTGTGTTGATCCTTAGAACATCAGATTTGCCGTTCATCACCAGCACCGTCGGCCGCTAGCCGTCCTTTCGGCTTTGAGCTAGCTGCGTCATCACGTCTGGGGCTAGTTGAACTCATCCTCTATTCCTCCCCAGTAGCATTTTGACCATCTTCCGACCTGGGGGTCTCATCTTCCAATGGTATACCAACATATCTCTGGTTGTACTGATCCATTTAGTTTTCACGGCAAGAATACTGGGGTGGGTTGCCATTACCTTCCCCCGGGATCGCGTTTAGTCTGACCTCTCTGTCATGACCTTCCCGTCTTGGGTGTCCCTTCACGGTTTAGCTCATGGCATCATTGAGGTGCTCAAGCTCCAGCACCACGACAAGGTAACGATCCTTTGCTGAAGATAATGCAGGTTATTGATGTTTATTCCTCCAGTTTTAAAACCATACTCAATTTCTTCCAATCCAGCTTCCCTTAATATATTCAGCATATAGCTTGAATAAATAAGGGGAGAGCATACAGCCTTGTACTCCTTTGCTAACCTGGAGCCAGTCTGTTTTGCCATGTTCTGTCTGTACTGTGGCTTCCTGAGCTGTATACAATTTTCTCATGAGAACAATGAGATATTCTGGGATTCCACCTTTCTGAACACATTCCACAGCTTGACTTGATTGACACAATCAGTGGCCCTTCTATAATCAATGAAGCAGATAGTTACTTCTTTCTGGTATTCTTTGAGTTTATCAGTTATCCAGCATGCATCAGCAATAATGCTTTTTGTTCCTTGGCCTTTTCTAAAGCCAGCTTGAATGCCTGGCATCTCTTTATCTATGTAAGGCTCTAATCTGTGTCGGATGATCCTAAGCATTATTTTGCTAGCATGCTAAATTAAGGATCCTTTTTTTGGTATTACAATGTAGCTTGACCTCTTCCAATTGGTTGGCCACTGTGTCTTCTCCAGATTTGCTGGCATAGCTTGGTTAGACCCTTGATTCTTCTTCTGTTGCTGGCCATATTTCTGTGGGTATTCTGTCAGTTCCTGTAGCCTTCTGACCAGATAATGACTGGAGTACTGATCTAACTTCATTTTCTAGTACTAGAGGTTCCTGTAACTAGGCCCCAACTATTACCGAGAAGACTTTTAAAAGTTCTTTAAAGACACAACGGTTTACTATTGCCTTCTCTTAAATAAGGATTGTGTTGGACTGCTGTATATATGAATTTATTTTAGCTGTAATTATTTACATGTTACAATTTTTCTCCACAGCTATATGATACTGCTTTAGTGTCACTGCTGTTTTAATTCATTATTAATTTATTGTTATACTATTTTATTATTTGAAATTATGCAGAAGGTTATGTGTGCACAAGAATTTAATGCCAGCCTTTTAGCCTACATGGAGAGATGACTAATATCAAGACACCTCTGTGTAAAATGGTATTTGGTCACCACAAGGCAAAGCAAACATTAAATTCCTTGCTCTGGGTACAGTCTCATAAAAAGCTATGAGATTCTTACAACCACCTCCAAGGAACCACTCCTAGGCATCCTAGTACCACTAGTGAGGAGGGGTAAGGAGTAGTTAATATGTTGGAGGATACGTGCTGGGGGAAAATGTAGCAGCCATGAATTCACATCTGTGTTCACCCAGCTTTACATTTGTTGCACTGTCATCCAATTATTTAGAAAGGCCTTGAGAAGCAGCTGTGCTTTGTTTAGGCAACAGGCATAAGAATGTCAGGTTGCTAGAGCACTGGGCTTTAGTGTGGCAGGCTGGGTTTCCTACAGAGCACAAATAAATAGGAGGCAGTGCGACATTCCACCATGGACAAGCAGTAATGAGATGTGAAACTTATTTTTAAAATTTCCTACTTATGCAGCTGTTAAAATGACAAAAGTATAGCCAGGTGACTGGTACTAATCTTAGTTCAATCCCAGATGAACCTCTCAACCTCCATATCTATAAAATGGGAATTGCAATAACTTGGCATGCAAAAAAATAAAGATTGTAAAGGGGACTGCACATACTTAAATGCAAATGATAAGAAACAGATCTGGAAAGTAGCACAGTTTATTATAACAGCGATTTTATCCGAATATAACCTCACTGGAGGACCAAATATCAGGACAAAAGTGAACCTCTAGAGTGCTGTCGGCCTCACCTGACTTAGAAACAGAGGCTTAGGAGAGCCTTGAGACCATTATATGGAGAAGGCAAAGTTTTGCCAAGTCCTAGGACAGTGATGTACAACTTGAGGCCCCATGGGGCTGGAAATGTACTGTATGTATTGCTAATATTATTTTCCTGTAAACCTTTTCATGAAGTTTTCTGCATTGTGACATTGTAACTACATCTACCTAGATTTTTAGTTGATTATAGTTTTGTACTTTTAGGACTGCTTAGATAGAGTAGGATCAGTTTATTGTTCGATAGTTAATCATTGTCATTAGCTAACATGTACGTTTCCTCTGTAGTTATCAAGAAGGGGACTTGAGTGAACAATATGATGACTGCAAGGAGGAGCAAGGGTGGGAACTAGAATTCGTTCTATCAGTACTGCTTTGTTTGATATGGAAATTAAAGCTATTGGTATGCTGTTAACTTTGCTGCTTGATGGATAGAACACACAAAAATCTGTCCTGGATCAGAACAAAGCTCCATTTGTTCTCCATGTGGAAATGTCTTTGGGAAGGCCACATGTAAGACATTGAACTGTTCTTTCTTATGGATGATGTTCAGCCTCTCATTTTGGAGATAGTGTGTTACCAGTGAAACTATTATATGAATTCGTCTAAACCCCTATTAAATTGTTTAAGATGGTAGCCTCTGCTATATGTTGGGAAAATAGGAGAAGGAAGGAGTATTTGGTATGTTCGCTTCCTTGAGTTATTTATAAAAATAATAAAGGTGGGATAGAAAATAAATAAATAGATAGATAATATGTGATGCTGTATACTTTTATTTATTTATTGTGTTTTATTACAATTGTTTTATGTGATTTTAATGTTTATGTTTTATGTGGGATTTTATTGTAAGCTGCCCAGAGTCCCTCTTTTGGGGGAGATGGGCGGTGGCTAAATTTGAGTAATAAATAAATAAATAAATAAATAAATAAATAAAATACTTCACATAGTAGGTAAGATTGTAACTACATGATGTCAGTGCTGGTCCTGCAGAACCTGCCCAATTTTACTTAGGTGGGAAAAGAAAATGAAGACTGACTGAGCAAAGCTTAATAATTCAGCATCTACCAAGTAGTCTTTTTTAACTTTAGAAACCATGAAATCAGGAAATGTCACTACCTTCTAAATTATTTTGCTAAATGACAGGAACTTGCCAATAATAGGGGCTTAAAAGCAAACTTCTTCAGCAAAGGATCGTTACCTTGTTGTGGTGCTGGAGCTTGAGCACCTCAATGATGCCATGAGCTAAACCGTGAAGGGACACCCAAGACGGGAAGGTCATGACAGAGAGGTCAGACTAAACGCGACCTCTGGGGAAGGTAACGGCAACCCACCCCAGTATTCTTGCCGTGAAAACTAAATGGATCAGTACAACCAGAGATATGTCGGTATACCAGCGGAAGATGAGACCCCCAGGTCGGAAGATGGTCAAAATGCTACTGGGGAGGAACAGAGGATGAGTTCAACTAGCCCCAGACGTGATGACGCAGCTAGCTCAAAGCCGAAAGGACGGCTAGCGGCCGACGGTGCTGGTGGTGAACGGTGAATCCGATGTTCTAAGGATCAACACACCATTGGAACCTGGAATGTAAGATCTATGAGCCAGGGCAAATTGGATGTGGTTATTGGTGAAATGTCAAGATTAAAGATAGACATTTTGGGCATCAGTGAACTGAAATGGACTGGAATGGGCCACTTCACATCAAATGACCACCAGATCTACTACTGTGGACAAGAGGACCACAGAAGAAATGGAGTAGCCTTCATAATTAATAGTAAAGTGGCCAAAGCAGTGCTTGGATACAATCCAAAAAACAATAGAATGATCTCAATTCGAATTCAGGGCAAGCCATCTAAGATCACAGTGATCCAAATATACACCCCAACCACAGATGCTGAAGAAGCTGAAGTAGAGCAGTTCTATGAGGATCTGCAGCACTCACTGGACAACACGCCTAAAAGAGATGCTATTTTCATCACGGGAGACTGGAATGCTAAGGTGGGCAGTCAAATGACACCTGGAATTACAGGTAAGCATGGCCTGGGAGAACAAAACAAAGCAGGACATAGGCTGATAGAATTTTGCCAAGACAACTCACTCTGCATAACAAACACTCTCTTCCAACAACCTAAGAGACGGCTTTATACATGGACTTCACCAGATGGACAACACCGAAATCAGATTGACTACATCCTTTGCAGCCAAAGGTGGCGGACATCTATACAGTCGGTAAAAACAAGACCTGGAGCTGACTGTAGTTCCGATCACGAACTTCTTATTGCACAATTTAGGATCAGACTAAAGAGATTAGGGAAGACCCACAGATCAGCTAGATATGAGCTCACTAATATTCCTAAGGAATATGCAGTGGAGGTGAAGAATAGATTTAAGGGACTGGACTTAGTAGATAGGGTCCCGGAAGAACTATGGACAGAAGTTCGCAACATTGTTCAGGAGGTGGCAACAAAATACATCCCAAAGAAAGAGAAAACCAAGAAGGCAAAATGGCTGTCTGCTGAGACACTAGAAGTAGCCCAAGAAAGAAGGAAAGGAAAAGGCAACAGTGATAGGGGGAGATATGCCCAAGTAAATGCAAAATTCCAGAGGGTAGCCAGAAGAGATAAGGAATTATTTTTAAACAAGCAATGTGCAGAAGTAGAAGAAGACAATAGAATAGGAAGGACAAGAGACCACTTCCAGAAAATTAGAAACATCGGAGGTAAATTCCAGGCAAAAATGGGTATGATCAAAAACAAAGATGGCAAGGACCTAACAGAAGAAGAAGAGATCCAGAAAAGGTGGCAAGAATATACAGAAGACCTGCATAGGAAGGATAACAATATCGGGGATAGCTTTGACGGTGTGGTCAGTGAGCTAGAGCCAGACATCCTGAAGAGTGAGGTTGAGTGGGCCCTAAGAAGCATTGCTAATAACAAGGCAGCAGGAGACGATGGCATCCCAGCTGAACTGTTCAAAATCTTGCAAGATGATGCTGTCAAGGTAATGCATGCTATATGCCAGCAAATTTGGAAAACACAAGAATGGCCATCAGACTGGAAAAAATCAACTTATATCCCCATACCAAAAAAGGGAAACACTAAAGAATGTTCAAACTATCAAACAGTGGCACTCATTTCACATGCCAGTAAGGTAATGCTCAAGATCCTGCAAGGTAGACTTCAGCAATTCATGGAGCGAGAATTGCCAGATGTACAAGCTGGGTTTAGAAAAGGCAGAAGAACTCGGGACCAAATTGCCAATATCCGCTGGATAATGGAAAAAGCCCGGGAGTTTCAGAAAAACATCTATTTCTGTTTGATTGACTATTCTAAAGCCTTTGACTGTGTGGACCATAACAAATTGTGGCAAGTTCTTAGTGGTATGGGGATACCAAGTCATCTTGTCTGCCTCCTGAAGAATCTGTATAACGACCAAGTAGCAACAGTAAGAACAGACCACGGAACAACGGACTGGTTTAAGATTGGGAAAGGAGTATGGCAGGGCTGTATACTCTCACCCTACCTATTCAACTTGTACGCAGAACACATCATGCGACAAGCTGGGCTTGAGGAATCCAAGGCTGGAGTTAAAATCGCTGGAAGAAACATTAACAATCTCAGATATGCAGATGATACCACTTTGATGGCTGAAAGCAAAGAGGAACTGAGGAGCCTTATGATGAAGGTGAAAGAAGAAAATGCAAAAGCTGGCTTGCAGCTAAATCTCAAAAAAACCAAGATTTTGGCAACCAGCTTGATTGATAACTGGCAAATAGAGGGAGAAAATGTAGAAGCAGTGAAAGACTTTGTATTCCTAGGTGCAAAGATTACTGCAGATGCTGACTGCAGTCAGGAAATCAGAAGACGCTTAATCCTTGGGAGAAAAGCAATGACAAATCTCGATAAAATAGTTAAGAGCAGAGACATCACACTGACAACAAAGGCCCGCATAGTTAAAGCAATGGTGTTCCCTGTAGTAACATATGGCTGCGAGAGCTGGACCATAAGGAAGGCTGAGAGAAGGAAGATTGATGCTTTTGAACTGTGGTGTTGGAGGAAAATTCTGAGAGTGCCTTGGACTGCCAGAAGATCAAAGCAGTCCATCCTCCAGGAAATAAAGCCAGACTGCTCACTTGAGGGAATGATATTAAAGGCAAAACTGAAATACTTTGGCCACATAATGAGAAGACAGGACACCCTGGAGAAGATGCTGATGCTAGGGAGAGTGGAAGGCAAAAGGAAGAGGGGCCGACCAAGGGCAAGGTGGATGGATGATATTCTAGAGGTGACGGACTCGTCCCTGGGGGAGCTGAGGGTGTTGACGACCGACAGGAAGCTCTGGCGTGGGCTGGTCCATGAAGTCACAAGAAGTTGGAAGCGACTAAATGAATAAACAACAACAAAAAGCAAACTTAGTGGGTTTCTGAACTCTTACCTGAAGTCAAGGGATTAACTGAACAATTATACTAATCTAGCTCCTTTCATTTTGGAAGATGTACCCTTGTCAGTAGCCACCAAACTGGTTGATGAAAGCTTTAATCATGGCATATAATCTGCCAAATACATTAATGGTATCATTTACCCTTCAGTTAATCAGAAAGAGAATACATTAGATACTTTAGATTATTAAGGATATTAAAATGCATTAAAATGTTTATCATGAGCTACACTGACAAAAGCAGAATATTTTAAATGTCTTGGCTAGTAGTCACAAACTGAATTTCAAGCATGCTTTGAAGATTTATATCCAATTAAATGAAGGAAAACAGGATGGGCATAGAAGGATTCGGGCCAACATTGATTGATTTTTAGAATATAATTGGGGGGCCTTATCCTAAACTGCATTCTAGGCCTCCAGACTGCTCTGGTTGATACATAACCCCCACCCCCACCCCCTCATTTGGGTTGTCTTTAAAACACAGGTTGTACCTTATGAATAGGTAGGCATAATTCTCATATGCCATATGTGGAACTGAGGTTATCTGCCTGACTTTAACCATGCTGGCTTGGAGATTATTGAAATTTGACACACCTGGAAAGTACCAATTTGGTAACATCTGTCCAATTGTATAACTGGTAGAATAATTAAGCAGCCTTCCAATGAACAATAACAACAACAACAAGAAGACATTTCCAAATTTCCAAATGAAAACCTTTCCTTAACAAGAATAACTCTCTTTTTAAGAAAACTGGGATGGCTTTAAAACAGCTGCTTAAGCATGGAGTTTAATAAAGTGGAAATTAGAATAATTTTGAAAAAAACCCAAACATGTCCCTGTTACATTTTAATTCAGTTCCAATACCTTGAAACCCTAGTACAAGAGTGAGAAGTGTATGATCTTCCAGCACAGTGAACTTCAAATCTTAGGAGCTTCAGTAAGAATGGCCAATGGTAAAGGATAGTGGAAATTATTGTTCAGCAACATCTGGAGGACCACAGATTGCCCGCCCTCACCTAGAAGCATCTCTAGTCATTTTATGTCTTCCATAAATACGTATAAGAAGAGTCTCAATAAAGTTGTAATTCAAGTACTCAGAACATTAGCAAAATATGAAAACAGTCATATGCAATAATGGACCTAAACAGTATTGAAGCACCTTCTGACCACTGATAAATCAAATCGATGAGTGGTAAAAAAAGCACCCTGAAGGAAGTCAGGTGTAAACATCTGTGTCCCAAGAAAAAGACCTCATATACTTTAGCTATAGATGCCAGTACACCATAGAAACATTTCTTTCTGTTCTTTCAAGGCATCTGTCTTTATATCTTGTGAGGATTCTTTGTTCTCCAGGGATGGGACGTACCACAGCATAGCAAATCTGTATACAATTCCTCACATACCTACCTGCCTGACAAGAGCCAGCTGCAATGAGATATAAAGGATAATGTGGTGGTCTTCAGGTGCCAAGTGATGAGCTCTGTAAAACACAAATATTTATTTATTTAATAAATTTATATGGGCACCCAACTCACACACAATAACTCTGGGTGGCTTACAAAATTAAAATCCACAAGATAAAAAACCCATCGACCCCCACCCCCACCCGTGGCTACAAACACAATCAGGTCAAATATTAATGTAGTTTATGCAGCACTGCAAAAATTATTTACCCTAAATAAGGAGACTGAAGGACAGGTAAAAACTCTTATATTCAACTACAAACTAGTATCACCCATTTTAGCGGAATGAGGAGTTATTAGAGAGTGATATTTTGCTAAAGCTTTACAAATTGCATCAGAAAAATTATCTGATCTGAAAAGGCCACGTGTTAAAACAGAAAACATCTAGGATTTAGATCACAGAGAACTGAGTTTCAGCATCCATTCAGCCATGAAGCTCTGTGGCATTGGGCAACTGGGGTATGTGAGAGCCAATGAGTGTATGTGATTAAAACTCTAGCCTAGGGCTAGGAAGATTCAGGTTCAAGAGCCTACTCAACCACAAAGCTCTTTGAGGTATCTACAGTATCAGCCCTGCTAGATGATTGTTCAATTAAATGTGCTGTAAAAATTAAATGTGATGGTACCAGGGAGCTCATGGATGCTTACAAGTCCTAAAGGAAAGGGGAAATACTGTATCAGTGTGATGAACAAACAAACAAACAAACAACATGTATCACCTGAAGATTAAAGAATAAAAAAGACCCTTGACATATAATCTAACAATTATAATTGTTTCACACAAAAATTAGTCTTCTGTAAAGTTCATAGGTAAAATGTGAGGTCCCCCATTTTATTGGTTTTGCAACCAGACTTGAATGGCGCACTGCCTCAATATATGGATGTATCATGTAGGTGTCATAGCTATGATCTATTGGTGGATTTATCCACCACAATGCCTACATCTCAAGAAGAAGAATGAAATCCCTCTGCAATAAAGAAATATTAGTGAATTAAATGCTATAATGTCAAGTTCAATCTCTTGTGCTGTGACTGCATGGATAAATGTCCACCATCTTAACATGTATGGAGTAATAATGAATAGCTCTTTCAGGGATATTCTGGTAATCTCTTTGTTCCTGTTGATCAGATTTATCCATTGGCTTTCAGTTCTACTTCCTTCAATCTTGCCAAGGATAATTTTAAAAAGTATGAAAAAGTATGTGAATTTCTGCTTACTGATCATCATCTCAAGGGAACAGTCACTTTTTTAGTGGTCCAGGACTGATTGATTGGCCTTTATTGCAATCCATGGTACTCTAATTGTCTCCAAACTCATAATTCAAAGGTGGATTTTTTTGTAGATAGTTGGGAGTTTTATGGGTAATTTTGTGTAGTGTGTGTTATCTTCTTTCATCCTTTATCAGTATTCACCTTTCACACTGCCACTGAAACACCACTGTTTAAATTATTGTGATTTTTGTTTTTGTTTTAGATTTTTTTATCCTGCCTTTATTATTTTTATAAATAACTCAAGGCAGGAACATACCTAATACTCCTTCCTCCCCCTATTTTCCCCACAACAACAACCCTGTGAGGTGAGTTGGGCTGAGAAAGAGTGACTGGCCCAAAGTCACCCAGCCGGCTTTCATGCCTAAGGCCAATGTTTTCCTCCCTCAGATTAATTTCCTCCAGGACAACAACCATCTTGATCTATTCTTAAACTCCCCCCAAAACAAAACTCTCTAGCACCTTTCACTTTTTCAGCTTTAAGTTCACTAGGCATACTTGTTGGAATTCAGTTGTCATCTTAACATTAACCTAGATTTTTTTCACTGTCCATTTTTACTTTCATAATGAACTCTTTCAAATCTCTTTTGCTTTAGTTAACAAAACGGTCATCAACATATGTCACATAATTATTTTTTTATTCCAGCTGTCATGTCTTCCAATCTGCCATTCTTATGTTTGCTGTATAAATTAAAGAGATGTGGGAGAATATACTTCCTTCTTTCATTCCTTTCTCTATTGGGAACCACTCTGTTTCTCCAAATTCTGTTTTTATTGTGACTTCTTGTTCACTGTGTAGATTCCTTGGAAGAATAATCAAATGTTCCAGTACACCAATTAGCTTTAATATAGTCCATGTTCTAGTGTGACCTAAACAATCAAAAGTCTTTGTTGTAGTGAGTAAAAACAAAGATAAACCTCTTCTTGTATTTTCCTGAATACAAGATAATGGTATTCTTATATTAGCTATCTAATGACATATCCCTCCTCCTTTTCCAAAACTTGCCAGTTCATCCGGCAATTTCTCCTACATAACATACTCCCTTCTTCTTACAGATCTTAAGCAAAACTCTCTTTGATAAATTGTGTAACAATTGTTCAATAATTTGCACAACTTGTTGCGTCTTTCTTCTCTAGTATAGGATATATACTGAATGTTTCCAATTACAGTCTTATTTCATATCTGATGACATAAAGCTGCTCGCATTACCTGCCTCTTCTTCTGCAAATTTAAAGTCCAGTGGTTTTTTTAGTAGACACCTGCAACTTCCATGTTCTGCAGCTAGTCCACTAGTTAGTTTAGGTGAGGTCTCAATTGGTTTGGGGTGAGGCATCATCAATATGCTGATGATACTGAAATATCGTATCATGATATGATACTGAAATATCGTCCCTGGGGGAGCTGGGGGTGTTGACGACTGACAGGAAGCTCTGGCGTGGGCTGGTCCATGAAGTCACGAAGAGTCGGAAGCGACTAAACGAATAAACAACAACAACTGAAATATATATTACCATCCCAAGCTGTGCGATGATATAGTGGAGGTTCTTATTTGCCGTTTAAAGGCTGTGAAGCTCAAACAGAGCCCAGTAAGACAGAGGTGCTGTTCATAAGTAAACAATCTCACCTTTTCACTGCTCCTAGTTTAGCTCTAGATGGAGTCATACTACCCTTGAAGGAAAAGGTCTGTGATTTGGGGATTCTCCTGGACTCATAGCTCCAATTGTGAACTGTGGCTTCTGCCCAGTTTGGTTGATGCACCAGTTGTGGTCCTTTGGGGACCAGGAGGCCCTTTTAAGTGAGACATGCCCTGATTGCCATGTATTTAGACTGTAATACGCTCTAAAAGGGACTGCCTTTGAACACCATTTAGAAATTGTAGTTGTTTCAGAATGTGATTTGATGGGAGTATGCTACTGATGGAGGTATGTGGTTTCAGCAGTGTAACACCTTCATTACTAATAGACTCCTAGGTCCAATTTAAAGTGATGGTACTTATTATACAACCCTCCATGACCCATCTCCTGCTTACTTTTGGGACTACCTGTTCTGACCTAAACTACTGCACCCTCTGAGATCTTTCACAGAAGGGATGCTTAGGCTCCCCATGCAACAAATGTCACCAGGATGGGAGTCCATCCTTCTCAATGGTAGGCCCAATATCATGAAACAGCTTGACTTTGGTTGGCCACTACCTTACTGACTTTTCAGAAGGCCATGAAGACAGTTTTTTTCCTGAGAAGCATTTGGTCATTTGTGATGGTGGTAAGTTACTTTTTTGGCCTTGCTTTTTGCTCTTTTTTTTTTTCTGGTGCTGTTTTTTACATTTTTTAGCTGGGGATTCTATGGAAGATTGGAAAGGAATGTGTTTTTATGATTAGCTGGTTGTATTTTTATTTCTTCTAAGCAATCTTAAGTTGATTAGATTGGATGGTAGGTATGTATTTCTCCATCAGATCTCTTTGAAGTTTAGCTTAACTATACATTTTTCAGTGAACAAAATCTTCCATTTCCCGTTTCTTGTTACTGTCAGATCCCCCCGATCAAAGGATTCACAGAACCCCTTATCGGAGGATCTGCCATCATTTCCTTGTGAATGGTGTAGACTCTGTATCGCCAGATGGGAGGGGGTGTGAGGTTGGAGTGTGAAGTGGATTATTATGGCAATGGAAGACATCAAGGACAATGAATTGAGATACACCACGAACACCACCTGGATGGGGGGGGGGGTGACATGCTTTCATGGGAAAGGGAACAAACTAAGGGAATGTAGTTTTAAATCTAGGTTTGAGTGGGAACTCCCCATTTGCAGCTTTACTTCTGTACAGTTCATTTCACTTCATTAAACAGTTAAAGGAATCTCAGCCTCTTGACTGTGATTGTGTGAATGCGCGAATGATCAGGTGCTGACAGTTACATTATTCTATTTACTGATGTTTTGACCTGAGATACCTTTCCCTGTACTCTCTTGCTTGACATTGGAAGTCCATGTTCAGTCATCATTTGTTCTTCATTTTGCCCAAGGCTTTCTTCTGTCTTTCCCAATTACCATGACAACTTGTTGGGAAAACCACTTCGATCTTTTTTTGTTTGAAACATTGGCAATATTTTTCCCACTACAGTTTTCATAATGTTTCCCATCTCTTTCTGTAGCTCATCATATTCTTTTTTACTAAGTTAAGCATACTAAATCCATTCCTTACCTTCATCTTAGATTCAGATTGTATGTTCTCCAGGTCATATTTTAGGAATGCATTTACTCTTTTTAATTTTCTAATTAACAAGCAGCTCTTATTCGGGTTATTTGTGTTTGTGTGCGCACGCCTTCAAGTCAGTGTTGACTCCTGGCGACTGCCTGGACAAGTCCCTGCAGTTTTCTTGGCAAGATTTTGGAAGTAGCTTGCCATTGTCTCCTTCCTAGGGCTGAGATAGAGAGACTGGCCCAAGGTCACCCAGCTGGCTTTGTGCCAAAGGCAGAACTAGAACTCATGGTCTCCTGGTGCCCTTGCCCATTACGCCAAACTGGTTCTTGTATCTAGGTTATTACCACAATAAATCTATCAAGCAAATCCAGTCTAAATTCAGGACGCTAAAGCAAGCTTAATGAAGAAACAATGTCCAAAGGTAGGCAAACTGAGGTTAACAGATGAGCTGAAGTCAGATGCCAGGAATTTCCAGGCAGCAAGAACTCTTGCAAACTGAGAATCACAGATAGCCTTTAAAAATTCACATTGCTGCAACAACTTTGTCATGTGCAGATTGCTCCCTAAATACCAGAGCCTTTGATCTCCCCAACCAAGTACAGCAGGCCTGGATCAGGCCAGGATCTCCTGAATTATTTTGCTTAGCCAATCCAAATCTTCCTCTGATTTCAGGTTCTCTGTTTCTCCAACTTTTACATTCTAATTATCCATTAACAGCTCTACATCCTTCCTTGACACTGCATCTGGCACCTCTTACAATTTGCCATAAGATCCCACAATGGGTCCCTCCATTGTGTCATTAATAGAAGTATATATTTGTATTACGTATTTACTGGATAGTACCTAATTCTGACGTATTCCAGTCTACTTAAGTTCACTTATTCCTAAGGTGTTGAATTTAGTACGTTTTATTTCTGCTTTGACAATTTCAGGTTTTCTTCGATTCATATTATCTTTTATTTCATGTTCCAGTTATATGTATCTTTGTAAATAATGGAACTCCTCTTTCAATACTGGCTCCAAAAGTGACCAGACTCCCCTACGGCTTTGGTCTGGCCATATCACCACGGCTAGAATTTCAAAATGGTAACATATGTAAAGTCATGTCATGACACAAATTCTACCCTTAGGTATTTGTGATGTATGATACAAGTACATTAGTCATGGACTTTTTTTCAGGATGTCATGACACATATTTTGTCACTTGTCTCCTATTCCCACTCCGGTAAGTGCATACATGTAAAAGTTTGATGTTCTTCCCCAGTAACTAGGGGAGTGCTTTCTGACCTGGAGGGTCTCAGCATCTGGCACCCAAACTTCTGTAAATGTTACAGCAATGATCATAGAATTTTCTTGTCAATAGTGCCAAAACGGATTGTCCTTACCTTTGATAGATTTGACTTTGGACCTTCTTCTTGCATCAGAGATACTTTCTCAGTGTTTACTAGTGAGTGATACTAAATTGACACAAGTTTAGGGTAGCTATTAGTGCATCTTCCCCCTCCCCCCGCAAAAAGGGAGAGAGATTTGCATTAAAAGTGTACATGTTAACTTATATGCACAGAAACAAATTTAGAAATAATTATTTAGATAGGAATTCAAAACATTTGGACATAGCAGGGAATATTGTAAGCAAGTGACCACTGTGGTAGCTCCAGATGCTAAGTGCTAATAGAACTTCACCCAGGAAATGGTAATAACCTTTCTCTAGACACTCAGCCAGCATGCTGGAGCTATCAGCAGATGAGTCAAGGACAAGATTCAGATAGATATTTTACTTTTACTGGAGATACAAGAAGTCCTAATAACAAAGAGAGCTACTGCACTATCTAGCAATCCAGCCTGTTAGACATACTAGTCCCAGGGTTTCAATGTCTTCCTCCCACCCTTATATGGTAACAGACTTCTTGCTGCTCAACCCTTAGCCTTGGATATGGAAGGCACCTGCACCATGTTCTGAGAACAGTCTGTCTGTCTCAGTGTGAATCTGCCAACACTGAAGACAAGGAGCCCAAGACATCTGTCTTAAACCTTTTGCCTCCACTCTTGGCAGATTCAGAGA
The DNA here is from genome assembly GCF_035149785.1 of Candoia aspera. Lineage (NCBI taxonomy): Eukaryota > Metazoa > Chordata > Lepidosauria > Squamata > Candoiidae > Candoia > Candoia aspera. The sequence continues at coordinate 40,226,054 of NC_086153.1, forward strand.
GGCAGCTTCAAGGCCCTTGCCCCCATCTTCCTTTCTCATTGTAATTTTAAACTGGATTTGAACTAGCAGCCTGTCATACAGAGGTCCCCATCACCCTTCCCTCCAGCACAGTTAAAAAGAGAAGTGGAGCTACAATGCAAAGACCATTTGATAGCAAATAATTTTTGATTCCTCAGATAAATATCTCTTTTTCTTGCTATGATTCTGGTCCTAATATAAGTTTGTTCTCAAGAGGTGGTGAGGAAGAAGGAGACTTCCTTAATCTACAATGGCAAAAGAGGAGGCTCTGCAGTTGTCATTGGAATGATAAATATATGTCTTTAAAGCTACAATAGTATCCTGGTAACAATAACATAAACCCTGGAATTGCCACAAGGAAGAAAGGGTGTGGCTGGGCAGGCTTGAACAAGTTCAAGATACCGGCTAGTAGAAAATGTGTATAAATATTCCAATCCTTCATGTTTTAAACAGAGAGGTGCTTAGCTCAGGCCCCCGATAATATACCAGTTGGATGCCAATTGGCAGGCAAATTATAGTCAGAATTAAATCTTTGACTAAGACAGAGGAGGCAATGCAGTTCAAAAATTCAAATGCCTTTGATGATATTGCTCTGAGCAATTTAGAATTCATTCATATTGTTTATTTAGAATTATTTAGAATTCATTCCTTCAGCAAAGGATCGTTACCTTGTCGTGGTGCTGGAGCTTGAGCACCTCAATGATGCCATGAGCTAAACCGTGAAGGGCCACCCAAGACGGGAAGGTCATGACAGAGAGGTCAGACTAAACGCGATCCCTGAGGAAGGTAATGGCAACCCACCTCAGTATTCTTGCCGTGAAAACTAAATGGATCAGTACAACCAGAGATATGTCGGTATACCATCGGAAGATGAGACCCCCAGGTCGGAAGATGGTCAAAATGCTACTGGGGAGGAACAGAGGATGAGCTCAACTAGCCCCAGACGTGATGACGCAGCTAGCTCAAAGCCGAAAGGACGGCTAGCGGCCGACGGTGCTGGTGGTGAACGGCGAATCCGATGTTCTAAGGATCAACACACCATCGGAACCTGGAATGTAAGATCTATGAGCCAGGGCAAATTGGATGTGGTTATTGGTGAGATGTCAAGATTAAAGATAGACATTCTGGGCGTCAGTGAACTGAAATGGACTGGAATGGGCCACTTCACATCAAATGACCACCAGATCTACTACTGCGGACAAGAGGACCACAGAAGAAATGGAGTAGCCTTCATAATTAATAGTAAAGTGGCTAAAGCAGTGCTTGGATACAACCCAAAAAACGACAGAATGATCTCAATTCGAATTCAGGGCAAGCCATCTAACATCACAGTGATCCAAATATACGCCCCAACCACAAATGCTGAAGAAGCTGAAGTAGAGCAGTTCTATGAGGATCTGCAGCACCTACTGGACAACACGCCTAAAAGAGATGTTATTTTCATCACAGGAGACTGGAATGCTAAGGTGGGCAGTCAAATGACACCTCGAATTACAGGTAAGTATGGCCTGGGAGAACAAAACGAAGCAGGACACAGGCTGATAGAATTTTGCCAAGACAATTCACTCTGCATAACAAACACTCTCTTCCAACAACCTAAGAGACGGCTTTATACATGGACTTCACCAGATGGACAACACCGAAATCAGATTGATTACATCCTTTGCAGCCAAAGGTGGCGGACATCTGTACAGTCAGTAAAAACAAGGCCTGGAGCTGACTGTAGTTCAGATCACGAACTTCTTCTTGCACAATTTAGGATCAGACTAAAGAGATTAGGGAAGACCCACAGATCAGCTAGATATGAGCTCACTAATATTCCTAAGGAATATGCAGTGGAGGTGAAGAATAGATTTAAGGGACTGGACTTAGTAGATAGGGTCCCGGAAGAACTCTGGACAGAAGTTGGCAGCATTGTTCAGGAGGCGGCAACAAAATACATCCCAAAGAAAGAGAAAACCAAGAAGGCAAAATGGCTGTCTGCTGAGACACTAGAAGTAACCCAAGAAAGAAGGAGAGCAAAAGGCAACAGTGATAGGGGGAGATATGCCCAATTAAATGCAAAATTCCAGAGGTTAGCCAGAAGAGATAAGGAATTATTTTTAAACAAGCAATGCGCGGAAGTGGAAGAAGACAATAGAATAGGAAGGACAAGAGACCTCTTCCAGAAAATTAGAAACATTGGAGGTAAATTCCAGGCCAAAATGGGTATGATCAAAAACAAAGATGGCAAGGACCTAACAGAAGAAGAAGAGATCAAGAAAAGGTGGCAAGAATATACAGAAAACCTGTATAGGAAGGATAACAATATCGGGGATAGCTTTGACGGTGTGGTCAGTGAGCTAGAGCCAGACATCCTGAAGAGTGAGGTTGAGTGGGCCTTAAGAAGCATTGCTAATAACAAGGCAACAGGAGACGACGGCATCCCAGCTGAACTGTTCAAAATCTTGCAAGATGATGCTGTCAAGGTAATGCATGCTATATGCCAGCAAATTTGGAAAACACAAGAATGGCCATCAGACTGGAAAAAATCAACTTATATCCCCATACCAAAAAAGGGAAACACTAAAGAATGTTCAAACTATCGAACAGTGGCACTCATTTCACATGCCAGTAAGGTAATGCTCAAGATCCTGCAAGGTAGACTTCAGCAGTTCATGGAGCGAGAATTGCCAGATGTACAAGCTGGGTTTAGAAAAGGCAGAGGAACTAGAGACCAAATTGCCAATATCCGCTGGATAATGGAAAAAGCCAGGGAGTTTCAGAAAAACATCTATTTCTGTTTTATTGACTATTCTAAAGCCTTTGACTGTGTGGACCATAACAAATTGTGGCAAGTTCTTAGTGGTATGGGGATACCAAGTCATCTTGTATGCCTCCTGAAGAATCTGTATAACGACCAAGTAGCAACAGTAAGAACAGACCACGGAACAACAGACTGGTTTAAGATTGGGAAAGGAGTACGGCAGGGCTGTATCCTCTCACCCTACCTATTCAACTTGTATGCAGAACACATCATGCGACAAGCTGGCCTTGAGGAATCCAAGGCTGGAGTTAAAATCTCTGGAAGAAACATTAACAATCTCAGATATGCAGATGATACCACTTTGATGGCTGAAAGTGAAGAGGAACTGAGGAGCCTTATGATGAAGGTGAAAGAAGAAAGTGCAAAAGCTGGCTTGCAGCTAAACCTCAAAAAAACCAAGATTATGGCAACCAGCTTGATTGATAACTGGCAAATAGAGGGAGAAAATGTAGAAGCAGTGAAAGACTTTGTATTCCTAGGTGCAAAGATTACTGCAGATGCTGACTGCAGTCAGGAAATCAGAAGACGCTTAATCCTTGGAAGAAGAGCAATGACAAATCTCGATAAAATAGTTAAGAGCAGAGACATCACACTGACAACAAAGGCCCGCATAGTTAAAGCAATGGTGTTCCCTGTAGTAACATATGGCTGCGAGAGCTGGACCATAAGGAAGGCTGAGCGAAGGAAGATCGATGCTTTTGAACTGTGGTGTTGGAGGAAAATTCTGAGAGTGCCTTGGACTGCAAGAAGATCCAACCAGTCCATCCTCCAGGAAATAAAGCCAGACTGCTCACTTGAGGGAATGATATTAAAGGCAAAACTGAAATACTTTGGCCACATAATGAGAAGACAGGACACCCTGGAGAAGATGCTGATGCTAGGGAGAGTGGAAGGCAAAAGGAAGAGGGGTCGACCAAGGGCACGATGGATGGATGATATTCTAGAGGTGACGGACTCGTCCCTGGGGGAGCTGGGGGTGTTGACGACCGACAGGAAGCTCTGGCGTGGGCTGGTCCATGAAGTCACGAAGAGTCGGAAGCGACTAAACGAATAAACAACAACAACAAGAATTCATTCATATCGTGATACTCTTCTCCTGATATTAAAGAGAACATTAAAAATCTGAAAAAAAAACCCCACCCTAATTTAACTGAATAAGAACTGATTACTACCAGATTCATGATAGGGTCAAGTGTTTACAGCTTCCAACAATTTTGTAAAGCAAGAAATGTCAACAGGTGCATTTTTTTCTACCCTAGAGCATCATTACACAAACAAATGGCATCTGCAAAAATTATCTTTTTGTTATACAACTACTGAAGGTACAAAAAGCACGTTGTCCTTCAGGTCAAGCTTAGGGAACCTTCTGCCCATGAGAGTCCTGTTCAGACTATGCACCAGACAGGTTCTCAATGAATATTCTTTTTATTAAAGAACTATTTACAATGATTCAGTCTCAATATGCAAAACCTGGTCGAACAAGCTCAGCTGTGCCACAGTAGGAAGGGAGAGAACTTCCACTGGGGTTAGACTGGATGCAGCGGCACCAAGACTGGAGGCAGCAGTTCTCGAACTGGAACAATACTGGAACAGCACTGGAAATGAATTGCTGACTCACTGGATCTAAAAGCAGGGCTACAAGCAGCATGCAGGGATGAGCTGGAGACTTAAGCAGGACTGGAACTCGAAGCAAGGCTAGACTCGGCTGGGGGTTCTGGATTAGACTGGGTACTTGGAACTGAAGACTTGAAGACAAGGCTTGGAACTTGGAACTAGGCTGGACTCGGCTGGAAGGCCCAGACTAGGATGGATACTCTGGCCTGGAGACTTGGAGCAAGGCTTGGAACTTGGAACTAAGCTGGACTTGGCTGGTTGGGCTGCGGTGGCCACGAACCCAGATCCTGAACAAGATGGGTGTGAAACTTTGAAACACGCTGGAGTCTGCGAAGCATGATTACATAGAATTGCAGACAAGCAGCGGCATGTAAATCTCTCAACTTGACTGTGCTGTTGAGGAGAATGTGGGTTTTCAAGGCTTGATGCAAAATGCAGGCTACTGGACTTGGCTGATGCTGATTCCTCTATTGCAGCAGATGCAAAATCCAATTCTTCAGAATGGAACTCGGGCTCTGGTTCCTCTTCAACAGCAGACGCCGATTCCGATGCCAGTAAGGATTCTTCTTCTGAAGCTGCAGGCTTAGAGGATCAGTTGTCTCTGGCAGCTTGCTCTCTGCGCGGCTGCCTTTTATCCCGATCTTTGGCATGCTTGGAGTCTCCTGTAGCCAATTGGGCTGCCTTATCCTTTGCAGGCTTTTCAGCCCGTCTCTGGTGCGCGCTAATTGGCGCATTCAAATCCTCCTCTGGATCTCGCCCAATCAGCGTTGCGGATTCTTCCCGTTCTGCTGACTCATGCTGGAGTTTCGTTTCTCCGATTCTAGCCCGGTAAGTTTCCAATTCTTCCTCTGACTCAGAACTGGTTTCTCCTTCTGAGTCAGAGGCAGGCTTGATTCTGACAATGAGGCAGGTTCAGCCTCCCTCCCCCTCTGTCCTGTGAAGACTCTATAAACAAATTTCCTTCTTGGCTTAGGCCAGTGTTCCTCAACCATGCTGGCTGGGGAATTCTGGAAGTCGAAGTCCACACATCTTCAAGCTGCCAAGGTTGAGAAACACTGGCTTAGGCTATTTGGCTTAATGGTAAACAACTATTATGAAAAGCGATGCTTTCCCTTACTGTTTGTTGGTTTCTTCTTTCGGAGTTGCATAGGAGACCAACTATCCCTGTGTTTTTCTTGCCTTGAAGCCTTGAGGATACAGATAGTTCCCAAGACAACAAGGCTACTAGTTCAGACCTTAGAATCTCCAACAGATGGACATTATCTACTTATTATACTAATTTAATTATCCCCATCAAAGCTCTTGGGGAAAAAAATACAGCTTCCTAAAAAAAAACAAGGCAAACATTCAAAATGTGTACGTACACACCCATCATACTGAAGATTCCCCTTTCTTTAACACTGTAAGCCTGGCCATCAGGAAGAAAGCATAAATAAAAAGAATTCTTGTCATTTCTTAAATACCTTTCTGGAACTAAGGAGAATGCGGATTCTACAAGAGATGAGCAGTTGGTGAGAACTCCTCCTTTAATTCCTCCATCAAATGGATTTACTTGCAATATGGCACAACTGAGAGTGCTCTGTTTGAGTTTGAAGACTGAAATGAAGGTAGTCTGAAGCAAGCTGAGCCGCAGCCACTTAGTAGGCTATTGATGCCACTAGCACCTATATTGTCCCTGGAATAATGCAGCAGGTCAAGAGAATGTCTATGGTGTTCTTCTGTTGTGTCCTTGACTGGAACAGCAAAGCATAGTCATGAGGCAGACAACTGCAGCTGCTGTTAGGAACACAGTAAATTCCTTACGCTGTTTCAAACAATTGGTCTCCCTAGCAAAGTATAGTTTAAACCAATGGATAGCAATTCCCCAAGGTTTCATAGAAGAGTATTTCCCCAGCTGGATCTGACGTTGTTAGGGATGAAACTCAGATCCACCAAGGCTCTCTCTCATTCAAAACTGGGTTCAAAAAATGCCAAGTCAGATTAATTGTCCAGCTAGCCTTGTAGTTTAATCAGGCTGGCACTGACTCACCAGCACTTCAAGCAGAAGTCTGCTAGCTGGGGATGCAAGATATGGACCTAGGATGTCCTGCATGCAAACCATACACTCTGCCATGATCTATAGCAATGTTTCTCAACCTTGTCAACTTTAAGATTTGTGGACTTCAACTCCCAGAATTCCCCAGCCAGTCCAGAAATCTTAAAGTTGCTAAGGTTGAGAAACACTGATCTATAGTCTTTCCCTAAAGAACTGTTCCTGGCCCTATCTACCCAGTTTTGTTTTGTTTTATTTTGTTTCAGTATCAGGCTCTAAGGAATTAGCTGCACCCAACTCTCAAAATAGCCTCTCTTGGCATACCATACTGTATAACACTGGCCCATTAAATTGAGAGCCATAGAACCAGAGGAGAAAACTCAAAGGCCACCTTGTCCAACCCCCTGACAATGCAGGAATTGACTGCTACAGAAGCTCTGGCAGACAGCCATTCTGACTCTGCTTAAAAGTTTTTCATGTAGGAAAGTCCATCGTCTGAGACAGTTTGTTCCATTCCCAATCTGCCTATATTGCTCAGCTATTCTGCCCAATGGTTAGTCAAAATCCCCCCTTTTGCCATTTGAATTCACTTGCTCAGATCCTATTTTCTAAAACATAAAAGAAATTTGCTTCATTAATTATGTGACTGACTTTCAAATATTTGAACATAGTTATCTCTCCTGTCTTAATGGCCTTTTCCCCAGGCTAAATATGCTTCAGCCTTCCCTCACTCTTTTTGCATATTCTGTCTAGGCATATTCCAGCTTGTTGACATGCTTTTAAAAATATGGTATCCAGTTTAATTAGTGACATAAAGAAATCCACAACATGCCTGCATAACTGGTGTCCTATCAAGCCACAGGACAGCCAACAAGCTATGCAACTATAATGTGTTAGGAGACTGATGGCTCCTTTTTTATACATCCTTAAGCAGGTAGCAAAACCAGGAAGCTTCTTCATGTATCCAATAAGTTCATATTGGTTTGAACGATTCTATCTTTTGGGGTTTATGGAAGCTGAAGAATGGACTACTGTCTTATAAGGTCTTAAACTAAGGAAACCAAATGCTCAAGAAATTATTTTTATAAAGGAATGTATTATGATATCTTAGTGAAAAATCAATTATATGCACAATGGAACAATATGCTAATATTGGGGAGGGGGCCACTGTTCAATGGTAGAATATAGACTTTCACAAAGAAGATCCCAGGTTCAATCTTTGCTTGCTTGCTTGCTTGCTTGCTTCCTTCCTTCCTTCCTTCCTAACCTGCCTTTCCTCAAATGCAGAACTTCCCCTTAGCAGTGAAAGCATGAGATCATTGCAAAGCTCAGTGAAGGAACTTCCCTCATGATGTCTTCTGGGAGATTTAACTGAAGAGTAAGAAGCTAGGGAAGCTGTAGACTTCTGAAAAGTTTATTGTACAAAACCAGGATACCCTTGGCCACTTCATAACTTTTTTTTTTAATCTATTCAATCGTGTCCGATTCTCGGAGACTGCCTGCACAAGTCCCTGAAGTTTTCTTGGCAAGGTTTTTCAGAAGTGGCTTGCCATTGCCTCTTTCCTAGGGCTGAGAGAGAGGGACTGGCCCAAGGTCACCCAGCTGGCTTTGTGCCTAAGGTGGGACTAGAACTCACGGTCTCCCACTTTCCAGCCTGATGCCTTAACCGCTACACCAAACTGGCTTTCACTTCATAACTAAATAAATGCAAAAACACCACTTACTACACAGGAAATTCGGAAATTCTTTTTCTTTGAACAAATTTTAAGTAGATCTTTTGTACTTACCCCTGAGAAATTATGTCTGTTTCATACGGCCTCAACTCTTTCCAAAACCACTATTCATCTCCAGCCAAGTAATGTTTTTAATACTACCATGCAATTCTGCATCTGATAAGCATCCATGTACTATACTGAAATTCAGGACACAAGGAGCTAATTGAATTCTTCCAATGCCCCCTGTTGGCTAAAGCTGATATTGATAATATCCAAGATTTATCCACTTCTAAGCTGAATTTAAGGTATCAAGGAAACAAGCCACAGTTTGTGGGAAAGGTCAAACGGCTAAAAATAAATGCAATTTAAGAGTAATATAGGTCAGTAATTACATCTAAATAGTACAGTAATGGAGATGTTACATCTGAGTCTAAGAATGTGTGCCACTTAAAGCCAACCCCCTCCCTCCCCCCACCTCTGAAGAAGCTCTTCCTACCCTCCATGCTGGCTCAGAGACAAGGAGAAACTATGTTGGTCAGTTCTGTAGGCAGAAATATGCCCTCTGGCTGTCAGAAAGGTATTCTTTGTAAACTCTAAAAATCAAGATTTGGGAAAAGAAATCCTCAGAAGTTTGAACGCATTTAGAAGTATAGTTCTAAAGCTTGCTGGGGAACGTGACAACTGGGGAAGGCCATGGCAAACCACCCCACTATAGTCTGCCAAGAAAAAGTTACAAAAGCAGTGTCCCCCCAAAGGGTCAGACATGACTCGGTGCTTGCACAGGGGACCTTTCACAGAAGTGTAGTGTGAGTTTCAGATTAAAATGTAAAAACAAGCAAATTTCTGGGATCTGGTTTCCTCCCACCCCTCACCCCCACGTTCTTCTCACCTTTCCAAATTCTGAAGTGCTTTCTGATGTAAGTCATCTTGTGTGCTTTTCAGGGTAGCTGCAAAACAAACAAAAATATACATCAGGGTAAGCATTATTGCAAACAGTACATCTGATTAGTCAGGAGCTCTTATTCTTAAAAAGTTATAAAAACAGTCCCATATGGGTCTTCAAAGCAGCAGTTCCTTAAGACTGTTATGTCTTATTTTAAAAGACTTTTTCCTTCAAGAATCTTGCTGAAAAAACATTTCCTGCCTTATTTCCAGAGTGTTTAGAAACTGATCTCTCCAATGACACCCAGTATCATTATTCACTCTTTTCTTTTAAAGAACATCCAGGTAGAATCAGGGCAGAAATAAAATGTTGTGATTGAGTTAGGGAATATCTCTTCTGAATGTGACTCTTCTGGATTTAGGATCTTAAAATGTCCTCTCCACCATTTTATCCCCACACAAAGATGGTTAGATTTGAAAGTGTATGCGGCTCCAAAATCAGGCCAACGTCATGCCCTGAGAGAGGATTGTAATCTAGATCTCCACAGTCCTAGTTAAAGAATCTATCCATAAACACGAATAACAGCACTTCTGCTCAATCTTATTGCACCAGGCCTTCTTCAAATGGCCTTTCTCAAAGATACATAAGCAAATGCAAAGCCTTCTCTTCTACAGCACCTTCTTTGTGGAAACACCTTCCAAATGAATGCCATAATGGTGGTTATGTGATGATAAACAGGAAACAAATCCAACACTTTTTATTTTGCTAAATTGGGGGAGGCGGGGGGTATCATATTCCTTCTTTCCTAGTACTAGGGCAGGGGGCTTTTGGTATTGACCGTTTTATGATTTTAAAGCTTAATTTTTAAGTGGTTTCATTGTCATTTATTTTATGAGTGACACAAGATAAATCTGTGTTGTCAGTAAATTATCTTAGTTTTAGAGAAACAATAGACAATAACAATCAAGTCAAATTACATTCATGTTTTTCAACAAGCCATACACTAACCTCTTGAGCAAAGTTCTTTCTTGCAATTTCACTTCATGCATGTTTATTGCTGCACATGTATGTAAAATAAGCTAAATTCTATTTTAGTTCTCTGGCACATGTAATCATAGCACACATGTGATAGAAAACTTATTTAAAACATAGACTATAAAATAATGGAAAGTATGCTACAAATGCAAGCTTGGATTTCCAGCTTAAGCTTATCTTGCACATGGCTCCATAACTCCAGTGTGTGAAATGGGAAATTGTGCACAATACTTATGTAGTATTGTGCACAATATAAGTACTTTTCAAAAATCATCTTTTTGGCTTTTGTTAGCAAGCAGTTCTTGCAATTATAGCAGGGTTCCTCAACCTCGGCAACTCTAAGCTGTGCGGACTTCAACTCCCTGTGCGGACTTCAACTGTGAATTATAGGATCTGATAGGCTATAATATTAAAGGAGTTACCACTCTATTGTCTTTCCCAATTTAGTGTCCTCAGGATGTTCTGTGAGCTAAACTGGTAATTAAAAGAATTGTAGGCCAATGTACCTAGAAGACACCAAATCAAGGAAATTTATATCACAGACCCAAATCATTGGGTTCAAAGAGTAAGCAAGGGCATTTTGATTAAATACTAGGAAGAGCTTCCTGATGGTACAAATAGTGGAACAGGCTAATTGGATAGTAGTGGAATCTCCTTCACTGCTGATTTTGAAACAACTGGGTAGCCATCACTGATACTACAGGACAATGTTTCTCAAGCTTGGCAGCTTGAAGGTGTGTGGACTTCAACTCCAGAATTCCACATATGCTCAAGCTGCCAAGGTTGAGAAACACTGCTATAGAATCTTTTGCATTGGGAAAGTGATGGACTAATTAATTGTTCCTCTCTTCCAAGTCTATATCCTTCAATGTGAGATTGTTGTGGGATCATTTGTACTGTATAACTATAGGGATGGTTCCCATTGTCATCTGTGCAATGCTGGTGAGTAATGATATAGCCTTTGTTCATATGCTCAGTGATGAGCTTTTGTGCTCAGTTACCAGTGATGCTCACTGGTAATGTTCAGCCTCAGACAAGATACTTCTAAAAATGCAGACCATTATAAAAACAGATTCTTTGGGCTGCAAGAGCATTTTCTGCTCACACCAGAAGCAGTTTTTTCTTCAATAAAGAGTTAAATCCAACTATTTTCCATGACTGGATGAATTTTAAACAATTCTTCCATTTCATTTTTCCAGCTTCCATTATCACAGTATGTGGCCTGTAAATTGAAATTGAAGTGCAGAGGACAGCAACCAAAATAGCTGGAGGTATGATAAAAATTGGACTATGTTTAGCCTGGAAAAAGGGGGCTGAGAGGGGAGATAAAGGAAGTGTTCAGATACTAGAAGAACTGAAAAAATATTAGAAAAAATATTAAAAGAGGATGATGAAAGTTTTGCTTTCTGCTGTTCTGAGGCCAGGACTATACCAAATATACAAGAGGGGAAATTTCAGTTACATGTTAAAAGAAACTTTTAACTAAGTGATAGAACCAATTCACCAGTGAGAGGGCAAGTCTAATTTGTTGAATGTAAGAGGCTAGACATTTGGCAGCCAAGTATGGCATTTTAGTGCTGCTTTTCTACTCCAAACAGAAGATCCATCTAGAGTCTGTTGGAGTGAGTGGCTATAATACATTTAATGAAATAAGTAAATACATACATACATAAAATAAAATAAAGTAACTTCAATGCCCACTCAATTCTTTAATTCCATAAACTATGGAAGTTAGAGCTTATCAACAATGATTACTCACAACAACAAAACAGAACAGCCAGATACAGAGGGAATGTGTCTTGGAATACCAGATGTTGGACATAACTATGGACATTCACCTATGTCCAGGTGAAAGGAATTGAATCTCTCATTTTGCTTTATTGTTTTTATATTGGTTTAGTAAGACTATGTCATGATGACTGCTTTTAACTACCTTAGGAGCAGAAAGGCATAATGTAAAGATTAGCATCAATAAAACACATAAATTTTGTGAGTGGATGTTGGCAACATATTGCTAGATTAGATAAGACTAGGCAGTTCTTCCATTTAAATATTCTTAACGTGTTTAATGTTTAAATGCTTAAATTGACTTCTTTGAGCAATAGCTGTGCAGATCACATTTGACAAATCAAAAGATTACCATCAGTTGCCTGAAGGCTGTATGTCAGGCCTAATGCTAAAAAGCCCTTTGCTAGGAATTCTCCGGCATCTTCTCCCATGCCAACAACCATCTTGGCGAAACGCTCTCCTTCTTCCAGCTGAATTGATGAGAGAAAGGGAGAAATGTTACAGGAAGTGTTCTTTGCAAAATCTTAATAGAATCTATATTTCTTTGGGATGAATTCAAGATAAGCAAGCATCAGAACTTCATTGTTATAAGATCCTTCCAGTTAATTGGGAAACCTGACTTCTAAATCTCAATGCACGACAAGACGCTGACTTTTCCCAGCATAGTGGCCAGCTGCAACACATTTGAATCCTCCCAGGTGAAAGTCTACAGCAACCTTTGATCATTGGCAAAAGATTTAGCACTAGTGCTGGCTCCAGATTTTGGGGATAAGAATCTGTCAGGTATGCCCCCACCACCACTGTTACAGCCGCTCATATTGCTTTGTCTCATGTGCCTATTGCAGCCCGTTCTTTAGTCCAATGGAGAATCAGCAAGCTAAAGACAGGTGCTGTTCCTTCCCATTTCTTAGTTTGCTCCTCCTGCCCACTTTTGGACCAAAAGGAGCGGGGAAGGGGGGTAACTAGGCAGCAATGGTGAAGAGACAGAAGCTCCTCATCATGGATTCATTGCTGGGGCACAGGTCTTGACACGTGCAAGCTACACTAGCCACAGAAACATAGAAGTTTAAAGAATCAGAGACAGATGGGACCACCAGAAATGGATTAATAGAGACACAGAAGAAAGGAGGAGGGTAAAATGGGACAGATGGTTAGGAGTTGCTGAACCTATTCCATAAAACCTTCAAGTTCCTGTTAACTTCCAGACAGGCAACCATAAAAACCAAGCAGTACAGCAGGCTACTGGTTTTAGGCTGATGGATCACATTAAATAGGTGAGGAGGTAGAGGTGGAGGAGGAGACTTATAGGCTGCCCAACTCCAGAATGAATCTGTGTGACAGTTAAAACATAGAAAACAATAAAAAGAAACTCTTATACATCCAGACAATTACACCCATATACCAAAAAACCCACAACTAACAGGGACTCTCAAAATAACGTATTGGTGGATTTTCCAAAGTATACAGTAGATCTGAGAAATCTGCAAAGCTTGGTCTAATTTCAAATCCTACAACAAGCATTACATACAGGCTGCTGATTAAATCTAGTCTTTCACCAGTAACCCACTGATGGAAGGGAAGGGGAAGAGACAGCAAAGGAGGGAAGGGTGGTATCTGAAACAAAAGAAAAAGTGGCAGAGAAATGGGAGATGTGGGTGGCAGAAACTGAGAAAAGCGTTGTCCTCTCACTAGTCTGGCCCTTCTCACCACCAGCTTGCTGTCCCCAAAGAATGCCCCTAATATAGTTTCAACGTGAGAGGAAATGATGCAGATAGGAACTACAACATGCTTGGAAGACTGTGTCTATGACACGTTAGCACCCAGGACAGACTATAGGTCTTTGGTACCAATCATTAACTGTGTTAGTTGTGATAGCTTTACCAAAATCAGGACCACCTCTAGACAGCAACAACAAGATATGGAAAACTCTATCTCCTCACTGTCATCTAGTCCTTATCTAGTCCTATGCAGCCCAGATATGGTAATTCTAGCTGTAGGTAACCAACCAGGTAGCACAGCTTATTAGATTCTACTTCTTAGAGACTTGGATTAGTGACTCAGTTTTTCTTTTATGGTGTTAACCTGAAACTGAAGCAGGTCAGACACAAATATTTAAATAGTTTAAATTTCCCCACATCCATAAGCTCACTGAGAGAAGCCATTTTTCTCTCAGTTTGTGTCCTGCCAGTTGCAATATGAGGGATAATTATAATAATGGATCTTTCAGGACTGTTACATGATTACTAAGCATCATTTTTTTGAAGAAAAAGCTACAGTACTTTAAAGGTTTTTCAAGTTGTAATAGGATATATGCCCATATATTAATGCTTGCTAATAAAAGCTATTATATGCCAAGGTGCTTAACCAAACCTCTCCTTGACATTCTGTCTGAAACAGAAGAGCAATGGTATTTGTGTGGGAAATTATTAGAGATAGGAAGATATGGTGGCAGTTGTGACCAAACATTTTTGAAACAGAGTTGGTTATTGCTTGTGTTCCCAGAAGGATTGGAGGGGGAGCAGAGCTGCTTCCAATTCTATCACCATCAATAGCAGCATTAATAGAATAGGATGATCAATAGAAGAGGTGATTTTTAAGTTTCAGAACACTAAACTAGAAGAACATTCTAGGACAAGAGCAAAACACGAGAGGACCTAAAAGGATCGGCTAAGGATTCCTCAGCTGTCAGAAATAACAAGGACAAGCCACCACCTCTCTCCTGGGTTGAAGGATGTCCACAGAAAAACACTCAGCAAGACATGCCAACAAACTATGTTCAGCCATTGCAAAATATAATAATCTGTGTTCCCCACTGCCATCATCTTTGGTGAAAACCTCATTTTGTTAGCAGCCTACTGCTTGAGAACTATTTTTCCTGAAACAGAGGGAAGCTTTTTCCAGCTAACCATATTATTTTATTGCAGGTTCTTGAATGTATGTTTGAGCTAAGCCTACAGGCACACTGACAAGGAATAGGAACAGCAGGTGTTATCCCCTGGCAAGAGGCTGCCCAGCTGGTATTCAGCTGGCACATCTTGGCATGCTGTTTCTTTCTGTTGTGTTTTCCCATCCACCCCCTTTCTTTTAGGAGACCAAAGCCATGCATATTAAACTGCACTGTTTACATCTAAAAGAAACAAGCAAACAGTATGAGTTTTCACCAATAGCAATTTAGTATTGTGGGGGAAAGATTAGGTGACAGTCAGGAGCACTGGCATGATATCTACATTTTTTAAGGAAGCTGATCTTTCTTAAAACTAGATAAATCAGATGGGAGATTTTAAAAAGGAGGTAAAAAGTAAAGCCAACCATTCTGTTAACTGCTTGCACCATTCGAGAGGTTTAGGAATAGAAAATGAAAGGTCACCTCATACACTCCCACAGTCTCTGCCACACCAAGAGACTCATAAAGAACAGTTTATATATTGTATAGCAGCAAAATCCAGATTCATCACAGGTCTTTTCAAACATCTGTTTGCCTATTCTTGACATTTTTGGATGTACGCTTTTAAAAACTCTTCAGTAGATTCCTAAAAATGTAACGCTTTATGTAATTTTAAGCAAGAAATATTGGAAGTTTGTCCATGTGAGTCAGTCCCCATCATAAAAACAGGCTTCAACATCTCCAGTGTAACATGGATATAAAAGCAAAGTTGTAATCATTTTAAAACTTTCTGAATAAGAATTAGAATTGTTAAAAATATTCATGCTTAATTCAAATTAAGTCCTCCTGTGAACTCCTGGTAAGTGATAGAGGCTGCACATTACAATGCTCCTATGGGCACCGCTGGGACTGCAGTGCGTGTTTTGTTACAGAGGGATATCAACTAACAATTTCTGTGCTGTCATACATTAATCCAGACAGCAAGATCTGTACAACAGAGATCGGCTTTCACATATCATGAGTCTTGCTTGATCATGAGACTCTGATATAAAAACAGGTCCCTACCCAAATATGCATTGGAATGTATTTCCAAATATGAATAAGATCTGTCTGCCCTGCACTGCAACCTTAACCCTAACCTCCTTGCAAACTTCAAAAACTCTTATAGTCACAACATACCTGGAGGTTACCAGACTAGAAAGGTTTTATTACAAAAAACCTGTCTGGAGTTGGGCAGCGGTTGTGTTTCAGAAGGGAGGACCAAGGCTGATAAAGAATAATTTATCAGTGGCCCCCTTGTCAGCTCATGTTACAAGCAAGTTTTAAACCAGAACCTTCTTGATCCATTGGAAAAGACTGCAGCTTTGGGGGAAGGTGAGGCAATTCAGCAGTAGGTTTGAAACTAGACAAATGTCAGCTTGATTTCCTGAATGAGCCACATAACCTCTCACCTGAAACACTTCTGCCAATCACTGACAGCAATACTGGGCTACTAGAAGCCGTGATCTGTCCACATGGAGGGGGATTTCTTACCAGGACACCTCAAAGGTATACAACCAGCCCCAGTCCTTTTTCAGAATCCTCCATGCCTTCCTTACTTTCTCTCGGACTTAAAATATACAGCTTCTTTGTGAATAAGTCTTTCTCTGTGGATTTGCTTAATCCAAGAGTTGGCTTTGTTGTAGAATCTGATTTCACTCTTATCAGTGACTTATTGGTTCTTCTGTATCCTTTTACTTTGTTCAATTAGTGGTTTGATGAACCAGTAAAAGAAACTGCTAGTCACTATTCTAGACACACTGCAATAATTAAAATAATATTTATTCCAAGAAATTTAAAATATATTCAGGTACCTCTTTCCAGTGTACAATAAAGTAGCCTGAAAAATATACATTAGATAGGGAAAAACATGGATCTTCTTTCATTTATTTATGACATTCTGATGCCTACTCTTACTTTTGTAGGTAATTGGCAATTACATTTCTAAATTTACTCCAAAACTAACAACATATTTATAGCGTGCTGGAAGTACACAGAATAAGTTGCACTTTTAAGCTTTCTAAAAATGAGTGGC
Source organism: Candoia aspera (assembly GCF_035149785.1). Taxonomy (NCBI): domain Eukaryota; kingdom Metazoa; phylum Chordata; class Lepidosauria; order Squamata; family Candoiidae; genus Candoia; species Candoia aspera. The sequence continues at coordinate 40,242,903 of NC_086153.1, forward strand.
TTAATATTTCATAACATAGCAGTTGTTAATCTTCCATCAAATAGCTACATCAGATACCTAGTTTATACCTAGCTTTTTACACTGCCATGTCAATGAAGAAACTATCTCTCTGGATTTCCACTGACAATGATCTCATTATTTTATCATTTCGTGCAATATGAATGCATATTATAATAATTAATGTATTAATTTTTTTAAAATGTGTTCCAAAGTTGAAGTACTATACTTTGCTGACTTCCTGATGAAAGACAGGAATCACAGAGTTGATTGTTTTAATTCTTCTTCTTACACAGCATTTAAATGACAAAATTAGCTATGAGTGAATGACTAATGGCATATATATCTTCCTTCTGATATACATTTGGAGACATAGAATGAAATACTACAGCGATGGCCCTGGTAGCTGGCACTGCAGTCCAACTAGGTACTAAGTCCAAATGCATCTGAAGGACACAAGACTGGAGAAACTTCCAGCTCCAGTTCAAAGTCTCTGCCAGCCTAGAACAGAAGCCTTAAAGTGCTCTTCAAAGAGTTCCTAGGAAGAAAAGTATCAGAGGAGAAAAGGAAATGATGTTTTTTACTTCTCCAATCTTTGTAATTTCCTCCCATTATACAATAAGACTGTAATGTTACAAATTAGAAGTAAATCTCATTGAACTCAATGGTCTAGCAATGTCAGGGGCGGGGAGAGGAGGTGCTACAGCTTCCCTATCCTGATCCAAATGAATGTGTGTCATTCAGTGTTATAATGAAAAATAAAGCACTACATTTTGGAAAACATAATGATGTTACAGAAGTGCTGCAGATTGCATTCGGTCTCAGTATACATATTACGGCTGTACATTTGAAAGAGGTACTTCCACCGTGAAAGATTCAAACACAGCCCTTCTTTTCAAATTGCTGAAGCAGCCACATTTGTTGCAAGGCTCACACAGTTATTCTGAAAGTTGTTCCTTGCTATCTCCATGTACAGGTGTATTCAGAGGCACTTCTCTGGGAATAAAGACAAGCCAAATAGAATATCTGTGGAAGCACAGGCATGCAGACAGAGCCAAGAAGAGAGTCCATTACATAGCTTGTTGGGCGCCTTTAAAAGGCAACTGAAATCTGTCTTCATTGAGCACAATTTTAACGAAGTTGGTCAATAACTGTTAGTTCAGTATTTTCACTGGATACTTTCTGAATCTGCTTTTCTGTTGTTGTCATTTGTTGTGGTTTGATTTAATACTAAATCTGTGGTAAGCCATGGTCAGGGCCCAATTTTAGGTGGAACAGCACAATATAAATGATTTTAAAGAAAAGACATACATGCCGTGGGGATTCCATTAGACTAATGATGACAAAAGAGCAGCTATTCAAACTGGACATGTAATTGGAGCATAGGCCCTCCATAGATCACATTTAATAGCTACAAGTACAATAGATGTAACTAAACTTTGACACCACTAGTAGTATAAGGCCTACAAGTTTAGAGCTAAACCCTATAGTATCCAACAGGGCCAGCTCTCAAGTATGCACAGAACTACGTACATCCTAAATACTAAAGCCCCCTTCTATAAATTTCTCCTGTTGTGCCCATATATTTACTTAGTGACAGCTGCATTAATTAATCAGGTTATCAGTGCAATCAAATGAATGATTCATTCATCAGAATATTAAATGTAGATTTTTAAAGGAACCTGGGAGCTTTATGTTAGTGACATTTCTGAAAAGAATATGCACAGATCAACTGATTGGAAATGACCAAACAGTATCTCAGGATCCTTCTGTGGCATTCTGATTGCTTGAAAGGGCTGTATTCAATTACTAACTTTGTGAAGAAAGGAGGGAAGAACTGTAGCATTACATGGAGTAAAACTATGCCAGACTAGAAGTGATCTCCAATCCAAAAATTAGAACTACTACCTCACTACTCTAAAAGTCTTTAGCTGGAGACTCAGGGTATGTTTGCATTAAGAATGAAGTCCTTGAAAGGCATACTTCAGATCCAGCACTATAAACTATTAACTGTGTTAAAAACTATTACCCTTGGAATCAATCATTTGTCTTGCTGATCAGTCAACAGAATGTGAGGTCTTGTTAAGTACCCTCAAGGTTTGCCACCTGCATAACTTATCCTGTAATATTTATTTCAACCTGTTAATTATATAGTCAATCAATTAAAAGCAAGGAATTAATCAACCTCAAGTACTTAGTAATCATCTATTTTCCTTCTCTGCGGGTTACTCTTCTGATTTCATTTAATATTTCCAACAATGCTTTACTGCTTCTCCTGTTGGAGGAGACTGATGGAGAGAGCAGCCTTTCGTTTACAGCAAACTAAAGGCCTGGCATTTGCATCTGCATAGGCCACAATTTCTCCCACTTGCCCTTCTTAGTATGATTAAGGCTACATATTAATGAGATTAAAATGCACAATAATAGTAACATCACCAGTAACATGTACTTTGTCTTCATGACAGTAAGTTCAAGCAAAAAAAAAAGCCATCTGTAATTAATATTGATAGAACATCTTTTTTTCTGTTCTCTATTTTCAATACTCTAAGTTAACTAAAAATTAGAATGTCAATAATCTTAAATTATAATATATAAACATCACTGTATTGAATTTTTTTTTTTAAAAAAGCCATCTGCTGGTAGGAATAAAACCAGTTTTCTCCAGACAGCAGTCATATCTGTATATTTAACTGAGAAAAAGTCCCATCGTACTCTATGCAATTTCTTTCTACAGCGTACATGGATTTGGACTGCATAGTACCAGTGTAGTAATTAAGAGATAACAACTCATTGTTCCATTGGGGAAATCAGTTTGAACAAGCAACTCAGACTTTGGTTTATGATGAGTCTTTGGTTAAGCTCTTTTTTACCACCACCACCACCCACCACCGCAAAATAACAGAGGAACACATGTCAGGGACCCCTTGCAATAATTCAGGCCAGTTCTATATAATTGCGCAGCTGCTGTTGGTTTACCCCCTCATCTTCCTTCTGTCTATCCCTCTCTTTAAGCCACACTTGAGTGCTGCTGTCAATGCGGCACCTAATGCATTATGTAAGAAGCACTGCGCCAGCTTGCTTACCCAGTGCAGAGGTCCAATGCAGACCTTGGCAGCCAGGAGAGGGACAGTGGGATCCGTAGGACGTAGCTTGGCACATTCTCTGAGCACTGAGACAGCATGAGCAGACTGGACAAGGGAGGAAGGAGAAACAAGAGAGAAAGGATAAGACGGTTAGATAATGAGCTATGAGATGCACAAAGGTTATTGATGCCAAATGTTACCTCTCTGAGATGAAATGTTTTTGTTATATGAATATTGAGACTTAGACTGGCTCCCAAAGTACATCTTTTGTTTTAGAAGTCTTCTCGCCTCCCGACCCCCACATTTGTGGGTGTCCAGATCAGGTATGGTTTTTAAAAAGCATGAAGCAAGCATTCTGCATTTGTTCAGAGATATCTCTGTATTATATTATTTGCTCTGTTTCATAGCAGGCCCCTAACAAAGGAAGAACTTCAGTTCTATGGAAAAGCATTGGAAATATAGGATTTCTGCAATATCTATTTACGCCCAAATATAAATGTTGAGAGTGAAAGAACAGATAAGAATCCTAACTGGTTACAACCTGGAGTTAAAATGTAAAACAGTATTTAGGTCCTAGACACCAAGAAAGAAAAGAGTGAATTACAGGAGTGTCCACAGAGTATGGTTAGCAAGTCAAGATGGTGTCCATGATAATGCAATCAAAGCTCCATCTGTTTTTTTATGCGCACGCACATAAGAAACAGGTGAAGCTGTGATTGCACCATCACAACCGCCATTTTAACTTGCTAACTATACTCTGTGGACACTCCTGTAGATCATGCTTCTCTTTCATGAGTGTCAAGGACCTAAATACTGTTTTACAGTTTAGCTCCAGGACACCCTGGTGATCTACTGAGACATCCTCCAAGAAATATACGACATCTACACACATAAACACACCCACAGAACTCCCTCTTTGAGCTAGGTGCAACATTCAGACCAGTTCCTTTCTTGCCGGATGCAAAGCAATTCTGCCAAACATTTTCTCTATAAGTAGGATGTCCTCTTTCATTTGTGGCCATGAATTTACAGTATTGACTTCTCAGTAGATAACAGGATGGACTCATGAGTGAAAAGTAGCAAGTAAAGGAACTGGACAATCTTTAAAACCCCTGACGGTAAAGCACAAGAAAGGTGTCTCTGTGAACTTTATGGCAAAGGATTACTTGGCACAAAGGACCAGATATCAAATGGAGTCCTGTCTTACACAGTTCTAAAAAAGCACACTCTTGGAGATTTAGACTGTATTATCAGTGAATGTCAAAAATTATTTGTACTATATACCAGTAAATGTCATAAATGATCTCCTTGGTAGCTTATCAGTATGCCATAATAAACATTACTATTGATTCTAAACTAGCAAAATTACTGCTATTATGACACATGTTCATTTTTTGTTAGCCACTCAGTCACCAAAGCAACTGTAGGGGGTATACAAGAAAATAAATATTAAAACCAAAATGTAACAATGTAAGAAACAGATACAGGAGACCATGTCAAGGAACAAAATTACCATTTAAAAAGCAATCACCAAGGGGATTATAAGTCATTCTCTCCCAGTGCTTGCCAGAGAAGCCAAGTCTTTGTGGCTTTTCTGAAGGTCATTAGGGTTAGGGCTGTATCGATTGAAGGAGGGCTGCTATTCCAAAGGGTAGGTGCAGCCACAGAGAAAAAACATGTCTCTTGGATCCTGCAAAACAGTATCACTTCATAGTGGGATCAGAACCATACTGATCCTGCTAGATGTTACTAGCTGGGCATAAACTACTGGAGAAAGGAATTCCCATAGGTAGTCAGGTCCCAAGTATTATAGGTGAATACTAGCACCTTGAACTACACCTGGAAGGAAATGGTAACCCGTACGGCTCATGAAGTAGAAGGGTAGTTCACATGGATGAACTAAGGTATGTCCAAAACTACTCATACCACTGCATTCTGGACCACCTGTAGCTTCTAACTGGTCTTTAAGAGCAGCCCCATGTAGAGTGCATTGCAATAATTCAAACAAGAAGTGACTAAGTCATGATTTACCATGAGAAGGGCCTCCCAATCCAGGAAAGAGCATAATTGGCAGACCAGATGTATTTGTGCAAAGGCCCTCCAATTGCTGAAAGTCCAGGAGAACCCCCAGATCACTGGCAATAGGATGTTCTTCTAGTCAGTCTTGCTAGGGTTGAGCCCAAGCCTGTTCCTCCCCACCCAGATCCCAACAGCCTCCAGGCACAAGGACAGAGCCTTGACAGTTTCACCTGTTTATCCTGGGCTTGAGATATACAGCTATGCATCATCTGCACATTGATGATACCTGACCAAGTGCTGCCAGATGACTGTGTCCACCAGCCTCATGCAGATATTAAATTGGATTGGGGAGAATGTCAAGCCACAAATAATTCACAAAGCAAGGGCCTTTGGGCTCAAGCTCTCCTCCCACTACCAAAACCAACTGAAACCAATCCTGATGAAAGGAAGAGAACCAGCACTTCCCAACCCCAACTCCCAGAGTTTGCTCGAAAGGATTGTAAGCACTGGCACATTCAAGCATCCATACAATGACAGTCATGAGGCCAAGCTCTTTCTACTGTTTTAATGAAGTGAAATGACCAGTACAAGAAGAAAGCCGCGAATGGAGAATTCCCACTCAAACCTACATTTAAAACTACATTCACTTAATTACCCTTTACTCCTCTTCCCACTAGAGTATGTCACTCCCCTTCCCAATCCAGATGGCTTCTCTGATGTATCTCCCTTCCATGGCCTTGGGGTACTAATGCCATAAATCCCTAGCCATAACAATGCAGTTCACACTCCAACCCCGCACCCCCTCCCATCTGGCGACACGAAGTCTGGTACCACTGATAAGAGACTGGAGGAAGATGCTCTGATAAGGGGTTCTGTGAACCTTTTGATCGGAGGGTCTGACAGGATACCATGACCAATGGCATCAAAAGCTGATAAGTTATCAAGTAGGACCAGCAGAATCACACCACCCCTACTTTGGTCCTAGCAAAGGTCATCCACAAGTACAATTAATACTGCCTTGGTGCTGTACACAGGCCTGAATCCTGATTGAAAAGGAGAGGTTGGAGATGGGTCAAAAAGTATCGAGCACTGCTGGGTCAAGCAATGGCTTCTTGAAGAAGTATTATGCTGCCTCTGTCAAGGCAGGGCAAACCACCCCCTCTTTCACTGGATTAGCTGTCCCATACTCAAAGAACCATTTGACAGCTGATGCGTACAGTGGATGGGAGATGTCTGTTGATCAGTCTTCACTGGGCAACCCTCCAGCCCATTGTCTACCAGCTTGTTTTGAAATGCCTTTGGTATGCTAAAACCCTTTACTGTACATCCCTCTTACCCCACCAATCAGAAATTTGTGGCTGCCAGTACCAAGAAGCCAGTGCCTGTCCCCTGTTCTTTCACCCTCCAGAAAGGAAGAAAGTATGGGGTTCAAGGCAGGGGAAATGGTATGGGCAGTCCCAGATAACCAGTTGATGAGGGATTCATCTTGCTCCCTTTGATATACCTAAGTGTGCTGCCACCCAGCAACATGGGCAGGGAAGCTCAGCAGATTGTCCTTGCCCTTAAACTGGTACCGATCAAGGGGAAAACACTACTTTAAAACTGGAACAACTAAGGACAACTTAAACCTGTCTCAGTCATGGGCTGAGGATAAAACAAAGGCATCATTATGGACACACTGCAGAATAAAAGAGATTGCCAGGACCTGTTCATACTGTACTTTGATATAAGTAAGAAAAGGCCCTTGGGAGCGAGGAAATTGGCAAAGACAGCCAAAATCTGCCTATCCTTTATACAAATTACATATGTGATGATAGTGGAGGGCTAAGTGGGATGTACCAGAAAAAAAGTCAGGGTGAATGATGCCATTCTAAAATCTAATTGTTTCTTTTCCTTCCCACTCTCTGAGTTACCTAGCCCACATCATATCACAACAACCCCCCACCCCCCAAGTCTTCTGAATGTTCAATATGTTCAACCTTGAAGAGATTTTTTTCTTTTTTTTATTTGAAATACTAGAGAAGGTGTTAAGTTACTGAAATTGTTTATACTTGTCTGAAGGGATGGGGAAGTCATCTTTTATATATCTTTTTCTTTTCTTTTTTCCTTTTTAAATTTATTTATATTTCGAATTTTGTCACCGCCCATCTCACTCAAAGAGCAACTCTTTTTTCTATCTCTTTGCACTTCTCTTTTTCTTTTCTTTTCTTTTTATATTTTCCTTAATTTGTATTAGTCTTTTATCTTTGTATTTGTAACTCTAATAACATTATTATTAAAAAATATGTTCAACCTTCACTGGGCTGTTTTGAAGGCTCCGTTCTTAAGATTTTTTCCCTATTTTTTGGTGGGGAGGGGGAAGTCTGCAGTTTTGGAGTTCCTTATTCTTATGCGTCCATCTTTCTGTTTTGTGTGAGATTTTCAGTTACATAAGCCATGGCATGCACAGCCTGAGCTTCAGGAATGAAGGAAGCAATATGGGAATTACACTTCTTAGTTTAAATCAACTTGATGAAACCATTTTTAATGGACTTCTATGATACTGAATTCCAACTGTACTGATCAGTATATGTACATGTGTGTAATAAATGTGCATGTGATCTTGTTTGATACTAGAATGAGAGCTGATGAATAATCATATAAGAGCTATATATTAGAATAACAATGAAGTACACACTATTTGTGTAGGGTCTAAATAATCAGATAATTAAAATGTTTGTATTCCTCAGTCAGACTGTGGGTGGAAAGTGCATTGTTTGCAAGGTTCACTGCAAGATAGTAATAATTAGACTTATTAGTGATTAGACTTTAAACCACAGAAGAATTTCAGTACAAGTTTTCTATCTAGATACAGTTTCCATATTTGGATCCCTCTGATTAACGCAGGTATGGATATATATCAATTCATTTGTAAAATCAAACATACCTCTCAATTTTGGATTACAATGCTTGCTCTTAATTTGCCACATCACATCTGAAATTCTTTCCTCCACAGCAGTTGAAAAGGGAAAAGTGACCTCACTTGTAACAAGGGTTTTGAGTTTGTTTTTTAAAGCAAGAAGTCTGCTGGATCTGACAAAAAGTCTATTTAGGCCAGCATCCCATAGTAACTAACAAGATGTTCTATTTGTCCTTTTCAGACTATGAGATGGCCAGGCAGATTTACTAATAAAATTCTTTATTGAATTAACTATTTACAATAGCAAAAGTTCTTGCAATAGATTAGATGGTATAAATCAATCAAGTCCACCCAGGTGGCAAGGGACACTCAGGCGACACTGCAGGGTCAGACTGTGGCAGGACAATGAGGCAGAACTTGGCCAGTCCTCTGATGGAAGCTGCAAGACTGGAAAGAGCTAGAGTGTGTGGCAAAGGAGAAGCTGGACACTCAGATTTGCACCCTGGCACACAGGCTGGATCAGGCTGGTACATGGAGGATAGACAAGGCTGGGCTGAAGTATCTAGGCAAGGCTTGGTTCTGGAGACGAGACTGTCCTGGCCTGGAACGTTTGGGCAAGGCTCAGATCTGGAGACAAGGCTGGACTGGACTGGAGCATCTAGGCGAGGCTTGGGTTAGAAGGCAAGGCTGGACTGGACTGCAGTGTCTAGGCTAGGCTCAGATCTGGGGGCAAGGCTGGACTGGACTGGAGCATCCAGGCAAGGCTTGGATCTGAAGGTAAGGCTGGACTGGACTGGAGCATCTAGGCAAGGCTTGAATCTGGAGTCAAGGCTGGACTGGACTGGAGAGTCTAAGCAAGGCTTGAATCTGGAGACAAGGCTGGACTGGACTGGAGAGTCTAAGCAAGGCTTGAATCTGGAGACAAGGCTGGACTGGACTGGAGAGTCTAAGCAAGGCTTGAATCTGGAGACAAGGCTGGACTGGACTGGAGAGTCCAGGCAAGGCTGAGATCTGGAGGCAAGACTGGACTGGACTGAAGCATCTAGGCAAGGCTGAGATCTGGAGGCACACCTGGATCTCACTGGAACGACGTGGCGATGCTTGGAGCTGGATGTGAGGCTGTGCTCAGCAGGAATGGCAAGGAGAGGCTCGGCTGGGGTGACTTGTGCAGGAAGCAGGTCTGCGATGGCAGAAGGCACTGGCTTTGGTTCCACGCTGGCTACAGGCAAGGCTTCTGACGTTGGTAAGGACTCTTCTGCAGGTGCTGTGAGCTCGAAGGATCGGTTGTCTCCGGCAGCTTGCTCTTGGCGCACCTGCCTTTTTATTCACTCCTTTTCGTGCCATTTTCCTTTAGCAGTCAACCAGGCTTCTTTCTCTTTTGCACACTTCTCTGCTCTCCTCTCTCGAGCACTGATTGGAGGCTTCAAATCTCCCTCCAGAGTTTGTCCAATCAGCGTCTGCGATTTCTCCCGCTCTGCTGAGTCACTTCTCAGTTTTGATTCTTCAAGTCCTTCCTGTAAAGTTTTGTTTTCCCCTTCTGACTCCAGATAAGTTTTGTTTTTGGAGTCAGAAGCAGGCTCAAACCTCAAACTATTAAGACACAGATAGGTCATGTAGGCAACAGCCATTTCCCACAATTAAGTTTCAAAAACTATTATTCAGAGTCATATTGCCTTGATTCTGAGGATATCATAAGGTCATTGTTAATAGTAGCCATTATAGCAATATGCTATCCCCAGAGGCCTGCCTCGAAATGTTCTTGGCTAGGAAATCTGGAAGTTATAGTCCAAGAAATTCCGAAGACACTAGGTTAAGGAAGGCGGAAATAAATATATGTATGTTGATTATAACCCCCACATTATAACCTCATTATTTTGGTGTTCTTCACCTCTTACACTTCAGTGTCAATATGGTTTTGGTACAGATTTGTTACTATATCTAGATGATGGGAGCAAACGAAATTGCCAGTGAAGTAATGTTAATGCTCTTTGTTAAGCGTGCACGCACACACACACACACACACAACCCTGCAAAATTTGCACAATCTAAGGCAAACCCAATCCTGATGCTCCATATTCTCTGTTCAACTCACAGGCCATAATCCAGGCACTGCAGCAATAGCTTCAGCTGGATCATAATGATTTTGCTGAGTTTTTCAGGCAACTTTGGAAATTTCCACAGGCAGCTTTACAGAATTATCTCCCTCCCCGCTATACTTGCCCCTACTCTCCTTGCAAAAATATTGACTCACAGAGTTTCCTCTGGTTAGCTGACCTTTGTACATTTGTTGGTTCAAGATTTGCTTACAATCTTAACTTTTTTCCCTGCTTGTGCTATTTATGGAGCTTTCTAAAACCTTTGCATCCTTCAGAGCTCCTTATTGCAATGCAAAGACAAATGTTTCTCCTTTTTTTGACCGGGTTACTTAGCAACCACACTAAGCTTTTGTAAGGGAAGTAACAGAAGGAGCTTCCCCAATCAAACCCAACCCTTGCTGCTGTGGCACTGGAGTTACAGTATAGATGTGTATATACTGTTCTCTTTAATGGTCTAGAAGGCTTTGTACTATTCTTGCAAGACTTCAAACATCAAGATAAATTTATTGTTATGCATTGTAACCATCTTCTTGAACGATTACATTTCTGCCATAGACGTTGATGATGATGATGATGATAATATATGTAGCTGATGCTTCCTGTGTATGTCAACCATGGCAAGAAAGAGCCTTGGGTGTATGGTCAGAACTGGAGGGAACAACCATTTCATCTACTTGAAGGTCAGGAGTAGTCAGCAGCATCCACAGTAAACCATAATGATGCCAAAATGACAACACATACACAGTGACATCAATTGCATTACCTCCCTTACATACGTGTGTCCCAATGTCTGACACTAATATGCAACTCATCATCCCTGACTCTCTTAGCAGATGCCCATGGCTACTAACAATACCTAATTCCTGATTCTGTGTTCAGTTCACACACTAACTACAGAACTGATTTTGAACTGCAGACATCATGCCATAAAATACCTACCTTTTTTTTTTTTTTTACATTTTCTTGCTTCTTCACTATCTTACCGGTTTTTGGAGTAGCACCTTCCCTGTTGAAGAGCTTGTGAGAATTCAAAAACCTGTAAACCTTTTTTATTATTATTGTAGTTGGCCCTAATAACAGCATTAACCAGCAGTGGATGCTGGATTTACTTTAACGAGGCAGTCATCTCTTTTCTTTTTCTGTGAGTCGTTGACCCTCTAAACTGGGGGCTGCACATTCAGATTTTTTTTTTTGCCAATATTGGTGAAATATGTCAGGACTTGACTGATAGGCGCTAGAGTACTAGGCCAGTAATATAGTTCTATACCAAAGTATGTTTCTCCACTATTCAGGAAGAGGGTGAAGCCTCAGAGGGAGAGGTGATGGCCAAGAGGGATGAAAGACTGGACCTGAGCTTCAGATACCACAGCTATCTAAGGTCTTGCAATCTAGTTTGATTCTGCCTGTCTGATTAACAATGTACAGACAAACGTCAGGACTATATGATCTTTCACTGTCTCTTTTTCTAGACCCAGATCTTCCAACAACAGAGCCTTTGCAGTTTGGGAGGATAAGAGTGTCCCTTTTCTATTGAGTCTTTTAAAAAAATTTATGGGTAAAGTCATTGACATATAAGCAAGACATATCTGGTTTGACCCACAATGACTGTTCAAACAGCTTCTAATTGAATAAGGGGATATGAACCCAACTTTCCCTGCTCCAGGTCTAAAGCTGTATATAGTCTAGCTCTAAGCAAGGGTGACAAAATTCAGGTCAACTTTATTTAATTATGAAACCAATTCAAATGGGTGGGGACCTTGTGGCTTCCAAGATGTTGGTGAATTACAACATTCAGAATCACATTGGCTACACTTTCTAGGACAGGAGCTTTTGTTCAGCGACATATGGACAACCACCGATTTCTTTCCCTGTTGTAACAAAATGTTCATTGTATGTATGTATGTATTTTGTGATTTTGAGTCAGTCTTGACTCCCAGAGACTGCCTGGACAAGTCCCTGCAGTTTTCTTGGCAACATTTTCGGAAGTGGTTTGCCACTGTCTCCTTCCTAGGGCTGAGAGAGAGTGACTGGCCTAAGGTCACCCAGCTGGTTTGTGCCTAAGGCGAGACCAAAACTCATGGTCTCCAGGTTTCTAGCCTGAAACCTTAACCACTACACCACACTGGCTCTCTTATTATATATACCTTTTCCATATTGTTTTCTTCTGTCTTCCTTGCTTACCATTTCTTTTCCGTGAATGTGGGTGTGCACACATGCACATTCCTACCAGCAGCTGAGGAACAGACATCATGAATCTGCTACAGTGGACTCTATCCATGAAAGCATATGCCATAACACATTTGTTCGTTTTTAAGACTATTGTTCTTGCAACCATCCTGTTGCAGTCTCTGAATACCAATACACTCTGTTCAAACTATATTAAACTGCAGTGGAGCTCCTCAATTTTGTATAATGCTATTTTTTTTTTTAAATAAGGCCAGGAGCTGAAAGTGTAATAAACAGTGGCAATGGATTTCAGAGAAACCCCACAGTACTTTCTCTGTGGAATATTCCTTGCCAAAATTGTAGTGGCATGGCAAACATCAGCCAGGAGCTGTTTGATTCTCTCACCCACGCAAAACCTCCAAGTAACCAAGGTATCGGCAAGAGCAGAGCATCTATTTGCAAAGCCTCCTCTTCATGTTGCCCAGAAAATATTTCAGGAGTCAGTTAAGTGAGGCTGTCTCCTTTGCTGTCTGTATTCAGAGGCATCTACAGAGAAGCAGCATGAGAACATACTGCAGATCATCAGATCCTATGCTATCAGTTAGAGTGGATTAATGCATAACATCAGTGTGATACAAGAGCCTTGCTGGATGAGACCAGAGGCCTGTCTTATTCAGCACCTTTCCCACAGTGGCCAACTATATTCCTGGGGAGGCCTCAAGCAGAACAGGTGAGTAAACCTACTATAACTCCCATATTAGAACATGCTGCCATTCTCCTGAAGTAATAGTTATCATCTATAGTTGCCATCACATTGTTACTGATGGCATTGTCCTCCATGAATTTGCCCCATCCCATTTTAAAGCTAAATTAGTGGCTCTCACTGCAGCTATGTAGTTTAATTATGCTCTGTGCAATTTTTCACCTTTTGTCTGTGAATCTCCTACCATTCTGTTTTACTGATGACCCTGGGTTCTGTTATGATTCGAAAGAGGAAGAAAAACCTCATAAAATGCTCATACCATGCGTCATTTTATAAATGTCTATAATATCAGCTTTTACTCATCTTTATCTCAAATGAAACAGCACCAGATATGTAATTTCTCTGCTGCAATGTCCCAGTTTAACATCCACAAATCATGAAGTGAATTAGAATGAGGTACAATTAAAACATTACCAAATTGATGGGGCTGATATTTTTAGAGAACAGTGGACCATGTTAGAAATACTCACTTCTGTTCTGCCTCCCCAGTTTCACGCCTCTCAGCAAGCTTCACCCTTCCTGATATCTTGCTGCCTGTCAATCATCCACAAATTTGCAAGTTATCTGGGCCCTTCATCCCCTGAAGGATGCCAGTTTGTGCTCCTAACCTGCCTTTCTTGTAGTCCTCCCCCTTTTTCCTTCTTGCTAGCACCCTGTCCTCTCACACAGAGTTACCAGAATTTTTTTTTGAAATGGTGCACCAAGGAGAAATCAGAAAAATCCCCTACCACAATAACCACTGGTTCCAAGACAAGTGCCCTACTCAATATAGCTAGGCATGATGTTTGCTTTCTTTTCAAGCTGATCCCCTTTGCTGGCAGGGAAGAAGAAAACACCCTTGACAATTTGTACAACTGAGAACAATTTATTATACTGATGAACTGTGAACCAGCACATTCTTCCTGCTTAAAGCATCATGCTCTAGGCGATCACATGATCAATAACAACTATTACAAATACAGTTTATCATTCTTCTTATTGCTGTTATTATTCTAATAACAACAGGAACAACAGCTATGAGTACATAATCTTAAATCAGGGGATTATTTCACAGTCCTACTGAGTCACTATTATTGTTCTCACCAAAAGTGAATTACTTTCCAAAGGCCCATCAAATGAATTAATAAACAAAGCAAATTTGAATCTTATTATTGATTTGCCTCATTTCATTTTAGATCTCTGACTTAAACATCTTTGCATACTGTGACTCAAGACATTTGACTGATTTCTCATTCAAATAAAATGAATATGATTTGGATCTTGCTGATATTGACTTTACGGCTGGCCCTGTTAGAGATTTAACAAAATAGCTTTAGGGTTCATTCTGGGCATATACTGCATATGTCAGTGATCATAATTGCTGGAATGATGGGAGCTGTAGCTTAGCGCATTTGGAAGATGCTAATAAGAAAGACTACAGGTAGTCCTCATTTAGTGACCCCAACTGGGACCGGCAACTCAGTCGTTAAGCAAGTGGTCACTAAGTGAAAAAGTGACTGTGCGTATGATCTTACTTCAGCTTTCCTTTGCTTTACAGACCTGAGAAGGTCATAAATGTGAGAACTGGTTGTAAAGTTACTTTTTTTTATCATCGTCATAACTGTGAATGGTTGCTATATGAGGCAGTTGCGAAACGAGGACTACCTGTACTCTCAGCAAGTGGCTAACTGGAGCTGGGCTTGGGAGAAGGAATTACAATCCTTATCTCTTTGACTCTGAATGCAGTATCTGTTGAAAAGTATAGGGAGAAATGTTCCTTATCTCCTAGAATGATACATTTATATGGGTAGGATAAATCTTGGAGTTCATTTAATCACTCTCAGTGGTCAACTCAGCAATACTGGATACTGATATACTATCTTTGACAGATGATATCCACTTCTGTTTAAATACTTCCAGGAATGGAGAGCTCATCATTCCCCAGGTCAGCCTGTGTCAGGTAAAAAACTGAAAGCCATGGTTAATTTGAGCATAAGAAGAAGTGCTTAGCTCTAAGATGTGCTTGTTGAACAGGAATGTAGAAAATAAGGGAAACAGTGTCCAAACTTCTCTAGGTTTGGTAAAATCTTGTAACAGGCCACTTTCTTTATCCCTTTTGTGCTCTGTTTTTTTGCCTTTTCTGTTTTGAAAAAAATGAAGCCCACATTGAAGTTTTTAAGCTTCTTTTAAGTTTTTAAGAATTCTTCTCTTTCTAGCTGTCTGATTTGTATTTATATCTAGACATTCCAGTAGAGTACCAAATATATTGATCATACACATGACAAATGCCCCATAGACCCTGACTATAGGACACAGTGACAGTTCTCTTAAGTATGCTGGAGATCAGAAAAGATCTCCAGCGTACTTAGGAATATCTTTAAAAAAGACAACTTAAGGAACGTCTTTAAAAAGATATGACTTCACCCACATATTTGCATTTAACATATACATATCCTCGAACTATCCCCTTTTGAAGTAAGCCATGTTATGCAGAGTGCAAAAGGGGATAAGAAATCATAGAAATAGTAAACCAAATAAATTAAAACATGAGATAAGAAAAAGAAATAGCTAAATCCAGTTTGTACCTATATCAGTCACTATAATTCTCAATATCTTTCTATCCTTACCAACCATCCTTGCTTCCATTACGTCCACACATTACTTCTTATGTAGCCTTTTGTTCTTTACATTTTTTCCCTCTCTTATATTCATTCTTCCTTAATATATTTGTTTTGCAATTTGATCCTTATCCATTCTGTCTAGCTCTCTATATGACCAAAGCACTCCCTTTTATGTTCAAACTGCGTTAAGCATCCATTTATTCTTGATCCTATCACTTTTGGCTTTACTAACCACATATACTTCTTAAGGGGACATCATTCCAAGCTCAGTACTGAACAATTTGCTTATTCCATTTATTCTCAAGCACTCAAGCACTTCCATCGTATACCACTCCTTTCTCATTCAATCACCAACCTTCACCACCAGATTCATGCAAAACATTCCATAATTCAATCCTACTCACTTTACCTTATACTTTCTCTAAATCAACAAATGCATAATAAACCTTCTCACATTTATATATGCCTCAGTTCCTTGCTGAAGAGTAAAATACGGCTGATGCATCCCCTGTCCAGCATTTGATTGTGGCAAAATAGAAATGTAATTAATACTGCACAGCTCACATCTGGCACATTGTTACCTCTTGTACACTTTCATTCAAAATTCTGTAAACACCCTCCCAGGCATAATTAACAAACTAATTCCCATATAATTTTTGTATTCATTCTTGTTACCTTTCATTTTGTTTAGAAGAACATAACATTCCTCCAGTAGTAAGGCAGTCTTCACACACATATTAAGCAAGTTACACAGCCACGCAATAAACAAGCCACATTTATATTTTAACCTTTCCCCAGTTACACCATTCTGCACTCACTGCTTTACCATTTTTTAGCATTCACACAGGACTTACGACTTCTACTTATCAATTGTTTTCTTGGACACTAATATTTATAGCTATTCTATTCTTTGACATATCACTATAATTTCCCCCTACAGGTCTCTAAAATAATTCTTCCAGCATTTCCTCATCTTTGTTTCATCTCAAATAATTTCATCATGTTTATTTTTAATTCTGTTATTCTGCTGGAGGTTCCTTGTTTTGCCTCTTTGCTCACTTCCAAAACAACTTTTATTTCTATCAAAATCACTCTGCATTTTTTACCCTTTAATCTTAACCATTCCTCAAGTACCAATCGAAGCAAATATTTGTAGCTCAGGGTTGAACTGTGGAGTCCTTGGTGCTCTCTGAGCCTTGTTGTTTTCTTGCAGACGTTTCATTGCCAGGCTAGGCAACATCTTCAGTGCAAAGAGGGAGTGGGCCTTGCTCTCAGTTTATATACCGTGGCTTGCCCTGCTTGTGCTGGTAGGGGTGTTGTTCTCTCCTTGGGAGTTCTTTGATTTGGCTGTTGTTTGCTGCTTGGTTGATTGCCTGAGTTAATAGTTCCTTGATTCGGGTGTATTGTGCTGTCTGATGGTTCATCTGGTGTTAATCCTAGTGTTGATTTTTGCATATCTGGGTGTTGATTGCTGGCAAGGGAGTGTACTGGTCTTTTGGCTTTTCTTTTGTCTCTTTTGAATGGTATGTAAATGTTGTTTACCTCTATGTGTCTGTTGATGGCTGCTTTGTCTGAGTGCCAGGCTTCCAGGAATTCTCTGGCGTTTTTGGTTTTGGCTTGGTTTAGGATGCTCACAGTTTCCCAGTTGAAACTATGGTTGAGTCTGTCCATGTGTTGTGAGATTAAGGAGTTCCCATCGTGTCTTCTGACTGCTAGTTGGTGTTCATGGATGCGCTCTGCTAGTCTTCTGCCTGTCTGTCCTACATAGTGGCTGTTACAGTCTTTGCATTGTATGTTGTAAATAACTCCTGTTTTTTCTTCTTGGGCTATTGGGTCTTTTGGGTTGCTTAATATGTTTTGAAGAGTTTTAGTTGGTTTATGTGCTATGGTGATGCCATGTGGTTGTAACAGTCTGTTGGTGGTTTCTGAGATGTTTCTGATGTATGGCAGAGTTATCCTTTTCATAGTTTCCATTGGTTGGGTTGTAGTGGGTTGGGTGGTGAGGTACTTTTTGATAAAGTTGAGCGGGTATCCATTTTGTTGGGAGATGCTGTGCAGATGTTCTTTTTCTTTTTTCTGGTGTTCTGGGTTGCTGCAGTGTGTAAGTGCTCGTCTGAATAATGTTCTTACACAGCTTCTCTTGTGGGAGGTTGGATTGTTACTTTGGTAGTGGAGCACTTGGTTGGTGTGAGTAGCTTTCCTGTAGACATGTGTTTTTAACTTACCATCGTTCCCTCTACTGATGAGGATGTCCAGGAATGGTAGTGAGTTGTTGTTTTCTTCCTCCCTTGTGAATTTTATTCCATTAAAGATGTTATTGATGGTTTTGTGGGTTTCTTCCAGTTGTTTCTTTTGTATTATGACAAAAGTGTCATCTACATACCAGATCCATACTTTGGGTTCTATGTGTGGGAGTGCTATCCTTTCCAGACGCTGCATTACAATCTCTGCTATAAGTCCTGAAATCGGTGATCCCATGGGTGTTCCTTTGATCTGTTGGTATATTTCTCCATCAAACTGAAAGTAGGTTGTAAGGCAGAGGTTGATGAGGTTCATTATCCTGGGTATATCTATTCTGGTGTATTTGGCTAGGTCAGGTGTGTTGCGCAGAACTGCAGCCATGGATTCTTTCGCTAGTGCTGGGTCTGTGGATATGAAGAGAGCTGTAACGTCGAATGATACCATGATCTCATCTTCTTCTATTTTTATGTTTTTGATTTTCTGGAGGCACTGTAGTGGGGAGTTGATCGAATGTTCACTCTCCTCTGTGAGGCGTCTGAGTTTCTTTGTAAGCTCTTTAGCTATGTTATAAGTGGGAGTCCCTGGTAATGATACAATGGGCCAAAGTGGTATGCCCGGCTTGTGCATCTTGGGGCGTCCGTAGAAACATGGGAGGATGGGTCCACTGTTTTTCATCTGCCTCTGTTCTTCTTTTGTGATTTGGCCTTTCTTGGTGAGGTTGTTGAGAGTTCTTTTGACCTGGTTGTCCAGTTTCTGTATGGGATTGGTGTTCACTGGGGTGTAAGTTTCTTTGTCCTCAAGTAATTCTTTGGCCTTTTGTGTATACTATGAACTGTCCATAATGACAGTGGTGCGACCTTTGTCTGCTGGGAGGATGATGATGGTTTGGTCCATCTTTAGGTGTTTGAGGGCTGCTCTGTCCTCTGCTTTTCCACATCCTTCTGACTTGTGGTATGATTGTCTGTCTTACGTCCTCTTGGGTTTCTGTAGTGAGTCCTATAGTTTTAAATGCCTCTTCTAGAGCTGCGAAGAATTCTAATTTATTTGCATCTTTCTCAAGTCTTTAATTACAGTCTTTGCAACTATCTTTTTCTCTTTATAGACATTATACAATATCTTTTTCTCATCCTCATCTTTTGCAGCATTCTCTTTAATGCATTTTTTCTCATCCACAGTTTTTCATTATGTCATCAAGAATTCTTTTTCATACTTCACATAATGTGACTCCACATACTTCTGTGACATTTTTTATTCTGTTCAAAGCAGTTTCCACATCCTCCTTCCTTAAATTCTACTTTCTTTGTCATGTTGGGAGGTTACTCTAATCTCTAATCCTTTTCTAAGCAGATACTTACCAAAAAAGTCATTATTCTCATTCATTGTTGACTCTCTACATGGCCCAATCACCTTTTATATATTCTCTCATCTTATTCCCATTCATCCATTCATATAATCTAACAGAACAATTTTTCCCTTAGATTGGTCTCATTCAGAATTGTACAATTTCTCCCAAGACTTATTTCCAGATCCTCTATTATCATAATTTACCGCAGCATGACATACAAGTATCACCAAGCTATAAATTCCTATTTTCATATGCACTGACAACAATTTAGAAGACACCAATTTTTACTTTTTGACAAGGGATACCTCTCTACATGTATTCAACAACTCCACATCATAAGATCAGACTACCCTCATTCAGATCTACTATATTCTTTTTCTTTCTCTTTGTTTCACAGACACTCAACATATTTGGTTTTCTTTCTTTCATTTCATTTCCTAATTCATACTCATTACCATTTACTCCTTTTGCTTTCCAAATCACAATCTTCTATATGCCACTGTCAGAACCAGATAGGTCCAGAGATATTGACCTCCACTGCTCAACTTGGCTTTGGTGAATAAACACATATATATAATGCATTTTAGTAAGACAGAGAAGATACACACTACCCTTGCTGCACACAGCATTCCTTGGCAATGTTTTTTAAAATGTAAAGACCCTTAACTGGAGTGCCAGTGGTAATTACCAAGATACAAACAAGTACAGAAAACGTATTCAACCCTTTCCTCTAGGCTGCAATCCTACAGAAAACTCATCATTTCACCCTTGGTACTGTCAAATTTGTCCCTCCCTCCTGCTGTTAGATCCATGTCAAGTGGTTCCTTGAACCAGTGGGTCAAAAATACTGGCTTTTGAAATTCCAGGCCCATGTTAAATATTCTCTTTTACTCCCCAAGAAGGAAGGATATGTAGAGAACAGAGTTGGAAAAAGTCTTTAGCTAAAGCTCTGAGTCAGAAAGCATGTAATTCCATCACCTTAATGAAACTTAGAACTTCTGCCTGAAAATCCTGCAGTGCCCAACTTTGGAGCTCATTTAAGAAATTTAGGGGCCTAATGCCACCTTTAATTTGGAGCTCCTCTCCCCAGTCCAAGATTAACATTGCAGATGGCTTCTGCAAAATGAGATGTTAAAACTGTATATGGAAAACAGAATACTTGCAGAACCCAAACTAAAATTTAAAGATTATCTAAAAAACACATTGGATACAAAAGCCACTATGTATTAAAAACCTGCTTAAGAAAGTGAGCCCATCAATCTGACCTACCTGTTGGCTAGCACAGAACTGTGCTAGTCCATGGACAGGCTTGGCCCACCATCAGTACAAGGCAAACATAGGGTCCTCTCTTGGGGCAGAGCAACAGGAGCAGACAGCCAAAGCCTCTTCATTTTTAAGACCACAGCCTGCTTCAACCTTTCCACTGCTTAGGGGAATCCCACTTTTGGGGGGCCCAATTCTGTTGAACATGCTGTGAGCCCTTAGTTGGGTTTCTCCCTCCTCACTCCCAATGTGGAAGACAGTCAGTATGTAACTATAGTAATTATTAAGGTTTTTTGTTGTTCAATCGTGTCTGATTCCCAGAGACTGCCTGCACAAGTCCCTGCATTCTTGGCAAGGTTTTTCGGAAGTGGTTTGCCATTGCCTCCTTCCTAGGGCTGAGGGAAAGTGACTGGTCCAAGGTCACCCTGCTGGCTTTGGGCCTAAGGCGGGACTAGAACTCACGGTCTCCCAGTTTCTAGCCCAGTGCCTTAACCACTACACCAAACTGGCTCTCAATTATTAAGTTAGCTCATTACTAAACAATATTCAGCTTGGTCTCATGTTCTTCTCTGCTCTCTACTCTACCCCACACAGTTATCTGCCCTGGGAGAAACAATCCATTCATGCAAAATAAGACCTTTTTTCCTAGGCTAACTGAAACATGATGACATGGCCAAGGAAAAAGACCATGGGCTAGATCCAAAGGTTCACTGGGTCACCCAAAGCTTCAGGCTAGAAGTTCTCCATCCTGATCCATAAGATAGTCTTAGTTAAGGGAAGCGATAAATGTTTGGATACATGCATCATTAAAGACCATCTTTATGTTTCACTAATGAGCTGACCAGCAAGATGGATTTACATTAATGTTGTCATTTTAATAGCTTAATATTTTAAATGTAATATTTTATTAAATGCAAGATAAGCAGAATGGAATGCTGAATAAAAAGAAAAGGGTGCAACGTATATAGACCAAGAGCAGATTCTCTGCTTATACTGAAAAGAATAAATTTCTTTTCAAAATATGAAGGTTTCTGGGGAAATAGAAGGACTCATCAAACAGTGTTTCTGTGATAATGCAAATTTATGAGTCCCAATCTTGGTACTACAAATTTGAAAGTAAACCTCAGATGTGAGATCTTGCTTTTAATGAAGCTTGGACTTGGCTGTGGTCCAGGGCAGATAAAAAGAGATATTTTGCTTTTAGTGGCTTCACAGGATAAGATTATCGTTGCTCATTATTCCCTGCCCCCACCCAAGTCTCTAGCATCATGATGCATAGCATAGTAAAAATTGTAATTTGCACAGTTCTCCCAATTATCTCTCTCCCTCTTGAATATAATATGAATCTCTTGGGAACACTTTGGAAATAGGACTGAAACACTGCCAGATGGAGGAGGACATATCTTCTGCCAGAGTATTTTACAGAATGATAGAATTCTAGAGTTGAAACGAATCACAAGGATCATCTAGTACCAATCCTATGCAATATGCAGGAAAACCAATTAAACTATCCTCAAGAGGTGGCTATCTAGCTGTTCTTAAAAATCTATAGATATCGAGGCCACACAGCCTCCAGAGGTAGACTTTTCCATTGCTGTACAGATCTTATTGTCATGAAGTTTTTCTTTATACAGTTGTAATATTAATATGCAAATGTAGTACCACTTAATTCCAGGATATTTAATAAGTTTAGGAAGCAACCTGGAAGAGGGCTAGGTAGAAGACAGATCTAAATCTCCTGGTTGATCTCTGCGTAATTTTCATATATTGGCAAGGCTTTCTGAATCCTGATTCCTCAACAACAAAAGCAGCACATTTTTTTCCCCCATTTAAGTTTGGCTGCTGAAATTTCAAGGACAGAAGAAAACTGAAAGTGGATTGTTGTCAAACTCCTGGTAGATTTTTTTTTTAACAACACTGGACTGTAATCCACTATCCTTGGATGCCTTGTGTTTTGGGACTGAAGCATGTATGTTTGTGTTCATTATATTTTTTAAAAAGAATTATTTGATGTTTTCTTTAGCTTCACACATTTTTATACTTATCTATAGTATAAGTATATACTATAGGTATTCTCTGAGTATGCAGAACCTGTTGCCTTTCTTTTGGTTACCTCTATTAGGCACTAAACCACCTATATTCAAAAAGGATGATCATGGCTACTAAGGAAAAATTTGAAAAGGAGAACTTCTCCTAATATACACTTGTACTATTATAGCACTAATAATTCAAATTGCATTTTGTTTTCAAGTACTGTACATATAACAGCAATAGTTCCATCTGTGAAATAGTCTGTTTGCTTGTTTTACCTTGCCACAAGCTGTCATGGCCAGAGCGAGCTGGTACCAGAGATGAAATTCACCAAATGCAAGCTTCATTGCTCGTTCTAAACACTGGAGAGAAAAATATACATAATATATGGAGAGATAGAATTTTTACTTTTTTTCTTATTTTCAATACTTTAAGCTTTGTAAATAATAGAACGCTCATCACTTATAATCATAGCACATAAATAGCCCCCGCTCTCTGGAACATCCTTCCCCCGGAGGTGAGACAAGCCCCCTCGTTTCTGGACTTTTGAAGACAACTGAACACCTGGTTTTGCCAGCGTGCCTGGAGTGGGAAGGAGAATAGTTATTCCTGGGGATGGCTAGCCCCCTAGAACGGCCCTTTACTCAAAGGCTGATACGGAATCTTTAACCACCTGGATTTTAGCATGTTTTATATTTTTATTGTCTGTTTATTTATATTTATGGTATTTTTAATAGTACTGAATTTTATATTTTGCTTTTATTGTAAACCGCCCAGAGTCTCTCCTTTTGGGGGGAGATGGGCAGTGATAAAATTGGGTAAATAAACAAATAAATAAATAAAATATTATTGCATTGAAATTTGCATTAAAATAATACAGTGTATCAAGATTTATATTACAATAAAAGGAAAAAAGCATAATATAAATAACTGCATTGAGTTTTTATTCACCTCTTTAAGTTACAGTAGGTGCTTAAGCATTCTACCATGCCTTCAGCATTAAAAGTTGGCCTTATAATTCAAATTCCTTTGGAGTCATAAATATATATAATTTCTTCATATATCTGTTGGATGTATTGGGTACCCTTCAACAAGTATTATAAACCAAGGTTGGACAAAAGATGTTAAACATACATAATCAGGTATTAGTATATTAATGCAAGCCTATTGTCTCTAGAGCAGTGTTTCTCAACTTTGGCTACTTTAAGGTGTGTGGACTTCCACTCCAAGAATTCCCCAGCCAGCAGAAGTTCACACATCTTAAAGTTCTAGGGAGCTAGTGTGGTATAATGGTTAAGGAGTTGATCTGGGAGCTAGAAGAACCAGGTTCCAGCCCTCCCTTAGACACAGAGGCTTGCTGAGTGCCTTTGGGTCAGTCATTCTCTCTCAGCCCTGGACTGGGATGTTTAAAAACAAAAATCCCAGAAGAAGACAATGGCAAACCAATTCTGTAATGTTGCCAAGAAAACTGCATGGACCTGTCCATGAAACCACCAAGAGGCAAGATTGACTCAAAACGTGTCATGGTCAGATCATGCCCTGGTGGCCCTGAGTTTCTCTTATGCCACCCGCCTCTGCAGGGAGGCTGGACTCATTCGATTGGTCCACCCCTGGCAACTGATGGACCTGGCAGGGTTTCGGAGGGAGCTGGGGGTTATTCCCAAGGATCTGCTGCATGGTCCAGCAGAGGCCCTGGCTGCTGCCTGGAATAGAGAGGCGGCTGGGGCCTTGGACAGGATCGTGCCTGCGCGGCCTCTCTTGCCCCATTGAACCCGACACTCCCCGTGGTTTACAGAGGAGCTGAGGGTTCTGAAGAGGGTTAAGAGATGTCTAGAGCATGGCTGGAGGAAAACAAAGACTGAATCCAACCGAACACAAGCTAGAGCCACTATTATGGCCTACCTTGTGGCAATAAGAGCAGCGAAGCGTTAATACTTCTCTGCTCTTATCATATCCACAGAATGCCACCTGGTGGCCCTGTTTAAAATCACTCGATCCCTTCTTGGGAAGGTGGGCCCCTTGACCCACCTACAGGGCTGTGCAAAGAAGTTTTCTGGGCATCTGCAGGATAAAATCGCTCAGATTCGTTCCAAGTTAGACTCCAAGCATGAGGCATAGTCTGTGGAGATACCAAGGGAACGTTCTTACCTAGTTATCTGGGAACAGTTTGATCCTTTCGGACCTGAGGAAGTGGACACGATACTCCAGACAGTGAATGCCACTACTTGTCGTCTTGACCCATGTCCCTTCTGGCTGGTGAAAGCAGCTCAGGAGGTGACCTGTGGTTCCAGGCAATGGTTAATACATCCTTGTGGGAGGGGGTGTTTCCAACTGCCTTTAAGGAGGCGTTGGTATACCACCTCCTCAAGAAACCATCACTGGACCCTACTGTCCTGGACAATTTTTGTCCAGTCTCCCAGCTCCCCTTTTTGAGGAAAGTGGTTGAGAAAGTGGTGGTGTTGCAGCTCCAGAGGGTTCTGGATGAAATGGATTATCTAGACCAGGTTTTAGGCCTGGATAGGGGACAGAAATGGCATTGGTTGCACTTATGGATGATCTCTGGTGGGAGCAGGATGGTGGCAGTGCATCCATCCTTACTGTTCTTGACCTCCCAGAGGTTTTTGATACCATCGACCATGGTATCCTTTTGGGGCAGCTCAGGGATTTGGGGGTGGGTGGCATGGTTTTGCGTTGGTTCACCTCCTTCCTCCAGGGCTGGTCCCAATTGGTGTTGATAGGGAGCGAGAGATCCAGCCCATGGCCCTTTCTCTGTGGGGTGCTGCAGGGTTCGGTTCTCCCTCTGCTCCTTTTCAACATCTACATGAAACCACTGGGTGAGATCATCCATTACCACGGGGTGAGGTATCATCAATATGCTGATGATACTCAATTGTACATCTCCATCCCAGATGAGTTAAGTGATGCTGTGACCGCCCTCTCTTGGTACCTGGGGGCTGCAGGGGTTTGGATGGGGAAACAGGCTTCAGCTAAACCCTGGTAAGATGGAGTGGCTGTGGGTTAATGGCTCTTCCGTATCATCATCATCTTTGGTTCTGGATGGGGTTACACTGCCCAGACAGACCCGGTCTGTACTCTGTGGGTCAACCCATCAACCCATCCCACCTAATCATGCAGAGAGGGCATGTTGCAGACTCCATCAGTAAGAGAATTCCATCTGGCGGGGTCCAGGAGGCGGGCCTTCTCTGCAGTAGCTCCCGCCCTCTGGAACATCTTGCCCCCAGAGGTAAGGCTAGCCCCATCTCTCCTGGCCTTCCGGAGAACTTGAAGACCTAGCTCTGCCACCTAGCTTGGGGTGGGGAGGGGAGTTGACATGTTTGGGGATGGCTAGTGCCCTAGAGCAGGGTCCCCAACCCCCGGGCCGCAGACCGGTACCGGTCTGTGGCCTGTTAGGAACTGGGCCACACAGCAGGAGGTGAGCGGTGGGCAAGCAAGTGAATTTACAGCCTGACTGTTTACAGCTGCTCCCCATCGCTTGCATTACTGCCTGACCTCTGCCTCCTGTCAGAGAAAGCAAGCCTATTGGCTGCTATCTCCAAACAGCATGAAGAGAAAAGAATAAAAGGTTGGGAAAAAGAGGAGGCACTTGAATCATCCTGAAACCATCCCTTCCCCCCCCCCCCAGGTCCATGGAAAAATTGTCTCCCATGAAACCAGTCCCTGGTGCCAAAAAGGTTGGGAACCACTGCCCTAGAGTGCTTGTGTCATGTTCACTGTTTCAATGTATAGTATACATCGTAACGTTTCACATGCCATGGCGCTGACGCGCGTTTGTTTGGGAGGGAGCTGCTGTGAAACCTTGTGCCAAGCTCTGTATCTGTGTTCATTACAATGGAATGTGTTTGGGTTATGTTCTCTGTTCAAGGACTTTTCCCGCAGACCATCAGAAACCGTTATGAGCACCTGGGATTGTGAACTTGGGAAGATTCTACGGGGGGAGGGATCTCATTCGTACCGAGGGTTTTTAGTTTGCCTTTGGCGCGCTTTTATCATTCTCAGCTTTCTCTGTGATCCTGCATACTATTCTTTAATAAAACAGATATCTTTGAATTCCTACTCATGAGCCTGAGAGTGTTTTAGAATAGGCAACCATTACAGCTTGTCACATACAAGGACTGACTTAGATCATTTCCCATTTGGATTCTATTTTAATTTATAATTATTGCTGATTTGTAATTGTACTTTTAGATATTGTATTTTTAGATATTGTATTTTATTGTATATTTATTGTTTTATTGATTATTTTGCTGTAAACCACCCAGAGGGCCTCTGATGGGAGGAGATGGGCAGTGACAAATTACATAAATAAATACAATATGTGTATCATCATCATCATCATCATCATCATCATCATCATCCCAGTCAATCCACTTTAGAATGAAAGCCTCTTTCATTTAAGATTATGGACTGTGATCTACTATCCTGTTCCTGTGCAGATGGGTAGATAAATGTTTTTCAGCTTCCCAATCTAAACTCACCCAGCTAGCTTCTGTACCTAAGGAGGACTACAGCTCCTAGTCTCCCAACATCCTTAACTACTACACCAAACTGGCACTCTATCTCCCTCTGTAGAGAGTAAGGAAGATGACCTTGACGGAGATATGCAGGAGCCGTTACCCTGGTAAAAGAGGCTGAAACACTTTTTAAGTGTTTAACCAATGAGATAACATTTGGAAGGAGCTCAGGCAGACACCTCCCTAATTCACTGGAGTATAGGAAGGAGGGGAGGGATAGCACAATCAGACTTGCAAGATTGTTATCAGTCTTATTAGGTAGACCAGAACAGGATATCACGGGAAGGCTAAAACTATTTTTATTGAAATCGTCTATGATAATAGAATCTTGCAAGCCTGATTTTGCTGTACCACCTCCTCCTTCTTATAGTTCAGAGAATTACGCCAGTGTCTGTCTGAGCCACTTCCAAAGGTTATCTGGATATTCTGGACTTAAAGAATGCTTTAGTTACTGTTGCCTTGGCAACGGAGTCTGCCTATCTCCATCAAGGTATCTTCCTTATTATCTCAAGGTCATCTTCTTTACTCTTGATACCCTCTATATTCACAAGCATTTAATGCCACAATATAGTTGATGATAAGTGTTTGTGCAAATTTATTTATTTATTTATTATTTAAATTTCTATCACTGCCCATCTCCCCCCAAACAGGGGGACTCTGTTGATATGTGTGAAAGATGGTGTACATGAGACCCACTCAGAGCAGGCTGTGAAGGCAGAAAAAATGTTCTAGAAAATATTAGCTTAGGTTCCCAGACAAACTGGATGAATAGCACTCTTGTTTCCACAGTTCCAGGAGGCATGAAAAAGTGCCAAGGTAGATTAACCAAGCCTTGTTGTATTGGTTAAGTCTTACTGGAAGATATAAAAGTCTATGAGAGCTGTAATACTTTGGAGCCATCATACAGAATGAGAAATTCTGCATGCTGGGTATCCTGCCTTGATTATTCTGGAACTCAAGCTTAGTCTGGCCAGCTACACTCTGAGTTGGATTGGTATATGTGGGTGTGTATATGACTGAGTGTGTGAAGATTTTAGTTTAGAAAGCAAACAACAGAAGTTGTAAATCTGTCCTAGTGCCTGGAGGCTATATGGGCCTGGATGTGGAGAAGTCTTTGACTCAGTCTTACCAAGACCAATTGGCTGTGGGTATTATAGCCACAGGGTTCCGGGAATATTCCATCTTTAACTTTGGAAGGGGTTGAACTTCCTCATTCAAGGGTGGTACACACTCT
This sequence comes from Candoia aspera, assembly GCF_035149785.1. Classification (NCBI taxonomy): domain Eukaryota; kingdom Metazoa; phylum Chordata; class Lepidosauria; order Squamata; family Candoiidae; genus Candoia; species Candoia aspera. The sequence goes on from NC_086153.1 coordinate 40,271,172, forward strand.
GGGGGACTTCTTGGACTCATACTCTGCTCAATGAACAGGTGGCAGCTGTGGCCAGAAATGCCTTTGCAGAGTTTCATCTGGTATATGAGTTGCATCCTTTCTTGGATCAGGAGGCCCTTCAGAAGTCACTCATGCCATAATCACCTCACAGGTCAACTATTGCAATGAGCTCTATATGGGGCTTACCATTGAAGACAACTCAGAAGCTTCAACTTGTCCAGAATGCAGCAGTGCAGGCAGTTATTGGCATGCCTTGGTACATGTGATACCTCTGCTCCACAAGTTGCATTGGTTGCCAGTTTGCTTCTGCCCAACCAATACGAGCTGACAAGGTTGGCATGCTCCAGGTTATTAATCAAAAATGTCATCTATCAGGACCCAGGAAGCATGTCTTCTCCGTCATGGCATCCCCCCTCTGGAATGATGTTGCCACTGAGATCCAGGTGGCTCCCACCCTGATAGCATTTTGGAGGGCCTTAAAGAGCTGGATGTTCTCCCAGGCCTTGGGCTAAGGTGGCTGGAGCCCCTGATGGATGTTGGTGGTATATGTTCTGTGTGGTTTGCTGGATTCACTATCTTGTTCCTTTTCTTCTTTTCTAGTCTGGTTCTTCTGTTGTATGGTTTTGTTTTTATTATATTGTTTATATTCTGTTTATTCTAATGTGAGCCACTCAGAGTCACTCTGGAGTTGCATGGTACCAAATCAAATAAATAAATAAATACCTCAGAAAGCATGACATACTGTCCTCTTCTGCCCAGAGTGATACTCAGAAGATCATAAACTGCTGATGCATCCTGGAGACTGATGGCTCGATCATCTTTCTGATCAGGGGCCCGGCTGATTACTGCATCCTGGTTTGCCTGATAATGAATTCAAATTTTTAAAAAGACATTTACATTTATGCCCAGTGGTAATGACCACAGAGGACCAACATTATCTCAGAAAGGTTTTCAACCCTCACTATGGGCCCAAGAAAGCATTGCACCAACAGATGTCTTCATCTACACAAGGCTAATTTCAAGAAGGTAGATTACAAAGACAAAACAAGGCAATACCATTTTCCTATGTTTTGAAAAAATGTGATCTCATAATAAGAATTATAATAGTCTTTTTGCAATGTCTGCTGTTCTCTGAACTGACATTCAAAAATAATTATCTTACAGTTTAATTGTATTATTTTTTACCCATCTTTGCACACCATTCTTAGCCTATGCCACACTTGATGACCCAGTCTGTTCATTTTAGGATTGTTTTACATTACAATGTAGCCGCAAAAAGTCCGCCTCAAATTCACACTTGGTTTTGTGGAAGAAATAAATAGAAACATACTTGCTTGCCTGGCTATATGCCACTCTAGCAATCCCTCAGTCACAAAGTGCTCTAAAAATGGCATTATATTTGAGCAAATATGGAAGAAAAAACTTGCTGGATCAAATCCAGGGCCTGCTGAGCCCCACCTCTTGTTTCTAACAGCAGCCTCTGGGAAGCCCACATACTGGATGGAGTATACCAACCTTCTCCCACTGCTGTTCCTCAGCAACTGATACTCAGAGGCATCAGCCACTGAATATCATCTTAACCCACAACCTAAGACCCCAGAGCCAAAGGCAGACTCCAAGCCAACCTCCTTCAAATGTTGCAATGTTCAAATGGAGAACTATATCTATACCTAAATCTACATTGTGTCTGGGAGAACACATCTGTCCCTCACATGGATAACTACTTGGGGTTTGTCTTCATTGAGTTATTCAGTTGGAGGCTGTTGGCTGGTGTTTAATTTGTGTTCATGGAGTTTGGTTTTATTATTACTGGAAGTTGGCTGTAACCACTATGGCAGTGAAATTCATGTGGCAGTTCCCTGTGGAGAGGTTGGCCATTTCTGCAAGCTCTGAGATATTCTGGAGGTCACTTAGCTCAGCAAGAGCTGAGAGCGTCAAGATTGGAGAGCTTGCATCTGGCTGGAATGGCCTATTGGAGCTGCCACTGTTTCTGATTTAAAGGATTTCAGGAAGTTCATAGATGTTGCAGTGCTGATTCCAGTAGGCTCTTGGAGATTCCTGGAAGGGATTGTTTATGATCCACTGAAGAGTGGAGAGTAAAGACTAAAGATGGAAAGTGGAGATGTTAACGAAGGTGTTGGACGATTTTGCTGGAAATTAAGTGGCATGTAAGAAATCTGGGGGGGGCTAGAGTAGAATGTTTTGTGAAGTCTGGAGAGTTTTTAGAGATGTAGAGGAGGACAGAAAAGATAGCATGGTGGAACTGAGTGGAACTGGAGCGTTTTAGGAGTATAAGAAGAATGAAGGTAAAATTGAAGGAAAAGTACAGACTTTTAGTACAAACACTAATGATACTGAGCAAGGAACCGGATTTAATGGCCTAAACATTTCACTGGGTCTTTTGTTATCGCACAGCCAGTCTCATTTGATATGGTCATTTGACTAATCAATAAACAGAAAAACACACCCAGTTTCTTTTTTTCACAAAATCTTATTCTTCAGAGGTTAGGTACCTTGTTACTATCTTTGTCTTCTTTTTGTTAATTTCACATCCAGAGAATCGACCAAAATCTTTGATTATTTTCATCAACTATCTTATAGAGCTTTGTGTTTGCATAATTGTTAGTGCTACACCATCTGCACAGCATTTCATCTTATATCCTCTCCTTGAATTTTGAACCCTGTTATTTGTTTGGAAAGAAGTTACAGATAGTAAAGGATAGCATAAGCTCAGAAATATCACCATTAGCATACCATCAAATGCTCTTTACTTAAAGGATAACTATGGTAAAAAAGATTTGATTACGTATGCTAATATGTGTCACGTCCCCCATTGCGATGTATACATACATCACAACGGGGAACATACCTTTCCGGTGAAGGGGAGGGGGGAGGAAAGAATCAGTGCTAATCCCATAAGCACTGAAAGACAATACAGATAAAGGACAAAGGAGCCATACCTTTGCCCTGACCCGGGAAGCCATCATCCTATCTCCCTGACATCTCTGCATTACCACGGGGGACACACCTGCTCCAGACACAGGAAGAGGACAGAGGTAATCAGCGCTAATTCCCCCTGATCGCCCATCGAGACTCCGGAATCGCCCCCTGATCGCCCATCGAGACTCCAGGTTCACCGTTGGTCAGGACTTTGGGACAATGGGGGGTGGGGAAGGATCAGGTCTGCATCGTGGGTATTTACCGGCTACCTCGCATGCCATGTGCTCATTCCCGTCTTTCTCCATGTCTGCATTCTATTCTTAATAAACCAGATATCCTTAGCCCTGGCTGGTGAGTCTGTGTTTTTTCTGAATAAGGCAACCATCACATAAAGACGGGAATCAAAAAAATTTTTTCTGCTAGCACCATTCCAGATTTCATCTGTGAGGGATCAAAACTGGCGATGGAAAGACTCAACCCACGAAGAGGTGGCTACTAGAGGACCGGTGACGGGGCACCCGACTCCACGGCACGGGAGATCGGTGAGAACACTATTCCCAGACGGTACGAAATCCAGGAGGGTTTGAGATCAAGCTCGGAGGAGGAGAAGGCCGGAAGGAGCAGGACACCTGAAGTCACCAGAGAGTCGCAGGGTGAGTGGGTCACCCTGGACGAGACGCCAGGATCCCTGCCAGGGACGCTCGGGGCGTCTAGGAAGCCACGGGACCTGCTGTCCTCGACGATCGCAGGAGCCGAGGGAAGGCGCCAGATCAGACGAACCGAGGAAGGCTCCCAGACAGCTGAGAGGCTGAGGATAATGGAGGCGAGGCTGGAGTCAATTGAACAGCTGTTCCTGAGATGGTCGGTGGCGTGGGAATCCCGAGGAAGGGGTGAGGTGGAACCAGGTACCAGAAGTTCATCACCCCCAACCCCCACCCCTGAGACGCGACAGGCAGGGAGAGGAAGGAGATGGCAGGAGGCTGAGGCAGCGCTGGGCAGAGTTCACCTTGCGGAATCTGCCAGGAGGTCATCTTCCCCCCCTCCCACCCTGGAGACGCGACCGCTGGGAAGAGGCTGGAGCCGGCACGAAACTGAGGCAACGCCGCCTGGAGTCCGGCTTGGGGAATCCCCACACCGAGACCGGAGAACCCCAGCAGCCCGAGGTACGTCCAGACGACCAGATGTGGTTTGGAGCCCACCAGGAGCGGGGGTGAAAGACTTCGGGGTCAAATTCGACGGGGACCCAGCAACATTATCCTTCTTCCTAACAAATGCCAAGAACTACATGGAAGAATTTGGGCCATATTTCCACTCAGAAAAGGGCAAAATTAATGCCATTGCTAACAAACTTAAAGGAAGGGGAGCTGACTGGTATGTGCAGCTATGCCAGGCAGAAGCCCCAGAGCTCGATGAATTTGACGAGTTCCTCTGGGCACTAAATCTGCACTTCAGAGACCCCTTAGAAAAGGAGAGAGCGAAGAGATCCCTAAGGGGAATCAGCCAAGGGCAACGATCTGTAGCAGATTATGCCATGGAGTTTAAAGCACTGGCTGGAAAGGTGGTGGACTGGTCACAGTCTACCCTAATTGAACATTTCAAAGAGGGCCTGAACTTGGATGTTCTGAGGTGGGCATTATGCAGAGACGACCCAAACACTCTACATGAGTGGATACTGCTGGCCGGTAAGGCAGAAAATGCCAGGAAACCTTCCTACAAGCCAAGAGGGCGGCGCAACAAGCGGCGACGGTAAAGGGACCCCGAACCGCTGCAGGACCGGTGAGGCCAACACCCCAACCCTGGAGAGAGGAGAGGGAGCGACGGTTCGCCAAGGGGCAGTGCCTTTGATGCGGGAAAGAGGACTACAAAGCGGCGGCATGCCCTAAAACAAAGGTAGTTGACAGGCCAGGAAAAACGCCGGGCAAACCACCCGTAGGGCCCAAAAAGATGCCAGCGGCCAGGGGAGAGATCGAAGCAAAAGAACTACCTTATTCCAGTGAAGAGGAGGAGAACGACCAGGAAGAACCGGCGGGAAACGCCAGCCACTTGCCCTGAGAAGCGCCAGAGGGCAGGTGGAGGAGGAGAATGGGCGCAGCGACATCGGAGTGAGTGCCAACTGTCCCACTCTGTACGTAAAAGTTAAGTTAAGTTCCACTGAGAAGTCGGTTGAAGTCTGGGCCCTAATAGACTCGGGCTGTTCTAGGTGCCTAATGCACCCGGACGTGGTTGCCAATTTAAATCTCCCCTGCTTTCCACTTCAGCACCACATAGTGTTCACGCAATCGGACGGTTCAGCAGCGGGAGGGGGCCCGGTCACCCAATTCACCGGAGAAGTGGCGCTGCAGTTAGGCAGCCACCGGGAGAGACTGAAATTTCTCGTGGCACCGGTGGGCCACCCTTTAGTCATCTTAGGCATTCCGTGGCTGGTATGAAGGAACCCATACATAAATTGGGAAACCAGGACGATCACGTTTGCAGATGGCTTCTACCAAGCACCTACAGGGGACTGAAACCCCCATGCTGTGGTGGGGAGGACGGCGTCTACAACCACACATCTGGCTGCAGTGGCCCTAGAAGGCTTGCCGGACAAGTACACTGAGTTTGCAGATGTGTTCGGGGAGAACGAAGCAGACAAACTCCCACCCCACAGAAAGACTGACTGTGCGATAGAACTGGTCCCCAAGGCACCCTTGCCAAAGCCAAAAATTTACGCAATGACCCAGAAAGAACTGGCAGCATTGCGGGAGTTTGTGGACAAGAACTTAGCACGAGGCTTCATCGAGCCCACAAACTCACCAGTTGGAGCCCCAGTGTTGTTCAGAGAAAAAAAGGATGGGACATTAAGACTCTGTACAGACTACCGCGGATTGAATTCGGTTTCCATATCAAACAAATATCCCTTGCCCCTAATCAAAGACATATTAGCACATCTGGCAAAGGGGAAAATATTCTCTAAACTGGACTTGCGAGAAGCCTATTTCCGCATATGTATACAGGAGGGGGATGAGTGGAAGACGGCTTTCAATTGCCCACTGGGATCATTCCAATATAAAGTATTACTGTTTGGTTTGGCAGGGGCACCAGGGGTATTTATGCAATTGATCAACGAGGTCTTGCACGAACACTTGTTCAAGGGGGTCCTTGTGTATTTAGACGATGTATTGATATATTCTGAGACTGAAGAGGAGCACGAACGCTTGGTTAAGCAGGTGCTCAGGAAACTCCGCAAAGCCAAGCTATTTGCCAAGCTTTCTAAGTGCGAGTTTCATAAATCTCAGCTAGATTATCTCACCTGGCTGGTGAGTCTGTGTTTTTTCTGAATAAGGCAACCATCACAATATGCTACATCCAAATTCAGAAAAGAAAATAAAGACACAGCAAGAGTTGCTCAATGAAGGTAAGAATTTACTATGGTTAATGTATTTATGAATTGCTGGAAGAACAAAGAGTGACCTTAAGAGAGAAGGATGGACCATGAGAAAGAATTTGAAATGCCCATACAGAACCAATATCATTTATTGGGATGCGTTTACAAATTGTTACTGAAATATGATATGGAGATGGAACAAATTAAAAGCTGCATGATAAACTGGATGCAAAATTTCAAAGAAGGAATCACAGTGGAACAATGGGAAGAGCTATGGATAAAAATCAATAAAATTCACTCCAAGCTATAATCTGGGGGGAAATTGATATGAAATGTTTTATAGATCATATATACTTCTGTCAGTGATCACCAAGATGGACAAATCATATAACAATAAATGTTGGAAATGCCATAATAAAGAAAAAACGTGGTGGTCTTGCAAAAAAACAAAACCCTCAAAAGTATTAGAAGAAAATAAATCAAATATTCAGAATTTTTTAAAAATAAAATTTCAACTGAAACCACAAATTATTTTATTGGGAATGATTCCAGAAATAATAAATGAAAAGTATCACAACTTATTAAAATATGCTGACAGCAGCAGGAATGAACTCGGCACATCATTGGAAAAGTAAAACTCTGCTGACAATACAAGATTGAGAGACCAAAACTAAAGAATACAGAGCAATGGCAAAACTGGCAGTATATATTCATAAGAGAAGTTTAACAAAATTTAAGCAGGAATGGCTCCTTTATATATGAAACATTATACAGCAAGGCAGATTTAGACATTTGGAATATGGCTTTTAGGAAAAGAGACAAGAGACTAATTAAAAGCAACAGATGAAATGACTTAAACAGATATAAGCAAAAATATCTAATGTTTAATATTAAATATTAAAAGCATAAATATTTAAGCAGCGGCTAGTGGTTGGGGAAAAAGAATGGAAGGGAAGGAGAGAATGTGTCACCAAAATTCCTTTTCACAATGTTTTTACTTATGTATAGTATTTTTCATTCTGCCTTTTGTATCTTTACTCTTTTTTGTACTCTTTAAGCTTATACAATATAATAATAATAAAAAATAGGCTACTCTGGATTTACTTAGAAAAATATTGCAGGGGAAGCATGAATGATTCATACTCTCGCCAGTCTTTTCGAGGTCTCATACAAAGGACAGGAGATGGAGGAGAATGGTCTGTCTCTATAGACAGGAGGCAATTTTCTCTTGATAAGAGGGAAATATATTACAGATTGCTATGTCCTGCCACAGTGCTCAAGACGCACAAAATAGTGAGTATGCATTACTCTTTCCTAAGAATGAACAAAGCACTTCTTTAAATCAACTGTAGCATGAACTAAAGTAAGCATTTCAATTAAACGGCAGTATAACTGAAGTCATCATTTAGCAACCTTTCAGAAAAAGAAAAACCCAAAGTGAAGAAATAAAATTGATTCAGAGTTGATTAAGGGCCTAATTTCTAATATAATTCTGGCAGATAGAGCTAACTGGTCATTTGCTTGGTTTTTATATTGTAAGGAGTAAGCAAACTATTCATGACCAAAAGCCAGACTTGAAATTTTAGGGGCAAGTGGGTGGGAGGAATTTGGGTGTTTTTTTTCCCCCTTTAGTATTTTAATTCTGATCTAGTTATTTTAGTTCTTGCACTATAATTTTTACTTCTGCCCATCTCAACACAGCAGGCAACTGGCCATCAGTGTTCAGCTTCCAGAGCCACAAACAGAAAACTGAAGGGCCACGTGTGAGAAATATGTAACTTATTTGATGAAGGATAAGAAACAAAAGCTGCTTTGGAAGTCATTCCTTCGTGTGCCATAATCAATAGTACTTCTTTATCCCAGAGTAAAGGAAAATTTAAAAGACACACACTGAGATATGCCAAGATTTATAGATGTGCATAATAATCCACAGTGTTAATTAACATCTTTCCATATTGTATACTATTTAAAAGTTTATACTGCTGCACCACTGATTTGTGAAAAATAGCTTCACTGAACAAACCCCCACATGTTCTGAAAGCTGGTAATCAGCCTCACATCAGAGTCAGCTATTTTGAGCATTTGTCGGAGAGCCAAACTAGGAACGTTAAAGCAATGCCTTAGCACAGATAAAATATTCGCGTGAACAAGCAAATTACCATAAACTTTGTGATGACCAAAAATAAAATAAAAGATACACGTAACTCCATCTAGAGACTTAGCAAACTGTGGGCTAGACTGGGCATAGTGCAAAGGGAACACAATTAGAATTCAGTTCCCAGGAATCTGTCCAAAACACCAGAGTGAAACAAAATTCACAGTCTTTCTACACATAAATCTATTTAATTTCTTTTTATTTCAGAGTATATTGATGTGGGAGACAAGAGGAGCATAATTTGCTGAAAATTATACTCATAATACTGCAGATTCTCTGCCTCCCGCCCCCAGGTTTTAGCATTTCAATAAAAGGGAAGTGCTAACTGTATAGCCCAATTATACGCACTGACAGCATGTAGCAAATACAGGATATACATACATATACATTAGAAGACTGTAGGTTCAGTTCCTGGCCTCTTCACCAGTTCAAAAATAATCTGGTCGAAAAGTGGCAGAAAAGCCCCTGATTCCTAGAGATCAGCTCCAAGTCAGAATAGACAGTGACCAGGGAATTAGCAGCCCTCCAAATGTAAGGTCTGACTAGGGCTGATGGGAGTTGGGTGCCCAACAGCTTCTGGAATCTACTAGTTACTTACATCTGGAGTAAACAACACTAAGTTAAGTCCTATCTGGTGGTAGTGATGGCCAAAAGGCCCATGACTCTGCTCGAGTTGTCACCCAATAAACCACACCGAGGTGGGTAGGTATCCTTAAGGATATCCGGGCCCTCAGTAAGCTACTTCCTATGTACCAGAAATCAATCTCTCTCTCTCTCTCTCTCTCTCTCAATCTCTCTCCTCCTCCCCAGGACTTAAATCACCCATTAATTATAAGAATTCTATTTAACTGAGCCAGAAAATATGCCTTTTGAATAGAACGGGGGTTAAATTGAATAAGTAAATAATAAATAAGAACAAGCAAAGCCAACAAACCAACAGATTGATAAAAAGGCAAGGGAAGACATCCCCAGTTCTGTTTCTAGCATGCTCATTTTTTCCTCAATTTTTCCAAGATCAGATCCCAGATTCTATGTGTTCACGATACTAATATTGTATGAATTATTCTAAGTTCTTGTTACATTCGACACAGTCTTCATTAGAGTTAGCCACAGACTGCCTGTTTCAAGCAAGGAGAGAGGAGGCAGCCAGCCTTATCCAAGTTACCTGTACCACTTGTGATCTCTTGTGCTAATATGCAGCATGTCGGGGAAATGTCAAATTGAAAGGAACACATTAGCTAGCCATTAAAATCAAATCCAGTGCCATGAACAAGGCCTGTGACAGGCATATGAATTATACTTCAAGGTACCAGACTGGAGAAGGAAAAAGATTTTCTCCATGTAAATTAAAACATTGCAAAATAATTGTGGATTTTGTGGAGGCGGTGGGGGTGGGACAGAGAGAGGAAAGTGCTGATGGAAAAATGTTCCTTTTCTAACTCCATTACTAACTCTTGCTAATATTAAGCAGCATCTGAAGCTAACTGCTGAAGACTGTTGAAGGGCATATATGATTAAAACAGGTTTGGAGTGTTTTTTAAGGACAAGTGTTTTTTATTTGCACCAAGGACTTGGTTTCACCATGAAAAAGCATTCTGTCAGCATTAGGCATTGTATATTTAAACATGCAGCTAAATACATCTGATTTATTCAATGCCTAAAAAATGTGTGGTGTGAAAACAAAAGGAAGATTTTACACAATTGGGTATATGGAAATGAAAAAGTTGCTGCTCATGTCTTAAAAAGAAATAGATAAAAAGATAAAAACAAAACAAGATTTCCCTTAGTAAACTGTCTTCATAATCTCATGTAATATTTTATTACAGAACTAATTACTTGACTAGCCAAAGGTATTAACTAATTCTGTTGAACTGTACTTAGGCCTCATCCTCACATCCTGCTTCCTGTGGCACAAATACTGGCTATTTTTGAGGGATATGATCTCATAACATCACCTTCTACTCATCCTCAGCCTTCTGCTGAAGCAGCCTCAGGCCATCTTTAGCTGTTTTGGTTTGGAGTGGTGTTTTCCCTTTTCTCCTGACCCAAAATCTCCCATATGGACAATACAGGGCACCTCAGGGATGAGGTTGGGGATGCTGCTGCTCACCTCCAATTAACCTGTCAAGTCTGCTGGGGGGAATATCCCCTCCATGTCCAGTCACTGGGCATTGCACCTCTATGGCCATTTTGGCTTTGGCTGTGAAAAAAACCAGTTATCTTGTTTCTGCAGCCTACTTCTCTTTTGACAAGAGTTTAGACATAGGAATATCAAAGTCATGGTAGAGTGAGTGCAGATCTTCCAGGAAATCAAGAGATTAAGATGAAGGATGGATTAAAAGGCAGCCTTTCCCAGGCTGGGGCTTTATCATCATCATCATCATCATCATCATCATCATCATCATCATCATCATCATCATCATCTTTTGGTTGCTTTCAGAATCTCCTCCATTGCAAGAATATATCTTCCCCTGTTCCCACCAGTCCAAAGGTTCTCCTTTCCTCCACCTCAGAAATGAGGATCAGCTCCCACCCCCATCACATCAGTAATAATAATAATCACAATTCTGATAATCCTTAGCAGCACAGCCCACATGGGAACTGATGTCTGCCATGGTTGGAAGCCGTCAAGGCTGATCAAATGAAACAAAATTATTTCAGCTCCAGAGATTGGCAGGGCCAGTTTTTGCAATGATTGTGTGGATTTCAACTTTCCCAGGGCTAATCATTTTTAAACTAAGTGTAAAACCCAGAACAGGCAATAAAAAAATAAATAATAATAAATAATATTTTTTTAAAATAACAAAAAAACTCTTTTGACAAGAGGGAAGCCTCTCATCTGCTGAGAGAAATTTGGCTTGGGAGAAAAA